>NC_061464.1:11617278-12841304 GCF_022581195.2 Helicoverpa zea | reverse complement strand
CTAACCTAACCTAACCTAACCTAACCTAACCTAACCTAACCTAACCTAACCTAACCTAACCTAACCTAACCTAACCTAACCTAACCTACCTAACCTAACCTAACCTAACCTAACCTAACCTAACCTAACCTAACCTAACCTAACCTAACCTAACCTAACCTAACCTAACCTAACCTAACCTAACCTAACCTAACCTAACCTAACCTAACCTAACCTAACCTAACCTAACCTAACCTAACCTAACCTAACCTAACCTAACCTAACCTAACCTAACCTAACCTAACCTAACCTAACCTAACCTAACCTAACCTAACCTAACCTAACCTAACCTAACCTAACCTAACCTAACCTAACCTAACCTAACCTAACCTAACCTAACCTAACCTAACCTAACCTAACCTAACCTAACCTAACCTAACCTAACCTAACCTAACCTAACCTAACCTAACCTAACCTAACCTAACCTAACCTAACCTAACCTAACCTAACCTAACCTAACCTAACCTAACCTAACCTAACCTAACCTAACCTAACCTAACCTAACCTAACCTAACCTAACCTAACCTAACCTAACCTAACCTAACCTAACCTAACCTAACCTAACCTAACCTAACCTAACCTAACCTAACCTAACCTAACCTAACCTAACCTAACCTAACCTAACCTAACCTAACCTAACCTAACCTAACCTAACCTAACCTAACCTAACCTAACCTAACCTAACCTAACCTAACCTAACCTAACCTAACCTAACCTAACCTAACCTAACCTAACCTAACCTAACCTAACCTAACCTAACCTAACCTAACCTAACCTAACCTAACCTAACCTAACCTAACCTAACCTAACCTAACCTAACCTAACCTAACCTAACCTAACCTAACCTAACCTAGCCTAACCTAACCTAACCTAACCTAACCTAACCTAACCTAACCTAACCTAACCTAACCTAACCTAACCTAACCTAACCTAACCTAACCTAACCTAACCTAACCTAACCTAACCTAACCTAACCTAACCTAACCTAACCTAACCTAACCTAACCTAACCTAACCTAACCTAACCTAACCTAACCTAACCTAACCTAACCTAACCTAACCTAACCTAACCTAACCTAACCTAACCTAACCTAACCTAACCTAACCTAACCTAACCTAACCTAACCTAACCTAACCTAACCTAACCTAACCTAACCTAACCTAACCTAACCTAACCTAACCTAACCTAACCTAACCTAACCTAACCTAACCTAACCTAACCTAACCTAACCTAACCTAACCTAACCTAACCTAACCTAACCTAACCTAACCTAACCTAACCTAACCTAACCTAACCTAACCTAACCTAACCTAACCTAACCTAACCTAACCTAACCTAACCTAACCTAACCTAACCTAACCTAACCTAACCTAACCTAACCTAACCTAACCTAACCTAACCTAACCTAACCTAACCTAACCTAACCTAACCTAACCTAACCTAACCTAACCTAACCTAACCTAACCTAACCTAACCTAACCTAACCTAACCTAACCTAACCTAACCTAACCTAACCTAACCTAACCTAACCTAACCTAACCTAACCTAACCTAACCTAACCTAACCTAACCTAACCTAACCTAACCTAACCTAACCTAACCTAACCTAACCTAACCTAACCTAACCTAACCTAACCTAACCTAACCTAACCTAACCTAACCTAACCTAACCTAACCTAACCTAACCTAACCTAACCTAACCTAACCTAACCTAACCTAACCTAACCTAACCTAACCTAACCTAACCTAACCTAACCTAACCTAACCTAACCTAACCTAACCTAACCTAACCTAACCTAACCTAACCTAACCTAACCTAACCTAACCTAACCTAACCTAACCTAACCTAACCTAACCTAACCTAACCTAACCTAACCTAACCTAACCTAACCTAACCTAACCTAACCTAACCTAACCTAACCTAACCTAACCTAACCTAACCTAACCTAACCTAACCTAACCTAACCTAACCTAACCTAACCTAACCTAACCTAACCTAACCTAACCTAACCTAACCTAACCTAACCTAACCTAACCTAACCTAACCTAACCTAACCTAACCTAACCTAACCTAACCTAACCTAACCTAACCTAACCTAACCTAACCTAACCTAACCTAACCTAACCTAACCTAACCTAACCTAACCTAACCTAACCTAACCTAACCTAACCTAACCTAACCTAACCTAACCTAACCTAACCTAACCTAACCTAACCTAACCTAACCTAACCTAACCTAACCTAACCTAACCTAACCTAACCTAACCTAACCTAACCTAACCTAACCTAACCTAACCTAACCTAACCTAACCTAACCTAACCTAACCTAACCTAACCTAACCTAACCTAACCTAACCTAACCTAACCTAACCTAACCTAACCTAACCTAACCTAACCTAACCTAACCTAACCTAACCTAACCTAACCTAACCTAACCTAACCTAACCTAACCTAACCTAACCTAACCTAACCTAACCTAACCTAACCTAACCTAACCTAACCTAACCTAACCTAACCTAACCTAACCTAGTAGACGCCCGAAATCCACCTAAGGCCCTATAAAAACACTAGTACTCCTGATAACTTTTTCAAAAGGAGACCGATTTTGATGCGGTTTTTTGCGTATAATAGCTACAACAGGCTTGTAAGCACGCGATAACCCTTCAAACGCGACATCGAAGCGGTGTGACCCGATTTTTTGACACCCCCACCCTTCTCGACCTGTAAAAAACACAAAATTAATTATTTATCAAAATTCTGACTAGATTTTTTCATTGTAAAAATTTTATTAAATACTTACCACTCCGACCTGTCTTCCTGACTGCATTTTGCACGATTTTGGGTAGGTTTGGACGTCGAAATTAAATATTTTCTATTAAAAAACACTAAATTTTACAGTTTTTCGACCAAAATTTTCCAAATTTCTAGGAAAGCCTATTCTAGTTTCTGGACAGCTGGCTAGGGCTCGCCGAGACGCGTCTTTTGACGTATCGCACGTCCCTCTACGCCGCACCAAACGTCAAAAAATTCGCGAAACATCCGTTTCCATACAAATAGTAGACGCCCGAAATCCACCTAAGGCCCTATAAAAACACTAGTACTCCTGATAACTTTTTCAAAAGGAGACCGATTTTGATGCGGTTTTTTGCGTATAATAGCTACAACAGGCTTGTAAGCACGCGATAACCCTTCAAACGCGACATCGAAGCGGTGTGACCCGATTTTTTGACACCCCCACCCTTCTCGACCTGTAAAAAACACAAAATTAATTATTTATCAAAATTCTGACTAGATTTTTTCATTGTAAAAATTTTATTAAATACTTACCACTCCGACCTGTCTTCCTGACTGCATTTTGCACGATTTTGGGTAGGTTTGGACGTCGAAATTAAATATTTTCTATTAAAAAACACTAAATTTTACAGTTTTTCGACCAAAATTTTCCAAATTTCTAGGAAAGCCTATTCTAGTTTCTGGACAGCTGGCTAGGGCTCGCCGAGACGCGTCTTTTGACGTATCGCACGTCCCTCTACGCCGCACCAAACGTCAAAAAATTCGCGAAACATCCGTTTCCATACAAATAGTAGACGCCCGAAATCCACCTAAGGCCCTATAAAAACACTAGTACTCCTGATAACTTTTTCAAAAGGAGACCGATTTTGATGCGGTTTTTTGCGTATAATAGCTACAACAGGCTTGTAAGCACGCGATAACCCTTCAAACGCGACATCGAAGCGGTGTGACCCGATTTTTTGACACCCCCACCCTTCTCGACCTGTAAAAAACACAAAATTAATTATTTATCAAAATTCTGACTAGATTTTTTCATTGTAAAAATTTTATTAAATACTTACCACTCCGACCTGTCTTCCTGACTGCATTTTGCACGATTTTGGGTAGGTTTGGACGTCGAAATTAAATATTTTCTATTAAAAAACACTAAATTTTACAGTTTTTCGACCAAAATTTTCCAAATTTCTAGGAAAGCCTATTCTAGTTTCTGGACAGCTGGCTAGGGCTCGCCGAGACGCGTCTTTTGACGTATCGCACGTCCCTCTACGCCGCACCAAACGTCAAAAAATGCCCCACCCACCCGCCCTTTAGTCGCAAGTAAGAGCGTGAAAAATTTACTATAGGAAAGGGAAGGACTTTGGGACAAATTTCACGAAAAATATTTTTTGACGGATTTGGCATTCAAGCCATACTCCCTTTCGGAAAATACTAATTTTGGTGTAATCGGGGCTCCTAAACTCGAATAAATCGACTTTTTGTGCAGGTTTTAGGGCCAATCTAAGCAGGAAAAAGTTATCATTTATTTAGTGGCTCTCTACCTCACAAATTGACTGGGGACCAACCCCCTGACAAAATATAATTTAACGCCGTGCAACGAGTCTTTTGACCGCTGCACCTAGCTTTAGAATATATTTAAAAATCAAATTTTGCAAAATATAGACCTGGTTTATTACCACAATTTATGACTTATTATTATAATATATACTTTATGACTATTGCTGACGAATATTGATTTACATTATTACTTTCTTTTATTTATTTGACCTATCCCCCCTTTACAGGGATTTAATTCATTGTATTTACCCTTCCCCTGACCATGTTCGGCATGAGAACTCCAGTGGCGAAGAAGCTCAAGGCCAGAGTAGAGAGGTCGGAATCGGGAAGCTCAATAGTAGCTGAGGCAGGACCATCAGTATGTCACAGTCCTGAAGAGCGGGAGGCTGAGATAGTCAGCGAGGCCCGCCCTCAGAAAACACCTTCGCCTCAGCCAAAGTCCCCGAAAAGATCTCCACCTAAGCTCAGGCCCAAAACAATCCTCCCACAAGAGTCACGGCTAGAGCAAACAATAATCCTGTCATCGCCACCTTCTCAAACGACACAGCCAACTCGGTACATGAACAGGATGACCGAAGCCAAAGCCTGCCTCTCAAAAGTAAAAATGCAGGTGGTGAGCTCTCGTAACTTAAAAAAGGAAATCGCCTATGAGATCACCAAGGCAGCCGAGAGACTCTACCACCTCGTCAAGGAGGCAGGGGCAGATAAGGAAACAAGTGCCGAGTTGGAAAACACAACGGAATCCATCCCACCTCAACAGACTCCTCGCCAGGAATTTCCGACAGAGCTTGTGAATCAGCTCATGGATTCGCTCCAGAGCCACAACCGGGCCCTGGAGGACTGCAAACAGCACACGCAGGCTCTGTCGGAACAACTTAAAGAGGCGCCACGCTACGTGGCTGGCCAGGGACCGACGTTCGCAGAGATCGCCGCAACCTCAAAAATACAATTCCGAGAGCCACTGCACTCGGTGATCGTGTCATCCACCAGCGATCAAGACACCGGTGAAGTGGTCATCGAGAAGCTGAGGACGGCGGTCGATGCAAAAAATGAGGGCACGAGGGTCGAACGGCTGAGGAAGGCAAGGGACCGGAAGGTGGTTGTGGGCTTTGGATCCCGGGAGGAAATGACTAGGGCGACGGAGAGGATCAAGAGAGCGGGTAACCTGATGGTGGAAGAAGTGAAGAACAAGGACCCGCTCATAATCATCAAGGACGTCCTCTCCTGTCACTCGGACGAGGAGGTCATCCAGGCAATAAAATGCCAAAATCACCACCTGATTGGGGACGTACCTGCAGAGGATGCGAGAATGGGCATCAAATACCGTCGCAGGACGAGAAATCCCCACACGTGCCACATCATTCTGCAGGTGTCCCCAGCGTTATGGCAGAGGCTGACATCGGCGGGAAGACTGCACATCGACCTGCAGAGGGTGCGTGTACTGGACCAGTCACCTCTGGTGCAGTGCACGCGCTGC
Source organism: Helicoverpa zea (assembly GCF_022581195.2). NCBI lineage: Eukaryota > Metazoa > Arthropoda > Insecta > Lepidoptera > Noctuidae > Helicoverpa > Helicoverpa zea. Next base: position 12,835,442 of record NC_061464.1, on the reverse strand, counting down.
CTGCGCTATGGTCATACCCGGAAGATGTGCACGGAAACAGCCGATGTCTGCATTCATTGCGGAGACCTCCACCTCCGAGCGGACTGCCCCTTAAGGCAAGCAGCCGAACCTCCCAAATGCCGCAACTGCCTTCTGGCAAAAATGCCCAAGATCGACCATAACGCCTTCGACAGCGAGTGCCCCGTCCGGGTGAAGTGGGATGCATTATCCCGTCTGTCAGTCGCCTACTGCTAAGGTTGAGCCTACCGCACCCGGAATCAGCCAGCCAGCTATTCGACCCCGACCTGACCCAGAGTACTCAGTAATCCAAACCAACCTCCAGAGGAAGAACCTAGCCACGCAAGAACTGCTCATAGAGGCCGGCGACAGGAAAGTTGCTCTGGCGTTGCTCCAGGAGCCGTATGTGGGTGGGATCCGGAAGATGCGAGACTATCACGGAGTGAGAATCTTCCAGAGCGCCGACCAAGGAGAAGGAACTGTAAAGTCGGCAATAGCCGTCTTCAATCACGACCTAGACGTGCTACAGTGTCCAGAACTTACCACCAACAACATCACGGTGGTAAGGATCCGTACCCGCGCCTGGGAGATTGCGGTAGTCTCGTTCTACTTTGAACCGGACCAGCCCATAGAGCCATACTTGGAGCAACTAAGGCGGATCCGAGAGGAAATGGGTCACCTAGATATTATAGTCGGGGGCGATGCGAACGCAAAGAGCACCTGGTGGGGTAGCTCAATCATCGACAGCAGGGGGGAAGAAGTAGCTGGCAGCTTCGAGGACATGGGCTTGCAGGTACTCAACACCGGCAATACTCCGACCTTCGACACCTTCAGAGGAGGAAAGCAGTTCACCAGCTTTGTTGACCTCACAGCCTGCTCGGAGGGACTCCTTGGTCTAATTGAAGACTGGAGAGTCGAGAGCGGCATCACGAGCTCGGACCACAACGGTATTGTGTTCAAAATTAAATTACAAAAATCAAAAGGTATTAACATTAATAGGCAAACAAGAATTTATAACACCAAAAAAGCCAATTGGAGTCAATTTCGTGAGAAATTGGCCCAATTGGAAGAAGAGTATCAAATTAATAGTATAGAAATAAACAAAATTAACAACACACAATCTTTAGATCAATCAATTCAAAATTACATCAACATAATAATTAAAACAAGTCAGGAAACCATACCAAAAATTAAAAATAACAGTTTAGTCAACATACCGTGGTGGTCAACCGAGCTCGTCGAGATGAAAAACGAGGTCAACACCAGGAGACGCCGTATACGCTGTGCCGCGAAGATCCGGAGACAAAAGGTCGTTGATGAGTACCTGCAAGCAAAAGAAAAATATGAACACGAGGCAATGAAAGCACAAGTGCAAAGTTGGAAGGGGTTCTGCGAGAAACAAGATAGGGAGGGGGTATGGGAGGGGATCTATAGGGTTATCGGTCGCACCACAAAAAGATGTGAGGATGTACCCCTGGTCAAGGACGGACTGCCATTGAGCCCAGAAAACTCAGCGCGGCTCCTGGCGGAGACCTTCTACCCCGTGGACTCGGAAGAGGGCGAAACTGAGGACCACCGCCGTACTCGTGAAGATGCCGATCGCTCGAACGTGTGGTCGCATGATGAGCACCATGACCCACCGTTCACGCTACTGGAACTGAAAACGGCGGTGGATAGCTTCAACCCAAAAAAGGCACCCGGGGCGGATGGTCTCACCGCCGATATCTGCGCTCAAGCCATCTTCCGCGATCCGGGGATCTTCCTCGCCCTGGCCAATAAATGTCTGGAGCAGGGACACTTCCCCGGAGCCTGGAAGGAGGCCACAGTGGTGATCCTCCGGAAGCCAGGGAAAGACACCTACACCGCCCCCAAGTCTTACCGACCCATCGGCCTATTACCTGTCCTGGGCAAAATCCTGGAAAAGTTGATGGTAGCTCGTCTCAAATGGCACCTAGTCCCGCGGCTTAGTACTCGCCAGTTTGGCTTCATGCCACAAAAAAGCACCGAAGACTCCCTCTACACCATGATTCAACACATCAAGGAAAAATTAAACGACAAAAAGCTGATCACTGTTGTCTCTCTTGATATAGAGGGAGCCTTCGACAGCGCATGGTGGCCGGCCATCAGGACCAGACTGGCTGAGGAAAAGTGCCCGGTGAACATAAGAAGGATGATAGACAGCTACCTCAACGACAGGTGTGTCCGGGTCAGGTACGCCGGAGCGGAGTGCCGCCGGGATACGAACAAGGGATGTGTGCAGGGGTCTATTGGAGGCCCAATCCTTTGGAACCTGGTGCTGGATCCCCTGCTAAAAGGTCTTGAACAGCGAGGCGACTACTGTCAGGCTTTCGCTGACGACGTCGTCCTCATTTTCAGCGGGGATACAGCACTCGAAATCCAAAGACGTGCCAATGCCGCCCTCGAGTATGTTCGGGGGTGGGGCATCAGAAATAAGCTGAAGTTTGCGCCACACAAAACATGCGCCATGGTCGTAACCAGGAAGCTAAAGTACGATGTCCCCCTCCTGAGCATGGGCGGGGTCGCCATTGGCATGTCAGAGGAAATAAAGATACTGGGGCTCACTGTGGATCACAAGCTCACCTTCAACACGCACGTCGCAAACGTTTGTAAGAAGGCTATTAATATCTACAAACAGTTGGCCAGGGCGGCAAAGGTGAGCTGGGGTCTACACCCCGAGGTGATCCGCAGCATCTACACGGCGGCAGTGGAACCGGTGATTCTGTACGCGGCCAGCGCCTGGGCGCCAGCAGCCAAGAAAGTCGGTGTGCAGAAACTCCTTAATTCGGTCCAGCGAGGGTTCGCTCAGAAGCTGTGTGGAGCGTACCGCACCGTTTCACTGCATTCGGCACTTGTGCTGGCGGGGCTGCTCCCGCTCGACCTTAGGATTCAAGAAGCAGCCGCGCTCTATGAAAAGAAAAAGGGAGTAACTTCGCTGGCCGGTCGTGAGGTGGAACGGGTGGTGGCGTTCGCAGACACGCCACACCCGGCGAAACATACGGCCATGGGGTTCGTGAGCTTGGTAGATCAGTCTCATGTGGAGTCCCACAACAGCCAGGACATACGGTTCTTTACAGACGGCAGCAAGATCGAGGGCAAGGTCGGAGCAGCACTCTCCCTTTGGGATAGAGAGGCCGAGATCAAGTCCTCGAAACTCAGTCTGCCGTCCTGCTGTACTGTCTACCAGGCAGAACTCCTGGCCATATGCGTAGCCACTAGGCAAATACTGCGGCGCCGGGAGGGCACTTTTGGCATATACAGCGACTCGAAGGCAGCCCTGCAAACGGTCACCAACCAGAGTGCCCTCCACGCCCTGGCAGTGGAAGCAAGGGCGAACCTCAGTGTGGCTTTATCCCAGGGCAAAGTTACATCCTTGTTCTGGATAAAGGCACACGCTGGACTGGAGGGAAATGAGCGCGCCGACCACCTGGCCAAGGAAGCGGCTTTGAAGAACAAAACCAGGCCAGATTACGACCTCTGCCCGGTTTCATTCGTCAAGCGGCAGATCCGATTGGAGTCGCTGGGCGAATGGAATCGGAGATACGGAAACGGAGCGACAGCGGGGGTCACGAAGATCTTTCTGCCCGACGCTGCGGACGCGTACAGGATCGTCAGAAAAATTCTACCACGTGGGGTAATAACACAAGTGCTGACGGGGCACGGCGGGTTCTCCGAATACTTGCACCGCTTTAAGTGTAAGGAGAACCCATCGTGCATCTGCGACCCTAGTGCGATCGAGTCTGTCCCCCACATCATCCTAGAATGCCCTATCTTCGCGCGGGAACGGTGGACACTGGAACAGGAATTAGATACAGAGCTGAGCCTGCAAAACATTAGCCACATAATGCACAAACGAAAAGCAAGAGAAAAATTCCTAGAGTATGCCGAAACAGTTGCAAATAAAATAATACGTAGGAATAAAGAAGCCTGACCCATGCTTCCACCTTATTAGAAATAATATGGCCTGGTAAGCATGGGGTATACACAAAAGATCGTCAATTTATTACATATATATATACACAAAAATATTTAACATTTATTTTATACAATTATACACAAATATTTATAATTTAAATTTTTACAACTATACATAAATATTTATAATTCAATTTTTACAATTATACACAAATATTAAATTTTTACAATTATACACAAATACCTATAATTTAACTTATACAACTATATACAAATATTTATAATTAAATATATACAAATAACAAACAGATCTTAATAGGTATAAATACTGGAATTATATGATATAGAAAACACATGAACTACTTTGTAAAATATAAAATATATACAACCATTTAAATATATACGAATATTTATTATATACAAATATATATTTTAAAACGATCTAAGATTCCACGTATCATCAAAAAATTAATCAAGTTTAAACAAAAGAAACAAGTCTAAACAGGTCTCTGACCACGTCAGGGGAACAAGGGACGGCAGGAGTGGGTTTTAGCCGGTAAGAGTCCGGCACTACCCCTCGGGGTGTCCATGAGGATTTCCCACTCCTGCCACAAAAAAAAAAAAAAAAAAAAAAAAAAAAAAAAAAAAAAAAAAAACCTAACCTAACCTAACCTAACCTAACCTAACCTAACCTAACCTAACCTAACCTAACCTAACCTAACCTAACCTAACCTAACCTAACCTAACCTAACCTAACCTAACCTAACCTAACCTAACCTAACCTAACCTAACCTAACCTAACCTAACCTAACCTAACCTAACCTAACCTAACCTAACCTAACCTAACCTAACCTAACCTAACCTAACCTAACCTAACCTAACCTAACCTAACCTAACCTAACCTAACCTAACCTAACCTAACCTAACCTAACCTAACCTAACCTAACCTAACCTAACCTAACCTAACCTAACCTAACCTAACCTAACCTAACCTAACCTAACCTAACCTAACCTAACCTAACCTAACCTAACCTAACCTAACCTAACCTAACCTAACCTAACCTAACCTAACCTAACCTAACCTAACCTAACCTAACCTAACCTAACCTAACCTAACCTAACCTAACCTAACCTAACCTAACCTAACCTAACCTAACCTAACCTAACCTAACCTAACCTAACCTAACCTAACCTAACCTAACCTAACCTAACCTAACCTAACCTAACCTAACCTAACCTAACCTAACCTAACCTAACCTAACCTAACCTAACCTAACCTAACCTAACCTAACCTAACCTAACCTAACCTAACCTAACCTAACCTAACCTAACCTAACCTAACCTAACCTAACCTAACCTAACCTAACCTAACCTAACCTAACCTAACCTAACCTAACCTAACCTAACCTAACCTAACCTAACCTAACCTAACCTAACCTAACCTAACCTAACCTAACCTAACCTAACCTAACCTAACCTAACCTAACCTAACCTAACCTAACCTAACCTAACCTAACCTAACCTAACCTAACCTAACCTAACCTAACCTAACCTAACCTAACCTAACCTAACCTAACCTAACCTAACCTAACCTAACCTAACCTAACCTAACCTAACCTAACCTAACCTAACCTAACCTAACCTAACCTAACCTAACCTAACCTAACCTAACCTAACCTAACCTAACCTAACCTAACCTAACCTAACCTAACCTAACCTAACCTAACCTAACCTAACCTAACCTAACCTAACCTAACCTAACCTAACCTAACCTAACCTAACCTAACCTAACCTAACCTAACCTAACCTAACCTAACCTAACCTAACCTAACCTAACCTAACCTAACCTAACCTAACCTAACCTAACCTAACCTAACCTAACCTAACCTAACCTAACCTAACCTAACCTAACCTAACCTAACCTAACCTAACCTAACCTAACCTAACCTAACCTAACCTAACCTAACCTAACCTAACCTAACCTAACCTAACCTAACCTAACCTAACCTAACCTAACCTAACCTAACCTAACCTAACCTAACCTAACCTAACCTAACCTAACCTAACCTAACCTAACCTAACCTAACCTAACCTAACCTAACCTAACCTAACCTAACCTAACCTAACCTAACCTAACCTAACCTAACCTAACCTAACCTAACCTAACCTAACCTAACCTAACCTAACCTAACCTAACCTAACCTAACCTAACCTAACCTAACCTAACCTAACCTAACCTAACCTAACCTAACCTAACCTAACCTAACCTAACCTAACCTAACCTAACCTAACCTAACCTAACCTAACCTAACCTAACCTAACCTAACCTAACCTAACCTAACCTAACCTAACCTAACCTAACCTAACCTAACCTAACCTAACCTAACCTAACCTAACCTAACCTAACCTAACCTAACCTAACCTAACCTAACCTAACCTAACCTAACCTAACCTAACCTAACCTAACCTAACCTAACCTAACCTAACCTAACCTAACCTAACCTAACCTAACCTAACCTAACCTAACCTAACCTAACCTAACCTAACCTAACCTAACCTAACCTAACCTAACCTAACCTAACCTAACCTAACCTAACCTAACCTAACCTAACCTAACCTAACCTAACCTAACCTAACCTAACCTAACCTAACCTAACCTAACCTAACCTAACCTAACCTAACCTAACCTAACCTAACCTAACCTAACCTAACCTAACCTAACCTAACCTAACCTAACCTAACCTAACCTAACCTAACCTAACCTAACCTAACCTAACCTAACCTAACCTAACCTAACCTAACCTAACCTAACCTAACCTAACCTAACCTAACCTAACCTAACCTAACCTAACCTAACCTAACCTAACCTAACCTAACCTAACCTAACCTAACCTAACCTAACCTAACCTAACCTAACCTAACCTAACCTAACCTAACCTAACCTAACCTAACCTAACCTAACCTAACCTAACCTAACCTAACCTAACCTAACCTAACCTAACCTAACCTAACCTAACCTAACCTAACCTAACCTAACCTAACCTAACCTAACCTAACCTAACCTAACCTAACCTAACCTAACCTAACCTAACCTAACCTAACCTAACCTAACCTAACCTAACCTAACCTAACCTAACCTAACCTAACCTAACCTAACCTAACCTAACCTAACCTAACCTAACCTAACCTAACCTAACCTAACCTAACCTAACCTAACCTAACCTAACCTAACCTAACCTAACCTAACCTAACCTAACCTAACCTAACCTAACCTAACCTAACCTAACCTAACCTAACCTAACCTAACCTAACCTAACCTAACCTAACCTAACCTAACCTAACCTAACCTAACCTAACCTAACCTAACCTAACCTAACCTAACCTAACCTAACCTAACCTAACCTAACCTAACCTAACCTAACCTAACCTAACCTAACCTAACCTAACCTAACCTAACCTAACCTAACCTAACCTAACCTAACCTAACCTAACCTAACCTAACCTAACCTAACCTAACCTAACCTAACCTAACCTAACCTAACCTAACCTAACCTAACCTAACCTAACCTAACCTAACCTAACCTTTTTTTTTTTTTTTTTTTTTTTTCTCGGGGGGAAATCCTCATGGACTTCCTCCGCCTGGGGAGAGGCGGAGGGGTGTGCCGGACTCTTACCGGCTAAAACCCCCCTGTGTCCTCCTTACACGTGGGCGCGGGGCCGCGGGAATCCAAATTCTTCCGCAGCAACCTAACCTAACCTAACCTAACCTAACCTAACCTAACCTAACCTAACCTAACCTAACCTAACCTAACCTAACCTAACCTAACCTAACCTAACCTAACCTAACCTAACCTAACCTAACCTAACCTAACCTAACCTAACCTAACCTAACCTAACCTAACCTAACCTAACCTTTTTTGGGAGTATATACCTATACCTGTCGGTGAGCTTTATGATAAGGTACGCTACCCTGTTCGACACACTAGACACCTCCACAACGTTATCAGCTAGGGACTTATTAACCAGAAACCCAACGCCACCTTGGGATTGTTGGTCTCCCTCTCGGAAGTACATTAGGTGACCTGATTCGAGGGTCCTCCCCGTCTCTTCGAACTTCACATAACCCTAATATATGCCACCTAATCTTCCCAAGTTCCGTCTCGAGTTGCGCCAGATGCGAGTCAAGCCGTAGCATGCGGCCGTTGTACGTCGCAAGAGTCAATTTTGTTTGGTGGCCTCCCGTAACCCAGAGATTCTTCGCACCTCCTGTCCCACCGTAACCACGGTCGCCACCGTGACCGGGAATAGCGGGACTGCCGGGAACTAGGGACCGTGGCTTTTTTGTTCTGCCCATAGGAGGAATTTAGCCTACTGCTATCACGCTGGCCAGACGGGTTGTTAGAGGGTTTTTTTTTTTCGAGTTTTCCTTCTCATTTACTTCCCTTATATACTCAACCTCATCAACTCCCCGCCAGCCGTCATCTTTAAATTGGCCTTTTTTTGTTGAAAGATCATTTTAAGAGGTAATCAGGCTCCCAAGTCACGGTGGGGGGGGGTTACCATCGGCGTCGAGAGGGCGATGAAATACCTGGGACTCGTCCTCGACAGCCGGTGGAACTTCGTATTTCCGACGTTTGGGCCCCAAACTGGAGAAGGCAAGGCGGCTCCTGCCCAACCTGGGAGGCCCAAACGCCCCCTGCCGTAAACTCTACGCGGGAGTCTTGCGGTCCATGTCCCTTTACGGGCCCCGGTATGGGCACGTTCGGTACGGAAGCGGGCCGTACACTACCTGAACGTGCCCCAAAGGGTGATAGCCATTAGGCTAATCCGGGGGTACCGCACGATCTCCCACGAAGCAGCTGGCCTACTTGCTGGACTGCCACCGTGGGATCTGGAGGCGAGGGTCTTCTTGCGCCTGTACGACTGGCGTGAGGAGACTCAGCGCCGGGGGGAAACCCCGTTGCCGCAGCAAGTTGTCGCGCAGCGGGCAGAGCTCCGGCGCGATCTCATGGTGGCCTGGAGGGAGCGACTGTCGCAACCCAGTGCAGGGCACGCCACCATCGTGGCGGTAAGTCCCCTCTTTGAGGAGTGGCTCGGGAGGAGTCATGGCGCCCTCACGTACCGCATGACGCAGGTCCTCACCGGACACGGTTGTTTCGGGAGGTACCTGCACCGAATCGGTCGTGAGGAGGCGCCCGGGTGTCACCATTGTGCGGAAGGCCCCGAGGACACGGTGGACCACACAGTCCAGGTGTGCCCCGCATGGGAGGGGCACCGCCGGGTCCTCGTCGAGGCTTTGGGCGGCGGCGACCTCTCGCGTCCGGCCCTGGTTCAGGCCATGGTCCGGGGCGAGAGGGAATGGGATGCCGTCGCCTCCTTCTGCGAAGCGGTCATGCTCGAGAAGGAGGCGGAACGCCAGAGAGTTCACACCTCTCATCCCGGCCGCCGCGCTGGACCAGGTAGACACCATGGGCGCCGGGTGTCGCGAGATGACTCCCGGCCACCGTAGGCGTGGGTCTGTGGGCGGTGAGTTCGGGTGGCTCATCGTCCCTCTATCTACTTAGACGACAGACCCGTGTCGACGACGCGCGTTGTTCCACGCGCTCCTCAAAGAGATGTCAGCAACCCCAGCGGGACCCAGCAGGGCCAAGGCCTGCCGGGGCTGCGGGTTGTTCGAAAGAGATACCGCGGCCCTGGTACACAAAAGGCCTATGACGGAACACGACGGTTTTTAGACAGTAAGAGTCTGACACTCCCTCTCCGCTGCTAACCCACAGCGGGAGGGGTCATTTGATGATATTTGACGTCGTTAAAAAAAAAAAAGTAAAAATTTTTGTTCTAAGCCTTTTTATTGTCTCACTGCTGGGCTGCGGCCTCCTCTCACACGGAGGATCTAGACACACGGCAGTGTGTCCGCCAAGTTCGAGCAAAAAAAGCGACACACCGGCCGAGGGTTATATTACACGAACCATTTCGGGCCAAATTCGACCCCCTGTAACTCAAAATCTATTTTATTTACGCATATCAAATTTCTAGTATCTATTGAGACCCCCTCACTTATCTAAAATACAAAAGGACAATGCTAATCTTTGTATGGAAGTTGGGCTCAAGTGTTGCCCACAGTAACTGCATAGTGTATTATGTTCCATAGGCTTATATTAGGTCCCAGACCAAAGCATTTCGAAATCTATCCCGGGAGTCCTGAGAAAAACTGGTTTGACTCTTATTCAATATTACATAAAAATAAGCTTACGAACTCTTAACTATTCCACTTTTATTACCTTAATTGAAATGAATTATATTCATTGACAAATACGAGGTATTGTACACGACTACTTTTTGTTAACCGACTTCCAAAAATGGAGGAGGTTCTTAATTCATTTGTATTCTTTTTACGTTTGTACGTGCATAACTCCGTCGTTTACCAATCGATTTCAACAATTATTTTATTGTTTGTAAGGGCTTACTTCCTCAATGGTTCATTTGTCATCCGGCCCAGGGTCTGGTGATGGAACCTCTAAAAAAATCGGGAGCGACTCTCGAAAAATTGTAGACACATATCGAGTAAAACCTTGTCATTCGGGTATATGTGTCAGACACCACAAAACTGTAAAGGTTAAGATCTGACCTGACAATGGAGACGACAGAGAGACGAGGGAACTCCTCAACGGTATCTACTAACTACCTCATGTTCGAGCTTATTTTATTCCTCTTGATAAGATTTTTCTAGAAGATAGCTTATTGCGCAGGCACCTTGTAGATTTAAACCGTAAATTCAAAAATATTGCGGTAATTGCCTTTTTTTTCAGAAAATCATTGTCAGTTCTTATTAGAATCCAACGCTTTTAGAATTTATTTGAAAATCACAGTAAAAAAAACCCATTCCAACATTTTCCAGCACTGGATCCTGACAGCGAGATCCTAAGACTTATTTGGCAGAAAAGTCTTATCAGATTAATCTCTCGGGACCCCTGGGACCGATTTCAAAAATATTTTGATTTCATGTTTAGAGTGAAGTAAAGAATCTATTTCAATCACTCCCACTACTGGGCAAATGGCACAGGCTTTGTGAAGCGATTGTTCATGTGGAATATAAGAACCGGTTTTTCACCCGGACCCCAGGGACCGATTTCAAAAATATTTTAATTTCTTGTTAAAAGTGAAGTAAAGAATTTACTTTAACCACTCCCACTACTGGGCAAATGCCAAAGACTTTGTTAAGTGACTATCTAAGGAGAACATTTGAACCGGTTTTTCTCGGGACCCCCGGGACCGATTATAAAAATATTTTAATTTCATGTTAAGAGTGAAGTAAGGAACCTATTTCAATCACTCCCACTACTAGGCAAATGCCAAAGACTTTGTTAAGTGACTATCTAAGGAGAACATTTGAACCGGTTTTTCTCGGGACCCCTGGGACCGATTATAAAAATATTTTAATTTCATGTTAAGAGTGAAGTAAGGAACCTATTTCAATCACTCCCACTACTGGGCAAATGCCAAAGACTTTGTTAAGTGACTATCTAAGGAGAACATTTGAACCGGTTTTTCTCAGGACCCCTGGGACCGATTTTAAAAATATTTTAATTTCATGTTAAGAGTGAAGTAAGGAACCTATTTCAATCACTCCCACTACTGGGCAAATGCCAAAGACTTTGTTAAGTGACTATCTAAGGAGAACATTTGAACCGGTTTTTCTCAGGACCCCTGGGACCGATTTTAAAAATATTTTAATTTCATGTTAAGAGTGAAGTAAGGAACCTATTTCAATCACTCCCACTACTGGGCAAATGCCAAAGACTTTGTTAAGTGACTATCTAAGGAGAACATTTGAACCGGTTTTTCTCAGGACCCCTGGGACCGATTTTAAAAATATTTTAATTTCATGTTAAGAGTGAAGTAAGGAACCTATTTCAATCACTCCCACTACTGGGCAAATGACATAGGCGTTGTAAAGCGACAGTTCATGTGGAATATTAGAACCGGTTTTTCTCCGGACCCCAGGGACCGATTTCAAAAATATTTGGATTTCATGTTAAGAGTGTAGTAAAGAACCTATTTTGACCACTCCCACTACTGGGCAAATGCCAAAGACTTTGTTAAGTGAATATCTAAGGAGAACATTTGAACCGGTTTTTCTCGGGACCCCTGGGACCGATTTCAAAAATATTTTAATTTCGTGTTAAGAGTGAAGTAAAGAACCAATTCCAAACACTCCTACTACTGGGCAAATGGCTCAGGCCTTGTCAAGTGACTCTTCATGGAGAATATTTGAACTGGTTTTCCTCGGGACCCCAGGGAGCGATTTCAAAAATATTTGCATTACGTGTTCAGAGTGCACTAAGGAACCCTCTGGAACTACTCCCACTGCTGGGCAAACTATGAGCCCAGACCCTGGCATTGTCCTTTATCTATATTTATATAATACATCTTCGAATGGTTTGTATTTAGTTTAGTTAGAAGTAAAATAGTGTAGTTAGAAGTAAAATAAAAATCTGAAAACGGCCAAGTGTGAATCACTTTCGAAAATAACGAATGTGTAACTTTGATCCACGAACATAATATATGATAACATGTCATGTCAGTCAGTTGGTAAATCTAGTCCATTTAGTTAATCTAGTTCATTTCTTTGTAAGAAACATAGTGCATATTAAAAAATCTAAAAGATAGTATAAATGAGACATTCCTTTAACTAACTTCATCATAAGAAAAAAATAAAATAAACAACCTTACAAAAATAAATGAAATCCCACCCAAAACAAAAATGTGAAAGACTGCCAAGTTCGATAATATGGGAATGCTTCGCCTATAAAAGAAGTGAGATCTGAATAAGTACCAAGTTCCATACACATACCTCAGTTAAAAATAGTTACTTTTTAATGATGTTACTTGGCAAGTTTTAATAGAAAATTAAATACTTGATTCATTGCGTTTAGTAGGTTTATAACAAGGTGTATGAAAACTTTCCAAGTAACATCATTAAAAAGTAACTATTTTTAACTGAGGTATGTGTATGGAACTTGGTACTTATTCAGATCTCACTTCTTTTATAGGCGAAGCATTCCCATATTATCGAACTTGGCAGTCTTTCACATTTTTGTTTTGGGTGGGATTCAGTATTAATCACCACGCTTGCTCAATGCGGGTTGGTGATTTCAGATCGCAAAAGTACCCCGATATATTATTATTGCTTCAACACATCACGACGAAGAAGCACTGGCCAACAAAAAATCGAGAATAATATCTAGATCAGTTTTATTATTATTTTATAATAGTTATTTACAAAGTTATAACAGATAAATGCTCTCCGAGTCCCCGCTGTGTATCCATCCAATACTGTTTAGTCATCCTCGTGCAGCGAGAACAGCTTGGCCACCTCGAACAGGTCGTCGAACTCGCCCTGCGCCAGCACCTGCACACAGAGTTACATGAGATCAGCGCATGCCGCCACACGGCAGTACACGTGACGTGACGCGCACTGACCTGGCGCGCCACGTGCATGCGGTTGAACAGGTTCCACAGCAGCACGCCCACCACGCGCCGCTCGCGCAGGTAGAACACCACGCCGCGCTCGTAGCGCCGCGCCGCCGCGTCCGCCTCCGCCGCGCCGCCCGCGTCCGACGCCGCCGCCACCGGCCGCAGCGCGCCCGCCTCGCCCGCCACCGCGCCCGCCACCGCGCCCGCCTCGCCCGCCACCGCGCCGCCCTCGCCCGCCACCGCGCCCGCCGCCGCCGCCGTGTCCGTCACCGCGTCGGCGGAGAACACGCCCACGGTGGGGAGTCGCGAGTCGATGATGCCGATGGCCTGCGAACAGACGGAGTGAGCGTGGCCGCCGGCGCCGAGCAGTGCCGTGCGCCGGCCGCGACGCTCACCTCGTAGCCGAGCTGCGGCCCGAGGTCGCTCCAGAACATGCTCTGGTGCGTGTAGTGCTTGGGCGGCGCGACGCCGGCCATGTTCTCGCCGGCCAGGCGGCCCGACACGACGGCGTGGTCGTGGTGCTCCACGCGCCGCCGCCCCAGCACCACGTCGTAGAAGCAGGCCACGTCGCCCGCCGCGTACACGTCGGTGCGCGCCTGCAGCTCCGCGTTCACCAGCAGCCCGCCCAGCTCCGGGTGCGTCTCCAGCTCCGACGCGCGCGCCAGCTCCTCGTCCACCTCGCTGCCCACGCACTCCACCACCAGGTCCGCGCGCAGCTCCTCGCCCGACGCCAGGCGCAGCGCCACGCCGCGCGCGTCGGGCGCCGCCGCCACCACCTCGGCGGCGGGGCGCAGCGCCACGCCCGCCTCGCGCAGGCGCCGCGCCGCCTCCTGCGCCAGGTAGGGCGGCAGCACGCCCGCCAGCGGCGCGCGCTCGCGGAACAGCTGCAGCACCTCGCGCCCGTCCGCCAGCAGGCGCTCGGCCAGCGCCGCGCTCAGCTCGGACGCCAGGAAGCCGCCGCCCAGCACGGCCACGCGCCGCACGCCGGGCCGCTCCAGCTCCTGCGCCAGCCGCGCCGCGTCGCGCACGCCGCGCAGCGCCAGCGCGCGCCCGGCGGCCGCCGCCTCGCGCAGCGCCTCACTGCGCCGCGCGCGGACCCCCGTGGCCACGAGGCACTTGTCGTAGTGCACGCGCACGGGCTCGCGGCCCGGCGCGCGCAGCTCGGCCTCGTGGCGCACGGCGTCCAGGCGCACCACGCGCCAGCCGCGCGCCACGGCCGCGCCGCCCGCGCTGTCGGGCAGGCTGGCCACGGGCGTGTAGAAGGCGGGCGGCTCGTAGGCCACGGAGCGGCGACGCCCGTTCCACTGGCGGAAGGAGAGCGCGTCCAGGTGCGGCGCGCGCGTCGCCAGGTCGGGCTCGCGCCACAGCTCCTTGCTGAGCGGCGGCCGCATGTAGGGCAGCTCGGGCTCGGCGCCCACCAGCAGCACGCGCGCGTCGGGCCGCGCCGAGCGGATGGCGCGCATGGCCGCGAACGAGGCCGTGCCCGCGCCCACCAGCAGGAACTGCACGCGCCGCGGGATGTCCTCGCCCGAGCTGGGGATGGGCTCGGGCTCTGACGCCGCGCTCGCCGCGCTGGGCTCCGGCTGGACTGCTGGCTGGCTCTCGTTGTCCTCGCTCAGTTTTCTATAGAAGTACACCTGAAAGCGACGGACACAAGTGACAGTGTACCGGCGCTAACGCTAGGGACGCGGCGCGAGATGCGAGCGTGCTACAAACCCCGCCGAGCGACGCCGTGACGGTGACGGCGGTGGCCGTGAGCAGCCAGGAGCGGCGCGGTGGGGGCGGCGGCGGGGGCGGGGGCGGAGAGCGCGGGGGTGGGGAGCGGGCGCCGGGGGGGGCGCCATCGCTGTCGCCTCGCGACGACGTCAGTACTGTCTGCAAGGTACAGGGTACACGTTATATGAACCATTTTATAATTTCAGACGGTATATTGACATTTCAAGCTGTACAGTGTATTTCAGCTACTACTATAAATACTTAAATTATTTAATATTTAGTGTGGGTTTGACAGTAAGTAACTACATAAACTATAAAAGGAATGAATTACCTTGCTGGAGGTTGTGTGATTGTACACTTTGCAGCAAAAAGTTTTAGCGAATCTATTCACCTGGGTAACCCCGCTTGTGGGAGAACACTGATTATGCATGGGTTCATGATTAAAGTTCAGTACTTATACTAAGCTAAAATGATAGTGCTGAATAGAAACACAATTTTGCTAACTAAAACTGATTTACAAAAAAGGGAAGTCAGGCTCATCAATACTGTTGACAACTCTGGCCACATTGAGTTAAAGTTCACATTAGTGATGAACAGTTTACTATCTCACTAAATAGGACTACAATAATACATTTCTGCGGTTTCAGTGGGACCTCCTTCCCATACCAAACATTGCACTGAAAAAATCAGCCCTTGTATGTTGTTATATTAGAATTAGAATAAAAATTATATTACTTGAAGCTGCATAAACAGTTTGCTCATTTTTATTATTATATCTGCACTAAGTGTCATTTTACAAAACCAAAAATAGAAAGGCTTTTTGTAATCGGTTGAGGAATAAGTAGAACACAACAATATCTGGCACAGCATGGGTAACCTGAATACAACGTGTGCAACTGTCTGACTTGTGGGCATGCTATTGTTTTCCTTGCAGTATGGGTAACACTGTAGGGAACACCAAGATTATTAATCAAAGTAACCTACCGTTCTATAATGCTTAATTCTCCTCGTATGCTTGAAAAATAAGTAGACTTATCATAACTGCTCACTATTAAAAACAATTCATAGTGAATAATTATGAAGTATTCAAATGTTAATTGTAAGTCAATCTGTAAGCCTCATGGGTATGCTCGCAGAGGGCAGCGAAGAGTTTCTCAATGGCATTTTTTAAATATTATTATATTTCAATTTAATCCATTTTAGTTAGTAGATATATAATTTGTGATTGGCTACTGTGTAAATAAGAGTGATATTAAAATTGAAAGATAAATTACATGTAAACTAGCAACTATGAGAAAGTCAATCTTCTGCCAACTACTTTGGTAAAGAGAGTAAATTAAAATCTAGGGTTTAAGTACACAAACCATGATGGTGTAATAAGCTGTAACTGGAGTGACTTCAAATGGTTTGCCAAATATAAGGAACACGCAACTAGGTCTAGAAACAAGTGCCTTAATCAGTGACCGGCAGTGTCGTGTAGAGAGTGAAACAATAGTTACCTGTGAGGAGGGAGCCTGCGTGCTCAGCGAGCTGGTGCCTGCAACAAGGAGCAGCGGTTACGCTCACAACCATCACTCGGTTCTGACCAACTCAACTGTTACATACATAAGAAATGCATTCAACACTAAAATCCGCCACTTAGATGATCCACTGAACTAATACTATAGTTACTTCTATAAAGCAACTTTAGTTTTATCATAATTATGCCCAAAAAAGTCAAAAGGGCTTATACTAAGTTCAAGTTATGGTCATATGGAATCGATTATAAACATTCCAAGTACACTACACGTAGTTTATGATAAAGTGGATGTACAAAACTTACGGAACAGCTTGTACACATCTCTTCTCGCCGCCGAGAGCAGTTCGAGAGCTTGACTCTCGATGTAAATTGCAGATACGGCTTTGACTCTAAGCATTACTAATTATTTTTCACTTCCCTCAAAAACTAAATAAAATATTTAATTGTTATAAAATGGGGTTGATGGATGAAACTTTAATTTAACCCTTTATTCTCATTCCCATACATCTTTGAAATATTATAAAACTGTTGTGAAATTATGTCTCGCCGCTAGGCACGAACTAGGTTAGGAAGCTGCCTTTGACTTTGACGTTTTCTATTTCATGACATAATTTTATATAATATCTATGGTTTGAAAATTGTCTAATATTATTTATACTGTTGTTGTTGAAGCCTACGTTTCGTATGCCCCGTATAACCACCACCAGTTTCATGAAAGAATTTTGGTGTGGGTTGAGGTCACGCGTGGTGTGAGGTAGCGTTGAGTTTCAATAATATATTTTTTGGCTTTATTAAACTGTGATACGGAATGACTGACAAATTTAATAGGAAGTCACTGTCAAGTGTCGAATGTCAACAATGTCAACTATTTTCATCGTCGTAGATTGCCGAGCTGATGGTTGAAGTGATGAAAGTCGGAAAAATAATTGAAGAATAACTTGCATTAGATTCCACTACACCATATTTTTAAAAGTTTTGTGAAAGTTCAGCGCCACGCATTCTTCACTGCTATTAAAGTGATTGATGCAGATATCTATTTGAAGATACAACTGTATTGAATCGATAGTAGTTGGAGTAAAACATCTCAAAATTCCTCCTGCCTCAGCGACTCAGGGATCCTCTCTCCGCACTGCTGATTGGTACGTACCACCCGCGATTACCTGCCGTAACTGGGTGTACGAGAGATTGCGTTACTTACAGTGCAAACTCAAATATTTATTATATCGCCGGTCTATTCACGGCATCAATTACATTCATGGCTTCGTGAAACAATCTATTCTACTTATATAGCTTATAATGAGTTTCAGTTATTACCGGTACCTATAGTTTTATCCCAATAATTATAAAGTAATTCGTTTTTTGCGATGTTCCATAATCAACTAGGAACCTTCATAGTCTCGCCATGTCTGTCTGTATATCCGTCCATCCGCGGATAATCTCAATGATCATTAGCACTTGAAAGCTTAAATTTACTATCAACATGTATATCGATCATGCCAACAAAGTGCTACAATAAATGGGGTAAGTTTATTAGGGAACCCCTGTACACGTATAGTGTTAATTCCATTATTTGTTCTGTATTTTGTTGAAATATATGAAATCAGGAATCACCATATACAAATACTAGTGCTTCTCAGCTGCATAACAATACACTGGATGCAAACCCCAATGCATTTGGAAAAGACAGATAGCTAAGTAGATCATGATGAAACTTTGTGGATTAAGACAGAGTATAAACTATTCAGACCCCATCCTTCCCCACCAATTCTGATAATCGGTAGGAAGATGCCACTATTGATGTACACCAGGGTGGGGCAACACCCTAAAATAATGTGTACCTTGCCAGCAAATGACCTGCATACTTCACTTAATTTAGATGTATATCAGATTTTTTCATAATTTTGATGTTTTATGAGTCGTGGTGGCCTAGTGGGTAATGAACCAACCTCTCGAGTATGAGTGTGTGGGTTTGATTCCATGTCAGTCAAGTATGGGTGCAACTTTCCTAAGTTTGTATGTTTTTTAGGGTTCCGTACCTCAAAAGGGAAATATGGAACCCTTATAGGATCACTTTGTTGTCCGTCTGTCTGTCTGTCTGTCAAGACCCTTTATCTCAAGAACACGTGGACGCATCAACGCTGAAATTCACATGAAATACTCAGGTCTATTGTCCCTTTAAGCTGTGAAAATATCAAACTTCTAAGCCAAGCCAATCAAAAGATACAGCCGATTATGTCGATATTTTCAACAAATTACCGACACTCGCAAAGGAATCAAAACCTACAGGATACTTCCCGTAAACTCAGAGTCTTGAAATTTGGCATGAAGCATAGTCATATAATGCAAATATAGGAAAAATTGCGAAAATCTCATTTTTTTAGTTATATAATATAAAAAAAAATATTTTAATAAAATGAAACTTACTACCTTATTTCTTACGAACGAATAAAGGTATCAAATTGAAATTTATACCAAATACCTAGGTCTATTGTCCCTTTAGGCAGTGAAAAAATCACATGAAATACTCAGGTCTATTGTCCCTTTAAGCTGTGAAAATATCAAACTTCTAAGTTAACGCGATCAAAAGATACAGCAGTTATACCGCCACCTTAGACGAATTTCCGCCACACGCTAGGGAATCAAAACCTACAAGGTACTTCCCGTGAACTCAGAATCTTGAAATTCGGCACGAAGCAGCGTTATATAGTACAGAGGAAAAATTGCGAAAATGATAAATTTGAAGTTACATAAAATATTATTTTTGCTTACATGACATAAAATATTTTTTTAATACCTAATTATAAACTTACTACCTACCCTTTTTCACATGAACGCGTAGAGATATTAAAGTTGAAATTCATATCAAACACTTCTTAAATTATAATTGCCTCTAAACTGTGAAAAATTTTAAATCATTCAAAGGTCATTGGGCACCTTAGTATGGAAATCATACCCACGGCGGATACGAACAAAATATAGCACAGTATAATGATAAAGGCTCTGATTTACTATGGCATTAGTCGCATCAATGTGAACCATGGGAATCTAGAGAAAATCAGGTGTAAACATCAAATATTTTCCTCATTTCAATGGGAATTTAAACGACCAAGTTTGACGGATTTGAGAAATCATTTCTTTGTAGTGAAAGAGTATACTCGCCGTTTATTTCCATTGTCATCAGGTCAGGATCTGATGATGGAAATCCTGAGAAATCGAGGGCAACTATCAGAAATTGTAGGCATGCATAGGATTAAAACTTGATTCTCAGATGTGTGTCTGGTGATACTATCAAACAGTGAAGGTTTAGAGCTTACCTGATGATGAAGACGTGAGAAAGTCGAGAGAACTCTACGTATGTTTAAAAAAATAAAAGATCCCATTAGTAGTGAATTCTCATCACCTAAAATAAAATAAGCTCCAACACAAGGTTACGTTATAAATTGTAAACGAGTTCCCATAACTATATCTGATCTTTGCTATCGATCCCACAATGGCAGTTAAACCTATCTATGTGGAAAGACTTCGCCAATACGAATAAAATAAGCCCAAACACGTGGTAGTTGCAACATACCGTGGAGGAGGAGTTCCCTCGACTCTCTGTAGTCTCCATAATCAAATCAGCTCCAAACCTTCACTGTTTACCAGTACCCTCAAAAATATACTCACATGTCTGGTTTTGACTCGATGCGTGCCTACAATATTCAAGAGTTGCCCTCGATTTCTCAGGGTTTCCAGATCCTCATCAGGTCCTGGTCATCCGAATTGGCATCTTCCTTCTTTATGAAAAGTCTTTAACAATAAAAACTAGCATTGCAACCTGTACAATCCTCTGAAACTGCTTGTCTTTTATATTTTAAGGGTAGTCAGAAGCCAGTAAGTCTGACCAAGGGGTATTGGTTTGCACAGGTGACTGGGTTGAGGAGGTAAGATAGGCAGTCTTTCCTTGTAAAACACTGGTACTCAGCTGCATCTGATTAGACTGAAAACCGACCCCAACATAGTTGGGGACAGGCCTGGAAGATGATGATGAGGTTATGGATAAAAATTTAAATAAGGGATTATCTTTTTCATTATTTTCCTAGCTGATGCCTAGATGGCACTGATCTTGGTGGGTGACTGCAAGGAACGGAGCGTCATATCTAATCAACGTCATATAACTTTCAGGTTGTGTAAGGAAACATACTTATCATAAGCAATAAAAAAATTGAAAATAATGAATCAGTCAGAAAAGGAGTCAGTCAGGTTATTATCTGATTGTCCTAATAACCTTTCGAATTGGATAATATTCTAATAAGATTTCGAAAACAATTAGTCGTGGGAACAATTTTTCTTTTTTAATTCTCGAAAAGAAAACCTTCCAAAAGTTGTATTTTTGTAGGATTTTACAAAAACGGTTAAATAGCAAACTTAGACCAGATTTTTCAAAGTTCAAAATAATCTTCATTCAAAGTTTTAAAGCTAAGCGTCCACTTGTCGGTATCGTACGCAACGGACGTATCGCACGCAACGGATCGTAGTATTATTTATATAAAAATTCAAACAAGTGCGTCCACCTATCCGCATCGTACGCATCGCACATCTTGTTTGAGTTTCTATATAAATAATACTACGATCCGTTGCGTGCGTTGCGTCCGTTGCGTACGATACCGACAAGTGGACACTTAGCTTATAGCCCCATTTTACGTGTACTCTACTAAAGTTCGGCCATTCAGAGAATGCGTTCCTGACACGTCGCGATTGAACTGACGACGTAACTTTGCAATGGCGTTGCAGTTACGATAAAAATATTTTTGCTGGTTGTTTACCGTTTTAACAATTGAGGAGCATTAAAACAACATTATTATATCAATAATCAATGAATGTAGTTACGTCGTCAGTTCAATCGCGACGTGTCAGGAACGCATTCTCTGAATGGCCGAACTATAATATGTTTAAAGAGTCTTATCAAGATTGTCACAAATGGAGTATCGCACACTGCATTCTAAATTCAAATCACTTTGCCTCTAGAGCTCACTTATTTTCCCCCTAAATCTGGGGGGAAAACCCCTAAGTTGGCAACCGCGCCATTATGGTGCGCGCATATGCTTATAAAATTAACCTATTAAAGTTTATTTATTAAAAACTCAGCTTAAAAATAAAGTGAGGATAAAAATCGATCCAATAACACTTTTTTTTTCTTTTTTATTACATTTGAACAGTAAGCAGCTTTAATTTACAGTATACAGTACATAAATAAAAATATAGAAGTTAACAATATTCTAAAACTGTTCACAAATAGATAGTAGAATATAAAAGCAGAAAATATATGCTAGGTTGCATTGCAGATAAACTAAAATATTTTATGTGAACACAAAGCTCAGTTAGTACGTTAAGTATTCTGAATTGAGAACCTCCTCTTTTCAGGAAGTTGGTTAAGAAGTAAGTCTATCTGCATCTCTTTTTATTCTAACTCTTCTATAACGGGCCTGCTGGAAAAGATTTCTCATGAAATAAGCTGTGCCTTTGTGTATCTGTATTCTTTGTACATAAACTGTTAAATAAATAAATAAGTTTTCACCAAATCTCATGAAAAAAAAATGTTTGGCGAAAGTTGTTTTTTTTATTTGCCTATGCTGTCCCACTGCTGGGCAAAGGCCTCCTCCAAAACCTTCCACTTTTCTCTATTCATTGCTGCTTGAGGCCAGTCCAAAAGAAAGCTGTCCAAGTCTTTCCTTCAGAAATAAGAAAATGTTTTTATTCCAAATAGGCCTTTGCAAGCTCTTATGAAAAGTCACACTAGTTGCACGGTTCCAAATAGTTGGTCTCATGGAGAAGAGCCGGTAGGAAACTCCATAGATGTGAATAAGAAACTTGTTTTTTGTTGTGCGGCAGGCGGTCGGAGATGCTGGCGGCGTGCGAGGCGGGCGAGGTGTTCGCCCTGCTGGAGGGCGGCGCGGGCGGCGCGCGCGACGCCGCCGACGCGCTGGCCGCGCTCTACGCCGCCGTGCGCGAGCCCTGGCTCACCCGCGCGCTGCTCGCCTACCACGCGCGCACCGCCTCCGCGCGCGCCCTCGACCTGCTGGCGCGCGCGCCCGACCTGCACGCGCGACACCTGCTCGACGCGCTGCAGGACCAGCTCGGCGCCGACCGCGCCGCGCGCGCGCACGCGCTGTCCGCGCTCGCGCCGCTCGTGGCGCGCCGCCCGCCCTGGCTGCACCGCCTGCCCGCGCACCCGCTCGCGCGAGCCCTGCTGCGCGCCGCGCGCCACGAGCGCGACGCGCTGCCGCTGCTGCACGCGCTGCTGGCGCTGGCGGCGCTGCTGCCCGCCGCGCCCGCGCTCGCCACCGCGCACCCCGCCGAGCTGGCCGAGGCGCTGCTGCGCCCCGCCGCGCTCGAGGCCGCGCCGCCCGCCACGCGCGCGCACCTGCAGCTCGCGCAGCTGGCGCTCTTCCACGCGCTCTACGCCACGCACCCCTGCACGCTGCTGGAGGCGCTGCGCGCGCAGGCCGCCGAGCTGTCCGCCGGCGCCGCGCGCGACGCCTGGGAGCGCGGCGTCACCGTGCTGGCCGAGTCCGTGCGCCTGCACCCCGCGCTCGTCACCGGCAGCCGCCTGCGCGAGGCCGACCCCGCCCGCTGGGCGCGCAGCGAGCCGCACGACGTGCTGGCCGACTGCCGGCGCCTGTCGCTGCACGCGCGCGCCGAGGACTCCGCGCCGTCGCCGCTGCCCGCGCCCGCCGTGCCGGCTGCACCGCCGGCCGCCGCCCCCGAGCCGGCGCCGGGGTCGGGCGCGCACGCCGCGCGCTCGGCCGGCGGGCTGCGGCCCGGCGCCGAGCCCTGGTTCCCGCTGAGCGACCGTTGCGGCGCCGACTCCGCGCCGCACACGCCGCTGCCGAGCGAGGCGGACGCGGCCGAGCCGCCCGAGGCGGCGGTGGAGGCCACGCCGGAGAACACGCCGGCGCGGGAGACGCGCGCACAGTTCCGCTTCCCCGGCGAGTCGGGCGCCGTGCGCGCCATCGGGCGGCGCTCGCGGCCCGCGTCGCCGCCGCGCAAGGAGACGTCGCCCGTGGCGCCGGGCGAGGCGTACGCGGCGCGGCTGGCTCGCGTGGCGCAGGAGCGACGCGCGGCGGACTCGCCCGTGCTGTTCGCGGGCGCGCCGCCGCCGGCCGGCGCCGTGGCGCGGCCCGAGCCCCGCGTGCCGGCCGCCGCGCTGGCGCTGGAGCCGCTCAACGGCGAGGACCGTGAGGTGCTGGAGCTGACGTCGCGCGCGGACGCCGAGTGGGAGGGCGGCGCGGGCGGCGGGGCGGGCGCGCGCGTGCGGGTGCGGGACCCGCGCGCGGCGGGCCCCCGCGGGCCCCGGGCGGCGGCGCGCGGGCCCCCGGCGCGGCGCGCGGCGTCGTGCGAGGGCCGGCTGGCGGGCGGCGCGCGGGTGTCGGTGGCGGTGCAGACGGTGGACACGTGGCCGGAGCCCTACGAGTTCATCATCGCGGACTACTTGCGTGCGATCCCCGACGACTCGCGCCGCTCGGTGAGTCGACACACTCTAGCCGGTGGTACTTGTCAATAGATAGTTGTATACGTGCGACAACTACAATGAAGCATCTATTCAATGCAGTCTATACTCTGATTGCTAGTTGCTTACAGATTTCAAATATAATGCACAGAACGCTGGCCATCCATGTAATAATCGGTCATATTGTCTGTGGACAGGTCTCTCGAAAAGTTGCGACAAAATAGAAATGATCAGTATAAGGAGGTCGTATCAGTAGCTAGCAATATATTTTTTGGAGCAGATTTATTAACGGGGGTAATATTCCCGTTTCCATAATTCGAGGAAAGTAATAAAAGTAAAGTTTTTTTTACAATTTTATATATATTTTTGGATTTTACATTATTGACAAGATACATGCATTGTTTTTTTTTTTGCCTTAAATTATAGGTAACTAGCTTCACCCGCGTCAAGTTCGGTTATATCGCGTTTCCAAAACAACTCTACAAAAGTCCGGGATAAAAACTATCCGATGTTCTTTCTCAAGGTCAACTCTATCTCTGTACCAAATTTTGTTAAAATCAGTTCAGTAGTTTAGACGTGGAAGCGTAACACACAGACAGCCGGAGAGTTACTTTCGCATCTAAAATATTAGTAGGTATAATGACCACTACTGAGCGAGAACTGATAATAATTGATCTTGATATTGAGTTGTGTAGCAGTGAGTAGACGGCACTGCTTGCGGTAGCGTCCGCGGTCGGGTTGCCTCCCTCCTTCGAAAATGTGCGAGGGGGGCGATGGCTGATCCAAGCCAGGTCGTCTTACTGACTATACAGGGATGATTTAATTCAGTGCAAAAACTTTGTCAACTTATAGTTCAATATGTTTTTATAGATACGTATATTTTTATTATGTTGTTTTTTAGTACAAAAAAGAATAGTTATTGATAGCCAAAGATGTTTGCGTAATCTTTATGTTTTGGTACCCTGTTCAACAGTGTTGATTCTAGTACCATTGCGTAGGTCTTGGCAAGGCAAAAAATGTTTACTATGACGACCAGTCCCAAATCCTTGTCCATTTCGCGTGACATCGACTAATAGAATGTGTAATATTCATAAATCATCAACGTAGATGTAGTTCATAAATCTAACTGTATTGAATACAAACTGGTAAAGTTACAAAAAAAAAACAAGAATTTGGCCTTCATAGAAAGTTTGCCTGCTCACTGCTTTAAAAAAAGACTGTGGAAACCTTTGCAGTTCACGCAGAACTAGCTTATGTATTTGATGAAAGTCTTTCAGTATTTACAATCAATTAAGGTTGAAAAGTCAGGAGACGATGTTAATCTAAATTATATAATAATTATATATTATATTAATCTTGCTCCTCAAGAGGTGCTGAGATAATGATGAATTTCTTCTTAAAAAAAGATGAATAGAAATGTTTTGAACTTTTGTCAAATCAGATGACGATTGTGTTTCCGTAGTATGACTCCATAGACTATTACAACCTTTACATTATAATAGAGTGTATCTCAAACAATGTATGATGTCTATTAACTAAGTTTAAAATTATTACACTGACGACGTATGCCTCTTAATGACTTCGCATATATGGATGACATACTTGTTTCTATGTCGATTCCATTTTTATCATTACTCAGATCGGACAGCTAATTGAGGCAAGCCCCCTAGTTTTTGTTATTCTTCACGTAAATACCTTTCTAATTATATATCATACGTTACTGTTGGAGCGTGTACCAAATCCCATACAAAGTGCCCATTGTCCTTTATGTATTATAAATTGTTAATAGGTTCTTCTAACCTACAGACAGACATGTGTTGCTGGGGAGTTTGTTGCGCCACTTCTTCTTCCCAGCAAAAACACATAGGAAGTGGTGAAGGGCGGGCGTTTTGGGGGCTGTCTTTTGTAAATTTCTGACGTTCGAAAAGTGTTGTTTTGCAGCCAAGTTGAATAAACCAATTTTGGTTTTGATTATGAGTACATAGGCTTAATACTCTGTTACACGAGCACTCTGAGCAGTAGCGAGACTAACCCCAACCCCCTGCGCAGTGCGGCGAGTCCAGCCAGCCCAGCGAGCGCCTCGACGCCTACATGGCGGAGCTGTACGCCGGCCGCGCCAGACCCACCGCCGACCTCAGCGAGCAGCTCGCGCTCGCGCACGCGCAGCTCATGTACGAGCGCTGGCGCCGCGACGCGCACGCCGAGCGCAACCGCCGCCTGCTGGGCCGCTGTCGCCAGGTGCGCGCGCTCGAGCTGCACAACGCCGCGCTCGCCGACCGCGCCCGCGCCGCCGCCCGCGAGCGCGACGAGCTGCGCGCGCGGCCCCCGCCGCCCGCGCCGCCCGCGCCGCCCGCGCCCGCCGCGCTCGACGCGCAGCTCGCGGCCGAGCGCGCCGCGCGCCACCGCGCCGAGGCCGCGCTGCGCGAGGCCGAGGCGCTGCGGGCGCTGGACGCGGCCGAGCTGCAGCGCGCGCGCGGCGAGTCCTTCGAGGCGGCGCGCCACGTGCAGGCGCTGGCGCGCGCCGCGCTGGCGGCCGAGCGCCGCGCCGAGCACGTGCGGCGGCTGCGGCGCGAGCTGCTGGTGCTGGCGGAGCGCGAGGCGCGCCTGGGCGCGGCGGCGCGCGGCCCGGCGCCGGCGCCCGAGGACCGCGCGCTGCGGGCAGCGCTGGCCCGGGCGGAGGCGGAGGCGGAGGCGAGCGCGGCGCGCGCGGACGCGGCGACGGCGCGGGCGCACGAGCTGGAGGCGGCGCTGGCGGCGCGCGACGCGACGGTGGCGGAGCTGAAGCGCGCGGCGCGGCTGGCGACGGAGGAGGGCGCGGCGCGGCTGCGGGCGACGCGCGACAAGTACGCGGCGCTGCTGCGCGTGCTGCGCGCGACGGAGGCGCGGCAGCTGGAGCGGCTGGCGGGCGCGGAGCTGGCGCCCGAGGCCGAGCGCAGCTAGGGGGCGCGGGGGGCGGGGGGACTCGCTGGACAGTGCGCGTGACGGACAGTGCGGCGCCGGGCGGGCGCGGGGGGCGGCGTCGGGAGTGACGTGGCTCACGGGGAGCGGTCGGTTCATCTTTATGTGTATCGCATCGATGTAACGCTTTTTCATATTTAGTTTTCATATGTACTGGTCGATTATTATGATTATATCTTCATGTAAACTAACTGGGTATCAATAAAAATCAAGTTTTCGTTCAAATTAGTCTTTATCTTTATCATTAAAATCCACGAGCGGATATCGCATAATAATACGTCATACATAGTATATTTGGTACAAAATTCACAACAAAGTATAATATAAATAGTTAAAATATCAACAAACTCTTATTTACAATGTACAAAATATACAAATACGTACAAAAGAATCAACAACATAAGCCTAAGATATGGTGAGTCAGGGCAGCGGCTCGACGTAGTTCTCGGGCACCAGCCCCGTCTTGCCGTTGAGCGTGCCGCGCAGCCAGCCCGGCTCGCCCGACGCCGACACGTTCGTGATGATCTGGTTGGGCTCGAAGGACAGCTCGCCCTCGCTCTCGCCCAGACACGCGTACAGCGTCCGCACGCGCCAGGCGGGGCCGCGGGCCGGCAGCGGCGACGCGCCCTGCGAGGACACCGACTCCGCCGACGAGCTGCTGGAGCGGCCCGGCCGCGCCATCTGCGCCAGCAGCGTCGCGTGCTGCGGCGAGTAGCGCGGCGCCAGCACGCGCTCGCACAGCTGCACGCACACGTCCGCGCGCTCGCCAGCGCCAGCACTCGCCATCGCCGTCGGCGACGTCCTGCAACAACAACCACCACCAGTTAGCACCAACACAACAACTCGCTGTCACTACACGCACTCCACCTCATTCGATAAACCCAAGAAGCTGGAAAGGAGCAGTCAAGTGGCTAGTTTGCGATGCATTTGTTTGCAGATACTGTTGTATATAGTCACATCACGGACATTCGAACTGCGAATACTTGTAGAAAGGATCGTCTCCAATTTTATACAGCTTCTTAGGTATATCGAGCACTTAACGAGGCGTCACAAAACTTAAAAACTTCATGCACAAACATTTTCTTTTGCACTTTTTCACAATATCTAAAGAAAGGCATGGGTCCTCTCACAACTGTTTTCAACAATTAATCTTTACGTTAACTCGCTTAGTACAAATAAACCTGATCAAGGATCGATGACAATAGTTGATCAAAAATAACATCGGCGACTTGACAGTGAATCGATGAGCAAAGAACGTAAAGAGACACCAACCCGGCAATGACGAACCCGGATAGGCAGATGATCATGGTGCAGAGAGCGAACAGCGCGGTAGTGCAGCGAGCGGCGCCGGCGCTGCAGTGCGCGGCGGCCGGCGCGCGCGCGCTATATACGCGCCCGGCAGGTGCACGCACACCTGCCGTCCCGCGCACCCCACCCCACCCCTACGCTGCTGGGACTAGGTCTACAGTGTAGCCTTGTGAAGACCATCTTTGTCTAAATGATCTACCTAGGTTTTTGATGCTAATTAACGCAAAACGACTAATACTAGGTATATCGACCTAAGTGTTCCAATTATTATAAAGACGTATGCATGTATCGTACGCTATCGCGGCCTTTCACTAGGCACATTTTATATATTCACAAAACGCGAGAGATAGGTACAATTATACAGTAAACGTGAAGTCACTCCGTATTTTGATGAAAACTGAACTTTGAGGTGTCAGGTGTAGCAAAGTATGTAGTTGAATATAGATATGATTGCAAGCGCTGTGTTCGCGCGGAGGTGGCAGGTGAACATTCCGCGCACGCGCAGCTGCCGCCCGCATTCTTATCTCTCGTAAGGATTCGCGCACCTGGCGCCCCCCGCCCTCTCCTCCTCCCGGGCAATAACTAACAAGTCCCAACAGAACGGTGTCGGTTCAATCATCCAGAATACTAACTCCCCATTGTAACGATACGGATTAGGATGAAGTTAAGTTTAACTGACTTCCTCAAAAATGAGGCTCTCAATTCAGATATCTTTGTTTTCTTTTTTCGAAATTCCGAAAGAGAAACACGAAGTAATAGTCAGAGCGCCTTCCTTTCAAAAACGAGAGAACGGGTTCGATTCCAGTACCAATGTACTTTTTTTAAGTATATCGATGCTGTGTTTCGAGTGACATAATCGTTGCGGAAACCCTGGACTACTTGAGCTTGGTATATAATGTGGAGACGACTATAAATGTCGTGAAGATATTGTTGAGTGGTAGCTAGTGGATCGGTAAGCTCAGCACTAGACGCGCGTGACAGCTGCTCGCGTCGGGCGGCGCATCTGCCGCGCACAACTCCACAACAAAAAATCTTTTCACCCCGAAGACACTCGTCTTGAATACGATGTCTATTATGTATCATTATTTACAGCTTTCATGTAAGTGCAGTAACTTGTAAATAACCGACAGTAGTTTATTTTCGGGACAACTCTATATTCAGCAACTATACCCGTACCAATGTTTAAAAAATGTAATTTTGATGCTTGTACCGGTGGCATGTGATCCACGTTACTCTGTGTATCTAGCGAAAAACAAAATTTATTTATTTATTTAGTACACTATGGAGAACTTACAGCTAAACAAAAACTAAACAGTAAAAGGAAGTCATAGTCGACAGAGAGCCAATTAAAAGTCCTCGCTTATAATAACAGCCTAGCAATAACGTGATCACACATCAGTGCAACGTTTTTATATAATAATATAAAAAACAAAACAATAGCATTTTTAAACACAAATAGAAAAAAGAATGAGTAGATAGATCTAAATTTCAAAATAATAAACTAAATCTGGCAACATTTTCTTCACCTACATAATTGAATATTCTGCTTCAATACTTGAGATATGTCTTGTGGCAAATTTAATTTCATTAATTTTAGTATTTTTTTTAATTAAATGAATTGAATACAGTAACACTGCAGTATTGCATTATTCGTGTCACTCACATAACAGGCTGTGCTCAATACAAATAGGTTTTACGAACCAAAAGGATCCTTGTGGATATAAAGGAGAGCACACAGGTGTGCACCGCGGCGCGGATGTGCGAGGCGAGGACGGCGCGGGGGGGGAGGGGGAGGCGGGATAATAAGGCGGTAGTTTTTGTAAGGAACAGCTGTGTCGGGCAGGCTCCGCGCGCGACTGATGTCTGTCAGGTATGCGCAGTCGGTTTATTGCCATTTACTCCAAACCATTGTTCTCTGTTACAGAAGTTAGCATAATTTTTTTGACTTG
This sequence comes from Helicoverpa zea, assembly GCF_022581195.2. NCBI lineage: Eukaryota > Metazoa > Arthropoda > Insecta > Lepidoptera > Noctuidae > Helicoverpa > Helicoverpa zea. The sequence continues at coordinate 12,805,096 of NC_061464.1, read as the reverse complement.
GGTTCATAAATTTGCGGAAAAAAGTACATAATATTAAAAAAATCTCTCTCAATTCTCCAAATTGGCTCCAAAAGAATTTGTGATTCGTCAACAAGATAAAAAGCCTTTGACTTTGTTAAAAGGTATTTTGTCATAAAATATGTTTAAAAAAAACCAACAAGTTGCACCCGAAGACCGCTGGCAGAAGTAAAAACTGGAATGAATAAATAATCTTACAAGAATTGCTTTAATTAGCGGTATAACAGTACTATCATTGTATGCTAAAATACAATTATTTTTTTATTTTTTTTTTTTCCAAAAAGTGCCCAGCGCCGCTAAACCACTTTTCACATCGAAAATACGCCGATTCAGTTTTGGATACCACTCAAAGCAGTTTTCAACATCAATTATATTATACATTGTAGAACAGTCTGATAAATAATATACACCTCTATAAAAGTGTGGTAAGCAAGGTCGTTATAAAGCCGAGAATTGTAATGATAATGTTTGGATACGTTTTTGAATACAATTTACGAAAGAAAAACTGCAGTCGATTTGTGTTAATACTTTTATTTATTAACCTTATTATCAAATAAACGATTATAACGTAATGCTCCTATATATTTTTTATGGCGTCTGTACTTAACATTTTTGGAGCTCGGGGGAAGGATTTTAGTTTCCTTAAAGAATAGTAAAAATACTATTCATTAAATAGTATTTTTCGCTTTGTTACGTTCGGAAGGAATGTGTGGAGCGGGTGGGAATGAACCGTGCGGTCGGCGGAGACAAATCGCGACTCGCGTATGCAGAGCAGAGGGCAGCGGATGCTACTGTGTCGACTGTGTGCTCAATGCGTGTTCCTTTACTACTTGTTTGTACTTTACTTTAATAATATATTTATTGAAATTACCGGAACTTAACGTACGTCTACAAGGTACTAAGGATATGAGATCCCGTCACAAGGGTTTATTGCCACAGAAACACAATCAGTGTCAGGTAGCGGCGACGCGAGGAGAGCGCGCGAGCCCGACACACTTCACAAAGGATTTTTTTCTGTAGGAGCCGTTAACCTTGAATTAGTTAATCACTACATCTGTCTGTCGGTTCCTATGTGTGCCAAAATCTTTTAAACCACGCAACGGATTTTGAAGCGTTTTTTTTTAATAGATAGTTTAGTGAAGTGGAAGGTTTATAATGTACATATTATAACGCATGCATAATACTATTTGGTTCGCTTATATTAAAATGCCGACTGAAGACCACGAGATAAATCCAAACTATTTAAAATATACGTGCTACAGTATTGTGCACCATAAAAAAGGTCAAGTCCGCGATGTGTCTCTTCGGATAACAAACAATAACCATTTTTATCATTTACATTTTACGGGAAAAATGTCTTATTCACGAAGTGATTATTAATAATTACCTTTAATACATTGTTAATATAGATCAATATACCTACAGTGTAATCTATACTAATATTATAAAGCTGAAGAGTTTGTTTGTTTGAACGCGCTAATCTCAGGAACTACTGGTCCGATTTGAAAAATTCTGTCAGTGTTAGACAGCCCATTTATCGAGGAAGGCTTTAGGCTACTTTTTATCCCGGTACGGGAAGTAGTTCCCACGGGATGCGGGTGAAACCGCTGGCAGAAGCTAGTTTAATATAATATTTCCGAAGGATATTACAGATGTACAATGCAGGGACATAGCGGAGCCGGCCCGGCTGGAGGTGCTAAGTAGGTTACGTAGTACAGGATTAGCTTAAAACTATGTTTTATATCGGCGGATTTCAGTAAGCTATCTCTGTGCCAATTTGATTACTAGAGATAGTAATGTCGAAACTCGTGGGAGTAGCGGCTCGATGCTCGGCAGCATCAAGGGGTGACAGAAACGGAATGACAACACGCCTTGTATCTAGATTAATCCTCAGAACAACAGAAAATTCGCGGGCGCTGAATCAGTCGCGCTGTCTAAGCCGCTCTAGTTACTAATTTTATATGTACAGTCATGGAATTTGAAAAGAATTCCGCATTTTTAATGTAAAGACGAGGGCATATAGTTTCTGAATACGCGAGCGAAGCGAGCGGGAAATTTAGATTATTTTTTAAGACTCAGTACCAAAACTACGTAAAATGTAGCCCAAAAGTACTTTTTGTTTGTAGTGAAATGCAAAAACGATGACACATAGTTTCTGAATACGCGAGCGAAGCGAGCGGGAAATTTTAATTATTTTTTAAAACTCAGAACCAAAATTAGGTAAAAGGGCTACATTTCAAACCTTAATTTTTTTCTGTTGGTCAAGTAAGATGGATAGCAAGTATAGCAACGTCGCGAAGCAAAGCTTCTCGGACCACTTGGAATGCCTCCAGGGACCACCGGTTAAGAACCACTGATTTAGAGGATGGTCAATAGGAAGGGCGCCGCGAGCAGCGTCCAGCATGTACAACGACATGTCCTACTGTGCTGTATCGCTCTACTAGGTACCTATGTCCCAACACATGTTTAGTGCTTACACATTCAAACATATACACACTTTATCGAAAAATACCATCTTGAAACAGAGCGAGATCTCTACATCTATACTCATTTTCTATTAACAAACGAGTACCTACCCACTGAAGATGTTCACTTGTTTTGTGTTAGTTCACGTAAATAACATAAAGTGCACACTACCACTGTATACATAGTGTCATTTTTTCTTCCTTTATTAGTTGTAGGTTGTTGTAAATATAATATCAACGACAAGCTCAAAAATTTAAATCATAAAATAATTATTTTATTTTGTTTTTAGTAAATAAAAGTATTCAATATGAATGTGATTTAACAAATTAATAGCAAGAACGTCGGCTCTGGCCCCGCCTCGACTTCGAAATTGTGCGAAACATATACTCAATACTAACTTGTAAAAGAAAACTATAATTATTCGTGTATACTCGTTGTCTAATCTTATTTCTATCCAAACGCGAATGGTCATTGCAGAGCGTTTTTCTATCACTGAATCACAGTGATGAAAAAAATTGCGAGTTGCAGTTTTGTACAACATAAGTTCGAAAAACTAGCCTATTACATAGTGTAATAGGAAATACAATAACTGTGCAGTTGCGCGATATCATTAAACAATATAAACAAATGCTATGGGGCCCCGTACAAAAGGGGGCTTTTTATTTCCATTGTAATGTTATTGACTTCAGCCGTACTGTGATTACAATGACGTACATTTCAGGGTGTTGGGATGGTTGCCGGGACGCGCAGGCGGCGGGCGCGGGCTCCTCGCAGCACAACAGTAGCACACGTGTACAACAGTGGACATGACGTGGAGGAGTGCGAGTCAGAAGTGCGTGTACCTGAGCGGCTGCAGGAGGGGCGGCTGGTGGGGCGGCTGGTGGGGCGGGTGGGGCGGCGGCGCGAGGTCGTCGGGCAGCTCGAGCAGCGTCTCCACGAGCACGTTGTAGAACTTGAGCTCGAGGATGGAGGCGACGGTCTCGCGCTCGGCGCGCAGCAGCGTGGGCCCGAAGCACACCGCCAGGTTCGACGCCGACATCAGGTTCTTGTCGCTGCGCGCCGCCACCCTGCACAGTGTACTCTAGTTAGTCTGCTATCCCTGAAGTCATTTCAAACTGAAACATATAATGCTGCGGGAATTCGTAAGACGAAGTTCTGCGAAATGCTCTCGAGGTCGTAACAAACAATACGCACGGATGAAGTATTTGTGCAAAAAGAATTTTCACGCCTGTTTACGTCGAGATAAATTGCCTACTCAAAAAGAAGTCCCTACAGTCCGGCTTACAGATGATGTCTTATACTATGGAATATGTGCATTGCGTATGTCTTTATGACAGGTTTTCTTTTTGAGAATTAAAAAATTTTCCAAGAGCTAGTTTGATGGCGTCGTACCTACTGTTGCCTGGCCCTATCCAAAATGCTAAGGCTAAAAAAAACGATGTAAGCTAGCAGCTAGGAAAAGCATTAGAAAATAAAAGAAAATTCGTGATTCGCGACAGAGTCGAGAGTAGGTGTGTGTCGGAGTACGTACTTGCGCAGATGTCGCAGCACGAGCGTCAGCATCTCCCGGTTGTGCGGCGGCAGCGCGCGCAGCAGCGCCGCCACGCCCGCCGCCCGCTCGCCGCGCCGCTCGCACTCTGCAACACGCGCGGGGTGAGCACGGGCACGGCGACACACGACACACAACACACACACACGTACTGGCCACGGCGAGGAACTGCGCGTGCAGCGCGCGGGTGAGCAGCGGGTCGGGCAGCGCGCGCAGGTAGCTCTTGAGCGCCGAGGTGAGCGTCTTGGTCTCCCAGTGCAGCGGGTCGTCGAGCGGCGGCAGGCGGCGGCCGGGCGCGGCGCAGGCCACGAGGCGCGCCACCTTGCTGGCCACGCCCGCCACGCGGTACAGGCCCTGCTCCTCCAGGCCGCGCGCCTCGATGGCGGCCAGCACGCGGCGCACGAAGGCGAAGCCCGCGTCGTCCAGCGCGGCGGGCGCGGGCGGCGGCGCGGGCGGCGCGGCGCGGGCGCCCGGCTCGCGCAGCGCGGCCAGCCAGGCGGCGCGGTCGCGCTCGCCCAGCGCCTGCAGCACCAGCGCCGGCCGCTCGCGCTCGTCGGGCACGCACTCCCAGCAGAAGCGCCGCTCCACGGGCTCGGCGCAGGCGCGCGCGCCGCACACCGCCAGCGCCTCCGTGCCGCCCGACGTCTTCACGTTCATCTGGTTGTAGGGCGTCAGCGACAGCTGCCGCGACGCCTTCTCGTACGTGCAGTACTGCTTGCTCCACGTCGTCGTGCCGAACGCCTCTGCACACACCCATCGCATACGTTGCATTGTTCAGCCTCACGCAGGCATCGCACGACACATTAGTGGATGAAGCTTGGAGGTACTCACTTTTCTCCATGAGGAAGAGGTAGCCGGCGCGCGAGTCGGCCCCGCCCGGCTCGTCGGCCGCCTGCTCCTCCTTGTGCTGCAACAGAGCGGGGTGAGGCTGCGGCTCGCGGGCCAGCGCGGCGCACGCACACACACTTACCATCTGGCGCACCTCCATCATCTTCTTCATGAGCGACTCGGTCTGCTTGCTCATCTCCTCGAAGTTGGTCCGCGTCTGCAAGCGGCGCGCGGTTAGTAAGCCACACTGTCACACGAGCAGGCACACACACACACACACGGCACAGACACACAGCACACACACAGCACACACTCACCCGCTGGATGCGCAGCTGCAAGTCCTTGACGCGCGGCTCGGCGTCGGCGTGCACGTCGTGCGCCGTGTGGTGGAAGGTCCACCAGCCGAACACGAAGCCCAGCAGCGTCTCCACCAGCTCGAACTTCTTGCGCTCCTGCACCGCCTGCAGCTGGAACACGTACTCCAACGACGCCTGGCAGAAGTCGCGCTCCGCCATGTCCATCGCCGCGTCCGCCTGTACAACACACACTGTACTGCACACGACGGCACACTCCAAAACACTTCATTGTAGAGGTATAATAAAAGGATTGTTTGTTTCTTTACTCGAACGCTCAAATCTCAAGATTACTATTAGGTAACAACCTATTTTTCAGAAGGCTACATGCAACACTGGTGCGCAGAGTAGTTCCTACAAATAAAATAAAATGATGCACACTGGCAGAAATTAGTATGTACATACATATGTAGATATGACTGCTAGAAGAAGTTGGATTAGGGAAGTCACTTTATACATTTATAAATATGTGGCATGGCTAAATGTTAACCCACCAGACGGGACAAAAACTTTTGATGTGGGCAAGATCAGTTCGTCAAGTCCTCTGTGGGAAGTCTGTTCATATATGCTCCACTGCGGCGAAAGTGAAACACTTTGGGGTCGGTTTGGTGTAAAGCGCGGTGGGCGAGGTTACCTCCTGGAAGACGGCCTCCGGCTTCTTGGTGGAGAGCGAGAGCGTGCGCTCCTGGCTCTGGCAGAACTTGGCAGTCTTCTTGTCGAACTTCTTCTTGCCCTCCTTGACGGCGCCGATGTGCTCCTTGCGGAAGCGCTCGAGCGGCTGGATGATCTGCTCGTGTGCGCGCCCCAGCTGCAACACAACACACGACATTGGCGACTCTGACCACCAAGTCATATACATATTTATGTACCTAGTTAATGTTTTTGACGTAGCGATCTCTACGAAACTTGCAATAATGCGAACCAAAAGGTGACCGTAAGTAATAAGTATACCTAGTGCCTGTAGAAGTGGCTTGCAACACAAACCCTGCCTCAAGAAGAAGGAGCACATGCCCGGGCACAGACAACGATACAACACATTTTGTTCATAGAAGAGAATCCCGGGCATTGACCTCTCGCGCAGACCATCTCGTGTTGTTTATTAAGAAATTCGCGCGTGAGAGCGCTGCCCAATACAAGTGGTCTGCGACATAATTCGCTACCTTGTGGCTAAATACAAATTAATTGAACCATATCTCATATCTAAAACATGGATATTAGTGTAGGTACACATATGTTATATAGCAACCGCAGCGCAGCGCCGGCTCCTCACCGAAGAAACGTCTCTGGCGGGGAGTAGAAACCGTTCACAAATAGTTGGAGCTTCCCCGAGAAGCTTCCGCGTCGTAGGGCGCGTGCTCTACAGTCGAGCAGTGAATGGGAGGCGGCGGGACGTAACGCGCGGCTAATTGTGTCAACGGCCTCATTAGCATGCGGCGCGCGCTGCGGGCCGGCCGCGCGCCGCATGCCGCGCCGCGCTAACGGAATCGAAAGTGATTCCTGAAGGTCGCCCCGGCGTGTTTACCAACAAGGCCGGCAGGACGCGCTCGCCACTAGTTCTCCTTGACATTGGACGGCGTTCACTAAGCCCCGATGGCCTAATACATACGTATAGCTTCCGCCCGTCGTTCATCTTACTAACTCTCGGGCCCGGCGGACGAGCCACTCAATATCTTTGCAAAGTTTTCTTCCAAAATATACATATAAAGCTAGTGATAAAAATTCGAACTATAATAGCACACTAGTCCAGGACTGGCGAACCATGACAAAATGTATTTTCCACACTCAAATAAAATAGAGCCTTAAATTAATTAAGATATCTGCACTCTAATGCTAAAAAAATATTTGCAAATTAGCGAATCAAAAACAAACAAAAAATACTATGCCACGAAACTTTTACCCTAAACTTTTTGTTGTTTTTTAGGGATTTAGCACATAAGTCAAAAAATAGGTGACCTAATCACCTTCCTTGCTTGTTTAAGGGAAAGATAAAACAGTAACAATGCTACCCAACAGAAGGTTAACGGAAAAGAGGTAGACAACCCAATAGACGGGCCGACGACATGAGGCAGGTGCCAGGTATAACAAGGAGTACAGAGCCGTAGCCACAGAGATCCGAATGGAAATAGGTTAGAGGAGGTCTTTGCAAACTGGCAAACGGACACACAAAGAGTGAAGAAACACCAAATACGGGAAATCTCTTTGAGTTATTAATTTAAGTGATACATCTATACTAATATTATAAAGCTGAAGAGTTTGTTTGTTTGTTTCTTTGTTTGAACGTGCTAATCTCAGGAACTACTGGACCGATTTGAAAATATTTTTCAGTGTTAGATAGCCCATTTATCGAGGAAGGCTATAGGCTACTTTTTATCCCTGTACGGGAAGTAGTTCCCACGGTATGCAGGTGAAACCGCTGGCAGAAGCTAGTCTATACTAATATTATAAAGAGGAAAACTTTGTTTGTTTGGTTGTAATGGATAAACTCAAAAACGACTGGACCGATTTTAAATATTCTTTCACCATTAGAAAGCTATATTATCTGCGAGTAACAGGCTATATTTTATCCCGGTGCGGGCAGCAGCTCCCACGGGACGCGGGTGAAACCGCGGGAAAACGGCTAGTATTTAATAATACTTAAATATATATCACTTAAATCCAAAAAATAAATGAATAAATGTGTTATGAAACGCAAGATTAGAGTAGGGGTGTAATGTGTTAGTACTGACCATGCGGTCGCGCTCGTCCTCGATGGTGCGGATGAGCGTGGCGAAGTGGTGCAGCGAGCGGCTGATGACGCGCTCGTCCTCCGTCATGGACGCGCCGATGCACGCGAACTCGAACTGTTCCATGCTGGTGGCCAGCGCCTGCTGCGCCGCGCCCAGGCCTGCAACGCCACAATACTCGCGACATCATTCATACATACGTCACCTACATATCAACACTCAACTGAATTTACTTTATAATATTACTAGCTTCCGCCAGAGGTGTCACCCGCGTCCTGTGGGAACTACTTCGCGCATCCGGATAAAAAGTAGCCAGTAGTATTATGGTATGTGACGCTCAAATCAGACGGTAAAGATTACGACTTACAAAATAATTAATGTTCCTATAAGAATAACAATATACATAGACAGGATTAGCTAATTCACGCGGTCCGGATAATGAGAACTGTCTACCCAACCATCTCCTAACAATTTAAAAACTCCTACAGAGCATTTGTTTAGCAGTTGCAAGCTAAGTATGTAAGCTTGGTTGAGTTTAACATAGAAAGATGTAAGGCAGCCACAGCCACCTGCCTTGCAGCCAACTTATCAAATCAAGTAGATTTTAGTAGATGGTCGAGGGGCGACCGAGTGAGTGGTCACGTGTCCGCGGGTGCGGAGTGCTGCGCTCAGCGCGACATGGCGCCGCGGAGGTCACTCATTGTCCTACATATTTGTACATCGTAGGTACTACCTTTTAACCTATACCTACACGTAAGTTATAGATTTTACAGTCATCAATTTATTGTCATTAAGTGTAGACGATTTTCGACATGGTTTTATTTATTATATTAATTACGTGGCTATCGTACACAGCCGGGCGAGTTGCGGAGTGCGCGTGTGCCTGTTCAAGGACGAGATTAAGAAACGTGCAGATAATGAGTGTATGTAGTGAACTATCGCGATGTGGCGATAGCGTTTCGAGCAAGTTTAGCAAGGCTGATTGTCCCGCGCGCGTAGCGCGGGACAATCAGTGAGCGAGGTTATCGAGCGCGCCTGACTCACGCGCCCAGCCCCGCCGCCATGCCACCGCTATAGCCTGCTCAGTTCCGACACTGATATACATATGTTATGGACCAAGTGATAAATTGAGCAGTATACATAATGCCCGGTCATTATGAAAAATGCCCAATATGAGAGCGCAATTTGATAATAATTATTCAAATAATCAAATTGACCGGGCACTATACATATTGCCCGTGACCTTTTGGGCAAAGTAATACAAGCAAAGTAATAACATATTTATATTCAATTTTTTATTGTTATTGCCATTTAATTTAAAATAAACTAAATATTAAACCACTTAAATAATCAGCCTCATGATTTGGATTAATTATGAAGGACTTCTGCCTTAAAAATCCACTAGTTTTTGCATTTAAAAGTTAAGGAAAGTCATATTTAAAGGGTGCTTATTAAACAGGCTCCTTTTTAATATAATTATTCGCCCCGAATAATGTATGTTGCCTTCTAAATTACTAAGTCAGCCACAATTAACGAGCATCTAAATAATACTATCTCAGCCACTCGTTATCTTCTAAGTAAACCGCTCTAAATACAACTCCGCATGATGGTTATTTTTTAGCATCTAAATTTGTAGCATGCGTTCTAACAGTAAACTTCTAAAATACTATTAAATGACATCATAAAATTTATTTATTTAGCTTCTAATTTTTTAACTCAGTACGTTTAAAATGTAAGCAAGCAACATGCAGCAAGCATGGCTTCTGTCACGGCTCCGGTGCTGCGGGGCTCCGGCGGTCCCATGCGAGCTTATCGTCGCAGATGGTTTTCACGCTCACCGCCGCAGCTTCGGCTTGCTGGCCGGCTCTGAGCCGGCCAGCCTCAGCCGCGTCGGCGAGCGTTAAAACTACCTGCGCCTCAGCTCGCAGGCCGCCTCGCCCCTCCACACTTACGCGGTTTTGAATTGCACTCTAGGGGTAGGACAGACAAGACTACGTGGAGTCGGTTTTGCAGCGATACGTTTTCGTCACATCATCCTCCGAGCCTTTTTCCCAAACTATGTTGGGGTCGGCTTCCAGTCTAACCGGATGTAGCTGAGTACCAGTCCTTTACAAGGAGCGACTGCCCTATCTGACCTCCTCAACCCAGTTACCCGGGCAACTGTTAGGCCGCTGCCTCGAATTTTGCGGGCAGCGGGGCGGCAGCGGCGGCGGCGCGTTCGGTCACCGTTTTGACTGGAGCTCACCGCTCGTTGCCCGCTCCCGCGCCGCTGTATTCGAGGGCCGGTCCATTTGATTATACGCGTAAGATCCTGCCGCTCCCGCGCCGCCGCCGCTGCCGCCCCGCTGCCCGCAAAATTCGAGGCAGCGGCCTTACGTGGGATACGTTTTCGTCACTAACTTCAATTTTTTGCTTTATTATCAAATTGCCCAACTGTCATGTAGCAATATAATAATGCCCGTGCAATGTGATAAATAATGAAGTTAAGATAGTTATTAATCACTTAGCCCGATAAAGCTAGACATTATTCATAATGCTCGGGCATTATTAATAATGCCCGAATTAATCACATGGTCCATAACACATATATTACATACCTCCCTTTAACCAGAAAAAATCAAAGGAATTACATAACAAACTTCCAAATAGTTGCAAAAAAATCTAAATAAAAAATTGTCTGGTGGGAGCTATGATCCTTGGCAGTTATTACGGGTAGTCAGAAGCCAGTAAGTCTGATACCAGTTTAACCAAGTGGTATTGGGTTGCCTGGGTAACTGGTTCGTGGGGGTCAGATAGGACAGTCGCTCCTTGTAAGCACTGGTACACAGCTACATCTGGTTAGACTGGAAGCCGGTCCCAACATAGTTGATAAAAAGGCGGGAGGATGGATGATGGTAGGTGCTATGAGCAATCAGAATCCAGAGGGTCTGACAACCAGTCTTACCAAGAGGTATTATATCAAAAAATAAACATTTATTTGTTTCTTTGTGCCTGAACAGCTCCAAAACTAGTGAACTGATTTGAAAAATTATTTCACTGATAGAAAGCTACATTCTTCCCAAGTAACATACTATATTTTGAACCCAGTATGGGCAATAGTTACCACAGGATGCAGGTGAAACTGTGTGAAAACAGCTAGTAAAATATGTATAGAATGAATATTGCTGACACAGCCTGCCACTGGTGACTCTATTGTGTAATGTGCTGCATCTAGCAGACACTCACTGCCTCCACTGTCCAATATTACATAATAAAATGCATGTTATTTGTTTGTATAATTCATACATTCTAATCTAATAAATATAAATGACTTCCTACCAATAAGGTGGGCTAAAATTAATTTAATTTATCCTGTTTAAAATGAGTTTTCCATGATGCAATACAAACAACAAACACAAGTGTAGGCAAGGCAGCACATGTGTCTGCGCTGTCACTTACAGTTAAGTGGTGCTAATTAACAACATCATTGACATGGATACCGCCGCTCAGCATGAATCACTGCAGCACAACGCCTGCTGCACACTCACACGTCGAATATTTCAATGTGTATGAAGTAATTTGACAGATTTACACAATTACATGTATCTACATCACATACTTTAGAATTTTACATAACTATAGTGGATACAAGGTTTTGTATTGCTAGCATGTGATCCATTTATGAAATGAATATTTACTGAGAAGTTCCAGAATATAATATGTAAGCAAATACACATTGATATAATTCAAGAGTAGTATTCCTTGTATTATGTCAGCAGAGCACAACAGATAGAGCACAATGGCACAGGTAGTGTGTGACAAGGCAAACATTAACAAAACCAGTTGTGCTAGTGATTCACACATGGACATACAGCTGTGTTGCATGTGTGTGTGTTTGTTGTTGTGTCACACTCCACAAAGGACTGATTAACTCTTATCAGCCAGACTGCTGCCAGTACTTGCAACTACCAAGGTGCACTCACTAGCCATCCACATACTTTCCTGATAATTCTGTGGACCAACCGCAATTGTATTAATGCCCATGCACATAGCTTCATTAAATAATTCATTATAACATTAAATACAAATGTAAATCTTCAGGTACCGAGTACATAAGAGTGAGGATAGCCGCAGCATTCCGCTGTGTGTGTACTAGAGCGGCAGTCGCGACTTACGCTTGGCGGCCTGCACCACATCCTTGACTTCTTTGATGAGCCGCTTGATCTGTTGGCTGGTGCGCTCCAACTCCTTCTCGTGCCTCTGCAGGTTCTCCCGGAACTGCGGGCTGTCCGCGAGGCACTCTGTGAACTCGAGCGGCTGCAGGCCCACGCCCATCGTCACCCACTCGCAGTCTCACTCGCGCTCACAACACCATGCACTTTCACCGCGCGCGATGCGGCGCCAGCATCGCGACCGGCTGTCCCGCACTCGCCACCTCTCGGACGGATTCACTGCGATCAGGCTGAGCTGACCACTACACTCTAACACTACACTATTTAGCAAAACGAATAAAAAACTACGGCAAACTACGGTATCACAAGAGACTGACGATTGCTGCGTAGCTGTCAAATTGTCAAGTAAATGCAATGTTGCCATAACATTTATTCTTTACTCGAGTGTGTTTTCTTACACCCATATTATAAAATACCATTTAAGGTATATATTTTTCATTTATTTATTCTTGCACATATTTATTACATTTTTAAATATAAAAATATAAAAATAAATAGGTTGCCACTGATATCGGGCACAGGGTCCAAGGTACCGGTGGTTAGGGTCCCAGAGACAGAAACCTCCTCACAATACGTGCCGTATCAAGGAGTACTGCCTTCTGAATCAGTCCCTTGATCCAGCCGCCCAACGAGTCTCCTGAGGTGTTGGTCGAGGCTCTTGGCTATTAAACCATTGGCCGTAACGACAATCGGCACAATAACAGCCGCGTCGACACTCCACATGGCGACAACCTCGTGCGCTAAGTCGAGATATAAAGTATATATTATTATATATTATTTTGTGATGTATATCCATCCAGTACTCAAAAATTAAAATTAATACTCAATAGTATGATCTCATGGTCCATTCTCAGTTCAAAATAAGAAAACATATTATACTTTCAGACCTACATAATGGCAACACTTTTGTCATATGCCTGAAAAAATGTGTATTAAGGCTAAGCAGATTCATCAATCGTGGCATTAAGGCGAATGCTTCATGAATGCTTCGACTGGAGGCGAGAAATTCAAATATAAAATAGTTTTTTGATGTTTTTTTATTATTTTGATTAAAATGAGACGTGATCTTATCTTTGCTGTTATAATACATGCACTTATTTTATTTTAAGAGGCAAATATAAAAAACAGTTTTGGTAAGTTAAAAATTATAAATGGCAGGGTTAGTAACTAAAGTTTCAGCTGTTAAAACTATGCAGTAGAGTAAACAAAAATGAGTAATAAAAAGGAATGAATTGGATTAGTGAATAAATTATTGAGCGGTGAAATTTACTGAATGAGCAGTTACGTTACGTGCGTGCAGTAATAAATCTGAATTTGTCGGTATGAAATCTTATTCTGAGCAATTCTATAAATAATGAGGTGGTAACATAAAGTAAGAAAACAGTAGGTACTTTATAAAATTAAATGACTTTTGCTTTAACTGAAGTCCGTCCTTCTTCTGGGTGGTTTTTAAAGTAAAAACCTAATTAATAAAATAACCTATTACATCCAAGGCAATTAAAAAAATAGGAGAAACGAAGTCAGTCAGATTATTATTGGGAGTCCGGAGAGATTTTGAAAACAATTGTTTTTGAAATCTGAATTTCTTGGCTCGGTGCAATGTTTTTTTTTTACTTGGCAAACGCCATAGATGTAATATAATAAACAAGATTGCGCACGCTCAAAATATATATTTACGAAAATGAACTCTTTTCCAACGCAATAAGGTACTAAATTTGTTGCATAATACACAGAGGCAAATCCGAGCCGAGAGGGATAGTTAGAACGGAGGCCGTTTGTCTCTTTCTAACACCTTGCCAGCATAAAAAAATGTTGTGATCAACAGTTTTGTCTTCCCAAAAAAACAATTGAATCATATATATTTTTATCTTATTTTAACAATTGTAAGTCAACAAATTAATAAAAATCGCATTAATTTATTATACGAATAAATTATTTATATAAATTATTATTCTTAAAACATAAAAAACATATATTTTTTTTTTTTTTTTCTAGCGGTAACCGTGAACATTCTTGGCGCGTAATCAGCATTTAAAATTTTGTTTATATTTTTTGTATTAAATCAATTTAAACTATTATATTATATAAATGGTGAAAAAGTATTGCGTTTATACTTGTAAAAGTGAATCCTATGGTGGTTGCAATATATCGTTCCACAGGTTAGCTAATAATAACATTTTCGTAAACCAAACAACTAGGGTGCCCATGAATTCTTGTAATGAGTTAAAATATGGGTGATGGATTTTAAAACTGTTGTACGATTGTTATAGCTTCCCAAAAAATGAAGAAAGGCGACATAAATGGCTCAAGTCTATATATGAAGTAGAAATAGAAAAAAAACAGTCTTCACTTCGAATCTTCCTGCTTTTATACTGCTAATTCCCGCTAATTATTAAAAGCCTTTATAAGTATCTTAAGGTCACAAACAGCGTAAGTTAAAACTTCAATACCAATCTGCGGATAATAATCTTAGCAAATTCGGATTTGTCTCACATAGCTTAATCTCATAGTCACCCTATTAGAAAGGGACAGACAGCCTCCGTACTAACTGTTTCACTCGGCTCGTTTTTTGGGTTTACGTGCGCAGTCTTGTTTACTAATATTATGTCTATGGCAAACGCTCATTAACGTAGTAGTAGGTACAACGCCATCTGTCACTTTCTTAGGATCTATTTTTTTTGTAATTTATAAAAGAAAACCTCCCATTCAAATGTAACCCGATATCTTTACTTATTATACAAAGATAAAAGATTCGTTGGTTTGTTTGTTTGAACCGAATAGGCTCCAGAACTACCGAACCTGAACCGATTTGTATAATGATTTTAATGCTAGGAATCTACAGTATCTGCTCTGAGCATAGGATATGTTTCATCCGGGTACGGGAAGAAGTTTCCCCGGGAAGCGAGTGAAAACGTTTGGAACATCTACCATTATTTCGCGCTAAAAAGTTTATCGGATTACATAAAGTATTTTTTTTCACTCTATTTACGCTTACCTCAAAGTGAAAATATTTCTTTCTGGATTGGTGACTACCGATTGGGATTTGCTGAGCTGTTTAAAATACTTATACTTTTGCGTATGGCAGAATATTTGTGATGAAAACTTTTCAACCAATTTACCAAAAAGGAGGGACTCAATTCGTGGGGAACTTTTTTTTATGTATGTCTGAACTACTCAGTGTCGGATTTACAAACTCAGCCCCGGATCTTCAATTTTTCTTAGGCGGGGCAAAAACTGAAAAATGCCGCCCCGCCTACCTACTTATGTTTATTTTCATCTTTATCATCCATAAAATTTCAGCTATCAATATGTTGGCAGGCAAGGCCGTCTCTAGCTCATGTAGCGCCTGGGTACAATCATCACCCAAGCGCCCCCTATGTATTGAAAGATTTTGAGTAGGTAGTACATACATATTGATCGAAGTACTTAGAGTAGTTAGTTACAAGGAATATAAATAAAAACGTTCGAACGAAAGTCACTTTTTGGAAGGTAAAAGGAAAAAAAATGTGTCCAAATCATTGTAGGCTCAAATTGTTGGCCAAGTTTAAGTTATGAAAGTCGAGACAATATAACGTAATTGCAAAAATGAGCGCGAGCGAAGCGAGCGCGAAAATTTTTCAATTTTGGACCCAAAACGTTAATAAGTTTTAAAAAGCGCTGTATCGGAACAAGCAGTCGGAAGCGTAAACTTTTTTGTTTTTGAAGACTCCATAAATATATATTTTTGCTACATTTGACTTATAAAGGTAAGATAGCGTCAAACAGACTTATGAAGTTATCGAGGCAACGCATGTATTAGACAGCGCGAGCGAAGCGAGCGCGAAATTTTTTAAGCCTACGATACAAAAGTACCTGATGAGGTACATATTAAAGCAACAAGTAGCCGCGAGCGTAGCGAGCCCGAACTTTTTCAAATTATTTGTTTGAAGACTCAAAAATTAAACTGGGAATTATGTACAAGTAAAAAGAAACCGTGATTAGAGCGAGTGCCATTTGTGTTCGTTGATTCGGTGCGTCACTAAAAATAATAAACAATCAGAAAAAATACACATATATTGTCATTTAATCGCGAGCGTAGCGAGCGAGAATTTTTTCACTTAGTTGGAGGATGTTGAAAGTGAAAAATAACCAAAATGATCAATGAATCCAAAGCGAAGGCGACTTCTTTAGAATCTTTGCATATCAGTATCATGAAACAATGTGGAACTTCTTTATCAAACGGGTGTAATTTCATCGAAATTTCCTGTTGGTAGGGCGTCCCGCGGCGCCCCTGAGACCGAGACTCCCGGGTTATTGGGCGGCTCTGTAGGTAACTATTATAGTTATCTATGATGTAGGATTTCAAATAAAAATAAATATGCCATAAGTGTTCCTGGCTCATAGCTAGCCAATAATTTTTATTAATCAGTTTTAGTTCGCTAAAACTTCGCCTCGTGAATAATAAATGTTCGTGCAGTCGTGCAGCATATCTCACTCCGCGCTCAGGGTATCGGTCAAGTTGATATGGCTATAAAATTGCTGTACTTGTGCTATTATTTATTCCGTGGTCATTAAATTGATGATGAGTTGTCCATTGGTCTGTGAAGTGTGAATTGGGACGCCTGATTTTGCCGCCCCCTGAATTTGCCGCCCGGGGCATAGGCCCCGGCTTGCCGCCCCCCCTAGATCCGGGGCTGTACAAACTTGCCGCTAGTAGGCCATTCAATTTTTGCCGCCTCTAATGATTGTAAACTTAATGATATTTCTGTCAGTTACTAAATTATTTTTGCAAGCCTCTATGTACCGAAGAGTTTAATGTTAACAAGTTTATATGACAGCGACTTTGAAGCGTAAAACCTCTGTAACTTTTAAACGGCTCAATCGATTTTCATCAAACATGTCTAAGAACACTCGCTCGTAAAACACCTGTTGTACAAAAAAAAAACTAAATTGAAATCGGTTCATTCGTTCGGGTGCTATGATTCAGTGGCGGCGTAGCATCGGGTGGCATCCGGGGCGGACTACCTATTGAGCACCCCCACAAAAAAAAACGACAAATGTAAAAACTTTTCTGTTCCAAAACTCAATTCTCCACACAAAAATACCTACCCAAACAAGAGTGGAAAAAAAGCACTGCAAAGAGAAGAAGCCGCGAGCGTAGCGAGCCCGAAATTTTTGATATTTGGGACGCAATAATACCTAAAGAAATCAGAAAATAGTCACTGTCAAGTGAAAGGCGCGAGCGCAGCGAGCGCGAAATTTTTTGAGTCTTGGAACACAAAAGTCCTCCACCTCATAAACAGCTTAGGAATCGTCAGTTGTTTTTGCTACTTCGGTGCTTTAACTTTTTTTTTAGATTGAGGACTCAAAGAGCGCAGAACAAACCAGGAATGATGAAAAAACTATAAACTGATGAAAAGATTTTTTATTTTATTTTTATTGAAACGCTATTAGAATATTTTTAAATTCATGATCACGTAAGTACCTAAGCATATATTAAAGTTTATTAATTTTGCGTTTATTAATCGTTTATTTATATATGGATTGTGTACTCATATACTCAATTATAAAAAAAAACCTGTAAAAAAATTGCTGCCGCCCCTCTAAATCTGCCGCCCTAGGCACTGGCCTACTTGGCCTATAGGTAAATCCGCCACTGGAACTACTCAAAGACGCCTGGGTTAAATTTTGCTTATTAAGAAAAACACTGGTCTAGTGTAATAACATGAGTATATTGTGAGTTCGGTGGGCAGGTCAGGTCTGCTTGTGCGAGGGCGCTGCCTCCTCCTCGGACTGCTCCTCCGACTCCGACTCCTCCGACTCGTCCGACTCCTCCGACTCGGAGTACGACGAGTAGTCGCCCCCCTCCACGCCCGCGTACCCTGCAACGTTGCACGCACACTTTATGTTACCCTTCAACGGTTAAATAAATAATAAATGATTTTCAAAATTATTACATTGATTTTGATTTGATTTTTAATAAATGATTTTCTAAATTATAACATAAATAAAAAAAAAAAAAAAACAAATTTAATAATTGTTATACTTAATTCAATTAAACGTAACATTTAATTTAGTCTTCGTTTTTGACACGTAGAATTGTTTTATTATAACGGTTCTATGCGGGAAGTGAATGAGCAATTCTCAATTATTTTTTGCTTATAGAGAGGTTAACGTGGAAGGGAAGGTCGAAGGAAAGAGAGGAAGGGGTCGTCCAAGATATAGCTTTCAAACTTCCTCTTATTCATTTCATTTCATTCCTCACTCTGTCCATTCGCGTAACGCCACACATACCTCTTAACATTCTCATCTCTGCCGCATGTCTTTCATTCATCGCTTTTGTGGGCCAGCACTCTGATCCATACAAGACAGCAGGTCTGACCATACTCTTGTAAATTTTCACCCTAAGTTTAAGGGGAATACGAGGGTCACAAGTTGTTCCCGTTACCTGCCGCCATTTCATCCATCTTGCGTTAATTCTGTGCGTAACTGTCCGATCTATTTCGCCATCGCCACCTGAATAAGCGAGCCGAGATACCGGAAATCGGAGCAGACAGGAAGAGGTGTGTTATCAAGCGCTATGGCTTCAGGACTGGAGAGACCGCCGAAATCGCAGAACATGTATTCGGTCTTGGTTCTGCTGATTTTCAAGCCAACATTCTCCAGTCTCTGTTGCCAACTCCCCAATCTGCTCTGGATCTCAGGTCCATCCTCGCTAACCAGGACAATGTCGTCGGCAAATAGCATGCATGCACCAAGGTGCCTCCTCCTGTATGTCCGCCGTCAAAGCGTCCATAATAAGCAGGAAGAGGTAAGGACTTAAAGCCGACTCTTGGTGCAGGCCCACAGCCACACTGAACTGGTCAGTATTGCCGGCCGACGATCGGACACACGTACAGGACTGCCTGTACATAGGGCATGCAATACCGGTTAACCGGTTTCGTTTTTACCGGTAAATCGCCCATTTTTGCGAGTTTTAAATTACCGGTAAAAATAATATGAAACCGGTAATTTACCGGTTTTTACGTTTTTCTGATAAAATATAGCAATTGTTCATTTAACGTCAAATCTTTGTTATGTAACCTGAATATAATGTAATGTTGCATACATTACGTATTGTAAGTGTTACAGATGCTGTTTTTTAGTAAAGTAAACTTGTGTGTCCTTAAGGGTCAATCCCCACTGAAAGAGCAGCGGCCGGCAGCGGCCGTAAGAGCACGGACAATGTAAGAGCGCGGCGCGGCGCGGCCCAGCGCGGCGCCGCGCGACCCGCCGCGCTCGCGCTCAATCACTTGCATTTACGGCCGCTGCCGGCCGCTGCTCTTTCAGTGGGGATTGACCCTGGGTCAATCCGGCGCCGCGCTGGGCCGCGCCGCGCCGCGCTCTTACATTGTCCGTGCTCTTACGGCCGCTGCCGGCCGCTGCTCTTTCAGTGGGAATTGACCCTAACTATCTCTAGGTTAGATACAAATCTTCTTTCTCATCTTAATTTATAAAATCTAAACAAATTGTATTCATTCGGTTATTCTGTTTTTCCTCAAAACTGTCAGCTCATATTAGGTACAAATGTAGCTAATGCTTATTTTACCTACTCTATGACCTTACTGAGCAAGGGCTTTTACTTCACCACCATGCGGACAGCTCTGAGGATACGGTGGAGCACACAGTCCAGGTGTGCACTGCCTGGGAAGGGTACCGCCGTGTTGTCGTCGAGGCAATAGGCAGCGGCGACCTTTCGCGTCCTTCCCTGGTTCAAGCCATGGTCCGGAGCTAGAGGGAATGGGAAGCCGTCGCCTCCTTCTGCGAAGCAGCCATGCTCGAGAAGGAGACGGCGGAGCGACTGCGAGTAGCACCTCTCATCCCAGCCGCTGTAGTGGACCAGGAAGACACCACGGGCGCCAAGGGTCGAGAGACGACTCCCGGCCACCGTAGGCGTCGGTCTGTGGGCGGTGAGTTCGGGTGGCTCATCGTTCCACCGTCTGCATAGACAACAGACCCGTGTCAGCGGCGCGCGTTGTTCCACGGGCTCCTCAGGGAGATGTCAGCAAACCCAGTAGGGCCCAGCAGGACCAAGGCCTGCCGGGGCCGCGGGATTGTTCGAAAGAGTTACCGCTACCCTGGTCCATAAAACGCCTACTAAAAAACATGGGTTTTAGACAGAAAGAGTCTGTCATATGATGATTTACCATAAAAAAGGGCTTTCACTTCAATGAAAAATATATTTTTTTACGGTAATTCTTAGCGTTTATCCCGTCTTGTGACGGGGTCGGCTTTCTGTATCTTCCTTCTTCCACTTCGCTCTATCCTCCTGAATAGACATCTTTCTCTTCGAGTTCGCAGATTTTCATGTCATTCATTACGACACTCAACCACCACGGTTTTGGCCTGCCTTTGCGCCTTTGACCGGGTCTATTGAGATTGAGTATCACATTCACACTGCCGATGTCCTCAGGTGTCACTCCTTTTTACATATCCGTACCATCGCAGTTTCTCTTGCATTTTGTCGGCGACATCGCGTACGGATGGTAATGACATGTTTTTTGTTACGGCCCACGTCACAAAAAACGTTTACCACCTTATACTTTGCATATTTATTTAGTTTTTGCTTTAAGACTACCCAATCTTATTGTTATAATATCACATTAAAAAAATTACAAAAATTACCGTTTTACCGGTTTACCGGTAAAAATATTTTTATTACCGAATTTTTACCGGTAATTTTTGTTTTACCGAAATTGCATGCCCTACCTGTACATCGCACAAACTAACTCCACATACTTCCCAGGCACACCTTTCTCTTTCATGGTCCAACACACACCAAATTAATGATGATGAGAGAAGTTGTTGGTATATAGATCATTTAGTCACAATTATGGACCCTGTCGCGCATATAACAATTGTAGGAGAGAGGAGGAAGAGCATTAAGTGTTTCATGTGATATATTCTATGTAATATTAGTTAGAAATTTGGAGTTTTCTTAGGGATTATTATGATGTATATGAATGTAGAAGGTACCTGTGTCGTTGGGCAGGTCGTCGTCGTCGTCGGGCAGCGCGGCGCCCTGGCGGCCGTAGCGGTGCGAGCGCGTGGACATGCTGAGGTCGGCCGTCACGTGCGTGGGGTAGGCGCAGCGCGGACACGGCGGCGCCGCGCGCCGGTCCGTGCGCACGCCGCGCCGCCGCACGTGCTCCTCGCAGAAGCACGTCTTGCAGCGCAGGCACGAGTACTGCCCCAGCCGGTTGCACGACTGACCTGCGACACACCAGCCCCGCGGTCACTCGCACGCCACTCCGCACGCCGCGGGTACGTCGGCCGCTCGGCCCGCGATACTCACACTTGTAAGTCTCGGACTCCAGCACCTGGCAGGAGGCCTGGTGCTCGAACTGGTCGTCCTCGCACAGGAAGCCCTGGCAGAAGCAGCAGCGGAACACGCGACCGCCGTGCTCCCATACGCCTGAACATTCCAAATACATACAGTAAATATCATCTGAAGTGTGTAGACGGCACTGGTGCAATGGGATGACAGACCTCTCTCGCACTCCAGGCAGACGGCGTCCATGAGCGGGCACGTGCAGGCGTGCGACGTGAGGCACTTGCGTCCGTGGCACACCCACGCCTCGCAGAAGTCACAGATGGCGCCCTGCACACAAATTGACTACTTCCAAAAACTATACCTACAGGAATCTTATTAAACATAAACAGGTGACGTGATAACTACAACAAATCAAGTGAACACAAGTTTGACATACCAGATTCAATGCTCTGCACATCAACATTATCAAAGCTAAAAGTAGTTGCCTATTTGCTGTTCAGAGCTTCTAACTTAGCATAGTTGTAGAGTTATCGCGCTTGGTTGGCAGTCAGCACTCACCACCATGGCCAGGCCCGTGGTGAACACGCCGGGGTGGCGCACCACACAGTCTCCAGACTTCAGCATGCACTTCACCTTGCCGCAATGTGCACACGTCGGCAGCCGCTGCACAGCCTGGCAGAAGTAGCAGAATGCACGATTTTTCTGCTTCCTGTTAAGTGTAAAATTTTTATGTTCAATTGTTCATATATTATATCAGAGTCGCCTACAATCTATGGCCCTCACAACCTTCTCTGTGAGGCACGCCAAGCACTTTTGATTTTCCTGTTTTTTTTGCAACAAAATAAATATTTGAGAGTATTTTAATTTCTAATACCTTTAAGTTGAATTTTGAAAAGTTCTTAAAAGTTAAAGCACCTGATCATTTACTTTGAAAAAGAATTCTATTAATATAGTTTTAGTCACAATCTGCCAAGTAACACAACATAAAAGTATGGAATTGCTCACATAATATTTTTGATACTTTTAACATAACATTTTTCTTAAGTACACTGACAAAACTAGAGCTTGCTCCTCTAACTTCTTCTTTTTTGGAGCCCAGAAAGGAACAATTTGACTATGTGTGTTCAATACAATAAATACACACTAATAACATTTAGGCACACATTTAGTCTGGACTGCACTGTATTAGATAAAGCCCATTCCTTGCTGGCCAAGGCCCTGCAGAGGAACACTACAAATGCTGATTATGAACAGTTTATTTCATGTTCCTATCTATATATAATTTATCTAGTCTAAAACCAGTGTGAAGACACCATTGTGCCACCTCTCAGCAAGGACAGGTGAAGTAAGTGTTGTGTTGGTGTTTAACTGTTGTTAGTTGTCGTAGAGAGCTCCTCGTGCGACACGTGATGCCTTTTAAGAAGTTACAGATTAACGTGGCAAGGAGACATCTATGTACCGAGATAGTATCTGTACACAGTTCACATTGGCCGACCTGCGTACTACGTTAGCGCAGTGGCGTTACATTTACAAACACAAAAGAGGAGTTACTTCTGGCACTTGTCGCACTCCATGGGAACGTTGCACGGGTGCGCTGCTAGGTCCACATTCTCTCGCGCATTGCGAATCTCCTTCTGGCGCAATTTCTGTTTTTCCGCTTTCTTGCGCTGACCAGTCTTCTTTTTAGGCATTTTTATTGTATAACAACGTATTAAATATGAACAAAATGTTGTGATAAGTGGAAATGTTTAATTTCACTTTATAAGATATCAGCTGCTTTGATTGTAGAAAATGTGACGCTGACATCCCCGGTGGGTGACAGATGACATTGCAAACTACCACTGTTACGTTCTAAAACAAAAGTTTTTGTTTTTCTCAAAATAACTTGTCCCGTCCGAAATCACTTATTTAACTCCTCGTACGTACAGGGCGTAGTACCTAGTTTTGTTTGACTGTAGTGAAGCTCAATCTTTAAGCGGTCTACGCACCAAAGCCGCTGACCCGACGGCACAGCCCGGCGGCTTAGTGCCGGCGGCACGACAGCCGCGGCATGTGGTGTTCTAGTAATTGCCAAATACTCTATGAAAGCCGGAGGGGAACTGAGTGAGTGAAGAGGGATGCCGTCGGCATCGGCATGCTGCCCCACCAGCTTGCCCGCGCGGGCGCAAGCCGGCGGCATGATTGTACAAAATAAGGCCGGCGGGTTGGGCCGGTGATCCGTGCCGCCGGGGCAGCGGCTTTGGTGTGTAGACCGCTTTACAGTTCAGTCCACCCTTCTTCCAAAAATGTGAAATAAGTTTCTCTAGCTGGGTATAAAAAAACAAATGAGATCTTCTTATTAGAACTGTCCCAAATCTAAATCGAAATCATTAAATGTTGCACCCGTACCTAATTTAATTTTTCAATGATTTAAACAGGCACTTACTAAATGATTATTTCTAGAATGAATAAGTCACGCAATTTTTATTATATCTATTACCTTCCATTAAATTAAGGAATGCAATAAAGTATTGAGTAATTTGTCTGTATTTATTTGAAAATTGTCCCTGGCGGTAAATATAGGTTACAAATGTTTCAAAACGAATTATATAAACCTACCAAATTGAAGTCGCATCTGTTTTCACGAGTAAACGAAAGAACAACCTTATTTTTAATTTATCTATGTAACAGTTGCGTACTTGTTCAGCTCCGAACACAGTAATCAAAACAAACATATTATTCTCGTATCCCCTCGTGCCGCTTCGCGGGGAGTCATTCGTCGCTTGTTATAGTACCGTTGTTAGTTGATGTCTCTTGTCGGAGGTGCGCAGTTGGTTCAAGAGTTAAGAAGGAAGTCGCACACTACGCAGCTACTATGATATCTCCAGTCGACCTGGTATGTTGTTTGTTCTTTGTTAGAAATTAGTCTGTTAGGAACAGATCAATAATTCCGTGTTGCAAGTAAAGTCTGATCCAAATGTGTATTTAACGCAACAGCTTATAAATCCGGCTTAGTAAAAAAATACACTTATTGAAAAATACACAGGATGATTGTGCATTTTTAGACATGTAAATAAATTAGGGATCTTCTCAGATTTCGTGCAAGCTATCATACCATAGGTAAATAGACTTATTTAAAAAGGCTTAAGTGCAGTTTCAATATAATTCCCCTCCCGGGACGATCGATGAAACACTGTTGATCTAAGTTAATTGATAGTTTGTGAATGATTCCCACATCTCTATTCAACATACGTACTGGGGCCCGATTCTCCTAATTTTACTTAAGCAACACTCGATTCACGTTCGACTGCGATCCAATCCCGACTCGATTACGATTGAAACGTATGTGGCATTCCGCTATTTTTTCTTTGAAATGAAACGTTTTTA
This sequence comes from Helicoverpa zea, assembly GCF_022581195.2. NCBI lineage: Eukaryota > Metazoa > Arthropoda > Insecta > Lepidoptera > Noctuidae > Helicoverpa > Helicoverpa zea. Next base: position 12,780,290 of record NC_061464.1, on the reverse strand, counting down.
TCCTTTTCTGTCATTCAATAATGAATCATTTTGTCTGCAAATGATTAACTATTGCAATATGATTGTAGAGCAAACTACCGTATAGACCAAAATCACCAAAATAGCAGACCAATCGCAAACCAATCTAATGTCGTTGGAATACGATTGGTCTTACATTAGTAGCAGAATGCCCGATATGGTTAAAAGTGCTATTGCGATCATATTGCGATTCGATTTCTATTCGATTTTGACATTATTAACACTTTCGCTGCCCAGCTCACCTATGCAATTCCTATCCACATGCCCAAAAATATTTTGCATAACTACAAAACAACCCGGTATTCGAGTCCAACAGCGCAATTGTATCGGAACGGGACCCTTATGCCCGAAAACCCGGCGTCCGGGTTCACTTAAGCCCCGCCCACCGAGCGTAGGGCTACCCAAAATAATTTACTAGAATATAATTATTGTGCATTTTTGATCAGAATAAAGAAAATAAATCCCGTCTTGTTATTTAATTTATTATGTTGTTAAAGAGACTATTTTTTTAATTTTAACGTGCATTATGTTAGAACAGATTTACTTAATATGATTTATCTACATGTTTCTGTAAGCTTTTTTTTAATCAATACAACGCCGACGTGCTTTGTTTTAACACCTGCATAGGATAACAAAGAAAATAAGTATCTAGTTTTTAGTTTAAATACTCGTAATCTCAAAAAACATGCCGACGCGCTTTGTTTGTCATTTTACGGGCCAGAGATAAAGAACCATAAATTTCGTTATTGCACAAAAGGCGATAGATGCACTTTTGTTTTAACTTTTAATCTATTATATTGACAATATTTTGACAATCTTCGAGTCGAAGATTGCCAGGCCCGATCTTGTTGACCAATCAGAGTTATCGAGAACTTAACACTAGTCAGAAAAAGTACCTTCAGTTGATCTCCTGTTTATTCCGTAGCTTAATTTCCAACTTGTAGTCTACTGAATAATTTAATCCCGGTACAAATAAACATATACCTACCGTTCGTGTATTCAGTTAATCAATTATAATTATACAAACATATACGAAGTTTATTTATTACTTCCGTTTAACGTATTACTTCCGTTTATGTTATTAATATTTTCAAAGAGATCCCCAAATGAGATACTTTCAAAAACCTTTGAAATAATTCTTCTCATATTTTGTAAATGATATGTGATTTAGCTGTAAACACTAGTATTTTTATATTACTTTGACCTAATAATAAATTTATTTCCCATTTATATTAGGCAAGGATTATCTTTGCGAATTTAACGTCTCTTGATTTGGACATACATCAATAGATGGCGCGCGTGAGCGCATTATTACTAACATCAAACAAGATCTAACCTAAGTACGCATGTACCAAATTAATACAATACTGGAGTGAAGCAATAACTGGATGGAATAATACCAATTTACGTTTTCTAATCCGTTATAAACTAAAGCGATGTTTTTTCAATTGATTTCATTTATTTACTTTTGACAACCCTTACAGCTTACTTAGCTATGGACTCGCTATTCGGGTCCTGGGCATGAGCACATGCATCTATAGCTACACATAGCGACGACTCGGTATTCGGGTTGCGGGCATAAGGAATGAACTATGGTTCGACTCGAATCCCGGGTGCTGGGCATCGAAAGTGTTAACTTAGGAGAATCGGGACCCTGTACTTGGATACCTATATCGATTGTGCATCAAAGTGTTCAAGTACATTCGTACAAGTATATGTACCTATACCTAGAGCCTACGTATGGTTGCATAGTCGACCTACATTGCCAGTCGGTGTAGCGCTCTCTCGGCACTTGCGACTCGATGTCACCACTCGACTCACACCGGAATGGCATAATATAATATTGAATTTATGTATATTTAATACATACCTACTTAAAATTCCACTATCGCTTAAAAAGCTTGAAAAGATCGCGCGGCCGCCCGCGGTGACGAGAATGGCCGCGCAACTCGCACGTCTTGATGTCGCTGCATTCTGGTGTGACATGACCCTTAGGCCTCTGCCTCGAATTTTGCGGGCAGCGGGGCGGCGGCGGCGGCGGCGGCGGCGCGGGAGCGGCAGGATCTTACGCGTATAAAATCAAATGGACCGGCCCTCGAATATTGAGATTAAAATCAAATGGCGGCGGGCAACGAGCGGTGCGCTCCAGTCAAGCGGTGACCGCCCGCGTTGGGCGTCTGCATTGTAGGCATAGTGTTATACATTTTTTTTGTGACGTATCAAAATGTCTTCGGACGTGCAAGAGCTAATTATTTCGGCCATCTTTGAGAGGACACCCATATGGAACAGCAAACACAACACTACACTGCTATAGTGCCGCGCGATCTGCCCGCTAGTTTCGAGAACAGGGGCCCGATTCTCCTAATTTTACTTAAGCGACATACGATTGACGTTCGACTCGATTCGACTGAGATCCGATCCCGACTCGATTACGATTGAAGCGTATGTGGCATTCCGCTATTTCTTCTTGGAAATAAACGTTTTTATCCTTTTCTGTCATTCAATAATGAATAATTTTGTCTGCAAATGATTTACGATTGCAAAATGATTGTACAGCAAACTACCGTATAGGCCAAAATTACCAAAATAGCAGACCAATCGCACACCAATCAAATGTCAATCGAATACGATTGGTCTTTTATTAGTAGCAGAATGCCCGATATGGTTAAAACTGCTATTGCGATCATATTGCGATTCGATTTCTATTCGATTTTGACATTATTAACTTAGGAGAATCTGGCCCCAGGTATGCGTTGCCCGCCCCGCTCCCGCGCCGCCGCCGCTGCCGCCCTGCTGCCCGCAAAATTCGAGGCTGAGGCCTTAGTGCTGCGTTAGGTGTCCTCATATCGGTTTGCAAGTGTCACAAAAATCGCTAAGAGATGAGGCGGGTGTTATCGCGTTGGATCTTCCCGGTTGTTACCTACTTTTGTTCGCAGTAGGTAGTCGCAACTCCGTTGCAATCATGTTAGAATCATGTTTCCGGTTTCATACCGCGAAGAAATAATGCCAGAAGAATAATAGTTTATCATAACATTATGGGTGGCCTACCTGCGCAAAATACGCATCGAGTACGCAGGATCGTTAAAAATAAATTATAATAATAATATTATCGTCGTTATCGATAGTTAAAGGAAATAATTAGCGTCGTAGGTATGTCTGTCTAATCTAAACTCGTAATGCGATGCATCAGCACTACGCCACTGAGATGCCAAAAAAACACTACTCCATCACAACACGTTGTTTGTACCGTTTAGCTACTGTCCAATTCGGCAGGCAGTCGTTATCACCTGGCAATGTATTTATCGGCCAAGTGTAGTGTAGTCGCAAGTTCACTCAATGTCAAGACAAAGTAGGTACCACCTAAGTGGTAAGACAAAGACCAAACTACGCACTTGCTGTTTATTATAAAGTAGTAGCTTATGTACCTGCGTAATACATGTTTACTAACAAATAGGTAGAGCACTGCACCCTTCTGAAGTAGGAATGAAGCTCTGATGGTCGACTGGTGGCCGTATGACCACCACGCACTACCAAGTGGGGATATTAAAAGGCTTGCTCTGATATGGGCACCAATAAAAATATTCTACAGTGCGCTTACCAACACGGATGCGCAGTGCGGTGAGTATAGGAGGCCTTTGTTCAGTAAGTATTGTGTTCGTCAGGCGCGGCGGGTGAGCGCGGGCGGGCGGCTGGTGCCGTTCTTCAAGTGCGTGTGCGTGTACTTCGTGTCGCTGGGCGCAGGCGGCGGCGCGCCGGGCCCCGCGGCCGCCGCCGCCAAGTGCGCGCCCGTGCTGTGCCTGCTGCTGTGCGTGCTGCGCCGCCACGCCGCGCTGCCGCACCACAAGTACGCTCCCTGACCTACCCCACGCCACGTGCACTATCGCACATACATACACATCATATCAACAAGCAAACTTCCTTCGCGATACCTGCCGTAGATAACATAACAGAGGTCATTTCATACTGGTCGGTATCTAGAACATTACATTATATGCATGTAGTTATATTTCTTTGCGCGGGTGAAACCGCGTACTTTCCCCGTACCCGGATAAAACTTAGCGCATGTTACTGCGTGTAGCTTCCTTAAGGTACGTTTTGAACCTTAGCTGCCGACAGCACGTGCCGGGGCTGTGCCTACGTGCCAAAATTACACCCGTGTGATGCCGGGCTCCATGACAATGTGCAATTTTTGTTTTTGTCTATTTATTAACGAAATTGAAAGAAGGGTGTCTAATGGATGTCCCTTAGTTAATTATGCCACCGACTTCTAGGCCGATGCACCTAAAATTGTTTTTTTTTCGGCTTTTAAGTGTTTTTAGAAGTCGGTTTTATACAGTGATACAAAGCATAACTGAAAAGTTCTCATCAATATGAATAATATAAGCCCAAACACGAGGTGGTTTCTCTGGTCTCCATCATCAAGTCAGCTCCAAACCTTACTGTTGCAAAGGTCTCGTCAATACGAATAACATAAGCCCAAACACGAGAAAGTTTACATATTCAGTTGTCGAGTTCCCTCGACCTTCACTGGTCTCCATCACCAGGTCAGCTCAAAACCTTCACTGTTGAATAGTGCTATCAGGCAAACACCTGAGTGTCAAGTTTTCACACTATGTATTCCTACAACTTTCGAAAGTTGCCCCGATTTCTCAGGGTTTCCATCATCAGATCCTGACCTGATGATAATGGGACCACCTCGTAAGTATACGCTATCAAACAAGAAAAGAATAATCAAAATCGATTAATAAATGGTTGAGTAATCGCGTAACAAACATACAAAAAAAACGGTCGAATTGAGAACCTCCGCTTTTTGGGAAGGCGGTTAAAAATAGCGCTCGCTTTTATCGTGAAGCCTCGTTTATTTTTGCATTAATCAGTTTTTTTCAATTCAACAAAGTTAGAAAAAGAATTGCGCTCGCTTCTCTCGCAGTTTCTTCTTTATTTCTAACTAGCCGTTTTCCTGCGGTTTCACCCGCGTCCCGTGGGAGCTGCTGCCCGCACCGGGATAAAACATAGCTTATGTTACTCGCAGAAAATATAGCTTTCTAATGGTGAAAGAATATTTAAAATCGGTCCAGTAGTTTTTGAGTGTATTCATTACAACCAAACAAACAAACAAACAAGGTTTTCCTCTTTATAATATTAGTATAGATTTATTCTGCGTTTTCTTTTTGAGTCCTCAAACTAACATCATCCTCTGAGCCTTTTCCCAACTATGTTGGGGTCGGCTTCCTCAAACTAACAATTTAACAAAAGTTCACGCTCGCTGCACTCGTTATTTCACAATGTTTTTTTTTTGGTATTTGTTTTGGCACTTTTGGGCCCAACACTCAAATAAATCACAGCTTGCAGACTTTATTTCGTTTTATATTCTTTTTTTGCTAATTTCACTTCGCTTTTGAACCCAGCATAAAGTTCACAGTTTGTTTCTTCTTCATTTAGTTAGAGTTTACTTTTGGAGTCCTCAAAAAATCGAAAAAATTCCCGCTCGTGACTACTCTTTACATTGCAGTGGTTTTTATAACTTCTTAACTTGCGTTGATGCTATGTTTTATGCGTATGGTTTCTATAGGAAGTATTTTCACGCGACGCGGATGAAATCGCGGGTGACTAGTAGTTACTATTGTAATGATTAAAATGAATACACACAAGTGAGTGAATCAGTATTGATGATGGAGTGTGTGGTACGCGAGTAGGGGGTGGTACGCGCGGCGCGTGGCGGCGGGGCTGGCGCTGTCGGCGCTGGGCGACGCGCTGCTGGTGTGGCCGGCGCAGCTGGCGGGCGGCATGGGCGCGTTCGGCGCGGCGCACGTGGCGTACCTGTGCGCCTTCGCGCGCGCGCCGGCGGGGTCGCGGCGCTGTGGCGCGGCGCTGCTGGCGGCGGCCGCGGCGAGTGTGCTGCTGCTGGCGCCGCCGCCCGGGCTGCGCGCGCCGGCCGCGGGCTACGCGCTGCTGCTGGCGGGCATGGCGTGGCGCGGCGCGGCGGCGGGCGGCGCGGCGCGGGCGGGCGCGCTGCTGTTCGCGCTGTCGGACGCGCTGCTGGGCTACGGGCTGTGGGGCGGCGCGCTGCCGTGCCAGCAGCTGCTCGTCATGTCCACCTACTACCTGGCGCAGCTGGGCATCGCGCTCAGCGCGCTCGACGACGCCCACTGAGCCCATGCACTCTTCCTTTAGCTCATAAGCGTATATACTTACATATAAGTTAGTTAGGTATATGTTTAGAACCTAGATATTTTGTGACCCTATTAGCGTACTTCATGGTGGTAATATATTTTGTAGTTCGTTTACACGAGTCGAGCCGTGTGGTTCTCCGCATGCGCATCTGACGAGTCGGGTGCCGTCAGTCTGTGATATAATGTACTTTTACGAGAGAAGTGTTGTGTGAAATATGAAGAGTGTGTGTGAGTGGCGGGAGGTAGGCTACAACAAGACTGAGTCCGAGGCGCTCCGGTGGCGCGGGAGCGGCTCCAGGTTGTTGATACTTGTACATTCCTGAGGTAGTGTTAGGCAGAAGCCACACGTGTCACTAACACGACAGTGTGCCAGCCACCGCGCCTCAACTGTGTTCTAAACTATTCCAATAGAATACGTTGTTCGTTTGTACTATCTACATACAATCGGATCCAGCATCTAGTATTTCAGTGAAAGTATTGTATCGCTGAGCCACGTCATTGCACGGATAATGTCACACAGATAGTGTATTTAGTGGCGACACACCACGCTGACACTTATTGACTATCAACACGATGAATATCAATTATGTAATATTTTATTAAATGTTATACATTTATAACCGGTAGTTATTATATTTTTATTATTGTATAGATATAACAAGTGTCAGGTCACGGAGAAGTGACTTTAAAAATAAATAATAATAACTGAAATTTGTGTTATCAGTGGTTTTAAAACAAGCTTTTATTTATGTTACAAAAATATGTATAATATAATATAGTGGATAAACTTAACTAAGCGTGTTGTGAGGGCGGCTACTCGCGGCGCAGGTTGTCGAGGCGGGCCTGCAGCTCGGCGTCGGCGTCGGGCGGCGCGGGGCCGGAGCCGCCCGCCACCGCCACCGGCGCGGCGGCGCCCGGCGTCCGCGCTGCAACACACGCACGCATCAAGCACAAGGCATCTTCCTTCAGGAGATGTTGCTTGCCATCTGTTTTACTCCATATGCATGATACCCTTGATGCATATGCTTGAAAATAATACAACACCCTGCATCCAAACCTCGATTAATAATTGTCTCGCTGAATTCACGCTAAGTACATATTTTTCCAAACATTTCACGCCGCTTACCTAAGCATGGTAAAATTTTTAGTGTTATTAAACTGACTAAAAAAACATCGCAGCACTAGTATCTACTGATCCGTGGCAGCCACATGTGGAATCCGTCAGGTTGCACAGGTGCCTAATGTGGAATAAGTCATCTAATGATATAATTGATCTCTATTGGTAATGGTCGAATTTCTATATTACCCAAATCTGTTTCATATAAATACTTGTATTTTTGGCGAAAAACGGCCAAGGTTAGTAGTGACATACTTTGAGTACTATGGGTACTTGACCCGAGACCTACGATCCCCGTATTCCGTGAGGCAGAAATACTGGAGAGTGTGGTAGCGAGTGCTGGGGACTGACCTGCGACGGAGAGCGAGCCGGTGGCCTGCGGCAGGCCCGACAGCGTGTCGTTGAGCTGCAGCCCCAGCTCGTCCAGGATCTGCGACACCACCTGGTCGCTGCACAAGCACAAGCTCACGTCAATCGTCACTCCACAGGTACAATTATGAACGACAGTTCCTTAGCACATAGTACCTATAGATCTGTTATAAATATTATACATTTTCGATGTTTTTAACGTTGACATTTTACCCGTGTCCAGTAGGTATTTGAACAAAAGGTATTAGAGAGCATACAAAGGAGAGGGCATGAGTGGCGGGACACTGACCTCTCCTCCTCGTCGTCGTCTGCCGCCATGGCCTCGTCGATGGAGTCGCTCATCATCTCCTCCTTCATGTCCATTATCTCCGACTGCTTCTCGAACTCCTGCAAGCAAGCGGGCGGTGAGCGGGGTGGGGCGTGGTGGGGCGAGGCGGGGCGCGGGTGGGGTGCCTACCTGCAGGATCTTCTGTATCTGCGGCATGTTGAGCTGGCGGTTCATGGTGGCCATGGCGCGCGTGACGCCGCGCATGGCCTGCGCCATGGTGTTCTGCGACTTGAGCGTCTGGATCTTGAGCGACACGGCCTGGATGTTCGCCTTCATCAGCATGAACTTGCGCACGTACCGCCGCGTGCGCACTAGATCCTTTGCCATTATTTTAACAGCATCCTGTGCACAAAATCACAAATTACATTCCTAGGCGCAATTACTACTATTGTCAATGTGATAGCTTGTGATTTTGAATGTTTCAATGGTTGTTATCTGACACAAAATTTTTATCCTGATATAATATCCCGACACTATTCGACGCGAATGTGTGATGCGCCTGTATATCACGCAGGTAGTTTAGGTGAAACATTTTCAAGTAACTACATGTAGCCTTAGGATTGATTAAGTTGCATCACAAGTAGGAGGGCTTATAAACAAGTGGTATTCTGATGATTCAGTAAGATAATTTGAATCCAATAAAACATAACGTTAAGTGTTCACTAATTAGTTGGGACTGACCATCTGTCCTTCTTTGGCCAGCTTTTTGATGTCATTGATGACTTTCTTCTCCTGCTGCTCCATCTTCATCCGCTCCCTGTCCAGGTCCCGCATGGCCTTGTTGAGCGCACGCTGGTTCTTGCGCAGCATCTCCTCCGGAGTCATCCGGTGACCAAACAACCACTCCATTGTGGTGCTGTGTTTGCTACACAAATATTATTACTTGTACAACATCCTTTACAAAACTCTTCATTTTTACAGAGTACTAAAGGTGTATCACACATGTCAACTCACAAACAGATTTCATCTGTCTACTGCTCCGATATGAAGCCATTAATCTGCATTGCTGTATGCAGTTCTATACAAATGATAGTGAATATCAACTGCTGTCTTTCCAAGTTGATATGTGTACCCAGCCCTAAGTATGACATATGTTGGTATGATAAATTACTAGTTAGACAAAGTTGAACAACTTCTTCCTATGCTAGCTATTACTAGTTAGACAAAGTTGAACAACTTCTTCCTGTGCTAGCTATTACTAGTTAGACAAAGTTGAACAACTTCTTCCTATGCTAGCTATTACTAGTTAGACAAAGTTGAACAACTTCTTCCTATGCTAGCTATTACTAGTTAGACAAAGTTGAACAACTTCTTCCTATGCTAGCTATTACTAGTTAGACAAAGTTGAACAACTTCTTCCTATGCTAGCTATTACTAATAAACACGACTTTATTGTTGTTGGTATCATGTGCCATTCTTCATTCTTGTAGCATCAATTTCTTAATACAAGGTCTGCCCCCGAGGTGAACCATTAACCGATATTAAGTAAATAGCTCCACAATTCTTGTTTAATATAAGGGTTACAGCACTCATCACATAATAAACTGCTAGTACATAAACAATTTAGCATTGCAATTATTTAATTAATTTGTGCTTATTTAAATAGATGAAGTGCTACTGCTTTACACGATGGATACCAGTTACATGATTATAGGAGCAATACCTTTTTATTTAAATACAAGAACGTCCAGATATTTGAAGTGATGATTCACCATCCCCTAGTTAAAAGTTGAGGTCACCGATTTATTCTAAACTCTTCATAAATCAATTGGTCACTTATCACTGACTAAAGCACCATAAATATTAACTTAATTATATAGTAAATGCATTTACACGGGAACTACGCTCCAAAATATTGTTTACATGAAAGATATTCAGAAATACAATACATTTATATTTTTGATTAAATAGCTCTCTAAAGATCAATTCCGAAATCTGATCACAACCAAATCAAATATGTCAGTGTCACAATCACAATTCAGTGTCAAAGTCATGTCTGAAAGTGACATTTATTATTTGTGAAACCCGGGTGAAACCTGACACTATGGACCTTTTGGAATACACATGGTGGACACTATGGATAGGGAATAAAAGGGAAAAAATAAGTCATTCAGAATATTATCCGAATGTTACGAGAGCTTTTGAAAACAAAATGTCTCACTCGTGTACAGTCCGCCAGTCCGCGTGTGTTCCGAAATATAACTCGGAATCTTCACTTGAGGTATTTCATGCTCGTGTCATCATGAATTTGATGGCATATTTACTATACTATACTCTATTGGTGAGACAAGTATAACCACATGTATAATGATGTTATAATGTGTATGAATAATAACAACTTGATTCTCATTCTCGTTAATACTCGTTATGGCGTCGATTCATGACATCACACGGACGGCACTTCAAGTTTCATTTCGGAACACACGCCAAATTTAGACGACAATGACATGTCAGACAGACAACATTCAAATTTTTTTAGTCTACATTTAGTCTAGGACTTTTTAAATTATTGTTTGTTTGTATAGTTTCATACAAATAAAATAATGTTGTAACCTGTGAAATTAATCCAACATTAGCGAAAGTTTCATGTTGGAAAAATTATAAAACTGAGAAATCTTTCAGATAATATAGTTGTTGTTGCTGCATGCAGAGTCAAACACTTTAAAATTTGTTGCTCTTGATATTAAAATGAGTGATAACGACCTTTCCATTATGGATGTGGATGAGGTTGCTCCAAAACCGTTAACGTCCAAAGCTGGCACTAGCGGCTCCAAGCCATCTTCTAATTTACCATGGATAGAAAAATACCGGCCGATAGTATTCAGTGACATCGTGGGCAACGAAGACACGGTCTCTAGGCTGGCTGTGTTTGCGCGCACCGGGAACGCTCCTAACATAATAATCGCGGGTCCTCCGGGCGTCGGCAAGACCACCACCATCCTGTGCCTGGCGCGCGCGCTGCTCGGCGCCGCCTTCCGCGACGCCGTGCTCGAGCTCAACGCGTCCAACGACCGCGGCATCGATGTCGTGCGCAACAAGATCAAAATGTTTGCACAACAAAAGGTTTGTATCCTATGCATTTCAGATTATGAAGACCCATAATGTGAAAAGTGATCTGCAATGTTCACATGTACCATGAAGCCGTCAGTATGTATTTTTTGTGGTTGTTTTCTCATGACTGAGAGTTGTGAAGTTCTCTAGGCCAGACGTCTGTAGGGTTGGCCTACACTTTACATATCGGGTCACCTTGTCTGTAGGCATTTTCCGCCTGAGCCCTAACAGGTTTTATAATAATAATAATAAAGCATTTATTTCAAGTAACTAGGACTCATATCAGGTTAGTAACAATATTTACTTAAGACTATGTTAGTAAACTACAATGTGCAATTTGGTTACATAAAGAAACACTCACTACGAATTGCCGCTACAAGATTCCAGCCGAAATCTTGGAGCAACGATTCAGTATGCAGCAGTCCAACCTATCAGCCACCATGCCCAGGATACCATTGGAGCTGGCCCGCACCCTGCGCACCAGGGATGCACACTTTTTCCGCATAATAGTATAAAAGCAGTCTACGTGCATTTCAGCGAACATCCCTGATGCACTACAGAAGCGAGGCAGCCCCATCAGCACCCTGAAAGCATTGTTGTACTGAACACGAAGGGCGCTGTACGATTTAAGCGTAAAATTAACCCACAGGCTGCTGGTATAAAATGATGTACAGTAAGCTCTAAACAGCGTTACTTTAACCGAGTTAGAAGCACGTGAGAACCTGCGGGCAATCATATTCGCTCTCACCGACAGCGCCCTCCGCTCACGTTCTATGTCGTCATCATCCTTGAGGCCAGCGGTCAATACATGTCCGAGGTACTTGAACTGGTGTACCCTCGTCAAGGCAACACCATTCAATAAGATAGGAGGCACTGCTTCTGGATATTTACCTCCAGCCCCAAACACCATAACGACACTTTTTTTTTACATTATACACCAGGCCGTGAGCTCTGGCGTAGGTTTCACATACACGCACAAGGTTTCTCAAACCACAAACTGAGGTGCTGAGCAGCACCATGTCATCAGCATAGCTTATGTTGTTAACACATACGCCATCGATATAGCATCCGACTCTGGTGCTGCTCAGCTCCACAATCAGTTGGTTCATGTACAGATTAAAGAGTGTGGGAGAACTCAAACCTCCCTGTCTCACCCCACACTCCAATCCGTAAGGGTCCGAATACGCTCCATCCCAACGAACTCTGTTGACCTGGTTTCCATACCAATATTTAAAAATATTGATAACTTCAGGTGGTAGTAGAGCATCATTCAGTTTTTTCCAAAGAATATCATAGGAAACCAGGTCAAAAGCACTCGAAAGGTCGAGAAAACAGGTGTAAACCGGCGTACTGCGGCCAGTGTAGTACTGCACAGCATGCTTAAAACCCAATATTGCACTCTCTGTTGATAAACCGGGCCGAAACCCAAACTGATTATCGTGCAATACGATGTGTTTATTTAATTGACCATTAAGCACGCTGTCGAATACCTTAGAGACCACAGTAGCTAGAGATATCGTTATAGAATGCGATAATATAATTTCATTTATTTGCATAAAATGTGGTACAAGAATTGGTACAAAATTTAGTTGTAGTGCTAGACACATTCCGCAATTATAAAACAGCATGCAAATATTGAGAGAGAAGAAAACACATATAAAATATATCATTTGCAAGACAAAAGAAACAATTAGTGAAAACATTAGAGAAATTATAAGCCAACATAAGAATAGTCATTTCTGGAAATTATAACTGTACAGTGTACACTGAGCGCATTCACAAGGGCCACTTACTGTGTAGTTTGTAAGGAAATATAGTATAGAAAACATACCCATTTGTAAGTACTATGTTGAATTAGAAGTAATCTGTAAGGGCAAAGTAACTTTGTGAAATAAATAAAAACAAATCCCAGGTGGTTCAGAATTGCATGCAAACATATTTTCTATAAAAAAAACCTTTGAATGAACCACTTAAATATAAATTTTATTAATCAACTAGCTTCTGCCAGCGGTTTCACCCGCATCCCGTGGGAATTACTTCCCGTACCGGTGGGCTATCTAACACTGAAAGAAATTTTCAAATTGGACCAGTAGTTCCTGAGATTAGCGCGTTCAAACAAACAAACTCTTCAGCTTTATAATATTAGTATAGATAATAGTTTTCAGTATTTCTGACTGTTATGGTTCATGAGAGAGCATGGTGACAGTAAAGTTTAATAGTTTAGTAATTACTCGTTACTCTTCGTTATCCCTTTACTATTACCTTTACTGTTACTATTAGTAGTTGCTCTTTGTTAACCCTTTAGATATGGGCCCTTAAAATTGTTATTCATTGATGTGAATAATTTGTAGTTGAAACTATGTGATGATTGAGTGTGTGTGCGGCAGGTGACGCTGCCGGCGGGGCGGCACAAGCTGGTGATCCTGGACGAGGCGGACAGCATGACGGAGGGCGCGCAGCAGGCGCTGCGCCGCACCATGGAGCTGTACTCGCACACCACGCGCTTCGCGCTCGCCGCCAACAACTCCGAGAAGATCATCGAGCCCATCCAGTCGCGCTGCGCCGTGCTGCGCTACTCGCGCCTCACCGACGCGCAGATCCTGGCCAAGGTGCGTGCCCCTGCCCCCGCCTGCCCCACCCGCCCCGCCCGCGCTGACGCCTGCCCTCTGCCCCGCAGGTGCTGGAGGTGTGCGAGAAGGAGCAGCTGTCGTACACGGAGGAGGGCGTGAGCGCGGTGGTGTTCACGGCGCAGGGCGACCTGCGCGCCGCGCTCAACAACCTGCAGTCGACGGCGCAGGGCTTCGCGCACGTGAGCGCCGAGCACGTGTTCAAGGTGTGCGACGAGCCGCACCCCATGCTGGTGCGCGGCATGCTGGAGGCGTGCCTGCGCCAGGACATCCACGCGGCGTACAAGGTGGTGGCCAAGCTGTGCAAGCTGGGCTACGCGGCCGAGGACATCGTGAGCAACATGTTCCGCGTGTGCAAGACGCTGGAGGCGGGCGAGGGCGCGCGGCTGGCGCTGGTGCGCGAGGTGGGGCTGACGCACCTGCGCGTGGCGGACGGGCTGGGCTCGCCGCTGCAGCTGGCGGGGCTGCTGGCGCGCTGCTGCCGCGCCGCCGCCGACGCCTAGTGCCTGTGCGCTTGCTATTGTGAACATAGACTGCATTCTAATTTCTAAGTGTACAATCTAGAAATAAGTATTATACAAAGTAGAAATAAAAAACCTGCTTTACAGTATAAAAATGTATTCTTTAATTAGATCGATATAATATAAAATTGATAACATTGTATATAAGACTAGCAAACCCGGCGAACTCCGTTCCGCCACCAGATGGCTTCGTTTTATGTAACATATTGTTTGGTGATATTTTTTTTTTTGTTTTTCCTGAATTTTCTTTGCTATAAACCTCACGGAGCCCGAGACCTTTCCAACGAATGCAAAACCGTGGAAATCGGTTCGTGCGTTCTGGAGTTATAGCGTCAGGGAGGAAAACCGGACTTATTTTTATATAGTAGATGTAAGGCGCGCGTCGGTAGCGGGGCGGCGCCGGAGTCACCGCGCGATGATCTCGAGCAGCTTGTTGTGCTCCGTCATGAGGCTCTGCAACATAACCGCATCATGGCGAGTGTTTTACGACAACACGCTCACGGACACGCGATGCTCTACAGTGCAGCATCTGTATCCATGAGTGTGCGTTGCTAAGGCAGTCACTCGACGAGAGGTTAGTTGAGCCGGTGGTGGTGGAATGCGAGTGAGGTCAGTGTATGACGCGCTGCTCCTCGACGCGGCGCTGGATCATCCGCTGATGCTCCTCGCTCAGCGCCTGGACAACAGCACACGCTACACAAACACACACGCGCGCTCACCCGCCACCCATGCAACCTACATCATTGTCATGCAGTCCACTGCAGACCGCATCTGTTTCAGCATTACACATAGTGTAGTAGTGGGGTGCAGCGGCATTCAGGAGAGGTTGGCGCTTGTCCGTGCGATGTTCTCTCGTACCGGACAGGCACTCCCTGCAGCCCCGCGCGTGCAGTACATGGGTGTCGCGTACGAATAAGCAAAGATGACCACACAAACATGAACTCGCTATGACATAGATGATCACCCGCCAGGATCAAGCGCGTTGTGCTATGTTTAGTCTCTGTTTGACGGCTTAGTGCGGCTGTTAAGTACGTAGTGTCAGTGATTTTCACTAACATTTTTACTTTACACAGCACAGCTGCTGTGCAGCGACTGAGTGCGTGTGAAAAGGGCCTGAGGGTATCGATGTAATAAGTACATTCAATAATAATGTAGTCCTGGTCGAATATAATATTGGGTACTACATAGTACCTCAAGGGGCCTGTATCATATCCTGTAGAAAGACTATTTATAGATGAGCTATATGATATGATAACATCGAGATGAGCAACAGAAGCGTCAGCGTAATGCGTAAGTGGAATGCACGCACCTTGAAGTACTTGACGGTCTTGACGCGCAGCTCGAGCGTGGCGTCCTCGTCGCACACGAACAGCGCCTGCGAGTGCTGCTGGAAGGCCGACACCGTCCACATGTGGTTGACGCCCTCCTCCACCGCCTTGGCCAGCGCCAGCGCCTTGTGCGCGCCCGTGATGAGGATCATCACCTCCTTGGCGTCCATGACGGTGCCCACGCCCACCGTGAGCGCCTGGCGCGGCACCTTGCTGATGTCGTTGCCAAAGAAGCGCTTGTTGGCCTCCAGCGTGTCGTAGGCGAGCGTCTTGACGCGCGTGCGGGAGACCAGCGACGAGCCGGGCTCGTTGAAGGCGATGTGCCCGTCCGGCCCGATGCCGCCGATGAACAGGTGCACGCCCCCCGCGGCCGCGATCAGCTCCTCGAAGCGCTTGCACTCGGCCACCAGGTCGGACGCATTGCCGTCCAGCACGTGCGCGTTGCCCGGCTCGATGTCCACGTGCTTGAAGAACTCGTTCCACATGTAGTAGTGGTACGACTCCGGGTGGTCGCGCGGTAGACCTAAGTACCACAATTATGTAATTTTAGTATATAGTAACATAATCGTTTTCAACTCTACATTATTATGGTGTTCTTGTATAATTAGGATACGTACCGACATACTCGTCCATATTGAAGGTAGTGACGTATTTGAAAGAGAGGCGGCCTTCTTTGTAGAAGTCGATGAGGCGGCGGTACATGCCGAGCGGCGTGCCGCCCGTGGGCAGCCCCAGCACGAAGTGGCGGCCGGGGCCGGGCGCGAACTGCGTGATGCGCTGCAGCACGAAGCGCGCCGCCCAGTCCGCCACCACGCCCGCGTCCTCCAGGATGATCAGCCGCATGCTGCGCTCGTGCCTGCACCACACAACGCTCATCACACACTATGACGCTATTCCGCTCACTTTACTTAAGAGACATACAACTGATATCCAACTGAGATTCAATCACGACTCAACTACGATTAAAGCATATGGGGCATTCCGCAAATACTTGAGTCGTAATTGATTGCGAGCATATTCACGTAGGTATATAAGTATTATGCCTATCTACTCCCTCATTTACATCCTTATGCACACAACTTATGTACCTTTATTTATATCCTCTCTTGGAGTCGTATGGGACACTTAGGGATCGAGGAATTATGATTGCTATATAGCTAGTTGAAATAAGGTTGAAACTTGTACAGCATTTCGGTGGGGCGCAGGACGCAAAACTAGTGAATGCCAGAGTGGCTGGGCTTTCAGCTGGATGCCACGGCATGCCACTGCACAACCTGCCGTGCCACGCCGGCAGGGGGCACCGGCCCTTACGCGCGCCGAGCAGGGGCCCGATTCTCCTAAGTTAATAATGTCAAAATTGAATAGAAATTGAATCGCAATCTGATCGCAATAGCAGACCAATCGCAAACCAATCGAATGTCGTTGGAATGCGATTGGTCTGCTATTTTGGTGATTTTGGTCTATACGGTAGTTTGCTCTACAATCATATTGCAATCGTAAATCATTTGCAGACAAAATGATTCATAATTGAATGACAGAAAAGGATAAAAACGTTTAATTCACGTGAATCGTATGTCGCTTAAGTAAAATTAGGAGAATCGGGCCCCAGGGCTCGCGTCAATAAACCGGTTTCACGTTGCCGCCGTGCCTACTATGACGACTGTGACCGTAGAATCGATTACAAAATAAACATCTTTCGCTATCAATAACTACATTGGTATTCTTATTTGTACTAAAACACAACAAAATAAATATATACGTAAGTATCTATAAAACTTATTTAAACTACCTATAAGTTGAGAAAGTTTTTGCACCGAATAAAATTAATTTCTGTATTTGGAGTATTTGATGTAAGTTTTACCGTTACTTGTTTAGTTCAAATAAAACAAAAATCGATATCGCCGACCGCGCGGACAAACACCGCGCCTTATCTACGCCGACTGCGGGACTCGATACAGTTTATTGAACTTATTTACCAAGAATACGCTAGATGATAAGTGGTTTGCAAAACAACTTTTCAGATAGCCAACTGCACAATTACTTTATTTATTGATGGCGAACTTTCTGAATCTCTAACTTTTGTTTCAAGCAAATAGCTGTGACATTGGGGACTTTAGCGGCACTTTCTTATTTGTTTGAGAGAAGCAGCGGTCAGCAATTCTTATTGTTTTCCAGTAGAACAATACTTTGCACGTAATTTGTTACTGACCCAGATAAATACAGTTATATTGTAGTCCTAAGTATATTTATTCTGATTCAGTGAGTACAAAACTTAAGGAAAATGTGACATTGTTTGACCTCTTAGCAAAACAAAATGCTATTAGAGACCGGTTTTTTTTTGCGTCACATGGGTTTAACTCAATTGTTTTATTATTTACCCCGGGAGTGTCACTACGCTAAATTACGATTATGTTTACAGTATATAATACTTTGTGTAACCACTGAATTTTTAAGTACAGTTAATAATTGGATGAAAGTTAATATATTTTGGAAATACAAGTGTGAACAACCTCTAGTAGAGGTCACTTACCTGTGGCTTGAGGGTCAGGGCCGAATTACGTGGCGCTCAGACTATGTACGTTATTGATCTAGTCTGCGTATGGTGGCTGTAACAATAACAACAGGCTCGCTTGCAGCTGTTGTGTGCGCTACTCGTGTGCGGCGAGTCGGTGCTGCGCTGTCGGACGCCGGCGGGTGGGCGCGCCGACACTGACGTCTGCTAACGTCAGCCTTGACAACTGACAGCCGACCAGTGTTGTTACTTTACAAAAATACAGCACTTGGGGGAGAGGCTAGTAATACAAAACGCCAATTCCAATAAATGTGTTTTATTTCTAGAACAATAATACTTATAGGGAGATTATCAATAACCCGGAGAGCCCCGTCGATCACTTGGTTCGCACAAGTACAGTAACGTATGCCTCGCACGTCCCTGTCCGCTGCGCCCGCGCCGGCGCACACGGCATTGGCACGCTCGTAATACAACAATCATTACTTTGACATATTTCTAATTTTATTTATTTATTCACCAAAGTATTGAAAAACGGTAACTCGTTAACGTCATAGATTCCAAAATGAATTTAACGTTATTAACGTATTACAATATGACATGACTTTCAGAGAGCGAACTCGGTAATAGGTAATTGTTAATAGGCATATTGAGAAATGTACGTGCACGACCCGACCCGCGTGTAAGAGATCGCTCATCATCATCATCTTCGTCAAGTATTTAATTTTTATCTCACAATATTTAACACCTAGTGATGACATAAAACTTCGAACAAATCGTTACAATTGTTTGACAATAATGCTTAGCCTACAGAAACCGTCAGTTGCCTACAAGTTTTAATAAAATATTTTATCTAATTATAAAAATACCTATATTGTATTGTAATAATAAAATATTAACCAATAAAAGTCTATTTAATGGTAGCTTAAAACATATCTGTACAACGTATTGTGATCCAAGATATACAGTAAATGTGGAGGAGGCAGGCCGGCCGCCGCTCAGCTGAGCAGGTTACCATGGTAACGCGCAGGCGCTGCTGTCCGCCAGAACAATCAACTGATACTCAAGTAAACGTATGAAACATCGTCGCAGAGCATTAATGTCGGTCGTCGACTCGTATAGTGGCTAGGTGATGCAATGCACGGCATGTCATCAAACGCCGCCCTGCCATAATCTGAATGCTAATGTGTATCCTCTGGGCTAGCAGTTGTTGTTAACTGCAACTAAATATTAAAAGAAAAATAACTTAAAGCGTCTGTTGCCCGAATCCACTTTTAGTCTTCTTTTTTCGATACAGTTTTTATGGTCTGCACAGACGATCAAGATTCACCATTATGGGATTAAAAACACCGAACCTGACGCTTTCGTCAAAATTAGGCCAGTTTTACGAACAAACGACGACATTAACGCTTTGCTTAAGTTTATTAGAGAATAGTGTACAGTAGAGTGTAACAGTTGCGACATTAAGCCGTATGCTAACATAAATAGCTTCACCCGTGGAGCTGCGAGAGCCTGACATATGTCGAGTATAGTCGAGTCGCGCGGTGTCGGGTGTCGCTAGACAGGAACTGAGCAGAGAGAGTGCGGGCGTTGGACGCTGCGCTAGAGGCGCGGGCGCTTGGCGGGCGGCTCGCCCTCGCCCGACCAGTACGCGTACTCGGGCAGCCACTTCAGCAGCTGCGCGTCGAAGAACTCCTCCAGCCGCTTGGCGTCCTTGTAGATGCTGCTGTCGGGCTGCAACACGACCCACGACCTAACTTCCACTGACCACGCGAGCGACAGCTCTTACAATTATCTTGACAACGAATTATATTTAATTTCCTTAGTAAAAAAGGGCTATCGGCATTTAAAGTCAATTTTGAAAATGGGAGGAGAATGAAAAGATCTAATCTAGTTAATACTGTAACGTACTTTCAGTAGTAGCAAACCTAAAAAATGTTATGATACTCCATTGAAGTAGGCATTTAACTGATAAACCTACTTGATATGACATTTTTAAAAACTCAATTTAAAATATAAAATGCTCCGAATATCAATATAAATACAATAATAACAGTTTAAATACAATAAAATCAGTATAAATACATAATCAATAGAGTTACAGTAGTTAGTTTTACAATAAACTTCCCAAAGCGGTTTGTGACTTACCTATCAGGAAATTTAAAAATCATATAAAATCCAAACTCTTGAAAAAAGGATATTACAAAATATCTGATTATTTAAATGATAAAGAAGCTTGGGAATGAGCTGCTCGCTTAGTGAGTGATATCTTTTTAAATGCCTGTGTATTGTTACTTTTGACATTTAAATATTATTATCATCAGATAACTTTTATTAATGACATTCTTTTTATTGACATTTTTATGTTATAATGGTATTATATATTTATTTTTTTTTTAATTTATTATTATTATTGTGAATGTGAGTATCGTGTATGCGAGCAACATTATATATTCTTATAACATAAATACTGTCTGGCAGGTTTGAGTATTTTTAAATGGCCTACGCAAATGTTCTGCAGATCTGGTATCGTCGTGTGACAGGTCGTTGAGCTCCCTAAGATATGGTTGAGCTACACGACGACTGATGCATGCGTGCCGTCTGTTGGGACTGGTCAGCTCCAGCCTGATGTGGCTCTTTCCTCAAATGGCCATTCCAGACCGCGTACATGGTGACACTCACACATAATTATTTCATTTATAACATGTTTGGACTTTAAAAGAGACTATGACCCTTGAGTTTGTTTCGGCGTTTCTTCTCAGGGATCAGTCAGTTAGGAAATGCCGGCCTCAGCGTTCTTAAAATGACGTGTAAAAGTGATGTAATGTCCAACTTGCAAAATAAACAATTTCATTTCATTTCATTTCATTTCATTAGTGAAGTGATATTGAGCAGTATGTATGGTCGGTACTCACGGGGTTGTAGGCGTACGCGTTGCGGAAGAGCAGACGCGCGTCGGCGACGAACTGCGCCACGTGCGTGTAGCGCTGCGGGCTGCGCGGCTGCAGCTTGACGCGCATGGCGTCCAGGCACATGGGCCGCGGCGCCGCGCCGACCTGCGCCGCCTCGCGGAACGGCAGGCTGGCCTCGTACTGGCAGTACAGCTCCAGCGTCAGCCGCTCCACCAGGCGCTGCTGCCGCGGCGGCAGCCCCCCGCCCGGCGGCGGCAGCTCGTCGCCCGGCGCCGCCGGCAGCTCGGCGAAGTTGACGCACAGCAGGCACTGCCACGCGTCCGCCTCGTCGGGCAGCTTGTCCACGGTGGGGATGTGGCAGTACTGGTGGAACACCTTGGGGCAGCGGTCGCAGCACACCAGCTCGCCGCCGTCCATGCACACGGCGCACCAGTCCTCGTTGGGGTCGGCGCGCGGCTCGTCCGTGGACGAGTGCACGGGCGGCGCGGGCGACGGCGCGGGCGGCCCGGCCGGCTCGGCCTCGGCCACCACCTGCACGCCGTTGGAGTCCAGCTTGGCGATGGTGGCCATGAGGTCCTGCACCGACGCCGCGCACACCTTGTCCAGCTCGCCCGGCACGCCGCCCTGCCCGCCCGGGTACGTAAACAAATCAATCTGTTTATAATCACACCGAAGGGAGTTTGCAAAAACGTCAGACTAAACAGATGCCGTGCTAAGAATTTTATACAAAATAAAAAATCTTTTGTGTCTGTCAGTATGTACCTAATTATAGAAACAGAAAAAACCTAAGACAGATAAAATAGAAATACTTAAAATGCAATAAATATTCCGTTACAGCCTTTTTATCGTCCCACTGCTGGGCACAAGCCTCCTCTCACACGGACAAGGATTGAGCATTAATCACCACGCTTACTCAATATAAATATATGATATATAAAATAGAAATAATATGCAATAATCAAATTATTGTTCTTTTCATTATGTCAATCAGAATCCTATGGGCATTGCTTGTGTCCCTTACCGGCTCTTACATAATGTGTATGTATAATGACGAGGTTGATTCACTCGAACCATTATTTTTAGGGTATAATTTAGGCGGTCACCAAAAATATTTTTAAGACTAAGCTGAGGCACCAAATAAAATAAACAACTCCAAAAAAAATAAATTGACGTTATTAAAAGGGCACTAAAGTATATAATATTATGATCCAAAAAAAATAAAATAACATCAGAAAAATCGCAAATTTCGCACAAATATTATTTTTGGTTCCCAAAATGGATTAATGGTCACCAAATTCTATCCAACTCAAAGATCAATATTAATACCAAAAATCAAAGTTAGTGACGAAAACGAATCGCTGCAAAATCGACTCCACGTAATCTTGTCTGCCCTACCCCTAGAGTGCAATTCAAAACCGCGTAGGCGCGGAGGGGCGAGGCGACCTGCGAGCTGAGGCACAGGTAGTTTTAACGCTCGCCGACGAGGCTGAGGCTGAGCCGGCCAGCAAGCTGAAGCTGCGGTGGTGAGCGTGAAAACTATCTGCGACGATAAGCTCGCATGGGACCGCCGGAGCCGTGACAGAAGCCATGCTTGCTGCATGTTGCGTGCTTACATTTTAAACGTACTGAGTTACACCCAAATTCATATAACAATAAATAAGCGACGTACGTTTGGGAACCCCAGTATATTAATTGGTATTTGGGAAATATTCTAGCGACCGTTAGCTTTCTTAGTCTAACAAAAATGACCAAATTAGAAGTCATGGTATTACATAATTGGTAACATCTAAGTAGTGACAATATATAATATTTGGTCTAAAGTGTATTTTAAAGGCGTCCATATATTTTTTTAGTAGTCAATAATACGAAAAAATGGTTTTATTTAATAATATTTTAGGAAACGTTATTTGGTGACCATTTATCCATTTTGGTAACCGTTTAGAATTTTTTTGGTAGTAAAATAGGTACTTTTTTGGGTGGTGTTTAAACACAAGCCTTATTTTTATTCATTCATATTAAGGAGCAAATAAAAGAAATAGTATTGTGTGAGTAGCGTATAGTTAGAGAGACTCACGTTGAGGCTGGGGCTGGGCGTCTTGGGGTTGGTGGAGGTGACGGAGGCGGGCGGCGGGCGGCGGCCCAGCGTGATCTTGTAGTCGGGCTGCGCGCCGGGCGGCGGCGGCGCGTCGGGCGCGGCGCCCGCCTGCGGGATGTGCCACTTGGCGGGCGGCGCGTAGGGCGGCGGCGCGGGCGACGGCGTGCGCGGCCCGCCGCTGCGCCGCCCGCTGCCGCTGTACGCGCTGCCGGCGTACGCGCCGATCACTGCCGACACAGTCCGTTAGCGCGGGCTACACAGTGCGTGGGGGACGCGTGACTACACTCACTCTGCTGGTAGGCGTGCTGCATGGCGAGCTGCGCGTGCTGCGCGTGCTGCGCGTGCGGCGCGTGGTGCGGCGCGTGGTGCGGCGCCGGCGCCCGCCCCGCGCCGCGCTGCGTCTGCGCGTTCAGCAGCCCGCGCAGGTTCATCTCGTTCATCCCTGCCGCAGACAGTACGGTACACCAACAGACACCAACTTATTACATGATAGTACACATAACACTCGCCGCAGACTGCGCATATCATGTTCTCTCTTACACGTGTGTATGAGTGACGCCACATAGATGTACAGACGCGCGTTGTTAACTGGTTAAATATATTTGCCAATAACAATCTTAAAAAAAAAAATACTAAGAAGTAACACACAGCATATTATCGAGCCTGTAATAAAGTAAGTAGGTACCGTGCAGGTGGTGCGGGTGCGTGGTGGAGGTGACGTGCGGGTGCCGCAGCGGCGTGGTGCGCGCGCGCAGCCCGCCCGCCAGGTACGCGCCCGGCCCCGCCCCCAGCGCCGGCCCCGCCCCCAGCGCCGGCCCCGCCCCCAGCGCCGGCCCCGCCCCCGGCCCCGCCAGCCCCGCGCCCGCCGGCCCCGCCATGCCCGCGCCTCCCGCCTGCACGTACGACTGCGCGGGACACGACCCAGCATTAGTACACGCGCACTCTAACGTGCTACACTTGCAAACCAACTACACACAGATCAATCTCTGCGCTTACATTTACACGAATACTACTACATGACATTCGTAATAAATTTGAGGTATATTTAACATTCATATATAAAAAGTATCGTCCCATGCACACGATTATGAACGAGTACAGAAGCAGACAAGCCATAACCAATGACATACACGTTATACAGTGTTAGAGAGACAGAGCACGGGGCGGAGCGCGGCCTACCTGGTGCATGGCGACGTGCTGCAGCGCCGCCACGGCGGAGGGCGGCGCGGGCGGGTGGTAGGGGCCCTGCGCCGGCGCGTCGGGCTTGCCGTCCACCACGATGCTGCCCAGCGCCGCCAGCACGCGGCACAGCTCGGGCAGCTTGTCGAGCTGCAGCGCGATGCGGACCGGGATCTCGGGGTTGGGGATGTCGGCGCGGCGCGACTTGATGCGCTGCAGGTGCGCGCACACCTGGCGCTTGGCGTGCAGCACGGCCGTGTCGGAGCCCTGCAGCGCCGCCGTCACGAAGCTCACGCAGTGGTCGGTGATGGCGGCGAGCTGCTCCAGCGCCTCCTTCTTCTCCGTGAGCGTGCGCTGCTTGGCGTCGCACACCTCGTTGAGGCGCAGCACCAGCTGCTTGCCGCGCGTGTTGATGGCGTTGGTGAGCCTGCGGGAGTGCAAGGGTGAGTGGGGCGGGGTGGGGCGGGGCGTCACCGCGGGGTGGGTGGGACACTCACTTGACGACGGTCTGCGTGATCTCGTGCACGAGCGCCTTCTTCTTGTCGGCGATGAGGTGCTGGCGGTCGCGGATGACCTTCATGGCGGAACCCAGCAGCACGCGCTTGTAGCTCACCTCCGACAGCAGCGAGCTGATCGTCGACCGCGCCTGCAACCACCGCGACGCTTCACAAGTCATATTCATTCATTTATAGTTTTGAGTTATCTTCCTATGTATCTTTTTATACACTAGAAGAATTTATGCAATGTAAAAGTGATGAATATGATTATTTGTAAAACCAAAGGAAATGTAATAGTTATTGTATATTTATATTCAATAATATTAAGTAGATTATGAGCAACTATAACTTGTATAATTAAAATACTAAAATATAAAAAAATGAAAATTATTATGCAAGTATAAATATTTGCATGCCAAGTTAGGCAGAATGTAGCTAGAGCTTTTAACCACTGTAAAGAACGTTCTGGGCAAATAAATGTTTCTTTCTTTCTAAGTAAACCTTGAGATCAAAAAAAGGTAAAAAATAGTGGTAGGAATCAAGACATGATATGAGACTCATGTTTTGTTGGATCAAAGTACATTTTTAAGTAAGAGCAGTGCAGTAACACAGACTGACTGACAGCAACCGTTAACTGCACGAAAATCCGGTGGGCCGGTAAGGTAATATGATAAGGCTGTGTGTACCTGCGCGGCCATCTCCGTGCTGAACTGGTACTTGTGGTCGCGGTGGTGCTGCAGCTGGCAGTCGCGGCACGTGAGGCGGTCGCAGGTCTCGCAGAACAGCGCCAGGCGCTCGCCCGCGTGCTCGGCGCAGAACATGTCGCTGGGGGCCCGCGCGCCCGCCGCCGCCTGCAGCTCCGCCACCGCCTCCTCCTTGGACTTGATCGTGTGCTCTTTGGTGATCTTGAGCCTCTGGTGAGCGTTCACGCAGTTGTCGCAGATGAACTCGCCGCAGTCCACGCAGTAGCTGGTGGCGGGCTCCGTGTCCTCGCAGCTGTTGCACTGCTGCTCGCCGCTCACGCCTGCACACACGCACCGTGCTCTATTAACACCTATTTATACTAGAGATAAACTTCTTGCTTCATCAATTATTGGCTACTAGAGCTGTTTTACCCGCGTCCCAATGGAACTCGTTCCCGAACCCGATCATAATAATATAGCGTATGTATGTTACTCGGGGATAAAGTATGTTTTCAAGAAATTTTCAAATCAGTTCAGTAATGTCGAAATTTTAGAGTAAAAACAAAAAAAAATTGTACCTACATATTAAAAGTATAGGGGCCCGATTCTGCTCAGATAAATGTCAAAATTGATTCGGATTGGAGGTGGAACCTTAGCGGGCATTCTGCTACTTATCCAATCGTATTCCTATGACATTTCATTGTTTTGCGGTTGATCTGCCATTTGGTCTATTCGGTAGAGCAAACTCTACAATCGTAATACATACGCTTACATTTACACATACGCAATTGTAATTGGGTCGTGATTGGATCTCAGTCGGATGTGAATCGTATGTTGCTTAAGTAAAATTAGCAGAATCGACTGACCGTTGGAGCCGGCCTGCTCGAGCTGCATCTTCTCGAGCACGAAGCGCTGGTCGATCATGTTGGCGACCTGGCACTGCAGGCGGCACGCGGGACACGTCACCGCCAGCCGCTCCGCGCCTGCGCACACACCCGCGCTCACACCTTACTATCTCATTACGTAGTCACTTCAATAACTTCCAATTAGAAGCTTCAATAAAACTCCTGGGTGAATTGAAGGCACAAATTTAGTGTAAAGAAATACCCAAGAAGTCCCTGGAGCTGGCCTGCTTCTCGTCGAGCTTGGCGCGGATGCAGGGCTCGCAGGCGGAGTGCAGGCACTCCATGAGCTTGGGCGTGCCGTCGGCCAGCGCCAGCGCCGTGTGACACAGCACACAGCGCGTGGCCGCCAGGGAGGCCCGCGCCGGCGACGCCAGCGAGTCCGCCGAGCCCTTGTCGGCGCCCGGCGACGCCGCGTCCGCGCCGCCCGCGCCGCCACCATCCGGCGTGCTGCTCACCTGAAGACACACAACACTTACTTTCCGAAACCTATCACACCTTGTTTAGTCATTTGTAACCATTTATAGTTCTTTTATTTCAAACAAGTTGAAAAAAAAACATGAAAACAAAATCTTGAAAAAGAAGTATGTAGATGAAACTTTCATTGAGACAGTTAAGACCTTGTAAAATAAAGCGTTGACTTAATGATTTAATTGAGGCAAGACAAGTTGTAATCTTCCCCTAATCAAGAATAAGGTCAATAGTAAGAAATGTTACAACAAAAAAAAACGATATCAGACAAAGTTAAGCTGAAAATTTAAAATATAAGCATGTTAATAAAGAAGATAACAAATCAATCGAATCAATCCATATTAATATTATAAAGCAGAAAACTTTTTTGTTTGTAATGGAAAAACTCAAAAACTACCAGACCAATTTTAAAAATTCTTTCACCATTGAAAAGCTACATTATTTGTGAGTAACAAAGGCTATATTTTATCCCGGTACGAGCAGTAGTTCCCACGGGACGCGTGTAAAACCGCGGGAAAACAGCAAGTAATTAATGAGAAGTTTGAATATGAAGTAAACCAAATTGGTACAATTTGTTGGTTTTTCCCAGTATCATAGCAATTGTTTATATTAATAATCACTACATACACATACCACTTAAAATATAACCTACATTGCTTGGGCAGAGTGTAGCTTTCCAGCCAAGTTTCAGAGCCTTTTGAGAACAAACAAGTTTCCTCTTTATTATATCAGTATGCATTAAGATTTGTTGCATGTACAATATGCACATGCTGGTCATTTCATTAATATTGTAAATATGAAAGTCTTGGATGTTCCTCAATTTATACTTTAATGGCTTAATGCAGCGGTTCCCGAATTCTTTTGGCTTCGGAACCCTTTTCGTTTCACCATTTTTCGGCGGAACCTTAGCTTAAGTAAGAAGTAAACTAAAGACGTAAATACACTTAGGTACGGCTCGTGGCACGTGGTAGCGCACCAAATGGTTATATGGTTAGAGATATATTCATTATACTCAGGCGTAGCATGGCTATCTGCCACACGGGCCAGAAAACAATTTAGCCGCCCTTGACTTTGTGTATTATGTGAATAGTTTTCAGTTTGAAGACTGACAAAGTAAACGCGAAAAGAAATAGGTTGGGTTTGTACAGGTGCGAGGCAAGCGAGTGCGTTAAGTTCCAAGCACCCGCTAGCATTGAAAGACATTCAGTGGTTGCCGGTATCGCGAGCGAAGCGAGCGCGATTTTTTTTTAGTTTAATGAACATAAAAGCTTTACACGTAACATGGAGTCGCGAGCGAAGCGAGCGCGAAATTTTCGAATTCACGGAGGTGCAAAAATTGGAAATAATGTCACACTTTGATTCATGGTAAAAATAGCCACTGGAAATACTCGTATGCCGTGTCATTTCACGTCCTATCAAATGTATGAAAACGTATAATCCTGGCGATAAAATAAGCCCAAAAATGCGGTGATTTTTGGCCGATTTGCTACCTACTTTTGCCGATTGCCGAAGACCTGGAGGTATTAAGTTAATCTACAATTTGTAAAAAACGGAATTAAATTACCTGCTGCCGTGGCCTTTCCCCGCCACTTGTCGCGAAAGTACGAGACTTACACTCCCGAGTGGTACCCACCTACATGGTGCCTAAATAGAATTTTGGAATGCAATCTTTAAAACAAGTTAATTGAAAATGAATAATAAGTTAATATTGTCAAAAGTGAATCGATTTACCATATGGAAATCTTGAATTTTCCACGGAACCCCTGAGGGCCTGCCACGGAACCTCAAGGTTCCGCGGAACCCCATTTGGGAACCGCTGGCTTAATGTAATTAGATGATATTTGTGACACACAGATTGGAGTACAACTTTAACCACACGATACTCTGAAGTGAGATGACTGGCCTTGCTGCAGGAGGTAGTGTCCTACACCTCACATGTTAAGACTATCTAGCTAGTGTAAATATGGCATTATATGTATACGTTGATATGGGACTTGATGCCCAAAATAAATGCATCAATTAAAAAATATATCAACATGATCTTTCATTTTGTACCTATATTATTACAAATTGTGTGAACTACTTTGAAAGAGTAAGCATGGAGTTTCTTGCCTGTTTTTCTCCACAAACAGGTACTTTTGGATCTAAATTCATTATAATATAATTAGATTTTTTTCTTTTCATTAGTAAGTGAAATAAATGATTTGATAACATTTGGCATCTGTATGAAGTAATTGAGAATTCTGCAATAATTACTAAATTTATCTATTTTTGTTGTAGGGAACTGGAACATAGTTGTGTATTTATTTATTTTAATTATGCACTAGCCGTTTTCCCACAGTTTCATCTGTGTCCCGTGGTAACTACTGCCCATACTGGGATATAATATAGTGTATGTTACTCGCAGGTAATGTAGCTTTTTAGTGCTTAAAGAATTTTAATTTTATCCATTACAAACAAGCAAACAAAAATACATTTTTTTCCTATTTACAATATTAGTGATGAAAACAAAAAGTAAATGTTTGTTTTGAGAATGTGGAAAGAAGTTCACAGAATGAGAGATAAACAAACAGCATGTGATAACAGACTGTCCTCTTGAATGAGCCTAGTATGGAACCTGAATTTCTTTAATTCTTTATATATGGCAGATTCAAACATGTTTATAAAATGTTATTTAAACAACCTGTGCCACTCCTAACAAAATGCAATTCATATACATATTTCATTTTACTTGGGAGACATACAGATACAATTTAAAAATTATTCCAAGTAATATAATATGTATTATAGTATCACAATGAATGTCTGCAAAGCCTGCACGTGTGACTGATGGGATGCTACTTTGCACCCACCTGCAGCACTCATTCATGGACTGTTTTATTGATATCAAGCTTGTTAATTTATTATAGTATCACAATGAATGTCTGCAAAGCCTGCATGTGTGACTGATGGGATGCTACTTTGCACCCACCTGCAGCACTCATTCATGGACTGTTTTATTGATATCAAGCTTGTTAATTTAGCCTCAAAGCCTTAAATCTAAAACAAGTTTGAAATACAAATACATGGTGCTGTGGCGTATACTGAGCAGTGCCTACATTGAGCGCGGCGGCGGCCGGCGCGCCCGCGTCGCCCAGCTCGTCCGGCACCTCCTCCTTGATGGTGACGCCGAGCAGGGGGCCCAGATCCATCAAGGCCCGCTCGATCTCGTCCCCGCTCGGCTGAAAGTTTACGTTTTCCATTGGAACGTCTACCTCGTCCACTTTTCACTCATTTAATTTCACCCCGACATGTTCACTCGCATAGTTTGTTGCACTTTCACTCGTCTGCCCGAGGACACTGGCACGTAGACATAACTAATTGAGCACTTGGGTTGCGAGATGCCGCCGCACACAACAGCGTCCTTCTATTGCCACTACCCGTGTAACACTAAATATTTCTCAGCAATGTTCCAACTTCAATATTAAATATGCTTTCACTGGACTTTTTCTTTTTATATAATAAATTAGTTTATCAACAAAATTATCTCCAGAATTTGTTAACATGCGTCTGCTCGACAACCATCAATTGATCATAGACTAGACAATTTCTCAATTTCAATTTCTATCAAAGACTGTAGAGAAAAGATGTGTATGAAGCTAGCTTCAATCGACGAGCAGAGAATGGCGTGCAGACGGAGTTATGGTTTTACAATATAGCTTTGATTCTCCTTCTTAGAAAGTGTATAATGTCTTCTTTTTTTAATTAAACAATTTTTTATACATATTTGTATTTGTTGCCAACAATATATTTAAAAGTTTCCTTGTTCGCAACTTTATTTCATTTTGGGAACGTAAGTATTTGTATTTTTCACTAATATAATAAGTATTACAATATGTAAGATAAGATTTGATCCATTTCATTAATACTTTATAATATAACACAATTAAAAATACAAACGCAAATGCGTCCGGTGCGTTTATTGAATCGAAAATGCACGTCATGACGAATGTGTCAACAACGTTGATTTGACATTTACGTGACAGACAGATAGTGACAACACGTCGAAAATGGCTGACTCTGGGCCTAGTAAAACCGATATTGAAGCAATATTTCAAAGATTACGCTCTATTCCATCGAATAAAGTACATACATTTCAGTAGCTATGTAGTTTTAGAATGAAAGTTCAGTGATAACACAGTTTGTGGTCTGGTGTACAGGTATGTTTCGACTGCAACGCGAAAAACCCTACGTGGTCGTCGGTGACGTACGGAGTGTTCATCTGCCTGGACTGCTCCGCGGTGCACCGCAGCCTCGGCGTGCACCTCACGTTCGTGCGCTCCACGCAGCTCGACACCAACTGGACATGGAAGCAGCTCCGGAACATGCAGCTTGGCGGGAATGTCAACGCTGTATGTTCATTGTCTTGACTCGTTTATTAGCTTGCGATTTATTTAATTGGAAGTTAAGACGACTAATGTGTTATGTGTGAATGGGTTGGTCATTAATAAGTCACTATGTGTTGATGATAGACCCAGTTCTTCCGCACACACGGGCTGTCGACAGAGGACGCGCGACAGAAGTACAGCTCCCGCGTAGCACAGATGTACCGTGACAAGCTGAGCGCCATGTCCGAACAGGCCATGAAGACCTACGGCACCAAGGTATCCTCAGCAATGCATAAAATCAGCACACTATAATGTTTTGTTGAAATACTCATTCTTTTTCATAAAAAGACCATATAGGATGACAATAAGATTCAAACATTCTTGTCTCATAATATATTCTTACTTATATCTTTATTCAGATGTCTAGATTAAACCAGTTGCACAGGTTGCTCTGACATTTCATTAATTTAATACATATTCTGGTAATCCATTTAATGATTATTTTATTCCACTTTTATTCACAGATTTGGGTAAGTAGGTACATCATGTTAATTGTGTTCTTCTGTCTTATATACTAAACCAATTGGAAGATATTTCATTTGTTCAGTTCAGAATTATCTAATTTACATAGTCATGTTTAGGGCAGTTTTAATATATTTTTTGAACACAATTAAAACATCCTGTTTTAATTAAAAAAATGGTCATATAACATGGCCTTAATGTTTTTGAGTCACTGTCAAATAGGGCCTGGCCCTAATTTAGTCACAGTCAAATGGTTACATTAGTTCTGCATTTTGAATAACTATTAATGACTTTTTTTGATAGTTTTAACCTGTGTGTCTCAGTTGGGTTTTGTGTTATGCAGCTTCACCTGGAGCCGGCGGCGCCCGAGCCCAAGGAGGCCAAGGAGCCCGAGGTAGACTGGTTTGCGGAGCACGGCGACGCCGCACCCACTAACACTAGCGAGCTTCCCATCCCCGCACAGGTAACACAGACACCCACACATCTGCACGTGCCAGCCATCGAGGCCACTGCACTACTCCAATACTTTATGCGGCCGTAATCTACACTATTCCACAGATTGATAAATGATGATTACAGCAATAAGTTTCAATACATGTCTAGTTAATTAAAAAACTATGTCAACATGGAGGAAACAAAAATGATTCAGATAACAAATATGATAAATGAGAGCGAGAGTGCGAGCGTGGCAGTAGGACTCACTCGCTCGGCGCTCCGGCCGGCCGCGCGGGATACGTAATTGCTCCGCTCAGTACCTATGTCCCGTGTTCAGGTACGCCGCTTGTGTCGCCTGGCGTGCTTTGTTTTATACATTCACTTCATATTTCCTAACTAGCTCAATATCATTACACTACTATTTTTGTGAAATATTTTTGGTCATAGTAATTTGCCCGCCCATATATAATTAATATTAGAATTTGCTTTTGTTTAATTTATTAATAGCATGAGTTGCGACTCCCAGTGTGAAATGTGACTTACAGATGAATTTGACACGCTCGTCACATTTCCGTGTTACAATCTCGTCTTCCGCATCAGTTCCTATGGCAATGTAAACAGTGATAACATTTAGATAGGTGTATATTACTCAATATTAATTGTTAAAAACTGTCTGGTTGATTGATTCAGCATATCTATCAATCAGTGATAGGTACACAATGCGTGCGCGTGCGCAGGCCGCGGCTTATCTCGCGGTGATAACGTTAGCCTCCGTCCCCCGTAGCGAAACTAGTTTATATTAACTGCGACGTTACTTACTAGTTAACGTATAAACTGAATAAACTTGTCACCGCGCATTTATATTTTGACAAGTTGACGATATATGTTTCGAAAAGCAAAACGAGGTTTATAAAAGCAATGCTGATGAGATTAGATTTACTTCCAAATGCTGTCTTTTAGGAGTTGTGTTGTACAAATCTCGCCGCAATTAGACCATTTAAAATAAATTCTTTAATAGTTTTAAATCGAGTTTCAAAATAATTTCAACTATTTTTTTTTTTTTGTATTTCTATTGTAGTTTTTTTGTTGTATTTGCGATTACGGTGTCACAAAAGTGTAATTGGTCAGGGAACAACATTAGCAAAAGACCGAAGCACATTTGGTAGGTACATGGAGTGTTGTATGTATGTGTGGCGCAGGGCGGTGGCGCGGGCGCGGCGCTGAGCTCGGCGGCGCGGCTGTGGGGCGCGGGCGGCGCGTCGGGCGACATGACGCCCGCCGCGCCGCGCGCCAGCACCATCGCCAGCCGCGCGCCCGCCAAGCGACAAGGGGTATGTACCCACCACATTACATTACTATTCACTTCTTTGACCACTTCATGATATTGCAAACATAAACTATACATATACTAATCTTCTTGTTCCCAAGTCATTTGGTGTCTCTATCGACCGATGTACTACCATTCACACAATCTAAAAAAATTAAAAAAATATATCAACTGAGTAGAGAGTGAGCAACGTGCGTCGATTGGACGTTAAAGAAAGCAACATTTGTCGGTATTGCAGCTGGGCGGTAGGAAAGGCGGTCTGGGCGCGACCAAGGTGGCGGCCAACTTCGAAGACATCGAGCGCGAGGCGATGCTGGCGCAGCAGCAGAAGGCCGCGGCGCCGGCCGCCACGCTGGAGAGCGTGGAGCAGGAGGTGGCGGCGCTGCGCCTCGCGTACCGCGCGCCCGCGCCGCGCGCCGCCGCCGAGCGCCTGGGCCTGGCGCAGCGGCAGCCCGCCCGCGCCGGCGTGTCGCACTCGGCCGCCAGCGACATGACGCCCATCGAGCAGGAGGACGCGCCCGCGCCGCGCGCGCCGCTCGACGACATCGACGACTTCAGCTCCTCCTTCACCATGATCCGGTGCGTCACCCGCCCGCCGCGCCGCCCGCGGCACATACTCTATACTCACACCGACATGTATTGTATTCTGCAGGAACGAGCCGTACGGCAACAGTCGCAACCTGGACAAGTTGTTCGGTGACAGCGACCGCAAGTCTTCCTCGTTCGACAACATCGCCGGCATGGCCAGCATGGGGGGCAGCGCCGGCGGGCTGGGCAGCGGGGGCAGCCTGGCCAGCCCCGGCAGCATGGGCGGCGGCGCCGGGCTGAGTGGCGCGGACAATACGCGGAACAGCGCGGAGGGCACGCGGGGCAATGCGGGCAGGCCGCGCGGACGCCGCGCCGACAGCGCGGAGGATGACTCTGCCGTCAAGAAGTTCGGGTCGGCGAAGGCGATCAGTTCGGCACAGTTCTTCGGCGAGCAGGTGAGTGAGTGCTGCGGGCGGTGTGTGCGGGACGGAGTGGGCAGGCACTGACCGGGCGGGTGTTGCAGGACTCGCGGTGGGAGCGGGACTCGAACCTGTCGCGCTTCCAGGGCAGCACGAGCATCTCGTCGGCGGAGTACTTCGGCGGCGACGCGCAGCGCATGCCGCGCAACTCCGCCTTCAGCGTATCCGCGCCCGACCTCGACGAGGTCACGTGAATATTCACACTTTCTTGAAAAACAAATCAGCTTTGTTCATTCGTCGCTATTCAAATTCATTAAATTAGCTTTTAAATTCAATTTAATAATTAATTAGTTCTCATTTGACTGGTTGTTTTTATTTGAAATGTTTGTTGTTGCGCAGGTGCGCGAGTCGGTCCGCGCGGGCGTGACGCGCGTGGCGGGGCGGCTGTCGTCGCTCGCCAACGGCGTCGTGTCCTCCATACAGGAGCGCTACGGCTACTGAGCCGCCGCCCACTCGCTCCGACACGAATATCTAGCCGGCATTATTCTAATTATATTTCAATGTAAGAAACATTTATAAGTGACCAACTGACTAGTAACCATACTATGTTGCATAAATAATGCTTTGTTGACAATGTCTCTGATAGCGGATCCATTTTATTATTTTGTTTGACACCGACGACGCACTTTACCGCACAGGGACTAATACAAACAACTGTCGTATGTGAGTTCTATTTTGTACGTATAAAACTAATGTTGAATTATGTCGTAACTTATGTAAAAGTACTTGTATTAGACAGAATTGTCTGAACGGGTGTGAGCAGACATTATTGTATTATAAATAATATGTTTATAATCATGTTGTATCAAAAGTAACGCAGAGACACAGAAGCGCCACCTCCCGTACAACGAGTTTATACAGAGCTGTCCGAATGTTCAACCGCTGCTTCATATTCCGTGTGCGGGAAGTTGCTCGCGCTGCACACATTCACATCGGTGGGTTGAGTGGGCTGAATTTGAACCGGGTTTGGGTATTTGGACAGATGCTACCTGTATGTTAAGCTTTTATATGTATGTATATGTGGTGATGCAGGCCGCCCTACTAGCATTTGTAGTACCGAAGACGGCTTATACATATGCAAGAGCGCGAGTGGCGTACACACGTCGGCTGCTAGTCGGACACTGACAGCCCATACACATATCGACATAGCTTCTACAAATTTCACATTACTACGCTATTGTAATCGTAACTGAGACATATACCTTGAATGTTGGTCAATTACAATGTAGTGTGTTCAGATGTAGGAGGCGATGTTTGTACCGCGAACGACATCTTGTACTTGTAAATATTGTAATGTACATAGGACGTGCAGTAGTGCGCGAGTAGCGCCGCCGCGTCACTCAGCGCTCCACAGGCGATGCCCGCTACTTCGCTATCGCATTCCAAATTCGAATGTATCTGTTTAATCTTCTGTTCTATTATATAAAAAAAACATATTCGTTGATTGTTGCATTATTGTAAAGTTAGTTTCCTGAAGCGTGGGTATAAGGCGCGTGGTCCGAGGGCAGGCGCAGGCGACACGCGTCGCACTGCGTCGCCTGAGCGAGCACGCGACTAGTTAGCCACTAACCGAGCATTTATTTATTTTTATGTAAACGTTTTTGGTGTTAGATAATTTTTATTTTTATAGTAACTCGGTTAAGTTGATGTTAGTACGAAACTAGGCGGTTGACTCGCGGCAGGGCCGCACTGCCGCGGGTCTAAGTAAGCATGTTTATTTTTAGAGCTTATTTTATGGTCGACACTAAGTTTGTGCGCATTATATTAAGTTAGAAGCGACAAGCGTCCGCGCTGTGAGTCAGCGCTGGCGACAGCTCGCGAGGAATGTTCCGCTCGGGGCCGCGCCGGCTCCAACACATTTGTATAGTAATAGAATTTTGTTTTATAGATTATAATTATTGATATAAATATACAAAATTATATTTGCTAGTGTTTCATTTTATTTATTATCCTATTCAACAAATTCTTTGTTACTAAATAAACGAATATTTTAAAAATATTTTTATTCATCTTTAAAATAAATAATAATCAATCGTTTTATTGAGTCGGGGTATAGGTATATAATAATAAAAATGAAAATTGCGCGGTCACGTCTGCAGCGGCCGGGTGGCGACGATAGCGACGTTCTCGGGCGACACGTGCGGCGGCACGAAGTACACCAGCCGCGCCGCGAAGCCGCGCTCCCGCAGCCACTGCACGCGCGCCCACTCCACCAGCCGCTTGGCGCGCCGCCCCGCCCGCGCCCGCGCCGCCGCCTCCAGCCGCCCCTCCCGCGCCTCCGCCCCCTCCGCCCGCGCCCGCCGGCTGCGCCCGTCGCCGCACGTGGCCCACGACACGATGCCCAGCATCACGTTGAACTCGTCACCGCTGATGCCCAGCTCCTGCAAACATGCCGTCGATATTCTCTATTGTAGTCAACATTTTACTTAAATGGGCGTTGTGTACCGAGTGAGTGGCGCTGACCTCGAGTTGCTCGTTGCCGACGAAGGCGCCGCGCTCGCAGCGGTGGTGGCAGCACGTGGCCAGCACCAGCCCGCGCGTCGACGCCGCGCCCGCGCCAGTCATGCAGCGCAGCGCGTAGTCTGCACACCATTATATTCACTAATCAAATCCTTTATAAACATTACTAGCTTTTGCCCGTGACTTCGTTCGCGTGGCATAGTGACTTCCGGCAGATTCTCGGTTTGACCAATAGATGGCGCTATATGTCCGGAATAAATTTTATTTTTATATTTTTTGTAATAAAAACTACCCTATGTCCTTTCTCAAGTTCCAAACTATGTCTGTACCAAATTTCACACAAATCGGTTCAGTAGTTTAGGCGTGAAAAAAAGACAGACAGACAGTTACTTTCACATTTATAATATTAGTTAGGAAATTAGGATTAACATGAAACCGAAAAATTCTTTCACTGTTGGAAAGCTACATTATCCTCGAGTAACGTTGCTACGGGACGCGACTGCAATCGCGGGAAAACATCTGGTGGAACAATAAAGGCTAATATTGAGACAAACCTGTGGCCACTCCGCACAGATGCTTGGCGAGGCCGACGAGCGCGCGGCAGGCGGGCGCCAGCGGCACGCGGTCCAGCGCCAGGTGCGCCAGGTCCGCGCGGATGCGCGCGGCGCCGCCCGCCAGCTTGTTGTCGCGCTTGTGCCGCAGCGACGCGCGGTCCACCAGCAGCGCCGGCCTCCGCCACGCGCCGCACGCGTAGTACGACATGTGCCCTGCACAACATCCCACGTCACACTATGTCACTGTTCATTACCTGCATCACAGCAACAACCAGCACTTGCCTTTCCCAGCACCCAATTCCACATAGCAAGTGTCGTCGGCCACCAGCCCCTCTTGTTCCGTCAGCCACAGCAGGCTGGACACCTGCCGCAGATGGCGGAGGGAGCTCTCTGCTCTGTCTCCCTCAGCAAACTCAGGCATCACTGCACTGTGGATGGGGTAGTCGGGGGCAGTTGTGATTGTGCCCTTCACATGCTCTGTGCAATCATTTTATATGTGGTTATTAATCACAAAAAGCTTCTGTATTTCTCGCTCTGGCTCTACTGAACTGAGCCAATTTTAACAATTCTTTCACTGTTGGGAAGCTTTTGGAGCTTCAGCACAATAAACAATAGTAACTTTTATTTAAATTAGCTGCAATATTCTGCACTTACTTTCATATAAAAAGTTAACTTTGTCTACGACTTGCATGACTGTATCCCAAGGCAATTGACTGAGTGGCTTCCGAAGACATGTGTCCACCTCTGCGGGAGCATTGAT
Organism: Helicoverpa zea; assembly: GCF_022581195.2. Classification (NCBI taxonomy): domain Eukaryota; kingdom Metazoa; phylum Arthropoda; class Insecta; order Lepidoptera; family Noctuidae; genus Helicoverpa; species Helicoverpa zea. The sequence continues at coordinate 12,742,078 of NC_061464.1, read as the reverse complement.
GTTGGGTACGATGTACACCGGCTGCTCTGTTGCACGAGCATTGCAGATGGACAGGTGCTTCTCCAGTTTACTGACGTAAACCGTGCTAGAACAATCACCATTAAGTTAGTTTTCACTGATTTAAGATCAATACTACATTTATGTATTACTGAGTGATTATCTATAATACTCACTGTTTGGGATCATTGGGGCATGGAATTCGTGTGTCATCCTTAGCAAGAAAAGGGTTCATTTAATTAATGTGTTAAATAACAATTTAAACCAATTTAATTGAAATAAAAATGTGAGTGAAAGAAACTATATTTTTAAGTTCCATATGTGGATTTATCCATATCCTGTATAAGTGAAGGTACTTTTAGAATACATGTCTACAACTACGTTTTTTATGGAGTGTGTATGTAGTGGTATGGTATGGTATGGTGTGACCAAACCTAATCTCATCTGCAACTCCGTCTGCACGAAACTATACACACTGCTGCTGATAGGAGCACCTGGAGGAAATAATCCCGGCCCAACCTCATTGCTGACAGAGACTAATGATGGTCACGATCCCCAATCTATGGGGGAACGACTTTGATGATGATGGTATTATAGTGTAGGTCTGTGGGTCGCCCTAGGTGTACAACAGTATCGCATCGAACCTGACCGTCAGCTGTCTGCGGCTGCGGTTCGTGTTCCCCACAGTACTGGTGGCCGGGCCGGACTGTCATGCGGCATAGCCTCTTTTTCCTTGTCACGTAGTACTGGCATTGAGGTCCGTTTGTACAATTTCTCACTTTGGGGGAATCATTTTGGATATCAGTCATTTTTATTTTGTTTACTATCTGATCACTGTTTTGAGGTTATCTTAGCGATTCACAGATTCACAGCGATTGATGAGCTAAGTGACGTTGACATTTTGTTTACGCGTCACGTCATCGAGCTTAGAATTATATAGTTATATATAGTTATATAGTTATATGTCAATGCGTCACGTCGGTCACGTCATGTAATGATGTTTGGGAATACCTGACACTAGACATGGGAAAAACGTATCATTGAAAAGAAAAGATTTATATGTATCTTTTGATCACTGGGATATGTATCACTCTTTTGTATCTCTATATCCTTTCTAATCCGTGAGTGACATTGTACTGTTGCTCAGAGTGACTCGCTTCGTTCAATTCAATCCAATGTATCACTAAATCAGGGCCCCGATTCTCCTAAGTTAATAATGTCAAAATCGAATAGAAATCGAATCGCAATATGATCGTAATAGCAGTTTTAACCATATCGGGCATTCTGCTACTAATAAAAGACCAATCGTATTCGATTGACATTTGATTGGTGTGCGATTGGTCTGCTATTTTGATGATTTTGGTCTATACGGTAGTTTGCTGTACAATCATTTTGCAATCGTAAATCATTTGCAGACAAAATGATTCATTATTGAATGACAGAAAAGGATAAAAAGGCTTATTTCAAAGAAAAAATAGCGGAATGCCACATACGCTTCAATCGTAATCGAGTCGGGATTGGATCTCAGTCGAATCGAGTCGAACGTCAATCGAAGGTCGCTTAAGTAAAATTAGGAGAATCGGGCCCCAGTACGAACTAAGAGTGATAGATTCGTTTAGGATAGATAGATTCGTATATCAGTTTATAATATTTTTAAGTTTATTTTTTTTTATTTTTAAGTTTCTATTTTTCATTTTAAATTTAAGTTTACGATTTATGTAATTGGCTGTTAAAGCCGTGTAAATCGAATAAATAAATAAAAATAATGGTCAAACACTTATTCTCGGTATCGAGAAAGTGAGACAGAACATTCTAAGTAGGGAAGTGCGAAAGAGATGTCTGGTCTTTCCGATGAGAAACCGTGACGCCAGCCACTCAACGCTGTGTGTGCGAGTGCAACACAGATACAAACGGACGACGGATTGAATGAGTTGTTAAAGATACACTGATACATTCGGATTTGAACTGATACAAAGAGTGAGTGATAAGAACGGAAAGATACATATCTTTTTTATCTATCACTCCTGAGCATAGACATAATATTAGTAAACAGGACTGCGCATATAAACCCAAAAAACGAGCCGAGTGAAACAGTTAGTACGGAGGCTGTCTGTCCCTTTCTAATAGGGTGACTATGAGATTAAGCTATGTGAGACAAATCCGAATTTGCTAAGATTATTAAACACAGATTAGTATTGAAGTTTTAACTTACGCAGTTTGTGACCTTAAGATACTAATAAAGGCTTTTAATAATTAGCGGAAATTAGCAGTATAAAAGCAGGAAGATTCGAAGTGAAGACTGTTTTTTTTGTATTTCTACTTCATATATAGACTGCTGAGCCATTTATGTAGCCTTTCTTCATTTTTTGGGAAGCTATAACAATAGTACAACAGTTTTAAAATCCATCACCCATATTTTGACTCGTTACAAGAATTCATGGGCACCCTAGTTGTTTGGTTTACGAAAATGTTATTATTAGCTAACCTGTGGAACGATATATTGCAACCACCATAGGATTCACATTTGCAAGTAGAAACGCAACACTTTTCACCATTTTAATAGTTTAAATTGATTTAATACAAAAAAATATAAACAAAATTTTAAATGCTGATTACGCGCCAAGAATGTTCAGGGTTACCGCTAGAAAATAAAAAAAAGCAAAATAAAAATTTATGTTGTTTATGTTTTAATAATAAATACGAATAAATTAATGCGATTGTTATTAATTTGTTGACTTACAATTGTTAAAATAAGATAAAAATATAAGTGATTCAATTGTTTTTTGGGAAGACAAAACTTTTGATCACAACATTTTTTTATGCTGGCAAGGTGTTAGAAAGAGACAGAAAGCCTCCGTTCGAACTATCCCTCTCGGCTCGGATTTGCCTCTGTGTATTATGCAATCAATTTAGTACCTTATTGCGTTAGAATAGAGTTCATTTTCGTAAATATATATTTTGAGCGTGCGCAATCTTGTTTAGTAATATTAATGAAATGAAATGAAATGAAATGAAATTTATTTATTTGCCAGAATATAGGTACAATATGATGGTCGATACAATAAAAAATATATGGTCTCACTATATTCGACTTATAATTTAGTCATGCAAATATTTATCTTAAGTTCTATTATCTAATAGCTAAGAAAGTACCTACAATCATTTTGCATTATAACTATTTCTCTTCTAGGTACTGCTCCTGAGTTACCCATCTCTACCTGACACATACCTGACATGACTGGTCACCCGAGTTTCGATTTCAAGTAAAGTAATTAAATAATAATTCATTTAATGCTTTGAAAAAGCCTTTGGTATTAATTACAAAAACTAGAATTGCAAGCCAGTATTATAGTTCCGCGACTTGGGTTGCCCACTTGCACTTGATACTTGATCTTTCTGATATTTTTTAAACATGGCTATTCTGGTGGCTTCGAACGTCAACAAGATTTTAGGTTAGGCGTCGCATCATATTGGTTTCGTTTTGTTTTTCTTTCACTTGATATTATGTAGTGCAGCTGGTACAAAATGAGTTCGCCAAGTAGAGATAACGAGGAACCATCGTCGAGCACTGCGCCGGCGGAGGAGGGCGGGGGCCCCAGCGGCGCCGCGGCGGGCCGGCCGCCCGCCAAGCGCAGGCTCTCCAGCACCGTCATCGAGATCTCGGACACGGAGAGCGACGACTCGGACGTGTGCGCCGTCAACTCCTACCAGGCCACCGCCGACGAGGTCAAGAGGATCCGCGGAGGTCAGTACTGATGCATTTACTTCGCGCCAGTTTGCGCGGGAAACTTGAATTCAGAAGTGGATTTTACAAGGTATTTTAATAATAATTTAAGTTATATTTACTAACAAGATTTTGCAGACATATATGTTAGTTTAAGGTATATACCTATGTGTCACAGTTGCCTGATAATAAAGGTGTAAATAAATTATATTACATAGGTTAATTACATTAAATAGGTAATACCTATATTTATGTGTAAGTATTGCTTGGACAACAATGACTGTATTTCGGAGGGCACATTAAACTGTAGGTCCTGGCTAACATCCTTGGCAGTTATTACGGGTAGTCAGAAGCCAGTAAGTCTGACACCATTCCTGCCAAGGGGTATTGGGTTGCCCAGGTAACTGAGTTGCTGTTCATAAAATGATGTCAATAAACAAATGTATTAAATATTATGCCAGTAGATAGAAAAATTGCCAATTTCTTTTTTTGGCTCAATGATGAATTAGTATCTTATCAGCAGCTCAGTACACAAGATATAGATTCATTGGCACACTAATCACCTAAATATAAAATTGGTATCAATGTTTAGAAACTATTTTGTAAATCCAATTCAATAGATTTTCAATAAACATTGTATATCCCTGGTATATCTATATATATAAAAATGAATTGCTGTTCGTTAGTCTCGCTAAAACTCGAGAACGGCTGGGCCGATTGAGCTGATTTTGGTTTTAAAATGTTTGTCGTAGTCCATGGTAGGTCTAAACGGTGAGCAAATAAGGAAAAAAAAAATTGCGAGTAAGATTCCCGGGACGGGAGTGATTAGACAAAAACCAACTTACGGAATGCCGCAGAACCACAAAAGTAAAGTACTAGGACAGCATAATTCACCTTAGTAAAGTATACCAATAACGAAATTTCGATGCAACTGCTCACCATGTACCAGGGTAGCATAACTTATATGAGTATACCAATACCAAGTGTAGGTAGACGCTACTGCTCACCACGTACCAGAGCGGCAAAAAATACACCGGGCGCAGGTAATACTGCGGGGAACGGCTAGTATTTAATAAAATAATGAAATAATTTAAATTTCAAAATGGTTGTAATAAACAATGAAACCACTGTTTCCAGAGGATTACTCATCTTCGTCATCATCATCTGAGTACAGTTCAGACTCTGAGTCATCCTGGGAAGATGACTCCATCCTGGTGGAGGATGACAAGAGTCAAGCCAAGGCAGTGCGGGCACAGCTCAACCCTCGCGCCAACAGAATGGATGAGCCTAAGTTTAATCCCAAGTTTAAGGTAACATTCCAATAATTTCTGCAACAGCTAAACCTAGACAAACATATTTGTATCTGCCATATAACATGCCTGTTTGTTTACTTGCAGTCAGAAGATTTAATAGAAAGACTTCAAACACACTGGAGAGATATGAAAGATTTGGAAAGTTCAGAGTTAACCTTGACATGTAAGCCATTCCGGCTGTGCCTGCTGCATGACTTCCTGGCCAACTCGGAGATGATCAACAACATTGTGGACGACATGAACACGCTGGACTGGTCGCGCAAGAAGATGGATCTTTACGAGTTCCACCAGACTGCAGACCTGGCCAGCCTCACCTGGCAACGAAGTATTAGAGGCATATACGAGCTGCTGAAGACTGAGGTTATGAGTTGGGTGAGTACCACTTGACTCACTTCAATTTCCTGAATATCTTAAAGGAATTCACAAGACTTTATAGAAATTATAGTTTTGAAGATTCTCCTAAATCCCGAAATAAGTGATTATATGAAATTTGTATGAAATGCAGGTGTCTCGCGCGACGGGGCTGGCGCTGCGCGCGGTGTCGGCGTCGTGCTCGCTGTACGGGCCCGGCGACCACCTGCTGCCGCACGACGACCTGCTCAGCGACCGCCGCGTCGCCTTCATCCTCTACCTCGCGCCCTGGCGCCGCCCGCCCGCCGCCATGCCGGCGCTCGAGAACGGCTCCGGAGACCATCCTCATGTAACTATCACTGATACTTTGTATATCAATTACCTTATTCGTAACTCTGTACATTGACAATTAATTTGACTTCCAATTTTTCAAAGGTTTTAGTAATCATATTTTTGACAAGCAGGCGACGGATTCGGGCGGTTGGGAGGCGGCCATGGGTGGGGCGCTGCAGCTGCTGGCGCGGGACGAGGCGGGGCGGCCGGCTGACGTGGCGCATTCTGTCAGCCCCAGGAACAACATGCTGGCCTTCTTCAAGGTCGGCACCGACTCCTTCCACCAGGTAATATGCTTATATACTTATCCCATTGTCTTTTGTCCTGATCTAAATCGAGCAAATTTCAGATTTATTTAGTCCAAGTCACCATTACTATTATCAAACATATGTACATTGTTACTTGTTTGACATGGACTTGAATGTGCCCATCCCGGTGTCGATGATGTGTGACGTGGTATGTGCAGGTGGAGGAGGTGTTGTCGCTGGAGCTGCCGCGGCTGTCCATCAACGGCTGGTTCCACGGGCCGCCGCCCGACGACGAGCCAGAGCCCGAGCCCGAGCCGGAGCCCGAGCTGCCCGAGCCGCAGCGCCCCAACAATGATATTGTATGCTTTGACTATTTTTTTTAATGTTAAGTAATAATATTGATTATAAGCGAGGACTTCTGTCTTCTTCTTCTTCTTCTTCTGAGGCTCTCTGTCGACTATGACTTCCTACTATTGTTTAGTTTTTTTTAGCTACTAAATAAATAAATAAATAATTCTCACGAATTTGGCATGGAAGATACAGTACTGCGCTCGTACGAACCAATGAATGGTCCGCTCCAGAGGTTCAAAAAGCTAAATCGCGGAAAATTGGCTAGTGTTAGTGTAAGTCGATATTAGTATTTGGTGACACATGTTTGACATGGTCGGGCAGGTGGTGCTGAGCCAGTGGGTGGAGGCCACGTACATGTCGCCGCGCTCGCGCATGCAGATCCAGGCGCAGATGGAGGCCGAGAGCGAGGTGCTGCTGCAGGGGCTGCTGCTGCCCGCCGTGCTGGACGAGCTGCTGGCGGCGCTGGGCGACCCCGCGCTGGCGTGGGAGGCGGCGGGCCCGGCCGACCGGCGCCGCTACTGGCGCCTGCGGGCGGCGCCGCCCGAGCACCCCGCGGGGCGGCTGCTGGCGCTGGCGGCGTCGGGCGCGTGGCTGCGCCTGCTGGGCGAGGTGACGGACCTGGCGCTGGCGGCGCACGGCGGCGCGGAGCTGCAGCGCCTGGCGCCGGGCTGCTACGAGCTGCTGCCGGCGCGCGGCGCGTGGGGCGCGGCGCGGCTGGAGGCGCGGCTGTGGCTGCGCGGCGGCGGCGGCGCGGGCGCGGCGCGGCTGTACGTGGCGCCGGAGGAGGCGGCGGGCGAGGCGCTGGTGCGGGTGCCGGCGACGCACAACGCGCTGTCGCTGGTGTACTGCGACGCGGGCGCCGCCGCCTTCACCAAGTACGTGCCGCGCCTGCACCCGCGCCCGCCCTGCTACGTGCTCGCCTGCACCTACACCGAGTGAACCCCGCACCTCTGACTTTACATATTTTTACACTATGTAGGTATGTGATCCGTGAACATATTTATTTCATTATTTCCGATAGATTGCCGCGACGGAGAACCGGACGTCGACGATGCATTACATGTAAATTTAAGTTTCCTTAGATTCATAGCGGGCTATGATCCGCAACTATTCAGTGATCCGCAGTTCGCCGCATTCTTCATTTTTTTTACTTAATTTTAATTAACGTCGAGATTTATGAAATGTACATATTATTAAATATATTCTTAATTTTGTTATAAATTAAATCGAGTTACGTATGTGTCGGTGAAGAACTATGATTGTATTGAAATGTTAGCATGATCAAGCGCAGGCCACTACAAACGTAAGGTATAGAATGTGCCGCAGTGGTCGGCGGAGAGTATATTTTTGTATTGGTCGCGTGGTGGCTGCGGCGCCCGACGATGCGGTGTAAACAAATCAATAGATGTGTGTGTGTATGAAATGTGTTCATGTTCACTTGATGTAAGGTTAACGTGATAAGGTAATGTTAACATTGTGTTACTTACTTTTTGTACATAATAGAAATATTGAATAAACCTAAGAGTTCTGATCGATGTTTATTGTTGTTATTTGTTATTTCCCAATTCATTTGATACTTGTAAGTGCCTGTTCGCACGGACGTTATTTTTATGTCGCATTTAGAGTAAAGTTAGTAGCGCTCAGCCTTGGCGTATTTTCTACGACCGTGTGTAGCAGGTTCTTTAGTTTGATCTCACTGAATTCCCACTCGTTTGCCAATTCTGTCTACTATTCCATATACTATGCAATACTGAAAACCATGATGTTAATGTTGTGTGTCAAGTCGGTTTTTTTATTAAAGGATATTTTTTTAAAATGTTTTTATGCTGTGTGTTTTAGTCTAAAACTATTTTTATACACACTACAATGGTGGAAAGTCCATATCAGTATGAATGAAATAAGTATGTGTGGCCAAGCACGAGTCCAGGAGGTTCAGTACGTTAAAGAGTTCCCTAAATTGCATTTTGTTAAGCGACTTCCCAAAAAGCGGAGGTTCTCAATTCGACCGTATTTTCGCGAGGCGATTACTCAGCCATTTATTAATCGATTTTGTTGATTCTTTCTTTGTTTGATAGCGTATACTTTCGAGGTGGTCCCATTATCATCAGGTCAGGATCTGATGATGGAAACCCTGAGAAATCCAGGGCAACTTTCGAAAGTTGTAGGAATACATAGGGTGAAAACTTGACACTCAGGTGTTTGCCCGATATATTCAACAGTGAAGGTTTTGAGCTGACCTGATGATGGAGACCAGTGAAGGTCGAGGGAAATCGACAACTGAATATGTAAACTTTCTCGGGTTTGGGCTTATATTATTCGTATTGATGTGAACTTTCCAGTTATGCGGATAGTGACAACTATTCTTATCACTGAAAAGCTAAAAATAAAAAAAAACTTTTTAGAAGTCCGTGTCTAATGGAAGTTGATTTTGCCACCGACTTCTAGGTCGATGCACCTAAAATAAGTTTTTTTGGCTTTTTAGAGTTTATGGAAGTCGGTTTTAATTTTTTGTAATTTTTTTTTTATTGTCTAGCCTGGCATGACAGTCGTAACATATTTGCATAATACTTAGAGTTACTTATATCTGTATATTTACTCGACGCGTGCCTGAAATTTTCGACATTTGAACTTGATTTCTCTGGGTTCCATCATCAGATCCTGTGTTACCTTATAACCCTTTTATATACATAAAGAAAGGGATTTTCAAATCTATCTAATTTTCTTCGAGAAGTAGAGTAACTAAGAAAATAACGAAAACATACAGTCGATTCTTTTAAGCGACTTTGTATAAAATCGATACGAAATGAGCTTAAGACTTACGAGCTTTAGTGGAAGAACTTCGGCTTCAGTGGGTACTAATCACACTCGAGTAACGAACATTGAGGTATATTTTTATAATGTTCTTCTACAAAAGCGACACGTGTTAGTGTGTGTGTGTGTGTGAATGGCGCGGGTGAATAGCGCTGAGCCGCGGATATGAGACTTCAGCTAATATGAACAGCTTTGAGCTCACCTCGCACGTAATCCGATCCGCTCCGGCTCGCCAATACTTCATATTTCTTAGTTAATTTATCGCACACACTGCGACACCCCAAATTAAATAGAATTTATGATCGCTGTAAGATCCTTTCACTGGACACTTCCCTGGGGACGCGTGATTGTATTAGATATTGCTATCGTCTTTGCAGTAATGAGCTTGTATTAAAGTCAGCAGGGTTTTGTTGAATACGCTAACGTCAGTAACCTGCTCCAGTCTCTTTGGCTATGTTTTGTTTGGCGCTAGGTAACAAGGCGTTATACATGGATAATTCCAGCGTGTTTTGAAGAGGTATCTGTGGCGGTATTGCGTCACGTCGCTCCCCGAGGAGCCAATCAGCGCGCGGCGACGTGCCGACAGCGCGGCGAGCGCGTGCCGACGCGCGTGACGCCGCGCGGGACACATCGCGCTCCTTGTTACACTTGTAACTACGTTATTATTGCACTAGTAGTGTCAAGCTATTTCAAGTTATTTCAAGTTAGCCACTTAAATAGAGACACATTGTAATGGTTTTGCGGTTGGTACCGGTACTGATTGGTTGTGTCTGGTATAGGTATATGTAGAATGTCGCTACAGATTTACAACGTGAAAGCACAAACTTACGTTATTTTAAATTTCTTTCCTAAAAACGTCATAATACATAATAGTCCACCTTATATATTGATCCTGGCCGATTTCGGCCACAGCGACTTGGATCTGCGCTTAATTTTGAGAGCTTCGCTGGTGTGCTCTCCAGTGACTGACAAAGCCAATTTTTGCAGTGAATGTTCGTCCACGTTCACTGCAAGTCAGCACTCCTCCGATATAGGTGTATTGGATGGCCGCGGGTGGTCGGGCCTTCAGCTCATCTCGCCTAGCGTCGAGCTGTTCTCTCCGCCGGCTCTCAAACTCGCACACCTTGTCCTTAATAGTCCGCCTCCATTTGGTCCTATCTGCCGCCATAGCCTCCCAGTGTGACGGATCTAAGTCACATCTCTTCATGTGGCGTTTCAGCACATCTTTGTACCGCAGACGTTGACCACCCTGCTTACGCTTGCCAGTCTCCAGTTCTGAGTAGAAGACGCGCTTTGCTACTCTGGCATCTGACATCCGGGAGACGTGACCAGCCCAGCGCAGCTGTCGACGCATTAGATAGGCCTCAATACCGCTGACATTAGCGCGTCTAAGTACTTCCGTGTTACGAACACGGTCCGACCACTGGATGCACATAATGTCACGTAGGCATTTTAGATGGAATCTATCTAATGTCCGAATATGCTCGCGGTATAGACACCAAGTCTCAGAGGCATATAGGAGATTTGGCGGAACTATTGTCATGTACACAGCTACTTTTGTAGAGCTTTATGTCATGTGAGCGGAACACCTTGGCACGAAGTCTACCAAAAGCTGCAGCAGCTGCTCCTATTCGGCTGTTGACTTCGTTATCAAGGAGACACCTGGATGTTATGGTGCTGCCAAGATATTTGAATTGGTTTACTTGCTTAAGCGAGACATCTCCGAGTCTAATGTCAACTGGGGCACTGTTCACAGTATCAAGTGCCATGACTTCGGTTTTCTTGACATTTATCTTCAGGCCAAATCTGCTGCATGCCTGCAGTAGTCTCGAAGTCTCGTAGTCTCGATAAGCCTCTGCAGCCCATCTGGGGATTTTCGCCACAAAACATAAGTCATCTGCATACATCATCTCAGTGATAGTTGCGTGAGACACTCTTGTGCGAGCCTTGAGTCTATTTAGGTTGAAGACACCACCGCCATCGGTACGAAAACAAATACGGATACCTTCAGACAGAGTCTGCAAGGCTTCCCGAACGACAACTGCAAAGTACAGGGCAAAGAGAGTTGGAGCGAGCACGCAGCCCTGTTTCACACCGCAGCTCACTTTAAAGAACTCCGAGTCTTCGCCCTGCACACTGACACAACAGCGCATGTCATCATGCAGAAGTCGTATCATTCTTATAAACTTGTCCGTGCATCCAAGTATCGCTAGTACCACCCATAAGGCTTTGCGCGGCACCGAGTCGAAAGCTTTCTCCAAGTCAACAAAGCAAAGAAACAATGGTTGACTCTGCTCACGACTCTTCTCTAGAAGTTGACGGATAGAGAAGATGGCTTCACACGTACCTCGATTCGGCCGGAAGCCAAATTGGGTTTCAGGCAGTATGTCTTCAGACAAGGGCATCAAGCGGTTCAGTAAAATTCGTGCAAAGGTTTTGCCTGGAGAGGTAAGGAGAGAGATACCTCTATTGGAGTTGCAGTCAGATTTGTCGCCTTTGTTCTTGTACAAGGAGCACACCCGAGAGACTCGAAACTCATCAGGTACTCGCTCCTCGTTCCACATCTTTGCAAAGAGTTTCCAAATGGTCTCGTGCAACTCCGCACCCCCATATTTCAGCAACTCTCCAGGAACATTATCAATAGCGACCGCTTTTTTGTTCTGTTGTTGTTGAACGGCGACGATGACCTCACGCAGGGTCAGTGGATCGTCTAGCTGCTTGGCAGTGGGCAGTGATGCCATCGAGCAGATGAACGACATGTCCACAGCTCTATCGACATTGAGCAAGTCGTTGAAATGCTCTGCCCATCTCTTCAGTACGTCCGGCTTGTTGGTCAGTAGCTGTGTGCCGTCATGAGATCTTAAGGGCACTCTTGTACGACTGGTTTTACCGACCAGTTTTCGAACCTCATCATAAAACGCACCTAGCTGTTTCCTGTCAGAGAGCCACTGCATACGTTCGGCCTTTTGACGCCACCACTTGTCTTTTATTTCCCGTACATATCTCCGCAACTCGGCTCCACTTTGCTTAACACGCTCCGCTTGTTGATCGTCCCTAAATTGACGTAGTATGGAGCGGTGATTCTGGATAGCTTTTGTTAGTATTTTATCATTTTCATCAAACCAGTCTTCGTGTCTACCAGGTTTGACACCCAGTGTCTGCGAAGCACTAGCGATTAATCCGGTCGAGAGGGTATGCCAGTTAGCTACAGAATCACCATGCTCAATGTCTATTAGCTGGATCGCATCACTAATTGCCTGTATATAGTTGTCGCGTACCTCCAAACTTTGAAATTTTTCCAAATCTAGGCACTTAGGGTTCACTCCATGAGATCTGCGAGGAGGATATGAACGAAGCTTCATCTTGGTGACGCCAAGACGGTGGTCCGTGGAGCACATTGCATTAGCATCACGCATAACACGTGTAATCTGTACTTGGGAAATGTCTCTTTGCCGAACGATTATCAAATCAATCAGGTGCGATCTCGGATGCATCCAGGTAGTTTTATATTTAGCCGGGAGTCTGAACATGGTGTTGGTGATGGCCAGTTCGAATTCGGCACAGAGAGATAGCAGGAGTTGTCCATTACTATTTATGTTACCGACACTATGTCTTCCCAAGACCTTTGGCCAAGCTTCAAAGTCACATCCGAGTCGCGAATTAAAGTCGCCCATCAGAAGTATCTGTTCCCTTTGGGGAATTTTTGATAGGGTTTGCGTAACTTCTTCGTAAAACTTGGCCTTGGTTTCATCATCCTTGTCGAGCGTTGGTGCATAAACACTGATGATATTAAGATGATTGCCATTATCGAGGTGTAGGCGCAGCGTGGTGACGCGTTCCGAGATGTGGATAGGATACTCCTCTAATTTATAGTCCACCTATTATTTATTTTGTCGTTGTTTCACCCACGCGTCCAAAGGCAAGTACTTCAAACACCCGAATAAAATCCCTATGTTACTCTCTTTTATGTGAGCTATTTACGAGAGACAGTTTCATTAAATTCATTGCAACCATTTCAAGTATTAGCCGGAATAAAGAGATATAATAAATAAATAACAACAAATTTTCAGCAGGTGCTACGATACGTAGTACTCGTAGCAGCAGCGTAGCGCGACATACAGAATGCACGTAACCGCGGGATACATTTGGGCGCAGCTTGTAAGTTGTGTGGTTGAAATCATGACAAACGTAGTCTCCATTATATTTTTTGATGGTGAAACTAGTGAAACAGACCGGTGAGAGTGAGAGTGGTTTTAAGTAGAACAGTAGATTTGTGGAAGGAAATCTGACATTATAAAGCAGTTTGTAAAAAGCTTTATTACTGCTTTCAGTAGTCTCAGTCATAACCATACGCTCGCTTTACTAATAGCTCAATCAATGTGTGCAACTAGCAAGCGAGTGGCTGGTACCCATACATATGTATAATGCAGTGTCGATGCCGCGCGCCTGCCGACTTGCGACAGCCGACAGCGACAATACAATTCTTTCACATTTTCTTTGCAACTTCGCATGCATCTCCCACTTTGGATTCAAAATATTGAAGAAACTTTTTCAGTATCATTTTTAATTTCGCTCGGAACATGTTTGGATGAAAGTCACCGCTATGAAGGCATTTGTCAAGATTGATAGCATTTCATTAATATCGCGGCAGGCAGATGGATGGCGTGAGTTGATGAAGTCACTCGGTGTATCTCGCAGCTGTCTGTGAGGCTCGCTTGTTGCTCAACAATGGAACGTTGACACCATGTTCTGAAAACATTCGCTGTTGATAAAACTACATTACAAACTGGCATTATCTTTGGAAAGAATTATCACGTTAAAATGTAATAAACGTGTAGCCAGCAAGTAGGAATAGCCTATCTGTGCTTTAGCTTATCTCCGAGACACTAGTAGCAGTGGCGTAGCGTGAGTATCTGCCGCCCGGGGCAGTTGTCGATTTTTGCCGCCCCTTTCAGCGTATTTTTTTTAACAAGTGTTACTGGCCGTTTGTCATTTTTAACCGACTTCAAAAAAAAGGGTAGTTTTTTTTTGGTATCGACGTTAAAAATCATCAAATGACATTTGATCATTCCAGAGCCGCGGTAACTCTTTCGAACAACCCGCAGCCCCGGCAGAAGGGGGAGGTTCTTAAGTAGATTTTTCTTTTATATCTTTGTTACTTGATTTCTTGAAGGTTTTAAAATTCTTTTAGGTACGCAGGCTAGTGAAGTAGGTATATACGAAATTGAAATAATTTAAAAAGCGGGGCTACTTTAAACTGTTTAACAAATTAATTTAATTTACGGGACTAACACTAAAATTAGTTTTCATGGAACTATACCTAAGCCTGAAAGGACCATGGGCAAAAATGTATGAAGCCTGGGCTCACCCACCAACAGAGATGAGACCACTTTGATTATACTTGTAAAGCACTAAATATAAAGATTTAAACTCATTTTTGCGTAGAATCCATGGGGTTATTTTGCTATAAATATTTTTCTCCGACCATAAATAAACTAATATTCTGCAAAAAGTAGTGCTGTTATGGCAGTGTAGGTTTTGTTATTGAACACCTTTAACTAGTTTTAATTCCAGGTTTAATGTATACATAAAAAATAAAACAGCTGCTAACAGTTAAAATTATTTTTGTTTACATTTCAATCAATATCAATAATAATGTCGTCTAAATATCCTGCCGGTGGATTAAATTGTGAGTGCCTGCCTCACCCTAGATACCATATTATTGAAATGATATGAGCACAACTTCCTACTGAGCGTCTACCTGTTAGACAAGAGCAGTAATACTGAGCGATGGCATCTCGACCCATTTCGTTTCTGTTAACCAGAATGTATACCTACGTAATATGTAAACCTATTTAGGTGCATATCTTTTTTTTGCCATGGAATTGAAGGTAGTGCCCATAGTAACAATTTTAGTACAAACAAAAACCTTCACAACGGCATATGCTATAACTCTGTTGGACAATGAGCCCAATTTGAATCATGGTCCTTTGGCTTGTATCTAGGTAGGTATCAGTGGCGAAGGGTGGTTTAATGAAATAGGGAAGCCGCAGCAAAAAAAAAACTGGGGGGGGGAGTACTCAGGGATGGGGGGGGAGGAGAGGTAATGGAGGTAATTTCTCAGTCCACCTTTTAGCACTGACTGAGAGACTGATAGTTTGAACATGTTTTCTCGAGGAATTCGGCAGATTATTAATATCTATAAAACTTTATTATCTTTAGTTAGGTATATTAACTACTAGAATCTGAGAAAACTTGGCACTAGAAACAATACATTTTAAGTATTTAATTTACAACGGCCTGTTAGCCATTGATATTTATCGTAGGTATTTATCCGTCAGGACGTTAGTAATTTTAATATAGACGTAATATTGGTAGGTAATTCACCCGAGCGGCGTGTCCGAGTTTTATAACACGTTTTTATTCTCAAAACTTAACCTTGAAAAATAAGTTCCTTCCTAAAGTAAACAATCTGTCGGATCGGAAAACAGTCTAATGCGATAAATGCTATAGGTACATTAAAAAGAAACCTGATGCCAACTGTCTACGTATCAAAATACATCATTTCAACGTAGATATCTCTATTTTCACTAGGTACACACACTGTAGTACTGTAGGTACTTATACTGAGTACCAGGTCACACAGTGCGATCGCGGGAATTAGTAGGGAGTAATGATACTGCCAACTATTTAATCAAAATTATCAAAATTATATACTTGGTGAATTCATAAAAATAAATAAATTTCCAACTAGGGTCATTAAATCGCGGAGAATCTTAACACCGCGATTCAGGATTTGCATAAAAATGCACAACGCCATCTAAGTTGACATAATGTAACTAAAACACACACACGAACTATGTTATTTCCAAATGATACACACACTAATAAATTCAATTAAGTAATACAAAGAACAAATTGTTAATGGTATTATCTAAAACAAAATAAGAACAATGAGAGTGAATTTGTCTGATTTGTTTGTTTACATATTTGAGAAAGCGCTGTCACTCGCGCGTAGACAGATATAGCTACTCTACTCTTGACGCGTTCTTTCTCGTCCACTCGCGAGTTTTGATTGGTGGAAGCCGTTCCGTGAGCCGGCTTACCGCTCGCCCTTATTTTGCGAACATCGCGCGGCGCGGCGTGGATGACGTCACGCAAGCGTAGTTTTGTATGGAGGAGGAAGCCGCGGCTTATTTAGTAGGAGCAAAATGTTTCAAGTAATTTATAGACAATTTTTTTTACGGTGGTAGGCGTTTTGTTATACCTACATATTTAAATTGTGTGGTTTAAATGATTATATTAATTATACCTATACCTATATTATAACTTATACCTATGCTTCTTTCTTGAAATTCGAAAGGGAAGCCGATGGGAATCGGCTTATAAGGACGCCTCGCCACTGGTAGGTATTGCTATAGCATTCAAGTTTATCTAAACCAGTGATTCTTAACCTTTTAGTCCTGAGGGACCACTTTAACTAAAGTTTGTCTTGCCGGGGACCACCTCATCGGTTTACCTAAATTAGCACTCTGCTAAACGCATGTCGGCAGTTGTGTAGGTAATCATCCTCCGAGCCTTTTCCCAATCATGTTGGGGTCGGCTTCCAGTCTAACCGGATTCAGCTGAGTACCAGTGCTTTACAAGAAGCGACTGCCTATCTAACCTCCTCAACCCAGTTACCCGGGCAACCCGATACCCCTTGGTTAGACTGGTGTCAGACTTACTGGCTTCTGACTACCCGTAACGACTGCCAAGGATGTTCAATGACAGCCGGGACCTACAGTTTAACGTGCCATCCGAAACACAGCCAATGGTGTCTAAGATATACTTAGAAAGTACATACAAACTTAGAAAAGTTGCATTGGTACTTGCCTGACCTGGGATCGAACCCGCGCCCTCATACTTGAGAGGTTGGTCCTTTACCCACTAGGCCACCACGACTTGCGTACCACTTGTGCCCAGTGTGTGCAGTGCGACTTGCGACCAGTTGTGTAGGTAAGCAAATGCAAATAAAGAAAAATTTGCCTGTGTAGTTTTCAAATGCGCGAGCGAAGCGAGCGCGAAATTTTTATCGGACTTAAACCAAATAATACGTAAAAGGACCATGATTCAAATTGGGCTCATTGTCCAACAGAGTTATAGCATATGCCGTTGTGAAGGTTTTTGTTTGTACTAAAATTGTTACTATGGGCACTACCTTCAATTCCATGGCAAAAAAAAGATATGCACCTAAATAGGTTTACATATTACGTAGGTATACATTCTGGTTAACAGAAACGAAATGGGTCGAGATGCCATCGCTCAGTATTACTGCTCTTGTCTAACAGGTAGACGCTCAGTAGGAAGTTGTGCTCATATCATTTCAATAATATGGTATCTAGGGTGAGGCAGGCACTCACAATTTAATCCACCGGCAGGATATTTAGACGACATTATTATTGATATTGATTGAAATGTAAACAAAAATAATTTTAACTGTTAGCAGCTGTTTTATTTTTTATGTATACATTAAACCTGGAATTAAAACTAGTTAAAGGTGTTCAATAACAAAACCTACACTGCCATAACAGCACTACTTTTTGCAGAATATTAGTTTATTTATGGTCGGAGAAAAATATTTATAGCAAAATAACCCCATGGATTCTACGCAAAAATGAGTTTAAATCTTTATATTTAGTGCTTTACAAGTATAATCAAAGTGGTCTCATCTCTGTTGGTGGGTGAGCCCAGGCTTCATACATTTTTGCCCATGGTCCTTTAGCCCAAACGTACTTAACTTTTTGTTTGTTGGCAGATGTAAAAATAAGGGCATATCGTTTTTTAATACGCGAGCGAAGCGAGCGCGAAATTTTTATCGGACTTAAAACAAAAATTACGATAAATTTAGCCCAAACGTACTTAACGTTTTGTTTGTTGACAAATGCAAAAATAAGGGCCATAATATAGTTTCTGAATACGCGAGCGAAGCGAGCGCGAAATTTAAACCAAATAATACGTAAAATTTAGCCCAAACGTACTTAACTTTTTGTTTGTTGGCAGATGTAAAAATAAGGGCATATCGTATTTTAATACGCGAGCGAAGCGAGCGCGAAATTTTTATCGGACTTAAAACAAAAATTACGATAAATTTAGCCCAAACGTACTTAACGTTTTGTTTGTTGACAAATGCAAAAATAAGGGCCATAATATAGTTTCTGAATACGCGAGCGAAGCGAGCGCGAAATTTTTATCGGACTTAAACCAAATATTACGTAAAATTTAGCCCAAACGTACTTAACTTTTTAATTGTTTGTTGACAAATGCAAAATTAAGCGCATACAGTTTCTGAATACGCGAGCGAAGCGAGCGCGAAATTTTAATTATTTTTTATTTAAGACCAGTTGCGAACAATTTTTTTTAATTGGGTAAATTTTGCCGCCCCTTAAAAGCTGCCGCCCGGGGAATTTGCCCCCCCTGCCCCCCCACGCTACGCCACTGACTAGTAGAGGTGCAATGCGAACTTGTCTATGTACCTATGTACTTTCTAAAGTCTTAAGTACTCCTTATATGCACGCTTAATATATATACCTAAAATATTATACTATGCACTCTTAATCTCTACTAATATTACCTATAAATTCGAAAGTAACTCTGTCTGTCTGTCTGTTACGCTTTCACGTCTAAACCACTGAACTGATTTTAATAAAATTTGGTACAGAGATAGAGTTGACCTTGAGAAAGAACGTAGGGTAGTTTTAATCCCGGACTTTTGAAGAGTTCTCTTGGAAATGCGATATAACCGAATTCGACTCGGGCGAAGCCGCGGGCGGAAGCTGGTATACTATATATACTAGTAGGAATACCTACTTAAGACTTTTGACACTTGACTTGGTTGCATGTAAGTAAGTTCTTTAGTTGGTTTTATCGTCATTAAGTAATCTGCCAATAAATGAGCTGCGGCTTGTGGTACCTCGCTACTCTGGACAGCTGACACGCAGATGCGACAGCTCGGGTCACCGCGCGTCACCGCGGAGAGACTTGTTCACTACTTTACATCTCGCTCCTACTGATGTGCTAACTATTTCATGAGTTCTAGACACGCAACTTAGTCTAAACGTTAATACAAGAACCACTTCCAATAAATAGAATATTAGTGTTGTATGCCATTGCTACACTTGTTCAATTCGTATACCAGTGTACCGACCTACTCGCTGCGCGTCATTGCACTCGGCCGCTGCTCCAGCTTCACTCCACATCACATCTTCTATCCAGTGACAACTTGAGTGTTCAAATAGCAAATAACTAACATTTCCTAGATGAATTGTGCTGCTCAGTACACCATTGCTTGGTCACATCACATTCAGAAAAAGAAAGACAGTCCAAACCCAGGGTGTGCTCAATTATCCTCCGGCTGTTAGAGATACGCGATGAGATATATGATTAGTTTGAATGGTCGCGCGAGCACTTGAGCATTTTGAGACACGGTTATACAAAAGTTCGGAATAAACTTTGTCTTTCAGTTTATGCGCAGTCAGCTTAACTACTTTGGATGAATTTCTTCGCGATCTGCCTTCAGTATTCATGTTCTGAAATGTTATATGTTATTATTTCGTTGTATGTTTATCCATAATGAGAAGTATTGTTCGTCAAAATCTGTATTTTTCTGTCCTGAATCTGGTCTAGAGGGAGCTATAACTCAGTTGTTGTTGTGTCAATACGTCAGCGCTGCGGAGCTCGCCATCAATCAGCACTGGGCGCTTATTTTTTCTACGCAGCAAGTAGCAAGGACTTCAATAGAGGCGTATAGGTACCTACATAACTTTTACCCTTCAGCACAAAATGTGAAGTCGTAGAACATCAGAGGGCGCGGCACAAAGAGGCATCGTTTGTGGCGCACAATACGATTTTAATAACGATTGTTATAACATATTTACGGCTTTATCGCGAATGCTTCAGGAACAAAAGAGTTACATGTAGCGTGTTGCGCGCGCGAGCCACAGATGGCGCTGTCGGTCGGTTACATTTACGTGCACTTTATTGTTTGAGAACGAGGCAGGGTCCTTGGATTTTGTTATTTACATTCATTGAAGTAACATTTTGTGTTCGGATGCGACTTACCCGCTGACGCCGGCTGAGCCGCGCCGCGGTATAATACTAATAAATAGCCAATAACGTCGCCACTGAGCCGCTCGTTGATACAGGTCTTCTTAAGGAAAAGGTTTTCGGGTTTTGCTACACTTACTTACTTACTCTAATATTATGAATATTAGAAAAAATGGGCCGCTTTCAGGTCAAATACAGTTAGGTAACTACTTATTCACTTAAGTTATCGTCGCACGGCGATCTAGCATTTTATTTCGAACTTGTTAAAAACATCACGCAGATAAAGTTTAAGACGCGCAAGGAAAATGAATGAATATTGAAATATTAGAATATCCGTGACGATGTCTCGACTCGATAAGCATTCGAAGTGGAAGTATTCTAGTGCGGAGGTGAACTCGCGCCGGACTACACAACGTGGCCGGATATTGAAAAATCAGTGCAAGTCGAGGCAGCCTCGGCGAGGCGATGCGACAACAACACAGGTGAGGCACAGAATGTTAACTTGCAAATACCATGAAAACCTGTACACAGCTCACTATATAAAATTTCGATTAGAGTGTATAGTCGTGTTTGTTTCAAGCGCAGTACGCTATGAAGGAAGCTCGCGTTTTCCGTGTATGATATAATAATACATACTGCATGAGTGAGTCCTCTGTGCGGCGCCGGGCGCGTGGCGCACTAGCTTGTGTGTAGCGTCGGCATGAGC
The DNA here is from genome assembly GCF_022581195.2 of Helicoverpa zea. Taxonomy (NCBI): domain Eukaryota; kingdom Metazoa; phylum Arthropoda; class Insecta; order Lepidoptera; family Noctuidae; genus Helicoverpa; species Helicoverpa zea. The sequence goes on along the minus strand of NC_061464.1, from coordinate 12,721,159 downwards.
CGGAGTCTGCCACTAGACAATATTATGAAGATATACAGCTTTTAAATTTTTGTCTCCTCTTGTACCTGTGGATATTGGGCGACGAGATTATCGGCTTAAACTAATAGAATCTCGTCTCGTGGTCTGCACTCCAATGATTTTAGATAGGTAGGTAGCTGCCTAGCCTTTTTTTATTAATTAATTTGCACAAGACATTTTATTGCAAGTATATTATGACTACGATCTTGGGGTCAGCTGTCAGTTTAGCCGGATGCAGCTGAGTACCAGTTTTGCATTGAGCGACTGATTATGTCCTCCTCTACCCTTATATCCGGGTAACCCATTCTCTTTCATAAGACTGATTTTCGAACTTTCTCGCTCCCAAGACGTTCAAATGACAGATTACATCCTCAGTTAAAACGTACTTTCCAACGGAGGAACTTGTCATGACACAGATGGTCCCCCATCCATGTGCGGACCGCGTCAAGCCTAAGTTAACCCGATGAAGCCATGGTGTTGCGAGGCTGGGCGAGATAACATCGTGTGTTTCTTGCCGGTGAGCATAAGCCGTGTCGTTATCCGCGCTGACGTTATCAGTGGCTGACGTGACAGCGGTCAGCCGGCGCGGGATTGCCTTGCGCCGACCCTTACAGGCTGCCGCTAAACGATACCGGCTTACAATGTTTCTAAATAATCTCATATCTCTCCTGTCGTTTAAATCAATATTGCTGTTTCACTAATTGTATTTCAAGAGCCATGCCTATCGCATGATTGGTGAAAAACTAAAACATTTGCTTAGCATTGCAGCTTAATTCCAAAAAGGCACCTATCTGCCTTTTTGGCATCTGGCTTTTTGTAGCAATTATCTTGATGGCTTACGAGTTCGGTAAGGTATTGTTAAAGATATTTTTTTTTGCATTAAAGTATTTCATTCGAATACTGCGATCGAATTGTACAAATCATGAAATTCATGAAGTAATTTTTCGGTGTAGCGTACACATGAGATGTGTAATTTCTTCCTGGGCACACACATAAAATGTTCACATTAGAATATAATTGGTAACGTCCGGTGCTGGTCAGTTCCACTGTTTTTAGGATTGCTGAGTATTCGTAGTGATTGCTGCAGAGTTAGTTAATAATATTTGAAGACGAGTGAAGCCGCGGGCGAGAGCCAGACTCCAATATTGAATGTATGGCGCTATAAAGTGAATGGGCTATAAACATAAACATGTATTTGAGACGCGCGGATGTGGGCCAATATTTAATTTTATTTATCGTGTGACGTCACAGCACCGGAAATGGCCGGAACCGCGGTATACTTGCTAACTGTGCACTTGACTGATAATACAGCTCAATAATCCAACGAACATTTATCGAAACGGAATCTTACCTAAGTTGATTTAGGTATTTTTTTACGAAATCCAAAGAAAAGCTTTCCGTCATATGCCTCGTATGTTAACAGACCACCTCGTGTAAAAGGAGTTGTGACTATTACAAACTTCTGATTATTTTATAATCTATACTTATAATAAATCTGTAGAGAGGTCAATTCTGTACATTGAATATATTTCCAAAATAACTATTAGGGGGTGATTAGTGATCGATACTGATTCCAATAAACCGGCCAAGTGCGAGTCGGACTCGCGCACCGAGGGTTCCGTACAAATCCTGGTTAGATAAAAAGTGAGTCTCGCGCCAACCGTTCAGTTTAGAACAATCATAGTTATGGTAATTTCGTGAGAGTCAAAATAGCTAATATTTTTTATTTTATAATATAACTAAAATAGTAGGCCAGTACCTTGTAAAAGTTATTTTATTAAAGTTATTTATATACAACATTTTATAGTCATCATTCAGAAATCTGATTGAAAATAACTAATTATGTCTTAAAGGTCATTGGGCATATCTGACCCGCTTTGTAAAAAGTGGCGGACATGAATCAAAGTAGTTTTAAATCGTGGAGAATGGTATGACGTTTCTTTGAATGTCCAGGATCGTTTGAAAAATATAATAGACAAGCAGTTTCAGAGGATTTTACAGGTTGCAATGCTAGTTTTTATTGTTAAAGACTTTTCATAAAGAAAGGATCTGGAAACCCTGAGTAATCGAGGGCAACTCTTGAATATTGTAGTCACGCATCGAGTCAAAACCAGACATGTGAGTGTATTTTTGAGGGTACTTGTAAACAGTGAAGGTTTGGAGCTGATTTGATTATGGAGACTACAGAGAGTCGAGGGAACTCCTGAACGGTATGTTGCAACTACCACGTGTTTGGGCTTATTTTATTCGTATTGGCGAAGACTTTCCACATAGATAGGTTTAACTGCCATTGTGGGATCGATAGCAAAGATCAGATATAGTTATGGGAACTCCTTTACAATTTATAACGTAACCTTGTGTTGGAGCTTATTTTATTTTAGGTGATGAGAATTCACTACTAATGGGATCTATTATTTTTTTAAACATGCATAGAGTTCTCTCGACTTTCTCACGTCTCCATCATCAGGTAAGCTCTAAACTTTCACTGTTTGATAGTATCACCAGACATACATCTGAGAATCAAGTTTTAATCCTATGCATGCCTACAATTTTTTATAGTTGCCCTCGATTTCTCAGGATTTCCATCATCAGATCCTGACCTGATGACAATGGAAATAAACGGCGAGTATACTCTTTCACTACAAAGAAATGATTTCTCAAATCCGTCAAATTTGGTCGTTTAAATTCCCCATTGAAATGAGGAAAATATTTGATGTTTACACCTGATTTTCTCTAGATTCTCACGGTTCACATAGATGCGACTAATGCCATAGTAAATCAGAGCCTTTATCATTATACTGTGCTATATTTCGTTCGTATCCGCCGTGGGTATGGTTTTCATACTAAGGTGCCCAATGACCTTTGAATGATTTAAAATTTTTCATAGTTTAGTGGCAATTATATTTAAGAAGTGTTTGATATGAATTTCAACTTTAATATCTCTACGCGTTCATGTAAAAAAGGGTAGTTAGTAAGTTTATAATTATTAAAAAAATATTTTATGTCGTGTAAGCAAAAATAATATTTTAATATTTTATGTAACTTCAAATTAATCATTTTCGCAATTTTTCCTTTATCTGTACTATATAACGCTGCTTCTGAGTTCACGGGAAGTACCTTGTAGGTTTTGATTCCCTAGCGTGTGACAGAAATTCGTCTAAGGTGTCGGTATAACTGCTGTATCTTTTGATCGCGTTAACTTAGAAGTTTGTTTTTTTCACTGCCTAAAGGGACAATAGACTTAGGTATTTGGTATAAATTTCAATTTGATACCTTTATTCGTTCGTGAGAAATAAGGTAGTAAGTTTCATTTTATTAAAATATATTTTTTTATATTATATAACTAAAAAAATGAGATTTTCGTAATTTTTCCTATATTTGCATTATATGACAATACTTCATGCCAAATTTCAAGACTCTGAGTTTACGGGAAGTACCCTGTAGGTTTTGATTCCTTTGCGAGTGTCGAGAATTTGTTGAAAATATCGACATAATCGGTTGTATCTTTTGATTGGCTTGGCTTAGAAGCTTGATATTTTCACAGCTTAAAGGGACAACAGACCTGAGCATTTCATGTGAATTTCATCTTGATACGTCCACGCGTTCTTGAGATAAAGGGTCTTGACAGACAGACAGACAGACAGACAGACAGACAGACAGACAGACAGACAGACAGACAGACAGACGGACAACAAAGTGATCCTATAAGGGTTCCGTTTTTTCCTTTTGAGGTACGGAACCCTAAAAATGCAATCAGTAAATTTGTCTGTCTGTCTGTCTGTGTATGTTCGTTATGGAAACAATCAATGTCAATCTTTAAAAAAAAATTAACATCCTACTTATTACATAAATGTTATCATTCCATCTCTGAATTAATAAATGATAAAATAGACATTTCATAATATCCAATTTTAATATTGTAATTAACCTAATGTCATCCATCCTCCGAGCCTTTTCCCAAACTATGTTGGGGTCGGCTTCCAGTCTAACCGGATTCAGCTGAGTACCAGTGCTTTACAAGAAGCGACTGCCTATCTGACCTCCTTGGTTAGACTGGTGTCAGACTTACTGGCTTCTGACTACCCGTAACGACTGCCAAGGATGTTCGATGACAGCCGGGACCTACAGTTTAACGTGCCATTCGAAACACAGTCATTGGTGTCTAAGATATACTTAGAAAGTACAAACAAACTTAGAAAAGTTGCATTGGTACTTGCCTGACCTGGAATCGAACCCGCGCCCTCATACACGAGAGGTTGGTTCTTTGCCCAATAGGCCACCACGACTTTTCCGATTCACGACTTGTAATTAACCTAATGTATTAACGTAATTAACCTATTGTAATTAATCAATGTTTCTATTTTTGCATGCCTAAGTTAAGGTAACGCTAGGTTTTAACGCTAGGTTGGGCAAGAAAAGCGGTGATGAGTTGAGAGTGGGGCAATTTGGATATGGGCAATGGAACACTAGGGGACAGAGGCTGGCCGACTTTCTGGAGAGAGAGGAACTCTTCATGATGAAACTTTTCTTCCAGAAGCCGCCTCACAGGAAATGGACCTGGTTGAGTCCCGATGGTTTCACGAGAAACGAGATAGACTTCTTCACGACCGACAAGAGACGAATTTTCAGTTATGTCTCTGTGATCTACAGGGTAAAAACCGGTAGCGATCACCGAATCGTAAGAGCCTCACTGAATATCAATGTTAAACTTGAAAGGTCCAGTCTGATGAAGTCTACGCTCCGACCTACTCGGTCCCATATTAAAAACCCGGAAAGCTTTCAACTCGAGCTCTCTAATCGCTTTGCTTGCCTCGAGAACTTAGTGACAGTGGACGAGATCAACGACGGACTAGTGGAAAGTACGGGTCTAAGTTTTTTAGACCCTGCCGTAAAGATAGACCTCAAAAACTAACCGAGCAAACCTTAAACCTCATGGCTGAACGACGCTTGCTACAGTTGCAGTTTTCCCATGATGCGAAGTCATATAGGCAGCTCAATAAACGAATATCCAAGTCCTTGCGACACGATCTGCGTCTCTTTAATACGAATCGTGTTGAAGAGACCATACAGCGAAACCAAGGCTCCAAAGTGTTCGCAAAGGACAAGTCTATTGGGCAAAGCCAGATGACCAAGCTGAAATGGGAGGATGGCAGCATAGCGTCGACCAAGGCAGAGGTTTTAGGCGAGATCGAGAGGTTCTATGGACAGTTATACACTTCGGTAGCAAAGTCCGTTGACAACTTGGCAGGAGATCCAAGAGCCAAGCTGTCCCGACATTATACCGAAGATATCCCGGACATCAGTCTGTACGAGATTAGGATGGCCCTGAAGCAGCTTAAGAACAACAAGGCGCCGGGTGAGGACGGAATCACTTCAGAGCTTCTGAGAGCGGGTGGAACACCGGTACTTAAAGTCCTCCAGAAGTTCTTTAATTCCGTCCTGTCCGAGGGCAAAACGCCTGAAGCATGGAGCAGGGGTGGGGTGGTGTTGTTCTTCAAAAAAGGTGACAACAGCCTATTGAAGAACTACAGACCCATCACACTTCTAAGCCATGTTTATAAGCTGTTTTCAAGGGTTATCACGAACCGTCTCCGCCGAACCGTCAACCGCCGAATCCAACTCGGCTGGGCAGCGTTCGGGAAACTACGCAATGTCTTTTCGTCCGACATACCTCAGTGCCTCAAGACGAAAGTCTTCAACCAATGTGTGTTACCAGTGATGACTTACGGCACCGAAACGTGGTCTCTCACTATCGGCCTCATCTCAAAGCTCAAAGTCGCTCAACGAGCTATGGAGAGGGCTATGCTCGGTGTTTCTCTACGTGATCGAATCCGAAACGAGGATGTAGGGACACTCACGTATACACCTATGTAAATGCATGTGCATGGCTGTGTGCGTAGGGCGTCGTATCATATTGCTATTCCCTCCTTAAATTAGAATATAAGCCAGTCTTCGTATAACGGTGTGCCGGGCCGGAACTTTTGTAAAACCTAACTTTTGTATAATCATTTTGTGTGTCTTGCTTGGAACAATATAATTTACCAGGGGAGTTCTGAACTTTTATTTATCTCTGATATTCATATAGACTCAACCCAAAAGAGGAGATCCGTAGACGAACCAAAGTCACCGATATAGCCCACCGGATTAGCAAGTTGAAGTGGCAATGGGCAGGCCAAATTGCTTGCAGAGCAGATGGCAGATGGGGCTGAAAAGTGCTGGAGTGGAGACCACGGACTAGCAAGCGCAGCGTAGGACGTCCACCAACGAGGTGGACAGACGACCTTATAAAGGTCGCCGGAAGACGCTGGATGCAGGTCGCTTCCAACAGGTATCTGTGGAGATCAAAGGGGGAGGCCTAGGTTCAGCAGTGGACGTTCTATGGCTGAGATGATGATGATGATGTTGAAGTTAAGGTAGAATATACAAGGATCGCCTATTGCATTTTTGTAACATCTGTATTTATATTGTACCTATTGCAAATAAACTATTATTCTATTCTTTTCTAACAAAAACTACTTGACGGATTTCAACAAAACTTGGTACAATAATTCTTCATACTCCTGGGCAGGTTATAGGATACTTTTCATTACGCTACGATCAATATGAAAATTAAGAAGTTACTCCATTTTTTATGCTTCCGTCGCGTGTGCAGCCTTAATGGTTAAAGCTACACAGAAACAATGTATGACGGAAATGTACTCCTTAAAATTATGTAAAAAATATACTATTATGACAGTATACGTCTATCTTTTATGGTTGGCTCAGAATAACACGTTTAGATAACTCTCGATAGCTTAGAAGTTCGGAGCTTTCTGATTACATTTGTCTACTATTAAGAAGTCCGAATCTAACGCGGACGAAGTCGCTGGCAGAAGCAAATAAGTACGAAATCAAGATCAATATTTATGAAGACGAGGGCTATCGGTTCAGGAGTTGATATTACGTATTTTATACTTGAGGCTGAAGACCGCGGCTGAGGGCGCATATTTTAGTTAAATTATGGTGAATGTATAATATAATTGCGTCTGCTCAGAAGCTCGCGAGCCAGCCGCAGCTTAACGAAATCATTGACGAAAAATACACTTAACTAGTTATTTACCTGAAGATATACATCCCGTGACATACATATAGTGTACGTGTGTGTGATCAACTGATCACTTGCTGCACACTGACATAGTGCATACTGAAGTGTTACTAACATAGTTTAAAGTTTTTTATGGGCCAATGTAGCCTGATAATAAAGGTATTTTGATTTTCAAAATACTCAAGTCAAGGACTGTACGCGACATTTTTTTTCAATATCTATCACTGGTTTTTGCTTGAGTTTGTAATATAATTTGAACGATATTTTTCTTTACTTGTATTAATAATCAGCATAACAGCAATTTAGTCGACGCACACATACACACGTCAATTAACGTGACGTTAATTAAGCCGCATCGAGTAGTGGCGGATATTGCCGACGTCTCGGATCATTACAATGCGCTCATTAATCATTAATATCTGTTACTGTTGTACCAAGTCAATGATACTGCTAGTTAAGCGCAAACATATGAGTGTTCCGATAACCAGCCTTGCTCCGCGGTTTCACTTGTGTATGGGATTTTATTTTTTATTTTATTTTATTTATTTGGCTCACCAACAATTGTTTACACGATACAATTATTAAATACAAACATCATAAAACAATACTTGTGTAACAATCTCTTAAAGGTAAGCACAGCATGCATTATACAAATAAGTTAAAGTTAAGATTATGACAAATTACTACATATAAATTCGATAATGTGAAAATTGTAATTAAATTAAACAAAACCAATTAAATTAAAAATTACTAATTACAAAATTTATTATTTAATACAGTGCTAAAAAAAATTGAGATCAATTAAATAATAAAAAAGGAGTAACCAATATTTTTTAAAATCGAGTTCTTTTGAGTTTGGTAAGTGAGTCAGCGTATAGGTCCACTAGATCACTGCAGCTATTAAGCAACTTACATAAGCGAGGGATAGGAGAGTTGGCACCAAGCACGGTTCTACGACGTGGAGGATACAGCGGAGTTATTGGGGCACGAGGTATCCTAGCGGGGACTCTGAGTTTTACTCGACTCAGCAACTGCGGGCAATCAATTTTGTATCGTAGAATTTTAAATAGGAAAACGGAGTCGAGTATATCCCTTCTTTTTTGTAAAGATACCATCTTAAAGTGGGTGAGCCTGTCATTATACGATCGTATTTTTTTTACCAGACCGGACGAAAAAGCTAAGTGCCACAGGAACCGTTTCTGTACTCTCTCTAGCCTCAATATGTGTGTTGCATAATGTGGTCTCCATACCGTACTACAATATTCCAGCACACTGCGGACCAGACAATTGTAAAGTGTGATCTTGGTCTTACTATGACGAAAACCAGTGAGATTCCTTAGAACAAAACCCAGCATTCTAGAGGCTTTTTTTATAACATTTTCAATGTGGGGTAAGAATGTCAATTGTCTATCGAATGTTATTCCCAGGTCCCTAATACTCTCAACTTCTTGGATCGAACTTTTAGAGATGTGGTAGTTGGAAAGCGTTAATTTATTTTTCCTGGAAAATTTTGCATGAAAGCATTTTTTTACATTTAAACTCATACCATTGTCTTTACACCACTCTACCAGAACATCAATGTCACGTTGGAGCAACTCAACGTCTGCGTCAGACTCAATTATTCTGCAAAATTTTAGGTCGTCAGCATACATATAACATTCCGAGAATTTTAACGTATGAGGGATGTCGTTAACATAGAAGTTAAATAATACAGGACCAATATGGGACCCCTGGGGAACACCGGATGTGATCCCGTAAAAGTTTGACTTGTAACCATTAACGGCGACATAAAAAGTGCGATTTTCGAGGTACGACTTCAACCAGTTAAGAAGACAGCCGGTGATACCATATAAGGATAACTTTTGTATGAGTTTGTTATGGGGGACACTATCAAAGGCTCGACTAAAATCTGTATATATCACATCCACTTGTTTAGCATTATCAACGGCAGCCATTAAGGTCTCAGTAAATGATACCAGATTGGTGCAAGTAGACCTTGAATTTACAAAGCCGTGCTGGGCGCTGCTAAGGTAAAGTCTCAAGTGTAACTGTATACATGGGCAAATCAAAGATTCGAAAACCTTGGCAAAGGTAGACAAGATACAAATTGGTCTATAGTTACTTACATCAGTGTTATCGCCGGATTTGTATATTGGTACAATCTTAGCTTCTTTCCAAACGTTAGGGAAAGTTCCTAATGCAAGAGATCGATTATATATAAGCAACAGAGGAGTCGCTAGGGAAGAGGCGCACATTGAGATAAAAATAGGAGGAATACCGTCCGGGCCAGCACCTTTTCGACAGTCAAGAGACTTCAACTTATTAAGCAAAGCGTCGTGCTCTATTAATGGGGCTGACAAAGGCAAACTGAAGGCTGCCATTGTTTTTAAGTAATCTGTAGAAAGAGGTAAGTTTGTATTGTTTGGGCTACTATACATTGAAGAAAAATACGTAGCAAACATTTCTGAAATATTAGTTCCATTAGAAGAAGATGTCACGCCGTCGTTCATAGTAAGAGGATAGGAACTAGCACCTCCGCGTTTCCCTTTTATGTAGGCCCAAAACCGGTTGGGATTATTGGTGATATCAGACTCCAGGTCACTTAGGTAAGCATTGTAACAGGAAGTAGCTATAGCAGAGCAGCGTTTACTCAACAACTTCAGTTCAAGCTCATCCATTGGGTTCCCATATAACTTAAACCGAATACGTAACTTTTCTTTATCTCTCAGGGCTCTCATTAGTTTTTTATTGAACCAAGGAGGATATGTTTTACGCTTATGCGACGACGTCGGGGCATGCTTTTTGATTAAACTATTAACTTTATCATAAAAAATACTAACCATTTCATTTACATCTTGAATACCGTCAAATAAATAGTTCCAATCGATGTCATCCAAGTGCTTACACATCATATCATAATCTAATTTGAAGAAATTCGTTCTCTTATTATTATTATAGGGAAGCCTCAACTCATCGTCTGATTTAATATATATTTCAATTGGGGGGTGTAAATTGTCAACAATACTTAATGGGTTTTGAGCGGCAAGTACGCTGCTAGTGGTTAAGCCAGTCAATACAAGGTCTAAAATTCTCCCTGACTTGTTCTTAATATTATTAAGTTGAATAAGGTTGTTCATATGAGTAAAATCCGTTAAAAGGTGACCCATACCCGGGGGTACATAACCGTTATCCAACTCACCTACCAAGTCCCAATCGATGTTGCCCAGATTAAAGTCGCCTATTATACAGGTCTGGAACCCCGATTGTTCAAACAAGGTGTTACAAGAATCAATAAAGTGTTCTAGATTTGAGCGCAATACCGGTGGAGGTAAATAGATTGCGCACAGAGCTAATTGACGAACAGATTTTGCGATGGAAATGTCTATAATAACCCATAGGTCTTCACAATGAGTTTCCCATTGAAACATACGCTTAGAATTTAATGTTTTTAGAACAGCTATCAACACACCTCCTCCATCTTTTTTCCTGTTATCTCTGTCTCTTCTATATACCACATATCTGTCATCAAATAGCTCCGAGCTCAGTACAGAGTCATTCAACCAAGTTTCTGATAATATAACTACATCGTAGGTTTCGCAAGACATTTGTCGATAAAAACTTTGACATTTAGTGCGTAGTCCTCTAGTATTTTGATAATAAATCCTTAAGTTATTGAATTTTTTTTATATAAACTACAATATCATGATCTATAAATATGAAAAAAGAAAAAATTAAGCTAGTTTATTTAAAGTATCCTTATTTCTAACGAGAATGTGTTCAGATTCCTGTTCTTTCCGCATAAATATGCGGCCACCTCGTACCCAGACAAACTGGTATCCAAGCTCCTTAGCCTTAATTCTAGCGGCAGCGTGGAGAGCCTTATTAGTGGTTGAAAGGTGTTCCGTAATGAAAATTGGAGTCTTCGGTCCGGCGTATCCAAGGTGCGAGGTATTTAGTTTATTATTAGGGTTTGATTTATTATATTTAATCGTGGCTGCGAGAAATTGATCACGAGTACGAGGAGAAGCCAGTTGTACCACTATAGATCGTGGTCGAGAATTTGTAGAGCTCTGCTTGGCGACTCTAGTGCAGTATTTTATGTCGCTGTCCACAATGCCGCTCCCCACCACCTTAGATAATTGTGTTACAATCTGCAATAGATTTTCCTGTTTTTTTTCCGGCAGACATTGGATTTCTACATTGTTTGAACGAGTTTGTTGTTCTAATTGGCTTACACGTGAGACGAGATCATTGATACACATTTTCATCTCTAAGTTTTCTTTCTGCAATTCCTTCACGGTCTCTTTGGACGCAGCATATTCTTTCAAAAGTTCCTCGTACTGTGAGTTCATAAATAACATAGAATTGTCCATCTTATCCATCTGCTCTTTAATAGGTTGCAGTTCTCTATTCAGGGTTTCAGTAAATTTTGACAACATTTCTGTATGTTCCTTTTTAACAGCGTCTTGAATGAGTTGCCGAATATCGTCACACGACAAAGTAATGTTGTCCGTCTTAGGCGGAGAAAGAGCTGGTCTTTTATTCGCCCTGTTGGATGAGACGTTGCGCAGAGGAGTACTATCGGATCTGCTAATTTTCGGACCAGAGTTAATGCATGCCGGGCATTGCCAACCTTTCGGTACATTGTAGTTTTCCCTTAAAGACAAGCAAATATAATGATACGTTTTGTGACACTTGACACATGTAGCATATTTCTCATTAGCTACCACCTGGTCACAACAACCCCATGTAAAGGATGTACTTGATGACATAGAAGACTGTTCCGCCATAACGCTTCGGTGAGCAGGAATTTACAAAGTTGAGATGCAATCAATCAGAGATCAATCAATTATAGTATTAAAACAATCTCACCCAACGCCTCTCACAGTCCGAATATGATTTACGCTCTTCTAGTGCTACTGAGCGCCTCAGCTCAAGCGGCGTGATGTTGATATATATATATAGCGAGCGATGCACGACGAACAACACGGTAGAACACACAGCAGCGCAGGCGGCCCGACGAGGTGACTCATAGAAGCGAGCCAACCGCGGGTTGGGGCAGGTCAGGGACGTCGAACGTTAAAAAAATTCTTTGAACTTATAATTACTATATTTCTTGAAGCACTGGATATTTCCAATTGAATTTTTCACAAGTGATAGAAGGGCACTTTTCCAACAATATGGTTATAATATGAAACACCAACCAATAACTTTAACCGCGATTTGGAGACGATTTCACGGGAGTAAAAGTAAACACGTCTTTTTGTTTTAAATACCGTCACTATATGATGGGTTGGTATGATATTTCAATCTGTCTTTTGACCCTGAAGTCGCAAGCACATACAAAAAGCTATTTGCAAAATAATTACCATACCTATTTGAGTTCAGCCGAAGTAACTATTAAGGTAATATGTGGTTTAGCTATCAGTGTGGAACTGTTGTCCAGTGCACATGCAACTTGTACCTACTACATGCATGATATATCCGTTTGGTCGCGTCGGTCGCGTCGTTCGCGTCGGTGATCTGTCCTCGTAAACTGTGCGCCGCGCTCACTCGTGCGCGAACTATTTATGACTCACTACAAAACAATTATTTAACCTCAAACCAAACATCTCCTATTACACTCGTGCAAAGCATTCCGAGCTCTATCTCACAGGTAATAAGGGTTGTGTCAGGTGCACGTAACCGCGCATTGGTAACCACTGATCGTTTGATAAAACGGATGCACTAGCTAGGCCACAATGTACGAGTACATACCTCTATCTCCGCTAGATATTACGTCGATATTTTGGATGAACAAATCTCTCTAATACATAGACAATTATCTGACTACAGTGAGCATCAAAGTTATAAAGTGTACGATTTATGTATTTATATTTGATCAACTGGGTGCACTTTTGTAGATAATGAAAATGTGTAAACATCATTATAATGATAATAACTAAGCCAGAATATAGATAGAACTTTTAGGCTCTGTAAAAACTGGTACCACCTATGTTCTATGCAAATAAATATTTCTTTCTTTGTTAAGTAAATTGACCATAATCTCTAAACGATATCATCACATAGTACAAATGTAATTGAATGTATAGCAATAAAATAATAAACACGAGTAGATCCTACAAGCGGCTCAGAGCGGCTGAGCGCGACAGACGGCATAACGAATGACTTCATAAATACATTATTACGCATTAATTAGCCGGCTAGTTGTTATCGGCGCATTAAGTCAGTACGCCGGATTACGCTCACATTACAATTAACAGCTTACACGCGATCATATTACTAGTAAGTATTAGTTTGAATACTTGATGATCGTGTGACGGACGATTATCTCGCAAACGTTGTTTTCTATTGTCACATTATGTACTAAAATCAAGATGATCGGATATGTATTTAGCATGTATTACATATACGTTAAAGTTTTAGGTGATCGTCGTGTATAATTATATATGTTCATTAAAGTTTGAAGATATAAATAAGTTTGATACTGTCGGCGGTTCTATTGTGTGTCGCCGGTAGCGGCACGCGGCGGGGAGCCTCCAGCGAGTTGCCGACTACCCGCAACTTCCTAACACAATTAATTGACAAACACTAGTGCGTGCGACACTGTCGGTAGGCGTCGTGTACTTCAGCAGATAACTACAATGGAAGCTACCGGTGAAAGTTTGAGCGGTGCGCGGCTGTTGTGTCGTCCTCAACAGAATCATCCAAGTGTCACTTTCTAACTCAACGCTTGCAATTAATCTGCCGTTTGCTTTCAAAATACAATAGTTCCTTCATTATAGGTACCTATAGTAAGCGAGTTTATTATATTATGTTTTATTTGTAGCAAGCTTTGGTAAGGTGGCATGAGTGTAAGTAACGTGGGTAAGTGTGAGTAACGTGGTCGTACAATGCATGTCTGTGTGGTAGTGTACATCAGCGGCAGCTAATAGTGTAACAAGCTTAGAGCCGCTAGTGGCCACTTAGCTTGCCTGCGCACCATGTCACCATGCCTACAGATTTAATCACCACAAGCTTGTGCTCGCTCACTTGACAATCAGCAGCCGGATCAATTGCATTATTAGTTTATGTCGGAGCAAGCCGGCTGATTAGCGACCGGCGACCGCATTATGCGTCCCGCCGGCCCCAGTATATGTAGTAGCCGCGACTTGGGGGCAGTTCCGTTTGTAAACCAGATCGCAGCGCACCTGCGGCTCATTAACCAGTTTGTATGTCCCTCGGGAGAGGGGGGGGGACAGTCATCGCAGCACAGCGGTTAACTGTTGCATTTCCTATTTCATTTTGTGAATTGCTGGCGATTTGCTAAGCAAACGTGTGGGACATGCGATCAGTCACCACTCGGCGACGACACAGAGCTGCTCCTCTAATTAATTTGTAACATTAATACAGACAGTCTGCAGAGTGCAGGACACGCCGCATCTGTGCCGACAACAAAACCGAATGCAATATACGGAGTATCTCTACGGTGCAGCGGAGATCAACACATCCATAGCTAACATGACAGCTATATTTGCAAAGTGCAATTAGTTGACACACAAAACATACAAAAAAATATTCAACAACAGTCTTTAAACCGGTATTTTATAATAGCTCTAGGATGTTTGGAGCGGCACAATTGTGATAATATTAAGATTTAGCTTTAACGGCTTAGTGTCGTGCAGTATTTGTTCTATGCTGGTGCAGGCGGGTGCAGTAGCTGCAGTTGCTGCACTAATTGTTCGCGACAAACATTCGCAGCTGTGTTATTTGTGTTGTGTGCGGCTTGCGCGACGAGTGCAAGCATGCTGCAGGACTTAACTCTTGCACAAACAACCGTCAGACAAAGCATTACGTATGTTTGTAACAAATACTTACGTAAATATTCATAGTACGTTCGCATTCGGACATTGTATAACAGTCCAAAAATCTGGAACTGAAGCTGCGATATAATAGTTTTACATCAGGAACCGAATAACACTGCTTGTAATGGGAATCTTACTTGCTAACAAATCAAATGTACATATAAATAGATTATAGTATAGAGAATGAGATGAAAATATAGCGCATTTTTTTTTTCAAATCATCATTTAATACCTATGTTTGACAAATAAATATTTCTGATTCTGATTCTGAATGATTAAATCCAGTAAATAATGTTGAAATACAAAGTGAAGTACGATTGGCGGTACACAGTGATGCAATTTCTTCCAGACAATCTCTGTACAATAAGTTAAAGTGTGTTGTATATTCCTAATTGAAATAAATATTAAGGTAGCCTGCAGCACGCAATAATATGCTTTTGTGACATGGGTACAAACAATCCTTCTGGGTAAAGGGTTGTGTAATCCCGGGCAGCCGACACAAACAGTACGTAACGCAGTTTGTATCTAATGGACGTTAAAAATGTTCAACTTTTCTACATTTAAATTCCATCCGAGAAATTTATTACGCTCGACCCGCATAGGCTCACGCCTAACTCTAAATAATTATACCCGAACAAATATACCGAGTGTGTACGCCACGGGTTAGTATTTTGTGAACGTTTCATTTCAATAACTCACTCCAAAAGGGGTTTCAATGCAAGCTTTTATGGCGTTGCAATTCTCAATTGCTTAATGGCCGTCATTCAAACAGATGCTTTTCATACTGATTTCAGTTCTCCGAATCACATAATTCATGAAGTACCAAATATATTTTAGTTTATATGTACCAAATATATTTTAAATATATTTTAGTTTATTTTAGTTTCCAATTCCTGCCTTCCATTGACTACGAAAACCAACTACGATTTTGCTACGAATGCTACGAGTGCTACGCTGCTACGACTTACGTAGGCGTAGCAGTCGTAGTACTGTTCTTTTGGAATTTAAATCAAACATGTTCTATTGTCGTAAAGAATAAATAATAAGTATTTTTTACAACGGCAGTAAGCATCAGCGTAAAGTATGCATTTTATTTAAAGTAACGAAAGTATTTAAAAATGGTATTTTAATTTTACATGAAAAATTTGTATGAATAAAAGTGTTTCCCCCAATATTGGAACAATGTCATCCAGTGATCAGCTAATTACTATCATGTACATCAAATACACGAATATCAGTAACATAAAAACATAGCGGCGAGCGTGAGCTTATCGCGTTATTTAGTTTAGTTCAATTACGTCGGAGTTCGGCTCACCCGCAATATGCTAAGTGCCGGCTAACTTCCCGTTTTGGCAGGAAATACTTGTTTTTTTAGCCACATGTTCAACGATCGCTTAATGTACACCATATAGTACAGTGACACTCTGCCTACTCTAGATGCTACCTTCAAGATAATGTATGTGATGTGTGACGTACCGTAGATGTGAAGTGAACAAACTGTCAGATCAGGCAACCATTTCTTATCATTTTAACCATTTCCTTAGTACGAAGCTCACCTTAATACTTCATCACTATATCGCTCAGTGTACTTGAATCAAATCATCGTAGTGCTGACTTATTTGAATTAAACAATAAAATCGCACAGATAACTTGTACCTACCTACTTGTATACATATATACGTACTCGTATATTTAGTTAAAGCCTACAGCAGTACTGAGCGGACGGGTCACGGGGGGTTAAGCGGGTAGGCTTACGATTGCTCTAAGCTAAGCTATTGCGTTTTCCTGCACACGTGTATACTTACATTCTATTGTTTCTTGTGGCCCGTGAATAGATTGTATACCTTTATAGACCTATATTCTGTTTCTTGTGTAACTTTGGATAAAAGTTCGAATATAGACACAATATTTACATTAATTTTAAAAATTAATGTAAATATTATGTAAATATTTGAATAAAATATAGATTTAGTTTATTTTAAAATATAAAAAAAAAAAAAAATATAGACACACAGTTTTAGGTACAAAGTAGTGACGTCATCCGTAAAAGGTGTCTAATATTTGTCATTTATTGAAAAGGCGAGCTAATTAGAATCACTATTTTAACTCTGTCGTCACATGTAATATTTGGATACACATTAGCTTGAACATCTGACATTGTGACCGCCATTAGAGAACATTTCGATATCGATGCGATAGAGTGGCGCTCGTGCCGCCCATAGTGCTGTGCTGATTGTCGACACATGTGGCTTTATTGCCGACTCTTTAGTGTATTTGTTTGTTTATGACGCTTTCAAGTCAAGTTTCCTAAGACGGCTGAACTGATTGCTATGAAATCGGGCATGGACAGAGATAAACACCATTACACACAGCTATATATTTCGGAAGGCAGAGTATAACAAGACACTTCCTTGTTTTGTAATTTTGCAACATATGTTTGTGGGTACTCTGGCTCCATTTATCACTTTGTAAACTGCAGGACAGGGTAGTAAGGACAACAGGGTAATCTTACAAACAATAGTGAGCCGTGACGTCACCGAGCCGTCTCCTGAGACTCGAGGAATGCTTTGAGGAGCCATTGTTGTATGTGTAGCTTATATACCACCCGCACGGTGACCGCATGCTATAACTCAAAAACTGCACTACAAACTACTTCTGCAAATGAATTCCATTTCAATGCACCTGTACAGGAGTTATTGACAATGCAATAAATAAAACGCTGGATCATTTCCATAACATATGCGAACACATAATTTTCCGCCATATTTGTTTTTCAGCGTAAAATAATACAAATTGGTGCGGTGACCGCAAATCTATGTGTTTCGCCTCATAACTTGCTGACGTTATGAATAATTTATTTGAGAGTTTAATGCGAATTTTATTGTATTGAAATATTTTTGGTGACACGAGCCGTGTCAGTAAACTATGGTATATTGAGATAATAATTTTGCTGTCAGCGAAATTAAAATTAATTATTTATGCAAACGTAAACAATTTTACGGCGAGCATTAAATAAAAATACATCTCTCTGTTCATTTATTTACATTTAAAACCTTGCGCAGTCTAACGTGATGACATGGTCATGGGCTATTGTTTAGTTTATGAAGTAAGTAATCTTAATTATTTATTGGAAACACCTTTGCACCATTTTTATAGGACTTATCCTTTATCCATACAATATATGTTTTGCTTGCTGTACACATTAAACTTGGATTCCCTATTCGGCTACCAGTAGCGAGAAGTGTTAGTTCCGACGTGCGCCCAGAGCCTGTTGCACACGGTGAGCGCTCTTATCGGTACCCGGCAATAAACTATGTTATCCGATAAGGGGTTATAGCTCAAACATCATATTGATATAGCTGTTTTCTTAAATAGCATTTAAGATATACAGATAAAATCTTTGCCTAGCTGTGAGCTTTTCTTAGTTTGCTTTAATTTATTGAACATGATAATGGCTTGACTACACCTACTTACTACAATTTAGCCATTTAAGTAATATACTTCTTGTACAAAAATAAAGCGATTGATCTGGATATTCGGAAAAACGACAACGTAGCAAAACTTATGATAAAACCACACTTATCTTAATTAGGGCAATTTTATTCGCAGGCACGTAACAGAGGAGAATTCTCAGCAACCGCACGAGCGCGCCCCGTGCGCCCCATTGGCGACCAACCGCCGCGATAATCTGCCAGACTGCTGAGCGAGCGCCCCGAGCGGTGCGAGCGGTGCGAGCGACCAGAGCATGGAGGACAAAACGATTAGCAGAGGTGCCATAACGGAAAATCGTCTAAGAAAGTCGCCAAAATGTGGGTGAGCGGGGGACGAGGAACTTTACTGTTTTCGCCCCTAAAAGCCTTCTATGTACCCAACCCATTTTTAGTAACACCTTCGTTGACAGATGTCTCACCCGAACCCCTCGTTACTTCACTCGTAACTGACCGTTTTGGTCATTTACAAATTTGACCTAGAAGGAGGCGCCTGACCTACCTGCGTTATGGTATCTCCGCCCATTTTTCCCTACTCCGTGGACCAGAGCGACTAGAGAGACCGGTTAGATCGCGTTGATCTTGGAAATCAGTCGGCGTGCCACAAGACTGCAAGCTTTCAATTTCAATAATGGAGCCATTGCCAATGATTAATCAATCATATAATTGAATAATAGGAATTGCTTCGTCATCAATAGTACAAATTAAGATAAGGTACCGAATTTCACAAATGTGTATTATAGCAATTCCGATAAATCAGGATTTTAGTATCAGTATACTGTGTATGCTGCGACATTAAATCTTCTCTAATCCTAAAGATAATTTCTGTTAAATACCTAGTGTATGTCGAATGTAAATTACTGCAGATGCTAGAGCGGTAAGCAAATACCTCGTATATTCGTATGCGACTGTTTTATTTACACCTCAGTAGTGGTACACACGTCTTCTCTATTCATTTCTAAAGCAACACGTTATTTAGTAAGTTAAGCTATTGCGCTCGTTAACATTGCGTTTATAAGAAAAATTATCTACAAAAGTTTTCAATGTGGTATAAAACCTACTGTATTTGCTTATGGTTTAAATATTACTATGTATTAAAGTTACCTAACGCGTATTATAGAAAACGTGAAAGCGAAGTCATTTGTTTCTCATTAAGTTTATCAGAGTCGATGCAACACAGTAGTGCGGTGCTTCTGTGCGGATATCTCGTATATCCGCGGATGTGTCAGATCTTATCCGCCGCCGAGCTGAGTGCACATCGCTGTATGCAAGTTAGTTGCACTCCGCACAATATGAGGTTATTTTACCTTATTATTAATTAGTAATGCTCTCATATGCACTCATTAGATGTAATGTAGGTGATTTTCATTAGACTTGAAGAGATTTTGAGTTTAAAAGACGTCATTTACATGCAAAGTGTATATAGTGAGAGGAAAGGGAACTAATTGTTACTTACAGTAAATTCTGCTTAAAAGTTTTATGTACCCGTTTATGTGCCATTTATATATGTTTGCATAAAAGTCTCAGAACAACTTTGTTCATCCAGGAAGGATTTTTGCAAACAGTAGATACATCTTATTTAACCCTCTCGTGATCTGACCTATAACTTTCCGCTCACTTATATCCTCACTGGCAACAAGTCGGCAATAAAAGTGCACAATTACTTACCTTGGCCGACTCCAGCGCACACGTTACTACAAACACAATCCAATCCGTGCGTCCGTGCGTGCACAGTCCGTACCGTGTGTTGTGTACCGATCTGTGTACCACCGTGTACCGTGTACTGTGTACCGGTACACTGGGTACACACAATCTCCGTGAGTGCCGGAGCGCCGTCACGCCGCTCTCTCATGACATTTATTACTGTCCGACATTTGCGTGTTGTGACTTCGATTTTGAACTATAAACTGTTCGTATTAGACTGGCAGTTGTTTTATATCGTGTGGTAAGAGATGAGATGAGGTTTGAGATGGTGGTTTTGTGACGTAGAGATAGAGAGCTATCTTAGAGCCAGTCTGTTTTGCAAAACTATATGATGAGATCAGGCACTTTAATGCAACGACTGAAGGTGTTCGTTGATTGAAATGAACAATGAAGATAAAATCAGCTGTCTAATATAGAATAAGATGGCCCAGTAAGGCGATTGGGCGAGTTTGGCCTATGCAGCTATTTCCAGTTCACCCTATTGCAATTACCCAATAATGTAATGAGTAAATCCATCAGATATGATTGTGTACACAATATCGTTTGCGTATTGTTCTAGCAGTGTACATTGCGCCGCCACTTATAATATTAGCATGCTGAGAGTGCAACGCCACCGCCACGCCACTTCCACGCCAGATCAATCACTCAAGCTGTGCCTTGCGCCAATATTTGCCGATGTGCTGTGTACACTGGCGAGTCTGTTCGAGGCGTGGACTGGCAACCCGCCCACACGCCGCCATGTATCGTGACGAATCTATAGTGTGTTCTATGATGTTATTATATTTGCGGGCGGTGACGGAGGCGAGGACAAATAAATCAGTGGAATTGTAACAGGTGCTCCACAAGTATTGGATGTATTGTCTGCCGCGCGGCGTCGCTTGTCCACAGTTGTCTATTGTGGAATAGCTTTTACGTGCTTGTTATTGATTTGTAGTTTTGATTTGACTGAAATATTTCGTAACTATCGAACCATTGTTATAATGTTGTGTAGGGCATTGTGGGCCGCTGTTATAAAATGATTCATTTTTATGCAGGTAGGTGGTGTGTAAATAAATAAAACTAGATTCGGCTTCCGAATAAACTTTTATTGGACAAACGTGAACTTCTCGCGAAGCCGTATAGTACAATGTACATCAACTTGACTAGTAAAATACAATTAATTAACTAACTAGCAGTACATACAGTATCATGATGTCCCGCGTGACGCGCGACGCGGTACGACGCGGTACGACGCCCTAACACACTTAATATCAAATGTCGTAAAAATAAACGCTATGTCTTAATATAAATATATTATATTTGATAAAAATCTTGTTTACACTAGAAGGTGACATAGTATCAACTATATTTTGTACGAGTATTACAATTTTGAAAGCGGAGCGCGGGTTCTAGCAGCTAAATAACTCTAAACATAACAAATTCAGATAATTGCATAACTCAGTTGTACGTACATATATAAAACAAATACCCCGCTACTCTCATAACAATCAGAAGTAAGGATTGTGTGAAACGGAACGTACAAAGCAATAGGAACTCGACCGCCAACGGTAATGCGCTTCACTGGTTGGGAGTGAAACGAATTACAACATTAATACTCTGTGGCCTTACAAATTAAAACTATTAGCTGTCAAACATGATGGCGCGTAAACTGAATTGTATCTCAGGCTAACATTGTAATGATTGTGAAAAATATTATTTTATGTTTTGTCTTGCGGAGAAAATAAAATAAAATTACCAGAGTTTGTAGGTTAGTTAGCGACTTAGAGGAAAATAATATTTTTCACGTCATCACGATGTTGACTGTGATACAATTCCATTTGTCGTCACCTGATAACATCTAGCTAGTAGAGAGAACAAGCTTTGGTACATGAAGACTCGCTACACATAGTGGTCGGACAGACAGACAGTTGTACCTAAGATATGACAGTTGTTATACAATATTTAGATTTATTTAGTTAAGTATATAATATAATACACAGTTTCCGGTAGTCTAGGCCTCGTCCCGCGCACTGCTCTCTGTGGAAGGAAACAACAACAATTACAATTTTAAATAATTTTCTGATAACTAGCCTGAAATATAAACATTTTGATATTTACAATGTTGTGATAGACCAAGTCGTTTAGATAACAAACATAAACCGTCTTACCACAAAAACTTTTAAACGTCAGTTTATGCCTTGTCTAAAAAAATGTCAAATTATGACGTTGACATATGGTTCATTTTGCAGCCAAAATTTTATTAGACAAGTGTAAAACAGGGTTTAAAGTTTTTGTAGTAAGGCCCAAAGTAATTGGCTGAAATGGAAAGAAAGCCTGTCAGGTATCTACATAATAATACTAATGGTTTTACATAAAAAGGCTGAAATGAATGAATGAACAATTTATTGGAAATGAATGAATGAACAATTTATTGACGGACAAAGATAGTATAACTACATATTGTACATACTGTATTTGAGCCATGTATGATAGATATAGTGTAGAGAAATTGTAACGTAAGTATTCGTAGTGTGTGTTTAACACTTGATGTCGTGTTATGTCTGTGGAGCCGGTGAGCAAGTGAGGCGCAAACCGCGTGTAATTTAATTAAACTCGGGTTGTAGTCGGTAATCGTCTGATTTACTTAGCTTTGCGTTTCGGCTTTAACTTTTTAATTCGCTCCGACTCACTGACCAGCCACTTAGTTATATTACACCGCGTCTCAGCCACATTGTTTCACAAACTTTGTTTAAGACTTGAATTATGGTTATTATAATATTAGGAAGATATTTAACCGTGATAGGTCCGTTCTTGATTGGCAGCGCTCCTAATTAATATTTTGAAGATGACAGAAATTGTTATCACATCCTTTTAACAATTTGTTTATCGTTTCTTGTTGTTACAACTTTCAGCTGACGAATATTAAGATAAATCGTATTGCATTGAACATTTCCATAATACGACAAATGTCTACGAACAAATCGCTTGGTCGTTGTTCCGCGGGACGCGTTTTGCCGCGCGAGTGCTCGCTGGAAGCGGCAAGCGCTCTGCGACCGCCACACCTCACTGCATCTCTCAATGTTCACCATTCACTTCCTACACTTTATTCACCAACATTTATTTATTGTTTCTCTCGTGTTGTGTGTGATTTCATGTTTGACCTATTTATGTAAATGTCACGGGGCTCTGAGTATGTATGTAGGTTGGTGTTGTAGAATTACTACTTCGTATTGATATTTCAGCAGTGAAACATATTGTAAGATAGCTGATTTTCTTATTAGAATAAAATTTACATCTACATGTGATGTAATATTTACACATTCACTATCTCGAGTTGTGCACTAAGAGTGAGCATCCACTAAAGAGAGAGGAAAGATACAGACTACATTAGAAGAGAGAAGAAACTACAAGAACAAGCTCTAAGAACTAACTACAGGACAGAGGAGAAGATAGACAGGTCGCTACGACACGCCAGTGCGAGAGAACTATGAAGAGTGCGCCACAGGTGCATGTGATGCTAGAAGCGACTCGTGTTACCATGGTCGTCGTCTACCGCGTCCGCGTCCACCTGCCCTGAGCGCTTGCCCCACATTCCTCTTAAGTTAGTCCATGCGGGCTCTCGCTTCCAGTAATACGATCCTGTTGGTCCATATACATCTATGTATTTGTACAATATAAACTTGTATGGAGTGCTCGACATATCAATTGCTAATTTACTAGCGGGTGACGATGCGTGATGTCAAATGAACACATTCGAATATATTTAGCACCGAGTATCGAGTCCATCCCACGCAATATCGCATCAATGAAATCCAGAAAAGTAATTTGACATTCATAAATACACACGAATGGCTAATATTTTTCATTAAATCGTTCATCGTTAATACCGAATTATGAATGTTAACGCGTGAAAAACTCTGCGAACGGCGGGGCTAGGCGGCGGCCATGTTGACTCGGGGGCTATTTAATTTAAAAAGCCGAGCGAGGATTATTATCTAATTCTGTCGGCGGCTCGCACAAATTACAACTTGGCTACAAATTTATTAGAGGCTTGTGGGGCGCAGTTTAAATTACACACGGAATGAAGGAGCAGTTTATTACCGCGCCGACGATGTCGTCGCTGGCGGGGCCCAACTCTGCCCTGACGCAGAACTAGCTCGCGAGTCTGAGAGCTGTTCGTAATCAGAACTCGTGCTGTAAACTAAGTCGCGATAACAATGCGCGACTCATCTAACTCCAGCGCAATACGTATCCATAAAGTGGAGCGTTATCTTTTAACTAAACTTGAGTTATTAATGTTGCGAACTGATGGCGCTGTCCACCGCGCGATAGCTGAGCAGCGGCCGAACACTCACAGTTGAAAATGTAAATCAATCAATTTAACGCGAGCCCCATCAATCAGACAGACGCGAGCGAGGCGAGGCGACGCGATGCGACGCGATAATTACCTCCTTCTGTTATTGTTCTGCTTTAACTACGAACGACAATTTATTAATAAACTTTTAAGAGCTGTCGTAATTTCGTCTGCGTTTCCAAATAATCTCTCTGATTGATTGTCGGAATCTTAATATAGATGTCTTGCTGGTAATTGAATTAGGCCGATTCAGTAGAATTATCACGTGCTTACTAATCGGGGTTACTGATTAGCGAGTAATCTAATTATATCAACACGAGTCTTATTATAGTGGAACATGATAAATATGTAATTGGACCACTTGAACTACGATCTAATTCCGTAGAGAAGACGATGTGTATTAATATTGCTGCTATGAGTTAGTGAGGCAAATGAAGTTGATGGCGACATGATGTGAGGGCTACGTACCACTGTTGTACTGCGCCTGCTTGACGGGGCGCTTGCCCCACGCGCCGTGTAACGCCGACCAGGCCTTCTTCTCGGGCGCGTCCATGCGCTCGCTCTCACTCAGCTGCGCACACAAACAATACCACTGTCACAAAAACACAGAACAACAAACTGGAACTGATACCACAGAACAGGTGAAATTATTCCGGCATACTATTTACATTACAAATTCGGAAAAAGTTGCTCAAAATATGTTAATATTCAAACTCTAACTTTGAAGATATTTTTCGAAAAGTTCCGTGCGCAATATTAAAAATATTTATGTATAAGCACGAAGGGGAGCAAGAATAGAACAGTTACTTTACATTTAGAAGTAGGTATAAATGTTTGAGTGGTGTGTAGTGACGTAGTTACCTGCTGGATGGGGATCAGTTGTTCGATGGCGGCGTCGATCTCCTCGTAGTCGGGTTCCTCAGACCGCTTGCCCCATGAGCCGTGGAAGTTAGCCCACTTTTCCTACATACGAGAAATCACAATACAGTTCATATTATTGCAATTAAAACACAGAAACATCATCACATTTTTATGGAGCTACCTATGGTTAAATAGTATACTTACAGGTCCTCGCTTTCCCCAGGCAGAGCTCATATCGTTCCAGCCACGCTTGCCCCAGGCGGAGCTCATGTCATTCCAGCCACGTTTGCCCCAAGCTGAGCTCATGTCGTTCCAGCCTCGCTTGCCCCACGCCGAGCTCATGTCTTGCCAGCCGCGCTTACCCCAAGGGGACTGGGACATGTCCCTCCAGGCACGCTTGCCCCACGCAGAGTTAAGGTCCTGCCAGCCCCGCTTGCCCCAGGCGGAGTTGAGGTCTTGCCAGGCGCGCTTGCCCCACGCGGAACTCATGTCGTTCCAGCCGCGCTTGCCCCAGGCCGAGCTCATGTCGTTCCACCCGCGCTTGCCCCACGCGGAGCTCATGTCCTGCCAGCCTCGCTTGCCCCAGCCGCCGCCGCCGTGCAGGCTCGACCACGCGCGCTTCTCCTCTTCCGTTAATTCTATTTCGTTGTCGTTCTGTGGATATGCACATTTATATTAAATCACTGCACCAACAGCGATTGTTTCCAAAGGAAATTGTTTTGAACAGTTTTCTTTTTAGCGCAAAGAGCGCTCGTTGAAAGATTTCAAAGGTACAATGAGGTAAGCAATTGTATTAGCTCTTTGTTTATTCACAGTACATTTTCGTTGTATCGGTACAATTGGCTGGAACAAAGCTCGCTCGGGGGAATTGTTCAGCGAAAAAACTTGGCCACAGCATTACTGACGCGCGACTGAGTCACAACTTGTTTTATTATTCTATTAAGGCGTTTGTCGCTCACGGAATCTTAATTGTGTTGTTGTTGAGATCAAACGGCGCGCGCGCTTTCTATGTCCTCGCGCTTGTTCTACTGCTAACAAAACATTGCTGTAATTCCCTAAATAGTTGTTACGAATGAATCATTTTACTTAATTTGTGTGACTTTCCCGCGCTCAGCGGCCGGGGATATAACGAATTAATTACATTGTGTAACAGGTCATTTACATGAACACTCGTATATCGGTCTCGCTGACACCGCATACTGTCTCCACATTGTGTTATTTCAGGAGTAATGAAAAAACCTAAATGTAACCCAACAAAAGTGAATATATGTTCATGAAATAGAAGAGTGGTCGGTGTGCGAGCGTATTTACGGGTATATCGCTGTATTTTTACTGTCGCGGGTTGTGTGGCCGCACACGGTACAGTCGCGGCGAGTGTTCGTTTGTCCGCGTGTTTAGTGTCCGGTGTCCGGGGGCCGATTGCCTCGCCCGCGGGATTGCCCCACTTTGCCCCGCTGTTAGTGCCCCACGTGCTGCGAAGACATAAAGACGCTGCAAAACGCGACTTCGTGTTACTGTGTCGCTGAACTTTCACACGACATTTAAGAATGTTTTCTACGACGCATAAGTTCAATGATATTTAAGTTTTTTTTTTTTTGTAATTATTATAAAAGTTATTCCTAAGCTTCGTTGATGACGAACTTGTTATGTGTGTAGAATATATTTTCTCCACTAACTTTTAATTATAGATGGTGGATATATTTATAGCCCAAATATCTATTTCGATCCGAGACAAATTTTGAATAATATGTAAATGACGGATCCATTAAATTTTGATCGAGTTCCAATTAAGTAAACTGTGTCGTCGGATAGACGAGTAAGAATTTACTGCCGATAGAATAACAATTGAAATTATTTTACATTGGTTTTTTATTTACGACAACCTGATAGCACTTAAGACATTAAGTACAGGATCGATAAAAATAGATACCTAGGTAATTACAACGAGATTTTGTTGTTCGCTGTACTTCTAATGTGAGCGAACATTTTTAATTAAGTTCATATCTCGTGTGTTGCCTTTTGTTGTGAAGGTAATTTCCTTCTATCCTATTTTCTATTTCGCGTGATTTTGTTGAGTTGAGGAATCGTGTTCGTATGTTATTGGGGTCGTCTTCGTACGAGTCGGTGTCGTGGCGGTGGCGTGGCGGTGGCGTGGTGTTACTGACCTGTGCAGGTGCCACGTCGTGGTGGGCGTCGTCAGCGGCGGCCACCACCAGTGTGGTGAGCGCCGACAGCCACAGGGCGGCCACGCAGTATCGCATCTGAAGACAAGGAACACGACACATTTAAATACTGTCCATAAATTAATTATACCCTAACAAATATTTCCTTTATACCTTTGAAAATCTTTGCGGTTTTCTAAAGAGTCGTCTTTGATAGGAAACAAACTAGGCGCTGTTTTACGTAAGAAATATGAACCTCTGGTTGTAAAGTATGAAACGCTAAACAAGTGTTGTCTGAGATGGATGCGCAGCTGTCATGTAACCGGCAGACTGGCACAACGGAGGCAGATTCGGAAGGAAGGCTGTACGTACCGGGAGCCTACATCTAACCGCTATATTATTCTTGTTTCCAATAGGACGTTTAAGTATATTTTTATGTTCACGTTGGTGAACATTGAACTGACGTAATTCGACCAAAACTGTTTTACTAGCATGACTAGTCAATTGTGATACTTAGAAGTGTAGCTAAGTTTAAATCGAGCTAATTATATCTATCATAAGTAATTCAGGATTCCGTGGATTGATGCCGACGTAGATAGCTAATTATGGCGGAGCTATGCGTTGTGATATAATAAGGTTGTATGACGTCACAGCGGCCGGTCTCAGTAACTTGCAGCGTGGGAATAAGGGTGTGTGCAGACGCGCCGGCCGTGCAAATGTCACGCGCGATAGGTCAGCGCGACACAACGCGCTATTTACGTGCACTTCATCACAAATATCACGATAATACGTAGTAAATATCTTCTACGCAGCATCTACTCAGAAGGTTGGAAGAACAAAGCACACTTGGCCGCAAATTTGTCGCTTCGCTACATTCGCTACATTTTTCATTTTTCCGAAGTAAGTCAGGTTTGTATTGCCACGTTTATCGGTCAGTGGACAATGGGGTTCAATATTTTGACCAGGCAAAAATATAACAAGACGCTCCTATATCGCATAGAGCCTATCTTTTAGACCATTCAGTAAGAGTTACCGTGATTTATCTTACACCAGTTAAAAAGGTTTAAGAAAGTATTTAACAATATTCGTGGAGCTATTTGTTAACGTTCCGCTGTAACCGCGTTTCAAAGGAGATGCGTAAAAGTAAGAAAGTTTTATTTGTGGAGCAACAGGCGGACGCCGTACAAAGCGGTGGCTCAAGGAGTGATGCTTTGTAACTACTGCTCAGCTGTAGATTGCCTATTGTTTTATAAGAAACGTGCTTTTCTGAACTCTTATTATGCACGTTGGTATTTTGAAATAAGTTTGAAAGTGGTTCCTTGTTCTTTTTTATTGGTCAGCGGGTGAAAAGCAAAGGCTGACTCTGCTATTCTTGGGTTAGAATTCAGTGTTGGGCGAAATCTTCATTTAGATCCAAGAAATAGTTGTGATATGGATACACAAAGTGTCTTCTTTAGTAAATATTTAATTGAAGGAAATTAACATTTCCTTGTAGCACTAGTAGTAGGTCTTTTTGGATTAATAAGGCCAATAAAAAAGGGCGCCTTGTAATGCGTGACCTTTGATTTCCCTGGTCCAGGTGTAAGTGGTGAGTGATGGAGCACAGCACCGACGCGAGGCAGAGCGACATTAGTGACGACAGATTGGTCGGCCGCCATTAGCGAGACAAATGCGCGGCCGCGCGATCCCATGCGTCTCGTCTGACAGGCCACTACAATACGGGCCTACATCTAGTGTTACGTATTGGCTAGTTTCGTTCATTCCAATTGCGCATGTTATTTATTGTTCCTAGCTTTCCTTCTGTTACAATTAATTTCAGTTGGAACTTTGCCTTTTCAAGAAATGGAAGGCATACCTCTTGAAGCAATACCTGTCACTCTGGAAAACGCTGAGCTCCGGAACGGTGTGTTACCTAGGTTTTATTTAAATTCTAAGTTTACGTGAATACTGTTCAACAAAATACGTACAAAGGAAGATAACTTTAGCATTCAAGACGATTATATAAAAGAAAACTTAACGCTCGGGCGCATGGAGATACCTTATTAAGATATTCTATTGAAAGTAAAATTTTGTTGTTAGTTTTCTTTGCAAGAAGTCGGGAGGCGGACAAGCCGAGGCCTTTCAATGTGAGATGTTCACTGATCTGCGTA
Organism: Helicoverpa zea; assembly: GCF_022581195.2. Classification (NCBI taxonomy): domain Eukaryota; kingdom Metazoa; phylum Arthropoda; class Insecta; order Lepidoptera; family Noctuidae; genus Helicoverpa; species Helicoverpa zea. The sequence goes on along the minus strand of NC_061464.1, from coordinate 12,691,515 downwards.
ACGTATGTTATAATAAATCTGTTTACAACTGGAGCTGTGTGTGAGTGTTGTTTGAAGTTGTGTATAAAATCCGTGCGTGTAATGTAATTAGGGCCCGACAGACGAGCAGGCGGCGCCGGGCGCGGTCACGCGGCGTGTCAACAAATTAGCCGGTAATTACTTTATACCAGTTGAAACACTACACTACATAACTTTTGGGATAATAAATAGATTTTCTTTCTTTCTTTCAAATACAATTGTAGAATCGTGAACAAGAGATTTCACTTACTAGCAGGTGAGATCGAGGTCAAGAGTGAATCCGTTCAATTAAATAACTCTCCTTCAAACAGACAAATACTGACTGAGAATGTCAAGGTTTTTACTTCAGAATGTTTTTCGTTTTTATGCAGCCGTGGGTGATGGAATACAATGCTGTTATTGAACATGGTACACGTTTGTTCAGACTATCTGAAAGAATTTCTAGGAATCTTTGACAGATAGGTAAGATAACCAAAAATTGAGTCATGGAAAGAAAGGAGTACAAGCAAGATAAGCGTCGCTCGAGCGAGATAGAGCCTCGTAAATACACATAGTACTATATCGTATGTGTAAATACAATCAGTACTTAGTGAAAGTTCTCGTCCTGGCCTCACATCACAACGTCGCGTGACGCCGCGCCGCAAGAGCGGTGTGAGACCACTTTGTAACATTATCTAACAGTTCGCGGTGTAATGGGACACGTGTGCTTCACGTCTTGATAAATCTTGCGGATTTTTTCGTTACTATACATTCTAGTTCAAATAAATTTCAGATTATGTACTTCTTTTGTTTTTCTTATTTAATAATAAACAATAGGTAGTTGATCATTTAGCAACTTCACATAAATACAATACGTTAATATGAGAAAACAATACATTCGGTCACAGAAATTCAAAAGCAACTACGAACTAAATTGAATAACAAAGGTCAACTCGATTAGACTCAGACATAAAACAGTGTCCGAGCGTCCGGCACCCAGCGTCCGGCGTCCGGCGTCCGGCGTCCGGCAGCTGGCGGCCATACCGCCGGACAACTTACTTCATCGAATTTGTTTCCTCGCACTAGCTCACAACTTTCACTATTATGTGCCACTCCTCTACCTACTATTGTATTAGGGGTGACCCTTATAAAAATAATCCATTTATTTACAACAAAAATCTGTGTTCTTTCGTACCGTGATCTCGAACCTATCAATATTCAATTACGGAGGGTAAACTTTCATCAGATATCCGAAGAAAAATTACTGTAAACAAATTCATTAGATCACCCTCAATACATAATGAGCTACTTAATATCCAGACAAGTATCGTCATAACGTTGCTCCACTTCGACAGGACTTGTTATCAAATAAACGCATATAATAATAATTAGCGTCCAAACAACATGCAATCCCTACCTCGCTATAAGTATGGATTACAAACACAACGCGCAGGTAAACCTGCCTACTAGTGACCGCAACACTTGAAACGGTAGCTGCGGAAATTGAATGATTACATCTGTGGCATCCGCGACGCGCTAACAAAGCGCGACAGAACGCGTGCAAGCGCGACATGACGCGCGGTGTCGCGCGATCATGCGGCACGCACAGCTCGCGCGATATTCCGCACGGGTCGAGTACAGCCGGTGCGGTATTTCGCGCGGCTATTGTTCACGACGTGTTGTGGAAGGTCGCCAATGCCCGGCGGAATTGAAGGGCAGCGTCGAGCGCGACTGATAAGCACTGACACTCCCCATAAAGCATTGTTTCAAGCCTCTAACAATGATTTCATGATGAATTGGGCAAAGTCTATCTATCTATCTAAACCAAACCCTAATCTGTAATTCGACGGTAGTAATGTGTAGCTTTGTTTAAGTCCGCACTAATAGGGCTGTATACCATAACTGGCGCCCACATTACAATAAAGTAGTTAGCCGACGCTTTGCTAATTTTAACGCAAATCAGTTTGAATAACAAATTATAGGTTTATGGTAAAAGCTTCCCCCGGACGTGGGAACTTTAATTCATAGTGAGAGAACAATGCGCGCGTACATTTGGTAAATACTGGTGATTAATGTTGGCTCGGGTGAGCCCGCGCGGACACCACGCGCTCGAACAATGGACTCAGACATTTGCATTAAACTGCTCACTATATATCAGCTGTACTTACACGCTAAGTGGATGCTAAGGAGCGCATGATTCCCACTAACTAACGCGTTTAATATTACTCCTGCGAGTTCTTGTAATGAGTCGATGTTTTATGTAAACTTTATCTTGTAGGACAGTGTAAAATCGTGGGTTTATGTAGGAAGGAACAAATTAAACCCGGCTTATCGGTTCAGATGTGCCTGCCGGGGCGGGGGAAGGGTAATAGCTTGAAATGAATAGCTATCAAACCGTTTGTTTAGTATGTTTTCTTTGTACAGACAAGAGGCATGATTGCTCATCTCAATATTGAGTGGTCAGCGTTTCGGCGAGGGGTTGAGACGAACATTGTGTGAGGCGCGATCACGCGGAATGTATGGAGATAGAGTCGGCGCGTGTCAGCAGTCTCGGCACAAGACGGCTACAAGTCATGCGACAAGCGACGCGGGTTAGTGAACAATGTAGCACATTTGCAATGTGGCTGGATTGTTAAGAACTGATTTGATAAAAAAAAAAACTGTCGGTTAAAGAATCTGATAATAAGTAAGTAGGTATCTGCATTTGATTTCATTGAACAACCAAAATAGTTCTGTAACATCGAATCGTGCTCATTAAAGTTATTGCTGTTAACAGCTGAATAGACATTCTACATGGAATGCAAACAACACCCATTGTGTATGTTTAGAATAAATGCAGTAGTGGTTACAAATTATTTTTTCAAATCAACTCTATTAATTTTCAATTTATGCACGTAACTTTAGATTTTTCCCAACTTGTCCGTTTGCCCGTTACGCTCGCCTCTTGTCGTGTCAGCACAATATGGGCGCTGTGTCCCGGCCGCGCCGCGCCGATGCCCTGCCGCCGATGTATATCGTCTGCAAGCGATCTACTACGCTTCGCTAAACCATATGAATATCTTACTATCCAACGAAGTGCCATCAGAGATCGTTGCACTGCTACACAGTTCACTTAGCTTAAAATCACATTCGATTCAACTAAACTGATGAATAAGAAAATACAATACTGTATTTTTGTCGACTGTTAAGGACTGTTTTCTTTTGTGGGAGTAGCAGTGGTTTATAAAACGTCTGCTACGTGGAGTATTCAGTTGTGACAAATACGAAAATGCCAAAATTAAATCAAAGTTGCAGCCCTGAATAACATCGATGTATAACTCGTTAAGTACGTCAAGTTAACCCGACAAATGCGAGCAGTGATTAGGAGGCAATCGGCCACACCGGGACATGGAGGGCCCTCAGCGCGAGAGGGTTAGAGTGGACTACGACTGCCACTGCTGGGCCATTAGTCCCACTATTACAAACCCCGATGGCTTGCCAACGACTACATTGAGCGATCAACTTTTATGAAAACGCGTTAAAATGTTAATATTTGACGATCAGGGAATTATCGCTCAGTTTGAGCACCACTTCGCATTTTATATTCCCGTTGACGTTAAGACAAGATGCTTTTGTTGAAAATATTGTCAATATAACATGTCTGGGACTCTAAAGTAGGAAACCTAAGCTTGTGCTCAGACGGACCACGGGAATTAAATAACTCTTTTACTTTTTTCCATGCCCATATTGTTAACAAATGAAGTTGAATGACGTGAGTTGTCTGTGGCTCATTAGCTAAGTTCCACAAAGGGCCACCTAATGAGATGTTTGACCAACTGCGGGCTTAAGACTTACAGCGTAGTAGGTATGTAAGGTAGAAGTAGGATACCTTCTACATTGTGGACTAAAATAAATACAAAATGTTTTCCGTGGAAACTCTGTAGTATTCTCAGGAACTGGGCATACTATATGTATGTAACTTTACAAAAAAGATAAAACTTAAATACAGTTTCAATACAGGAAGACTAAATAATAAAATATCTAAGGAAAAAATGGATTGAGAACAATTAGTTTTAAATCCATATTCAGGATAAGAATCTTAACATTTAAGTTGCGCAGTGGGCATAACAATGAATTTACAAAAGGTTTCATGAAAAGAGGTTTGACAGCGGCCCGGCCAGTCACGGCGGAACAATTTGTTGGCGCCCGACACCGACCTGTGTTACTATTACGATATTTTGTATTTTTAGAGAAAAAGATTACGTAATAAAGCTACATTCATTTGATACACAAATTATAGTTACTTTAAAATCTCGCAGCTTTTTGACGAAAATGAACCTTGAGGTTTCGTGTCTCACATCGCGTCTGACTAAAGTTAATTAGATTTTTCCTGTTTCTGCACTCTTTTACTTGGGATTTAAATAATGTTGCTGACATTTTGTAGATATATATTTCTGCATATTTTGCTTTACCACTGCATGCCAAAATGTAAGTAAATGTGGGGTATATATAGCGCAGTAACTAGTGACGTTTATAGTACTATAGTCAGGGACGTACGGAGCGCACTCATTAGCTCTATATTACTGTTATCTACAGTAATGGGTCATTACTCCGATTTCAATAGAGATTTGAATTCCATTGCACATTTGGGGGTACCTACACTCATTAGATTAGTAGATATTATTTGAGCACTACTTCGCAATTTACGTTTTAAAAGAAATCAAAAGGAAGCAATACCCTACACAATGTAGCTTCAATGTAAAGTTGTCTCGATTTCAAAGTCATCTCAACAGCCGAGCAGATCAGTGTAGGCTCACATTTAAATGGATCTCGAACAAATTGCTACCGACCAGCTCTCTGAATCGATGCTTTAGTTTAGTCGATTCCGCTCGCGTTGTTTACCGAGCATTCGATTCTATTTTACTAGTCGAATTGAGTTGTCACAGCGAATGAATTCGGATTTTTGTAAGCTTCAGTTTTTCCGTTTCGTTGGAAGATCAGCAAATTGAAGTTAAAATGTTATTCAGCTTAAAAATTGTACAACAAAAGTAATCTTGTATTAAGTGTGAATCAGAAACTTTATCCATTTGGCGCTGTATTACAATGTATGGCGCAAACGCCACAAGTACCAGAAAGTAAACCAAACTTGTTTATTGACTTTCCGCAAACTTTCGTGGATTGTTTAACTTTTGATTAGTGCACGCAATATGTATTGTAACCTATATGTGCATTTCCTAGTGGCTGTCGATATGGGGAGCGATGCGCCGGTCGATACTGCAGTATAAATAGCTTCACCATTCGATGACCTGTCAGCCGACATACCGGACACATCTACATATCTATCAATATCTTCATACTAAGTGAACTACACTCACGGCTCTGCTTACACTGGACATGTAAGATTTCATTATGTGCTGAGAAGGGATTATTCTCGTCATCACTGTGTCGATTCATCAAAACCAACACAGATATGTTTCTTTCTGTTGTTGCAAATATTTATTAATGGTGTATCAATCACGAGTGATGTAACGGGAATTACATAGAATTGTTCAATTCGCTTGCGAGTGTAAGTAGTGTAACCACTTAGAGTCGGTACATGAGGCTCGAGACAATTTGCTGCAATTGCCTCGTTTGTATAGAGCCTACAGCCGAGGGAAAGTAAGTAAGATTGAAATACCTGTTCAATTTTAGACATTTTCATGAAAAGTAATTATTTATTTTTTAGTTATTTTCAGGTCAAAAGGTGACAAGGGGCCTAAGCTGCCTAAGTATAGAGCTGACAGGCAAAAAGAAATTCACCAACTTTTTATCAATAAAATCTAGCTCACCTTCAGGAAATTAAAGAAAAATTTAAATTAAAGTGTTCCCTCGATTCTTGGTCGGTTAGTGGTGGAAACGTCAATCGATAAGAATGTCTGTAGGTATTCAACTTTGACATTTCTTTGTGTATCGATTCGCTTACAAATTACTTTCCGTGAATGTATTGATGACAAGTGAACACGGGTGACAATGACTCACTGCGTTTACCAAGTTTTGTCGACATATTACAATATTAAGGATATGATATATGTAAAGATCAGTACATTTTCAGGCGGGTTAGACTTTAATGATGTCCTTGGAGACACGATTATTTCTATTTTTTACCCCACGCGGGAAAATATGGTGGAAATAATGCTAGGGCATGTATCTACCTACCTGTTCTACTTTCTACTTGACTTCACAAACAATTGACCACTAACAGAGGTGTCACTTTCTGTATTTCCTATGATTATTGGCCGCTGCGAGAAATTCCAATTATTCGCTTGTCCATTTTACTTGATGATAGCGAATTTACGAAAAGAATATGGATAGCATTACCTAATCATCTTACTACTTATTCTGGTTTTGTTTCAAACACACTAAAAATAAAAGCTATATTACAGGCCTGGAATCCAATATATAATAACTTAATTCAAAAATTGAAAAGTAACTCGAGACTAATTTGAACCACTTTGACGATTAGACATTCATATTTATCATCAATCGTCCATTCAACCTTCACAGCGTAACAATACTAACTTGTAGTTTTAATGTAGGGTTAAGTAATTGCAATGGAAGAACTTGTAGCATTATTTTATACGAGCCGATATGAAGGTTCCGATCCGGCTAATGTGTGGACATTAGGCCGACAAATGGCGCGCACACATTAGCGCGGCCGAAGGATGGCGGCAGCCAAGCTGTAGGAGCCATATTTACTCAGTTCACATTGTTATACTGCATTTACTACAGTAGTATGAGAGTGGGAATTGATTTCAGTTATGACTATTCCAAACTTTCCTTGAAATGCTCTCTTGCTCATTGAATATGGTGGACTTATGAGACTTTCCATAACGAGGCGACAGGGGTTTAAAAGTTCCGAATGGCTTCGAAAAAATAATGTATCTCTTTTGATTCATTTGACGGTTTCGTGCCCTCAGATTTTCACACAGACATAATAGTCTATTGTTTTTGGTGCTGAAACGAACCTTTAATTGGTACCACATAATATAGAAGTCTTTGAGGAAAACTCACAAGTACAAACATCGTGGCTGGATTACATATTGTTTGCAATTTACATATTATTCAACTCGTCAGGTAGATCGAGTGCACCAGCTTTTGTGTAGCTGCAGTCTGCGGGCGCATTGTTGCTTTGTGTAGGCTACGTTTAGTTTTATAACCCAGGCTGAATGGGAACACAGTTAATTGTGTGTGATGGAACACAGCTGGGGGACACTCGTGTGTCTCACGTGATTATCATTGACGTGGGCCACTACCGGGAAACTCTATGACGCGATGAGCTTTCATTTTTAAATTCAGTAATGAGTTCTAAGACCTAGGACTTGATTTTAAAGAGGTTTTAACATAAGGTTTGGTTTCAGTTGATGGCAAAATGTTCACCCTAAGTTTTCCAGCTAAGTGGTAGTAAATAGTTTCAGGACTATTAAGCCATGGTCATTGACCATAGGCAGGCATTGATTATGGATGAGTATCGGTAATAAGGTCTCGGTCAATTCCACGTGATTGACGCATTCACCGACTGCCGACCGACTTCCCCTTCAGATTCTAAATTATTCTGTTCTTTAACGATTCGTAAACAAGAGAGACATACATGGTTATAAACGTAAAACACGAACAAACGACAAACGTCAGCGGTGCGCGAGTTAGCTCGTAAACTGTAACTCGTTAAATAACTTGCTTTTATGAACTAACACGCCATTGTGCGTTTAATTGACAGCCGCCAAAAATCCGCTGACAATGACGAGTCGCGAACTTCTCCTGTCGAAAACAAAAGTCGGCTTCGGCTTCGACTTGCGAAGTTGTTGCGAAGTTGAGCCGCTGTCGGTTACTTGTTGATTCCGAGTTCATTCCGTCGCCCTTTTGTTGTCACTCAGTAGAAATTTTAATTTATTTTTATGTGCTTTAGTCTGGCTGGCTTCAAAGTGAGCTAATTGTAATTTGGGATGTAATGAGCTCTCATTTATGACCGAGTCCTTAACTAGTGTAATTTAATCGCGGTTTTCTGTTTATTCTTCTCTATAGTTTGGACCTTTTTGTTGTAGTAATTTTACCTTAGCCATATTATTTAAGGGATGAAGTTTTTACACTAATAATAGTTTCAATTGGAAGGGTATTCTTGCTGATATCGGGCGTGTAACTAAACCAACTGATGTATCTTAAAATGTTTGCAAATGTGTTGACTCATTCATAAACAGACGCGTTTGAAGCTGAGATAGTCAGTACCTACATATTATGAAGTTTTCCGGACTTTAAAGTAATTTGCTTATAAAAGCGAACAATGAATGCTTCTTCAGTAGGTAGGCACCTTCTTCTAAAACCACTTAAATAAGTATATAAAGTATCAATCTGGAACAAAGCGGTCTGCTTAAAGTCAGTTAAGAATTAAGTGGGAGGAATATGAATAATCACATTTATAAAGTGAGTCCACAAAGTTTAAGCCGTCGCCTCATTATAGCGATTCAATCTGGCTAAGAATAAATCCCTTCTTTACCTGCGCCTAATCCGTTTGTGAGAGATATTGTTTCTATCGAGTCTGGTATAAGTGCGGCCGCGTGGAAACGCTCGAACTGTTTGTATTCACGTGAGACAATTGTATTGCTAGGGCTGGCACTGCCCTGCCGCCCGGCGCCACCTGTGCCCGCCTTCACAACGAGAGTGATGGACGAGTGATCCGGAGGGACCATGTCGGCCAAGACTTGCACACAATTTTCTTTGAGATTGATAAAACAGATGAGCAATTGTAGAACCGCTCATGATTCCTCACGTGGTGTATGTACTTAATCTTTGAGATTAAAGTTATACCTGTTTGCAAGTTCAACTGTGAATGACTGAATTGGATGAAATTAACAAATGAACCCCACTCACGGTAGTATGAGATTTTCAATTGACAACTGACAAATCGGCGTCTATTCTTACGTATGATTGTGAAAACCCTGCGTGGGTGACAACCCTCACTAATAGTACGTTAACAGCGATAATCGAATCGAATACACTCAATTATAATCGAATCGAGTCGACTATTCGGCTTACAGCGATTAGTGATCGATCCGCGCCAACAAAATTAATTAAAACAAGTTTTGGTGGTCGCTGGGCTGGTATGCGCGCCTCGCTCTGTGGTAGGTAGGTACTCACGAGACGGATGCCTTACCTGAAATAGAAAGAGATACATTTGTTAAAAATAGAATAAGGAAGTAGAACAAGAATGGAGCAATTCAACTAAATTAAAAATTGATTACTGAAAAATACACTACAATGTTTGTCTAACTCGTAATAGAAAATACCAGTGAGCAGCTAACATTAGTGTAGACGTTTAGAGACCATTAGGACTACAACTATCGTAATAGGCCTGTCTGTCTAGCCCTGTAATTGTATTCTAAACATGTCTTTTATACCCTTACGATAGAAACGTAACAATAATGTTGTTGTTACGATAGTTTGAAACTCTTTATTTAAGTAATACGAGAAAAATCAACTGAATACCGTCGATAGGCTGTATCGTTTGACGGTAACAGGCTCGACAAATAACTTAATGATATAAAATATATTGAATATGTTGCTGTTATGAAACAATACTAATATGAAACTTTATGAAGTACAGTAAAGATGTCAGTAGGCACGCGACTTGTGCTCGAGTGTTTGAATACAAATTGACTTAGTACTCGTACAGTTTTGAAACTTTAAGAAGCCTTGAGCCTTTGAAATTTTATACTTTACGAGTTTCTTCGGGTTACTATTGTAACTGGTTCATTTTACAAAGTCAGGAGTACGTATTTCAGTTTGAGTGATAAATTAGGAAGTTTTTGGGTAATTTAATTATGTACTTTTAGTAGCCCTGCTCAATTTCGAAAACTGGCATATCAATGTTTCAAAATCCACGTGAGCATAAATATATAAGTATTTCAGTAGGTAACTTGCTAGGTAATCAATCACCCTCAAAACAACGTATATAAATCTGTGTACCGAAGTAATTAAACTTGGTTGAGTTATAAAACTGTCGGCTTATTAACGAGTGCCGGAGACGCAGCGTGCAGGCTCCGGCTTGAGATTGCTATCATAGCTTGTATCACTTATGTAAATACTTGCGGGTTGCACTGACAGCTTAACTTAAACTTAACTATCTGAAGAATTAATGCAACGTTAGCTGCATATTGTAAATATTCATGCACCGTCGTCAAGATAATATTGAAAGCTCGTTTGTATGCTTAACATGTTAATCAAATCAGCGTTTTTCTTTTCTAAACTTTCAGTTAACTGTTTAACGTAATTAGCATAACATTGCATTTTGATGTTCCTTGCATATCGCTTGATATTATTAGCGAAAGTAATCGATACGTGCTGAGTTATTCATCGGCGAGTTCGATCGCCTTGGGGCAGGTTGTGTCGGGCGGGGCCGCGGGGCGCCACTCGTCAACCACCATAATAGCCGGCTGACAGGCTGAATGTAAAAATACCTTCGTCACGTATACTTGACGTCACTTGTGAGTACGACAATGTTTTTAAACTGTGTCGTCAGCCATCTTAGATTCTATATTTAAAATTGCCCTAATGACATTTTCGCTTCGGGAAAAGTTCGGAAAGTCAATGAAATCTTGTGCAACATTATGTTTTTAGCCATTATTTAAGTATGGTTTAAACCACTACTTTAGGCAGTTTTTTCGATAATACCTAATATGCATAGTTTCACAAAGAGAAAAGTTATCCAAACAGGTTTGATAGGTACCAATAAAACGTATTTCCCGGTCTCCCTGTCAGTGTATTAGCGTAGGGGCGCGAACTTCGCATTTAATTAAATGGCGCAAAGTTTAAATAGTTTCTTAAAACAATTAGGAGCGACACATTTCCGAAACTATTCGCTCCACTAATACCCAAATGTGCAGAAGTGCAAGTGTGACAATATTACACTAGTGTGACAAAGAACTGTTTAGACATTATTTAAGTGTCATAATTAATTCCAGCCTAGTCCCGATATGAATATAGGCGTAAAATATGGCTGTCTGGCTGAATCTGAAATCAATTGAAACAGCTTTTATTAGAGATGATGATAGTATTCTAGTCTATGAATATGTATCGTTACATTGAACCCGTAGGGTCAATCACATTGTAAGTAAAAATAAGTGAATTACGATATAACTGAACTTCTTGACATTTCTCCAAGTACGAAGGGCCCCATTTCCGTGAATTGTTGTTTTATCGGTACAACAGACCGTTAGATAAATATAATGCATAGCTAGAGCATAATTAAGTAATCAATTAGCGGTAATGTGCATCGGTCGCGGCTGTCTGTTGTCAAACAATTTAATTAATGCCTGAATTAATGAATTTAACACTACGAACTAACCGCAATGCATATGTTTTCGAAAGTTATTTTATACATATAGACACCTTCCTTTTTATACAGGCACATCCCAGGGAACTGTGTTAAGCTCCCAAACATCTTAAAAAAAATAACTAAACATCGATAAAAATATACACCTATATATTTGTTAGTCGTTGGTCCTTAGAGACAGATGAAATAATGTTTATTATAATGTAATTCAATCTGCGGAAGCTGATATTTCCCAGTTGTCTGATCACATTATACGACAAACACACGCGAGTGACGCCGCGGGCATAATATAACTTGACTTGTTGAGCTTACAACACGCGAGTGAGTTCGTCTAATATCCACTATGCCTATCATTTGCATAATATAACTTGACTTGTTGAGCTTACAACACGCGAGTGAGTTCGTCTAATATCCACTATGCCTATCATTTGCATAATATAACTTGACTTGTTGAGCTTACAACACGCGAGTGAGTTCGTCTAATATCCACTATGCCTATCATTTGCATAATATTTAACTTGACTTGTTGAGCTTACAACACGCGAGTGAGTTCGTCTAATATCCACTATGCCTATCATTTGCATAATATAACTTGACTTGTTGAGCTTACAACACGCGAGTGAGTCCGTCTAATATCCACTATGCCTATCATTTGCATAATATAACTTGACTTGTTGAGCTTACAACACGCGAGTGAGTTCATCTAATATCCACTATGCCTATCATTTGCATAATATAACTTGACTTGTTGAGCTTACAACACGCGAGTGAGTTCGTCTAATATCCACTATGCCTATCATTTGCATAATATAACTTGACTTGTTGAGCTTACAACACGCGAGTGAGTTCGTCTAATATCCACTATGCCTATCATTTGCATAATATAACTTGACTTGTTGAGCTTACAACACGCGAGTGAGTTCGTCTAATATCCACTATGCCTATCATTTGCATAATATAACTTGACTTGTTGAGCTTACAACACGCGAGTGAGTCCGTCTAATATCCACTATGCCTATCATTTGCATAATATAACTTGACTCGTTGAGCTTACAACACGCGAGTGAGTTCGTCTAATATCCACTATGCCTATCATTTGCATAATATAACTTGACTTGTTGAGCTTACAACACGCGAGTGAGTTCGTCTAATATCCACTATGCCTATCATTTGCATAATATAACTTGACTTGTTGAGCTTACAACACGCGAGTGAGTTCGTCTAATATCCACTATGCCTATCATTTGCATAATATAACTTGACTTGTTGAGCTTACAACACGCGAGTGAGTTCGTCTAATATCCACTATGCCTATCATTTGCATAATATAACTTGACTTGTTGAGCTTACAACACGCGAGTGAGTTCGTCTAATATCCACTATGCCTATCATTTGCATAATATAACTTGACTTGTTGAGCTTACAACACGCGAGTGAGTTCGTCTAATATCCACTATGCCTATCATTTGCATAATATAACTTGACTTGTTGAGCTTACAACACGCGAGTGAGTTCGTCTAATATCCACTATGCCTATCATTTGCGTAATATAACTTGACTTGTTGAGCTTACAACACGCGAGTGAGTTCGTCTAATATCCACTATGCCTATCATTTGCATAATATAACTTGACTTGTTGAGCTTACAACACGCGAGTGAGTTCGTCTAATATCCACTATGCCTATCATTTGCATAATATAACTTGACTTGTTGAGCTTACAACACGCGAGTGAGTTCGTCTAATATCCACTATGCCTATCATTTGCGTAATCTACATACATAGGTACTAGTTGTTACCGCGACTTCGATCACGACTCGCGACATTTCACAAACTCCAAATTATTCCTAAGACACGTTATTATTCTTCTTGTAACAATATTTTGTTAATGAATACATTAATAATTTGTACTTGTTAATTAAAGTTGGGAAACTTATTTCATTAGCGTTAGGGAAATCTCTTGTAAACCTCATCTATACATATAATAAATCTGTAAAAAAACTGTGTCTGTACATTGAATATATTTAAAAAATAATAATTGGGTGGGGTTTAGAAACAGTAATGGAGCACAAATCCAAAAAAAAAATTCTGTCTGTTTGTCTGTATGTCTGTATGTCTGTATGTCTGTATGTCTGTTTGTTTGTACACGCTAATCTTCGGAACTACTGAACGGATTTCAATGATTTTTTCTTTGTTGTATCAGTATTAAGCCTGGTCAACATATAGGCTATAATATATCTTCGAAACTTGAAGACCTGATGCAGAACTCCAACAGACCAACAAAACTATAAGAGATATAAAAATGGTGCCATGGCAAAAATTGTTTCATGTGATGAGCATTTTTAGTTGAGATAATAAATTTGAAGATCTGGAACACCTGATGTGGAACCCCAAGAGCCCAGCTTCTCTGTACCATATACAGGTATGGCGTTTTAGCAAAAGTTGTTCAATTTGATAAGCACTTTCTATTGACTTACACAAATTGAAGATCTAAAACACCTGATGTGGAACTCCAGGTGCCCAGCTAGACTATAGCATATAGAGGTATGACGTTTTAGCAAAAGTTGTTCAATCTGATAAGCACTCTCTGTTGACTTATACAAATTGAAGGTGTAAAACACCTGATGTGGAACTCCAGGAGTCCAGCTAGACTATAGCATATGAAGATATGACGTTTTAGCAAAAGTGGTTCAATCTGATAAGCACTCTCTATTGATGTATAAACATCGAAGATCTGGAACACCTGATATGAAACTTCAAGAGCAATACTACACTTGAAATGTATAGAAATGAATGTTATGAAATAGGTATGGTGAATCCTATCCTAAAATAATGGACACGTATTTTTCTTTTCTCTCTCTCTCACAAACAAATAATAACGAAGATACAACAACGCTTCGTTAAGTCACTGCTTAGTACAAATTTTACATACTTAGACGTGGCGTCACGAGCCCTCACTCTCCGACTTTGTTGCGTTATATCTCATTATTATTTTGTATGTCTCTTCCAGACCTCGGGACTACAGAGTTCCGAATTTTTGGGAGGCAAACGTGGGGCCGAAGCCAACACGCTGAAGCCCTTTTGAGACAACTTTAATGAAATGGTGACACAATACCGTCGATTATCCCTTTATACACTATAGAAATGAACCCAAGGACATTCACCGGTGGACGTCGTTAAAAAAAAGACAATCCCCGGTTCTGTGCTAAACTATTGCTAACTATTGAGGGAAACTACTTGGGCTATTTGTGATGGGATGTTAGTGGATGTCAATGGTACATGTAAAAATGGCAGGTGGAGACTCGCCACCTCACTTACTGGGCCCCCGGGAACCTGAAGCGTGAGGATACCTCGGCGGACTTTAAACACAGATTACGCGCTCCCTGTGCTTACCATGAGGCACCTACCCTCCGAGCAGGGCTACTAATCCTGCTCTAGCGACTCCACTCTGGACGGCCAAGCCAAGCCAGAGGCGTGAGACCTACCCCCGTCATGGTTCACTCCGACCGGCCGGAGATGGGGGATACTCTCCCTGGAGAACTCAGCATATAGTATAGCCCCGCGGGGTTGCTACTCCCCGTCATCAGCCTCAGATGTCCTGCGGTGCCTATATCTCATTATTATTGTCGTTATTATCTCAAGAGCCTTTGTCCCAATTATGTTATGGTCGACTTCCAGTCACGATGCAACTGAGTACCAGTGTTTTACAAGGAGCGACTGCCTATCTGACCTCCACAACCTGGTTACCCGCTCAACCCAACATACCTTGGTAAGACTTACTGGCTTCTGACTACCCATAACGACTGCCAAGAATGTTCAATGACAGCCGGAACCTACAGTTTAACATCCCCTCCAAATAACGGTTATTGGTATCCAAAATATACGTAGAAAGTACATACGAACTTAGAAAAGTTGCATTGGCAGGCACTTGCCAGACCTGGAATCAAAGACGCACGCTCATACTTGAGAGATTGGTTCTCTACCCACTAAACCACCACGACTTCCACTAAGTCACCACGACTTTGTCATCTATTTAATGTTTTTTTACGTAATAATACGTGTAACATTTTTGCCACATAACTTAAATGCAGACTTATTAGAATCACTACTTTTATCCCTATGATCACGCCTATTGCGGTTCAGTTCTCAGCGTTTTGTTTAGTGCAATTTAATTAAATATATGGAACGTTTCTAATGTTTATCCGTATTCCGTTGTTTTCAAGTCAACGGGCCCTTAAAATTCAATATCAGACGGTTCAGATCTTTGATTTTGCTGACCCCGTAGTCGCTGGCATAAGGGACAGGATCCGCGTACGAAGTCGCGGGCAGAAGCTAGTTAAATTAATAAATGAAGGAAAAAAATACTGTAAGAATCTCCGCTGTTATTTCGTGTGTTTAAACATTCATTGAAGTATTTACTTATTACACACTTGTTTGTTTTAAACACGCATGTTATTATACAAAGTGTCAATATTTTAATTGAATATAGAAATAGCCATGGGTGCAGTGTACGCAGGTGTCCACAGGACTGAAATGTAGGGCAGGTACTTACAGCTATGTCAACTCATGTACCTATATTTGAGAAATACAATCAGTTAACAAGTGAGACAGACACACTACACCTGCTTTACAGGTAATTATTTCAATTATTTTGTAAAGGATTAAGGTTCCACATTCGTCTAGGAACCACAGCAGAGATCAGTAAACATAATGCAAACTTTAGTAGTTGTAAATAATTAATTTTGTGAGTTTGAGAATCCGATCCCTCGTAACACAATTATCCTCGGTGACAAGTTAGACAAATGTCGGCCACCCAAAAATGTTGCAAACATTTAAATTACAAAACATTCCACAAGTCTCAGACTTCCAATACTGCGACTATTTTATTCGAATAAGCTTTGTGAAAGTTTTGTGATTCACGTGACTTCTTTTATGAAAATGTTTTTTATACCACTTTGCGCTGCTCCCGATATAGTTTGTTCCTTGTTGATGTTATTTACCCATTAATTACCGGCGCATGTCGATATCGGCAGGATGAGTTCTCAAGCTCTCCTGTATCGAGTTGTTCCTTTGTGGCGCGGTATGGTCGGCCGAGCCGATAAGTCGGATGAGGGCGCTGGTTTGTTTGACTTCGACTTACAGCGGATATCGGAGGCGCATTGTGTGCCTGTCTTGTTCCCTTGTACGGCAATAACGCTGACCTTATTCTAACTTTAACTGCAGTTCATCAACTAAAGTCTTCTTGTTTCAGAATATTATCGATTGTGAAAAGTTTCGTTTTCAAGAAAGAGCGATAAAAACCTAAGTTCTATAGTAACAAGAAAGTTGGTCTCAGTGAGATAACATGCTGCCAGTGATCCTCATCGTCTGCTTGTCAGGTAAGGCTTTATTTGAATTAGAGTGATTTGTAAGATTATGCTAGGAGGTAACATCACGATTATACTTTGAGGAGAAAAAAAAGGAATTGTAAAACGCAACTTCGCAAGTAGATTAAGGTACTTAGTCGAATGAAAAGAAGGGTTATAAAACCTAAAGCATTTAGTAAAACATATGTCGCATACATTTATTATATCTTTTTTCTCATCAAGTTTATTGAGCCCTTTCCTCATTCGTCATAAAACTAAATGTCGTTACGTTCGCGTGCCGTCATGTTCATCATTCGGCGATGTTCGCTCGGGGCACTAAGTCGACAGCTGACGAGTTGCCGTCTGCCGCCAATTGCCTGCTAAGTGCCCCACTTAGTGCCACAGATTGCCTGTGAACTTCGCTGTTTACCTCACAACATTTTCCACCAGTCATGGTTCAAAGAAACTTATTTATAACCCGCTATTTATGATCGACACATAAATAACACGCTTTACACGCCAGTCTAGGTAATTAAGTATTTATCAGTGACAGCTGAAACTGTCGTCACAAATTCACTAATGGTCGTCAGTAATCATTATGAAACCAAAGCCGCGGCTAACGTAGTAATTATCCATTTTATCGGTATTCGCCCGCGCGCTCGCTCCCACAAACTACTTAAGCGGACAGATATTATGAAAGCGATTATATTAATATCGCAGGACGGATGCAAATCTGTTAGTAGGTGGTGTAGTATTCAAATTTTCCGGTCGGGTTGCGGTCCGGTCCGTCCGGCGGCCGTCCGGCGAATTATAAAGGCCACCTATTGTTTTGAGTAATGTTCGTTAATGAATTTCTATTTATACAGTATGGAGTAAGTATCGAGTCTGATCTGAATCATTCATGAAGGAACAATTTCCGTCCGCGGTAATTGGACTCTCTTATATGAATTATTGAACCGCGGGATATTATGACAAGTGCACTCTTTTCTTTTCAATTTACCGCAGGGATGCAGGAGGTTTGTAAATATTTTTGTAGCTGTCATTGTGTTTAAGTGATTAACGATTCCCCCCCCCCCCTCAAAACTTTATGAGACGTCAATAAAGAAACTAATCTCAAGTGCACACTTAAAAGGAGATGTTAATAAACCCCCGGCGAGGAGACCTCACGAGGCGTGTGTACAAGTAGTATACAAGTAGACACGAGACGCGGAGGGTTAATAACGCAGCTTGTCTGCGCTGAGATTGAGCTGTCGGCGAGCCCCGCCAGACACTTTGCGATATTTGCCGTCGTTCACCAGACACTTTTGAAATTTTTTCAAAGCTTTTAATGGACGGTGAAGCTTCTTTTGCAATCAGTTGTTGCACTTTTTAATCAACTACCACGAGAAGAAAAGATTCTCAGACTTCCAACATTACCTACTCTGTTATGTAAAGACAGATTTGGTAGATGTTTTCAATCATTACGTTATGTTCGTGGCCATAAACATTTATATTGTAGGAGTTTTTTTGTTAATTAGAAAATTAACATTTAAATACAAACTTATTGCCCTTGTCATTATTTATCATTGCTTCGTTATTTACATAGCATAGCAGCTACATAAGTATCGTCAAGTGACACTTGTGTACCGAGTGTCCGAGTGACGAGCTCGATATCGATCAATGATTAATGACGTACCGATAACATCTGCAGACGTTGGCTTTTGCTTAATAAAGAAAATTCACTAAATTGTGCTGGATTATGGCTTATACCTTATCAGTTTCGTCAGTTTCTTACAAAAGGGGCATTTTGGAACTTTAAAACAAGTTAGAATGTCATGCTTTGAAGAGCTGTCAATACCGGCCGGTGCTAGGAAGACGAATGATGAAGCGACCCTCAGTGAAGAGGGGGGGGGGGTGTCACTCTTGACATTTAAAAGGCAGCACTTAATTAACGTAATTAGTCGATTGTACTGTGTATTAGTTATTCTGATCGATGAGACATTCATGTCATATCGGTTTAGTGAGTGACAGTTTAAGGTTCCATGTGGTCACATCGCATAGATAAAATGAATTGAATTGTTGTCGTTGCAAATCACTCTGCCATTTTAGTTTCTAGCGGGAAATGTATGTGGTCTCCCAACAATATTTCCGGCGTTATCATTAATCATACTTATCGTCATTTCAGAATCTAACTACTTTGTTTATCGTGACACCTAATCCTAAAATTGTTAATAAAAACACATTTGTAAATAAACACGTCGTCCTAATCGACATTAAACAGACAATTAGTCATACAGACAAAATGTCTATTCTAGCTAGGTATCGTCTGGTAACGTTTTTATTATTAGATGTGCTTTTTGCTGGGTAAAGGTAGTTAGCGAGATGTTTATTTTTGCTCGTCATAGATGTTTTTTAAGAGAGAGTCGTGGTGGCCTAGTGTTCAAAGAACCAACCTCTCAAGTATGAGGGCGCGGGTTCGCATCCAGGTCAGGCAAGTACCAATGCATCTTTTCTAAGTTTGTATGTACTTTCTAAGTATATCTTAGACACCAATGACTGTGTTTCGGATGGCACGTTAAACTGTAGGTCCCGGCTGTCATTGAACATCCTTGTCGTTACGGGTAGTCAGAAGCCAGTAAGTCTGACACCAGTCTAACCAAGGGGTATTGGGTTGCCCGGGTAACTGGGTTGAGGAGGTCAGATATTCAGTCGCTTCTTGTAAAGCACTGGTACTCAGCTGAATCCGGTTAGATTGGAAGCCGACCCCAACATAGTTGGGAAAAGGGCTCGGAGGATGAGATGTTTTTTAATAGGTAAGTATCATATCACGAGTTCTGAGAAAATGTAAAAAGGCTAGAAGGCTGAAGATTTGACTGTCACTATTATCTAAGAAGTGTTTTTACTGAAGAAAACATTAGAAGACAGGATAAAATTCTGTAGTACAGATTGTCTGTCGGACGGACTTTTACGCAACATTTAGCGCAAACCGATTTGTCCTCCATAACGCAAGTCTATCGTTACACAGACTGTGTGCTTCCATTCCGGAGAGAGGTTTATTTTATGACGGACCACTTTTATTATTTGTGTGTTTGTTTACCACATAACATATTCATGTTTGACACAATATTCTTGTTCACTATTCATAATTTGTTATACACACGTAACACGCTGACATTATGAAAAGTACATATCCAAGCTAAGCCATATAAAGCTCTCCCATAACTCAGTTAAATACAATACATCATCCATCAACTCAATTAAAAATTTCACAATAAAATAGCAATTTTCAAAATAAAGTCTTCCCTAACACTACACAGCAATTGTTCTACTAATGAACTAGTATGAAGCATCACATCGTACTGTTATAATTTTCTAATATCGTAACAGTACGTCAGTCTGACATGGTCTGACATGCGGCGGCCGCAGCCGGGCGTACCGTCAGAACACTTCGGCGCTCGTTACCGCGCTCATCTATATCTCACCGCGTCATGTTGTGACGTTGACAGTAAATGTAACATATCTGATAGGCTACTTTTGCGTATAGTACACAGGCCAGGTCTATTTTAATAATTCAATTACTGATCTTTGAAACGACCATCGCAAATCCGCCTTGAGCAAGCATAGTGAATAATGCTCATTCCTTGTCTATACGAGAGCGTGCAGTGAGACAGTAAAAAGACTGAAGATGACGATGAAGGGACCATCTGACCTACACACATGACCGAGCTTGTACTCTGTAAGGTAAAAAAGCTGATAATGATGAAAGGACTATCTGGCCAACACACGTACACGTATAAAGTCAAAATTAAAGGGCAAACGTTCATCTATTCCCAATAGAGTTGACTACTCACGTAGACATTACAGTCATGAGACATTGAATCGTGCAGCTAACGTGTGCTGGATTAGGATTATAGTATTTGTGCGTTGCAGCGAAGCCGCAGCAGTGCAGCCTCAACCCGCCGGTGACGTCACCAGCCCGCACATAGGGTAAACTCACCAGTAACTGGCCACTTAAGGACAGCGAGTTGTTCATTTAAGTGCCATGGAGAAATGTGTCCAGAAATTAATATTCTTGTATCAACTTTAGTTAAAGCAAGTATCCATTTATCGTTATTAGTGAGTAAAAAATGAAACAACATAGAATTATGTAGTAATATTTTAACAGAATGAAAAAGTAGTATTTTTTAGTAGTAACTGGCCATTTAAAATTAGATATTAGCCACCATAATACCAATAACTGGCCATGCAAAAATAATATTTAAAATCAATTAAAATATATAGAATAAAGCAACTATATTAGAAATTAAAAACTTAAAAAACATAATAAAACAAATTCTAACAAGGTGGTTCTTAATTCGTAAAAAAAAACTACAACTTAGCTTAATTTAATGAGATCAGTATACCACAGTTCGTTTGCACTTAAATCATAGTATGGTAACGAGGAACTTATCATTTGTAGTTATTGACGTGCTTAAATTAATTAATTACATCATCATCATCATCATCAGATGTAGAGTAATCTCTCTCTTTGTAACAATTATGGCACAAAAAAGAATCACATTCAGCCTCAGGAATATGAATCCTGTGAGACAATGGTATTCTCATGAAATTGTTTGTTACAGAGCCTACATAGGATCACCCTTCTTGTTATTAGATTCAAACAATAGTCACAACAAGTAACACATCGGTTTTTCTTATTTTCCAACAGTTTATTGGACTCGTCTTGACTATTTATAATTTTGTTAGTAGCAGTCTTTTTTGTTTTATTCTTTAGTTTTTTATTTGGTACATCATTCTCTTTTTGACTTTTTTCTCTTCTCGTAATCTCTTCCTTTCTTCTTTTGCGGCATCTTCTTCTTGCTTTTTTTAATTGTTTTTCTCTTATCTTGTCAACATATTGATTGGATGTTTCGCTCAATTTGGCGCTTTCGTTGTCGTTTGGGAAAATCGGGCAACTTTTGTTTCAGGTATTCAGGTATTTTGTTTCAGGTAGGGGAAAATTTACAAGAGTATTGTCAGACCTGCTGTCTTGTATGGATCAGAGTGCTGGCCCACAAAAGCGACGAATGAAAGACAATTGCATGCGGCAGAGATGAGAATGTTAAGAGGTACATATGTGTGGTGTTACGCAAATGGATAGAGTGAGGAATGAGTATATAAGAGGAAGTTTGAAAGTAGCGCCGGTATCAGAAAAACTGCGTGGAAACCGGCTGTCATGGTATGGGCATGTGATGCGGAGGAATGAGAATCATGTTGTGAGGAACATGATGAGTATGAATGTGGACGGATATAGTGGAAAAGGAAGACCAAAGAAACGATGGATGGATTGTGTGAAAGTAGAAAGAATGTTACTTGTGAGATGACGGCAGATAGAAGAGTATGGAAGGAGAAAACATGCTGCGCCGACCCCAAATAAAATTGGGATAAGGGCAGGATTATGATGATTTTGTTTCAGGTATTCCGAGAAAGGTATATTTGAGACAACAGAAATTGTTTTATTTGGATTGGATACCTTCATTGTTTTCAATAAATTTGATAGCATTTTCTATTGCCTCTTTAGAGTATTGGCGTTTTTTTAAAGACATTTCAGAAAATCTGTCCAACAAAAAAAAATCCGTCAGTAACTGGCCATACAACTATCAGTAATTGGCCACCCATGCCAGTTACTGATAAACTTGTATATTTTTATCTGGATTTTTTTTACACGATAGTGTGCCTTATACTCATTCTAAATATGTTTATTTTTTCGTAAAATTCGGACATTAGCGTATAATTCAGTAACTGGCATGAGTGGCCAATAAATGAAAATACACAAAAATGAAAATCAATAACTGGCCACCCAACTAATCTCGCTTTATTATAGATACTGACAGAATAAAACCTTAAAAAACGATCGTTTACCATCTATACAATACCACAAACACAATCAACTCACGTTTACTACACGAAGTATTACAAAATTCACTTTTAAATTCAATCATTACCTTAAAAAAAATTTAAGGATTTACCGTTCACGTCGGAACTCGTACGCGTGCTGTCACAAAATGACCGATATTTTTGGCGCTAGTGTTCATAGAGGAAAAAACTGTCACTATAATGAAAGCTAGTTGAGTAGGTAATACTAAAAATAAATAATAGATGGCGTTCTATGAGAATAGTTCTTAATTTATGCAGTCAAAGTGAATAGTGGCTAATAATTGAAAGTGGCCAGTTATACCTCGGTTTACCCTATGTACCTAGACGAGCAATTGATCGTGAGGAAATTACTATTTATATGTGGCTTATTTTTTGTATGAGTGAGATCGACAAAGACTTGGATGTAAGAATGCTTCTTTAGTGAGTGAAAAAGTGGAAAATTACTGTAGACAATCATGCCATATTTTGCAGCGTCCAGTTGCATCGAAAGAGAAAAAATCTAAGTAGGTATGCAAACAACTGCAAGATGCACTTCGACGGTTAGCAATATGGTCGCCGACTGCACGACTCAAATATTTTTAATAAGCGAGTTTTATTACGTTTCGGCCTGCAGTCGAGTAATAACACTGAGATATGACGGTCCTCTCGAAACGCTCATATTAGAAAACGAAGGTATAAATTCGGCACAAAACTGAAAGAAACTGCTAAAAACTTTAAGCAATTTCAAATGGAAAAGGATTTAATTTTTTCTTTAGACTCCAAGAAGGACAAACTCGTTGTTAGAAAACTAGAGAACATAACGCAAGGACGAACCTAACATGCCGTGAAAACGATTCTTTGAAAAATATCAGTAACAGTTGGAGCCACGCGCCTGCAGCAGGAAAACAGGAAAAACAGACAATATCAATAATCGTGTCGGCAAACAGTTTACCTGCACACACGGTCACTCGTGTAACTGAAACCAAAAAGGCCGTGTTTGTGGAGCTTAGCGAGCCCGCCGTGATCCCGCGCCCGGCGCAGGACGGCACGCGCTCGCACCGCACGCCGGGGAACCAACCATCGGTTTATTTACTGAAATATATGGATAATACTAGCTCCACAACACCAATAAAATACCTAAAACACTTCCTCTTTGAAAAGCGAGGCAATAATTGAATGGAATTAGAAGCCTATTCAATGGAATCAATCAAATGTTTGACTACTTTAAGACGTTCAGGGACACCGTGTAATTAATGAGTCTTTTGAGATTCAGAAATACATTTTCGATTCCAAACGTTTTGATGAAATCCTAAATTTTCATATAGTGCATTTTCACATGAAATCATGCACAAACTGTTATGATGTTTGTTATATTTTGAAACATATTTTCCGTTTCAACAAAATTTTAATATTAGGATATTTCATGTACGCCGGATTTTTTCCAATCAAGACCAAATTATATGATAGGTGAACGCAATAATTTACAGCAATTCCGAGAGTTATCCGTGGTGTTGCCACAGGCGATGAAAATGGCCGCGCGTTAAATTGAATGCTGACTTTTTGGTATGGCAACTTTGAGTTTTCTCAAATTAACAGCGAGAATTTATGGAATGAGAGTTTTAGGTTCCGTCGTAAATTAATGTCATCCTGTTGATGTTCGCGCTTTCGAAAAAACGATTAATAATTGTAATTAATTACTGAATGTTCTTTAAGAATCCAGAGTGTCCTTGTAAGCACATCTCGCTATGTAAGTAAGTATATCACAATGCTATTAAAATGAATCTGGTACATTTGACATTCGTATGATGCTTTGATGCTTTGTGTGTCGTGTCAGATGTCAGTAGTCATTTGTGTGCGTGTCACGAGGTCACGACTCCCGGAGCATTGGCATCATTTGCTGACATCAAACATTCGCTCTCTTTGTTACTGATACGTTCCACACTCAAATTAAAATCTCCCCTTTTCCCATTGCCAATATCTACCGAATATCGGAGGTGTGACAAATAATTGTATAACATGCCTGTCAAATCCAATTTCCCTATCGATTTGTATTAACACAATTTTGTCTAGTACTGCAAAGTTGAACATGTTTTATGCCTTTAGTATGGGAATTCGAATACCCAAATCTTAAATATTTAAGTATTCCTCGATGGCGCAATGGTCACCATGCCGGACTGCCGAACCTGAGGTCCCGGGTTCGATTCCCGGTTCGGTCAACATTTGTGTGATGAGCATGCTTGTTGGCCGTGGTCTGGGTGTAACAATATGTATTTATAAATATGTATATGTATATATGTAGTAATTTGTAGTTTATCAGTTGTGTTAGCACCCATAACACAAGTTAATTAATAACTTACCATGGGGCTAACCGACCGTGTGTGAAAATGTGTTCCGACATTATTTATTATTTATTTATTGCGGTTCGGACTCAAAAATACAAGAAACTTGTCTGAAAACTTTAGATAAAATTCTTAGATGTATAAAGTGGAGCAAGGGCATGAAACCTTCACATGAAGTAAGTACTTGATGTTCTGACATTATCGCGACAACATTAAAGTTGGGGTGAGTTGTAACACTACAAAAATCGCTATAAAAGTAAGGCTGGGCGCAGACAGACGGGCCGGCGCGCGCTGATACCGTTTACGAGCGTTGGCGGCGCGCGCGCTTCTCCGCGCGTTACTGCTTTTATTAACGTGTCAGTTATCCGCCAGATCGTGTGTTTATAGCCGTTTTATCTGGCGAGTAAGCCTTTTTATACGTTTGTAGTGCTCCAGATAACGATGCCTTGTTATAATAATAACTTAATCGCCCGTCTCGCCATGTTCCCAGTGAAATTGTTATCTATCGCCCAATATCACTCAACGTGAACTGAAAATTTTATTGGAAATGAAATAATATGAAAACCAACTCGTCGTAAACTATATCAATAATAAAGTCGATAGATCATCTCGACGGACGGACCCGAAGGCATTTCGTTAATTAAACTTATAATTCTTGACATTTTCAGCTTCAGTCAATAATAAAACTGGTTTTACCTCGAAACCTAAATTCCGAATAACAAACTCGAGGCGACATAAAATCGAAACGTCAAATTAATTGAAAGTGATTCGGAGAGACGTTTTTAACTAAATATTGGTTGAACTCGGTAGCGTTGAGGTGTTACTGTTGACGAGTATAACGGTGTAAGTGCTTATTTAAATGTATTTACACGAGCCGCGGGTAATTGCGCTCGGCGTGTGCTCGGCGTGCGGGCGCCGGGTTACGCGGCTCGCGGGTGACGACGCTCGCGGGTGACGCGGCTCGCAGGTGACAAGGAACTCGCATAATTATTTATTACGATATTATGAACACGCGTTTTCGCGCCACCGCCTGGATTAAGCCGGCTTTCCTATTGTGTTACTTTGATTGCTGAAATTAATGTAACGTGATTATTTAATATTATGTAGGTATACCAATAATGAATTTCATGCGCCCTTTCGTTCCGTACGCTTACATTAGGTACCGAATGTTTAGTGCGAAACTATGAATAGATGAATACAGAGTCGCTGCTGTAATTAAATTATGATTCAAAGATATATTTTACATTCAAATACGCACCAAGTTAATCCGCTACCTACTTAGTTACTTTATGAATAATCAAGCCAACTTCTCCTGCATTATAAACGCGTTAATTCTCACACTTTATGTCTTCTTTGCAATATCCCAGTTCTGTACAGAACGGAGTAATTCTAGTTATTCAAGTAATAAAATATTTTATCCATTAAAATAAAATATTCCGAAGGTAAAAGATATAATAGAATTATAAATAATAACGTTAGCTGCACAATGCTATGTTATTTCCCTAGTGAAACGTTCCACTGGTGTGTGCTGTATTGTTATCGCGGCACCACGTAGGGCACACTTATTGTTCTCCATTACATCAACAACTTGCTTGGAAGCACTCGACGCCGACGACAATTATAAAATTTGAATGAGAACGAACTGGCGTTCCGTGCACCGCGGCCCATTGTCTATGGCGCACCTACCGAAATAATTTCAATTAAAATTCTGTTCTATTTACCGATCGCAGAGCCATCCGGAAAATTTTATATTGTACTCGTATCGAAATATTTAAAATCCTCTTATAATTTATTTTGTAAACCAGTAGAAGCGATGCCGGTGCAATTTGTATGGTAATCGCTCGCGTCATAGTTGTGGACACAGCTTTATTTGTTCTGTGTTTTTATTGTTAATTGATTGAGGTAGCCTAAAATGTAACTCCGGGCGGTTTTATTATGATTGTACATTTTTAATTAAAGAGTGAGTGCGGTCGGGTGGCGGTGTAGTGGGTGAGCTGTGACGGGCTCAACCGCGGCTCCTAATTGAATGATGGGTGAAGCCCACTGAGTCGACTGGTTCGATTCGTCGCGGGCGCGATGGTTCGGAATGAAATAATGAAGTGACCAGACACACCGCGGTATGAAAAACAATGATTGTCCAATAAACCGCCTGTTTGAATTTCATGCGCTTTTTAACGATATGAACAGGTACGTAACTGCAAATGAAACCAATTAAAATAAACGTTACAATTGGAATATTGCATATTTAAATTTATTGGAAAACATTTTCCGTTCATTAAACGTTATGGTCTAAAGGATATTACGAAAATCGTTAAATGCAGTTTTCTTTTATTTCGCAAGGCCGTTGCTTCGGAAAATGTAATACGAGATCGAGTAGGAAAGCTAACATCTTAGAACATGACAATTTATTCGTGAAATAAAAGTAATTATTTTGAATCCCGGAAACGCTCTGTATATCTCTCCACAAGTATATGATCACGCTAGGCCACGTGGGGGTGAATTCACACGTGTATACATAGTCCTGTACGACTTGTAGTTACAAGCAGTACATACCAATACATGTGTCTAGTCATGTAGCATGTATGTAACATTTTGTCATAAGGACACAAGCAGACAAACAATAAAGTAAAACTATTCTATTATTTTTTCATTTTCAGCACAGCAGATGATCTATTGGAAAACAAACAGGTAGTTGACTTATCATTTCAAAAAAAATCGTGGAGTCGAGAAGCATCTCACAGCAATCGGATAATCCTTGCGTTAGCACGCGGCGACACCGCGGGGTTCCCACGGCAGATTACAGAACTACTTCCCGTGAACAACTCCACTATTTGTGACGTATTATTCATGCTAGCGATTCTAGTGACACATTAAAGAGTTATACAGAAAGACCACTGCAAGAAATTCTGCGAGTTAAAAGATTGCAGTAACTGTTCAGATATTACTCTTATGTCTGAAGGTTATGAGAATTTAAAATCTTTGTCACCCGCAGTGTCAACTGAACCTGGTAGTGAACCTAAAATATTTGTTTTTCGTGGCTAAGATACCTAAAGATGACATCTTTTCTAGCTGGGTCGAGCTCTACTACAGATAGTCAGAGTAGACCTTCTGTCTAACATGAGTAGTGAGTCGACTTATGTCTAACTATGTGTGCGGAGGATGTTTGTGGATGTGGGTCATCGAGGAGATAAGATTGATGGCAGCGGCAAACAGCCCCCCTCAGCCCCGCAGCCTGGCTATCATCGGTTATGATCCACAAACAAGACGACATGGCGACTACGATCTTTTGTCAGCCATGTAGACTGGAAGGATTGATGTTCTTAGCTCGAAGCTGGGCTTAATAACTTTACCCAAGTCCTACATAAGTTAAAGATTTTAATAACTTGTTGAGCTAGAGACAGTTTTTCGCATAAAAGAACAAAAGAGAGATTGATAAAGATGTTATGACATACGTACGAATGCGATGCTTAAGAATGTTAATATAAAAGTGCTAGTAAATAACAACTAACGCTAGTAGATACTAAACAAACTAAAGTATCCTTGTGTTGTGAAGTTCGTCATACGAATACGAAACACGTTAAAAAACCAAAGTTAGAAGCAGAGCATCCGTTTTTCCGTCACCTCTCGCGGTTATGAATAGTGATCGATGAGCCAACTAGCGACAAAAACCAGCGCCCTTCAAGCAACACCTGATACACTGAATATTTTGTCAGCTTTTTATTCTCTGCTAGTGGGAAACATCGATGGTGTTCATACACTATGATTTATCATTCAAGCAGCGGTAGAAATGACTCAGAAATCGGGAAATAATTTTGAAACTAAAGTACTTGTCTAAAGATAATTTAAATTGTTCATATTTCCACGTGCACCGAATAGATGTGAGGTTGTGTAACGATATTGCTCGTCCCGTGTGCCCAGCCCAGTAAGCATAGCTTTGACCAATCGTCGCCAACCGTGCACCGATTTAGATACCCAAGCCATCCGAGAAATCTAAATGGACCTCGCTCCGAACCACAATATTCGCTCTTATAAACTTTACTAACTCCGCTGGAAACAAATCTAGTTATATTATTATATTTTAGTAGATTTCATATTCGTTCATTTAGTGGTAATACACTTAGCTGGTTCTGCGTGAGTCATTAGTAACGCTGTCACGTAGGAGGCAGAGGTACCAGGGTCTCAGCAGCCTCAGGAACTAATCACTAGCGTTCTAACAAGTTGTGATACACAGTCGTAATGTTTGCCCGATCCGGTGTAAAAGCTTTGTCGTGTAATGTCCGACGATTTGGGAAAGTCGTGTGATCATGTAAACATGTAAGTGACCGATGTAAAGATTAGTACACGCTGAGTTGTGTCACAGGTCACATGTGTCGCACTTATACTTCGGCCGTTCAGAGAATGCGTTCCTGACACCTATCAGTTAGTCACGACTAGTGATGGGCACAACATAACACTGAGTTCGTTACCGTTCCTTCAAAATGAACCGCCGCATTATTTTAAGATTATTTTCGTTTTAAATTGGCGGAATCATTTGTTTTATATTTTAGTTATTTAAGTGGAAACCAAAAAAAGGTAATATTCATATAATAAAATTGTTTTATTTATTCTTTGTTACAAGTACATTGAATTGAATGTGCGAACAGAATATTAATCAGACTCCGATTTGCTTGAGGAGGTGGTGTCTTCATCATCATCTTCGCCTACATGTATAATTATATTATTATCAATAACAGAATCAATCCTGATATCTCGGTCTAACAAAAGCCGGGTAATCAAATAAAAACAGATCGAAAACACTTGAAAAACGTGGTCTATGCGCACGAAACGACAACGGACGACTGTTTTAGCGTCACAAAATGGCGGCCCATAACGCCATTTGGGGTTACCATTTTTAATCTAAGTATAAAAATGCGGTTTGGTCATAGTTTTATTTTTATATTTCATAAAAGTTATAATTAAGTCTTATAGTCCATTATTTTCCAATTCTTAAAAAGAAAATCAAAACGTATTATTTTATATTATAACTGTATAAGAACAGATTACGATACTTGCCTGTTATTTTTAGCACAGCACTACAAAATATAAACCGCTGACATAACCTTGTAATAGCGCAGTATAGATTTAGAAAAATATTGTTTACCAAGTTATTTGACACTCAGTTTGGCACAAAATTATAACATTCATTGATTATTGATATAATAATGTTGTTTTAATGCTCCTCAATTGTTAAAACGGTAAACAACCAGCAAAAATATTTTTATCGTAACTGCAACGCCATTGCAAAGTTACGTCGTCAGTTCAATCGCGATGTGTCAGGAACGCATTCTCTGAATGGCCGAACTATAGTAGTATGGCTTCACAATTATTATTAACTCTGCAGGGGACTTTTTGAACATTCTGTGAAGGCTATTTAAATATGTATGAAATGCACCTGAATCACTCTTCAGCGTCATCAAAAATTCGCTGAAATCTGCATTCCATTCAACCTATATACCTTACGTTGTATAATCAATTGTAATTAACGCAACAGTTATTAATATGTAAAACTGGTGCATAATTACTCGTTGTTAAAGTGCGATCACATCACTGATATTCAGAATACGTAATTTTTATAGGAGCGTATTTAAATGTGGGCTAACTATCGGCCGCGAGACCGCCGCGTCACGCCGCGTGCCCGCGAATCCTTACTAATATTATAAATCGGAAAGTGAGTTTGTTTGTTTGTTTGTTCCGCTTTCACGCCGTAACTACTGAACCGATTGCTTTGAAATTTTGCAGACGTAAAGTTAGAAGTCCGGATTAAATAATAGGGTACTTTTTATCCCGAAAAAAATAGATATTCCCGAGGGAAAACAAAAATATTGTTTGCTTGATGGATGGATTGTAGATGGCGCTGTGTGTCGTTTAAAACAAGGTAATATATTGCAAACGAATATAAACATGTAAATTTAGAAGCTAAATGATACGATAATGAATCCCCGAAAATGAGGAATTCCCGAGGGATGATGTACAATTTGTTTAATCGTCTAAACTGTTTTTTTTTTTACATCTACTTATATATTGCAAACGAATATGAACATATAAATTTAGAAGCTAAATGATACGATAATGAATCCTCCAAAATGAGGAATTCCCGAGGGATGACGTACAATTTGTTTTATCGTCTTAACTGTTCTTTTTACATCTACTTATCCTGAAATAACTATAATTCAACGAATTACTAATTGGTATAAGTATTAGTTAAGTTATTTAGTTCTTGAGGTATGCGATAGATGGCGCTGGGTGTTTTTAAAACGTGGTAACGATGTGTTTTTAAAATACGTAAGAAGTGCAATGATATCTCGCGCTTTAACCTGTAGCTCATTGTTCAATCGCGAGCTTCCCGATAGCTCGATAGATGGCGTTGTGCTTTTCTGTATCGCGGTGTTAAGGTTCGCCGCGAATTAGTCTTAGGGCTGATTTTTCAATCATCAGTTAACTTCTATCTGAGGAATAAATATGGCGGTTTGACATATTTTCCATACTAATGCTGTCAAAACGTTAAAAATATTCCTCAGATAGAAGTTATCTGGCGATTGAAAAATCAGCCCTTAAGGTGTTTTGAAATCAGTGGGGCCCAGTAGGGCCAGGGCCAGCCGGGGCTGCGGGTTGTTCGAAAGAGATACTGCGGCCCTGGTATATAAAAGGCCTAGAACGGAACACTACGATTTTAGTCGGTAAGAGTCTGACACTCCCTCACCGCTGCTAACCCAATTCCAACAGACCTCCCATTTCAATTTAAAAGACTACAATTTCCTATAAGGGTTTCATTTGCAATGACCATTAATAAAGCACAAGGCCAAACTCTAAGGGTTGCTGGAGTACACTTAGAAAAACATTGTTTTTCGCATGGTCAGCTCTATGTAGCGTGTTCCTGGGTTTCCAGTGCCCAAAATCTGCATGTTTTTGCTCCACAAGGGAAAACGTATAATATAGTGTACCATTCAGTTTTGGTTTAACAACTAATCGTATCCAGCGTTACATCGCGCTTCTTAGATTTTTCCGTGGGAATGAGAAGTTTTCTTATAGTTGTGATTTATACCGCAATATAACCGAATTCCACGCGGGCGAAGCCGCGGGCGGAAAGCTAGTTAATTATAAGTGTAAATTGTACCACAACTGTGAGAAGATGCCCACCCGTCAGCTGTCATCGATAGATTTTTATCGTCTTTTGTTACAAAAAGCATCTTACTGCCGGGAATGATATGGTCTTCACGGTTCGACAATTATTTGTCGTTAGGGGTAGTTAACATTTTTCGGGCATTTTAATAAGATTTCGGCCCTTCTTTATTGCGATTCCTTCAAAGCGGTTTAAGCCAACATCCTGAGTTACATTGCGACGAATATAAATGATTAAAGCGCAGCTAAACATCTGATAAGTTGAGAGCTGTGTAGTTAAAATGAAACGTCGAGTGTTTCATTGCGTGAAGAAAAATATTTCATTTAAGATAAAAGCGGAGCCCGTATTTATATTCCAGGTTACTAGGTTAAAGACAAAAATAAGAAGGACGTTTCTCATTACACTACGAGCTAGATAAAAGTTTTTTTGTGAGAGAATAAGTAAAAGATCTGAGTGCCCGCGCTGCGCTCTATAGAAATTTTAATAGTCACCGCAGGAAATAAGAAAAATACTGTTGGCATTGTTAGCCGCGGACTGCTAATGAATCTCGTCACTTCATTAGCGAAAAGCGCTGTTCGCCATACATTGCTACGTTACTTCGTGGACTTAAAAGTTTCTGCGCAGCGAGCTGTAGTTGGACGGAAAGGTACAGAAAAATGTGTCGCGGCCGAGATGTCGCTCATTAGCCGCAGCTTTGTGAAGCCTTTCGTGTTTATGCCTAACTAAGATAAGAATGTCATGGAGACATTTAACAGATTCCCTCGACCACATTACTCTTTTGTGTTCGGATATTATGTTAAGAGTTTAGCGCTCGTTTGTTGTGAAACATCTTAAGTTGGCGGGGATTGCATGCCGTCATTGTCCTTTAAAAGCTT
Organism: Helicoverpa zea; assembly: GCF_022581195.2. Lineage (NCBI taxonomy): Eukaryota > Metazoa > Arthropoda > Insecta > Lepidoptera > Noctuidae > Helicoverpa > Helicoverpa zea. The sequence continues at coordinate 12,658,587 of NC_061464.1, read as the reverse complement.
TTTTAAAATGCTTTCAGTGAAAAAAATAGAGATGCGTAATCTCAAAAATCTTTGTATTAATTTACATGTTTATTCAGTGTCACTGGGATCCCTCGAGCCGGTCCCTCGGGTCAACTCAGGGTCTCCGGGGTCCACCTGAGCTCACCACAAGAGCCCTTCAAAATAATGTTTTTCCTGCTACAGGTCTCTCGAGGACACTTGCAAATATATGCAAAAGGTTATTTTTTATATTGTAACAACTTGCGTGGGAGTAGTTTATAGACTGGACTTTTAAACGGAATATGATCAATATCGGGTGTATTTCCTTACATATAACAGATTTTGATCCTTTATATCGTCATTATAAGATGAAAGCCTTCGTTCAGATCACAAATAAACCTGCTTTATATGAAATATCGTCAAATATCCTAAAGGAGTGGACGGCAAACTGCCGGCGGACATCATTTGTTGCGACCGGCTCAAACACTCTATTGAGATGTTTCAATTTATTCATATTGGTATAAATATAAGGATATTTGTAACATAGCGTACTAGAATTAGAAGCTGTGTCCCTGTATTCTTTTGTATCCAGAGAGGAAGAAGTGGCCTAGCCACAACTCAAACGGGAACTACTTAAACATTAGGTCCCTGCTTTACGACATGCATATTGCAGAAAAAGTGTCATATGCATAAATAAACACTGTTATCATGTAAGTGAGATTGCAAGTAAAAAAATCAAAACCATATAAAATAAAAGGCTCTGTCTATCAATATTTATCGGTCGATGAGACGATATCGAGAGAACATGAAATACTCCAATCGACATTGAGCAGCTTGTCAGTGTCGCACGATACTTGTCGCCGATTGCTAACACAATAAATTATTACAATCATAATCGAACGACATTCTTTCCTTAATGTAAGAAAAGATTTCATTTGAATTCTTGCTAAATTTTTGCAATATTTTTTTAAAACAATGTCATTATAACTTTGATTCTCATTGATGGAAGTATTTCCCCAGTTTCCCTCGTAACACAACAACATGTACACTGAGAAAGTTCCTCCGAAAACGTAATTTTGTGGAATACTCAAACGAAACTTTGTATGAAACTTTGACCATGAAATACAGTTCGCGTGTAAGGAACGAAACTATATAGTTTAGCAGTCCTCAAGAGCCGTGAATCCTATTCCCTGATTCCGTTGACGGCGTCTAGTTGAAAAGTCGTGTAAATCTATTAGAAGCCGCGAGTCAGCTGCACAATGAGCATAGTGCTGTTCCGTGTTCACATCGCGTGTATCGATACGAGCACAACACTACGCCGACTTGACAGAACCAGACCTTTCTTCACAGTGACGTAACGAGTTTCGAAGTTTTGGAATTAAAATTCGAGGAAATAGAACACTGCTAGATGGCATAAAATGGAAAGCATTAAATTAGTAGATATTTAGCTTTATAATTATGGTCTCAGAGATAATAAGCACGACGAAAGTCAAGGGTCATCTGGTTTTAATTTGAAGGAAGAAAAGTTCTCAATTAATTGCGCAATTAAAATGGAAGTGAAATAAAAATGGTGAGACAAATGTATTCTGGGAACGCCCACAAGCACTGATTTATGAAATAAACTGAGATTCGGTTCATCTGAAATTCAAACGAGCCTCGTTACTCGCCGGGACTCGAACCCGGGACTGCTCAATTAGCTGGCGCTTCTTATTTGTCAGTATGGTTTAACGGTTAATGTTTTGAGCTCCTTTTCAAATGGTTCAAATGTTTTATGTTGTCTATTTCCGTGTCGCGGTACGGAAACGGCACATAAATATAAATAATTGTCGACACATCGTCGTGTCATTGCTTAGTGACCGTGAAACCGACTTCAATGTTGCTTATCTAGCTTTGATTTTTGATTGAGAAAAACAAATGAAGAAGTGTTCAGATTTCAGTTCAAGAAAGAAGAATTGTTCCATATGTTTGTTAACCTCATGGCACTTTAGATGTGCCTTTCTATTCTTCCTCGAGTTTCGAAGGTTCTCAAGACCACGACGTGACAGAGTTAACATTAGCCATCTGTTTGTTCACTAGCTAACGCTCGTGTAAACCAGTCGCTAATCTAGCGGTGAACAATAGTTTAGTGCGGGATTAAGCGTCGATCAGTTGTCGCAGTTGATCCATCACCTATTGTACCGTAAGCCCTGTATCATTGGACTGCGGTTTGATGACTAACTATGTGTTAACTATGTCTTACTAGGCCACTTAATGCTAAACTAACTAGGTATATGCTTGCTGTCAATTTGGATGCAATGGTGAAAGTAGGCTACGTTAAAATTAAGGTAGATGGTTGCTTTGAATGAAAAGTGGTGAAAAGGATGCTAAGTCGAGTTTAGGACAAAATTGATTGATTTTTAATTCAATCAAGATTTGCATAATTCTGTTGCCCTGAATAATTTTAGTTCTGAATATGGATATCTTAAAATATAACCTCTACTGGAAGAACTTCAGTTTTTATAATGATTTCAATTACCTCTGAACATGAAGGCCAAGAAAACAGTGCGCTAACAAATTAATTAACAACTTCTAAGGTGTATGTAATTACATAACACTTCTTTATGTAAACAGTAAGTACTGACTGATGAATAGTCTCAGGTTGTTCTAAACACGTTCGAATTAAATCCAAAATGTTCCTTTTCACAGGATAATGCGTGTCACCCACAAGGGCGCGTTGTTTTCCAATTGTTTCGAATCCATTGCGCGCTGTGAGTGAACAAAGACTAACGTACAATGGCCACGTGGGTCGAACTAAGAGTAATTCGGCGAAGAAACAGTTCGTTGTGAGTCGCTGCGGGCGTTGCTTGTCTATTGTTAGTAGTAATGTGTTCCTTACAGGGCACGTATTGTTTTGAGTATTTCTCTGAATGTGTACTCCTGTATTTTATGTTTTCGTGGAACACAACATCTTTCATTTGAACGTTTTTCCTAGAGTTATTTAAGTCAAATTTCTTAAAACAGGGAATAATGTCGCGAAGGCAGATAATAAAAGGCAAAGTCTTTAATAGCCAATCCTTTTTCTATGTATCCTAGTGATAGCGGCTAGGTTAACTATACTTATTCCCTCTTTGGGTAAACTCCCTGTTACTAAGCACAAGGGTAGGCTACCTCGCATATTCCTTCTAAATTTTATCTACCGCCTTTCCAAGAATAATTAGCATAAAAGTCCTTAGCCCTTATGTTAAGAGATTCGTGTCACCAGTACAAGTGCTGGAGTTATGATTGGTCCATATAATGAGTCACGTCCCCTGATCAAATCTGCGGAGACTATCTAACTTCGGCAACTTTCGGCCACTCTCGGACGTGTTCGGCAGACGCATCGCACATTGATGTCATCGCCTTTAGATCCTTATCGGGTAAACTAACAGAACTTACATATTATTTTAGTTGAATTATAATTCTGTTTAATTAAGTTATGGTATTATAGCTATAAGTTTGTTTGTTAATGAATTGTGAAGTCAGGAGTGCGTAACAACTTAAAAAAAACTTTGAAAATTCTAAAAGTTGAAGACAAGCAAATTGTAGGTAATCATAAATACATGTCCCTACTCTCTACATATAAATACGTAGCTGTCAGTAAAATTACTGATAAATAAGTTATTATTTAAGGTAATGACTTTCAAGTTGTCTTTCAGTACCAATGTTCATTAATCAATGGTTACAAACAACGATGTTAATAGTTATTTGAAAACTAAGTAAGTAGTAACCTACTTAGTTTTATTTCTTAGTCTTTATTAGAGGAATCTTAAAAAAAAAACAATTTAATTTCGCAGACTACCGTCTATTTTTCTTAGGTATGAGCACTCGTAACTAAACCTCTCAGGTTTAAAACAAAAGACCTAATTAGCAGACTATTGTATAAACACAATTAATGAGCCCGTTATTCTAAAACAAGTTATATCTTTGTCTCACACAGTGGGCTAGTGCGCGAGTGTCACTCTCCATTTAGGCGTCGAGACAGTTCTAAGCAAATCTAAAATGTATACAATTGTCTAACAGTTGTTGTCAGAGGCGGGGCATTCCGTAACCACTGGCTTTCAAATGTTTAATTGATATACTTAGTGAGATGAAGTAAACAATGACCAACTTTAATATAATGCCCTAGAAACCTAACAGTCACGTCGACTGCACGTTACGGAACTTATTAACACAAGAAGAAACATGTTACGAATATGTATGACGTGTTTAAACATTATATCATTTACAGTTGTGGCTCATATTCATATAAATACGTTTGTTTAGCTGATTGATTGCCAATAAATACTTTCACTTGATTGATACGTAAGACATCTGTAAGGATGAGTGCACACCGGCTTAAAAATGTGGAGTTGACAAATAAAGTTGCACGGTATTGAGAAATGAAACCTGCTGAAATCTCTACCAACTTACAGAATAGCATACACCGATACATAATTAGTATTAATTAACCGTCATTTAAAATCATACAATAAATGAATCATTACTAAAATAATGAATTATACAACAATCGAATTTAAACCGATCAGCCCACTCGCCCAGTATGTCACCCGCCTAATATTCGTCAACTTGATTGATTTGCTCGAAACTCGTAAATCACAGTCCCCAGTTTGTGCCCGAACAAGAACTTGTATAATTGTGCGATTAATATCAACTTTATGAAGTAATCTCAGCTATTTCCATTTGAAGTTATTTTAAGTGATCGACGTGTAAGTTTCTTTAGGGTGCGTCTACACGGTGCATGTAGCTGGAGCAAGTTAACATGCGCAAGTGACTAGAGCACGCGGGTGGGTATGTTGTTTTAATACATGCGCGAGTCGCTGGACCCGCACGTGTTTAAAATGTATGTAACCTGCGCATACTACATGCACCGTGTAGATGCACCCTTAATGTTTAGCTATGTACGTCGCGTGGGGCGAGGTCGCTCTCGATGCGCGTCGCCTCGCGTCGAGTGTCCGGCGAGCTCTCATTGCTGCTTCAGAAGGAAATGCCTTTCCTGTGCAACATTTGTTTCTTTGTATCGAAAAAGCGAACAGAAAGCATTTGTTAACTTATTATTGAATTACATACATACGTTGCTCGCAGCACTTTAGAGAAGTTTGCATTCTACTAGCCACTTTAATGTTAAATCGCTTTAGGTCACACAAAATTGCGAGTCCTTTATGAAATCGTTGAGGATTTATTTCGCGACGCCAGTCTATACATATAAATGTAAAAGTTGAACGGATCACATTTCTTAGGTCTATATTTATTTTGGTTGAATGTGTGTAGGGCATTCGTCACGCGGACGTGTCGCACTAAATAAACTGCTCGATATTATGTGTGGCGACGCGAGTCACGCTCTCCCATACAACTCCGCACAATCGGCTAGATGAGGCGGGATTACCTACAAGTCGCACGCTCGTAACTAACACACACGGTACTCGGGGGATTGCGATTGGAAAATAAACTTTCATTTCGTTCAATCAGAGCATCATTTTTCATTTGCAAAAACTTTTATGCGAGAATCCATTCAAATATATTTCGTTGAAATGTTTTAAAATTGAAAAAGTCTGAACATTTTCGTATTGAATATCAATACGTTGAAGGTTGTACTTACTTACGGTAGTAAAAAACAATGTAAGCGAATATATATAGTAGCAAATCGAATCGAAATCCTTGAACTACGACCAATCTAAGATCGGAGTGGTTTGTGAGGGAACACGAAACAATCGCGCATCTGTCTCATCTCAGTGAGCTTACATCTTGTAATTAACTAGCAACTACACTCAGGACAACAACCAGACCACAGTTATATTGATTGTAGTTCAAACAAGTTGTAATTTGAATAGTTTAGGAAATTCTTTCAAGCTGTCATTAGCCAAAACTAAATCTATACAATACAGTATGTTACAAAATGTCAGTTTAAGTGCAAAAGTTTGTGTCCGCAGCCGGTTTGACGATGATCGATTCGTGAATTAATATTGCGAAATAGCAATCGGAATATTGACGATGAAATAATGATGAAAAGAGTGCCGCCATCGCTTCCGTCGGCATTGGAGGCGCTATCGATCCTATGTGCCCAAGTTACTGTGCTAATATACTTTTACATTTATGTACCTGTATTTAATCACTTTCTATCACTTGCAACGAGGATGGAATTAAAACATCACTTTGCCTATAAAAAATCTTTTAAAGTACGAGCTAGTTTAAAATCATTTTATCTCTAGTCTTTAATAATCTTTATTTTATTAGAATGTCATATTATTTACACGTTTGATATAGTTTTAATATAACAAATATAGTTTCACCGTCATCTTGGTAAAACTACTCGTAGTTTTCGTTTAAATACTACATACCTTTCAATTTATTTTCAAACCCAAAGGCTGGTTTTTATTTTGGTCAAAAAGTAAGCATTGCCATCCAACGTGGCAATGCTGCCAGCCTCTTGGGTACACTCCCGGTGGGCAGCGATGAGGAGTTTTTTGATGCCATTTTATAATTGTTTTTAGTTGTATATATGTATAAATAAGTTTATTTTTACGTCATGTAAATATGTACTTATTCAATTATCTTCAAACTGAATTTAATTTAACTTGGTTTGTATATTTTGCAGTGAGAACGCTGAAAACCGCACACTTACTTTCAGTTTCTTGCATTTATAGTACAGAAACTATTTATATTTTGTACGTCATTAGTGCCTTGCTACCTAAAATACTAAAAAAAACTTGAGCTAATTAAGCTTAAGCTAATTATATTGTCGATTTCAATACATACGAGCGCAAATTATCTGTTTTAAATCATTTAAAGCGTGTTTTACAAATAGAGTTTCACAATGTACAATCTCAGACACATATATTATTCGCAGTCGCACAAAACAATGATAAATGATAAGTTCAATCTGCAGCTGTAAGAAACAAAGCTGCGATATATTGAAACCTTGTTCGATATTATATTGTACATCTGTTGAAGGTTTTTGTACAAGTTTTTAGTTTTAAACATTGTACGTTGAATTTTAGATAACATATTGGTTTTCGATTAGTTTAAGGCAGTGATTCCCAAAGTGGTCCAGGTGGACCCCCAGGGGTCCACGGGAGACTTGCTGGGGGTCTACGTAGGCGTGAACAAAAAATGGGGGTCCATAAGATGTTAATGGGGGTCCACGAAAACTTATCTGCTTTTGATAGTAAAGAGCAAAAATGTAAGCATAGTTTTTATAAGGGCCTACCTACATTGTTTTAAGTACCTATCTAAGCAGATAATATTTTAATAAGGCAAGCGACTGTTACTTGTCCAAACTTGCGTATTCGATATTACATACAATTTCGTGTATAGACTTGCAAAGCGCACAGTACGTGTACAGATTTAAAAGAAAACTTGATCAAATTCAAAGCAGACATTGCGTATTTGACAGATTTGTTTAAAAAAATTAATGATATTAACTTGCAGTTACAAGGGGACAGCCTGAATTTAATAAAAACAAAGGGGATAATTTCGGCTTTTCTTGGGAAATTGAAATTTATGAAGCAAAACATTAGTCGGCGCGAATTCTCTCAATTTCCAAACTTGTCGCAGGTAGAATGTATTGATGAGGATATCCATACCTACAGTCAACATTTAAGTGCCCTGCATGATGACTTCAAAACCAGGTTTGAAGATATACTGACGATGGATATACCACCATGGATCATAAATCCATTTGATGAAACGGAAGTGGCCAATGTTGTATTACAAGAGGAGCTGCTCGAGCTAAGCACTAATGAGAAGCTGAAGGTGAAATTTAGAAAAGGCTACCCAACATTTTGGCTGCAAGCAGAAATACCCGAAAACTATCCTGGACTGTGGGAAATCGCAAAGAAATTTTTAATAGCTTTTACCTCGTCATACCTTGTCGAAAGGAGTTTTAGTGCCGTTACAAACCTCTTAACAAAAAAAAGGAGCAAATTAAACATCACAGAGCAGCGGGATTTGCGGTTATTGCTCACAAAAATAAAGCCAAACATTGATCGTTTGCTGACACTCCATCAGATACATCCTTCCCATTAATTAAAATTATGACCTGAACCTATATTACCTTAATATTTTTTTTCTTACCACCACCATTTTTCGTTTTTATTTTACATATCGGAATACAGGAACAGAACTCAGAAGTGACACAATTTTTATTTTTTGGCGACTTTAAGAATGTGGTAGAAATGTAGCAGCAGGGGGTCCACCGAAACCAGTAAAATTTTGAAAGTGGTCCACGAGAAAAATAAGTTTGGGAACTACTGGTTTAAGGCCTATCTTGTTATGACAGGATCACATCTATCATCTAAGGTTCTCCTGCGAAATTTTAATAATGGCATGTAAATATTTTAAGTATTATTTTTGAGGCAATGTTTTTGTATAAAAAAAAGTATGTCGTGGTGGCCTAGTGGGTAAAGGACCAACCTCTCAAGTATGAGGGCGCGGGTTCGATCCCAGGTCAGGCAAGTACCAATGCAACTTTTCTAAGTTTGTATGTACTTTCTAAGTATATCTTAGACACCACTGACTGTGTTTCGGATGGCACGTTAAACTGTAGGTCCCGGCTGTCATTGAACATCCTTGGCAGTCGTTACGGGTAGTCAGAAGCCAGTAAGTCTGACACCAGTCTAACCAAGGGGTATCGGGTTGCCCGGGTAACTGGGTTAAGGAGGTCAGATAGGCAGTCGCTTCTTGTAAAGCACTGGTACTCAGCTGAATCCGGTTAGACTGGAAGCCGACCCCAACATGATTGGGAAAAAGGCTCGGAGGATGATGATGTTTTTGTATAAAAAATTACCAGGTAGGTTAACTTAATTATTAACTTACACATTAACAATTGCTTTTCCTGCTTCGAGTTTTATTAATTAAAACTTCACAAAAAGGTTACAAAATTATTAATTCGTTATTACACTTCCACACAAGGGTTCCTGCGAATGAATTCGATTTATATTTTTTCTGTTTTAAAGTTCAAGGGATTTCTTTGCACCCAGTAATTTACAACTAGGTATAATAGGTCAAAGCATAGTTCTAGTATTAGAGGAATCTCTGTAATATCAGTGAATGCGTCTGTTTGTGCTGTTAGACGCTCTAGTGTGGCGATGTGACAGCTTGACAGTATGACAGCATGACGGGGTGACAGTATGACGGGGTGACGACGTGCAATCCTCACTTATCTCGCACATCATGTGTGGATGGATGTAGATGATGTTTCGTGAGATGTTACAGGATTCAGGCGATTCGGAAGACATGGGGATCGGCCCGTACTTGGAAGAAGATTTAAGATATTAATTGTGAATGAGTATCGACTCCAAAATAAGGTTTATGGTCTTACCAATATTGTGATTCAATTGTTTACTTGTATTCAATATTTTAATCATGCAAAAAACTTTAGTTATGTATATCTGCCGAGTCTGTTTTTTATATTGCTTGCTTTGATTCTACCGTTCATTTTAACTAGAAATCATATCAGTATTCACTGAGTATGTATTTTATTCATTTTCTTTATGCCGCAATTTGGGTTTGTATGTATTTATGCACATTTTGATCTCTGTTACAAAATGATACATTTAAAACGGAATGGATTGATAACTACTGAGATAACATTGTATGCAATATAACTTTGTTGTAGAACGGACGAATCACACTGTGTCCGTGAAAATCTATATCCCAAAAGTTATAAAATAGTTACAATTCAATTTGTCTAGTCCTATAGGATTTACTGTTACACATATGCTATGCATACATATGCTTTCTCAAACAAGAAAAAACATATTAACAGGTTTTACCTATAAACCGTGGTAATCAAATTGTAGAAGTTAATATAAAGTAATAAGAAAGGACAGCAAGTGACACGGCGCCTGCCTCGATGACACTTTATTGAACTAATCACGACTGAAGTTAGAAACCGTCACAATATCGACTTTGATTAACAGCCGAACTGTCCCATCTCGAACCTAAGTATTTCAAAGAATATCACAAAAAAACATATAAGTGTCTTTTCACGGAATTTCTTTTAAGTTTAATGACTTTTTATATCAGTTAGAAGATATTCTCTCTATTTCAAGAAAACATTTTCTAAAATATAAAATGTAGGGAATACGGTTCAGTAAATACGCAAGATGTTGCTACGCTTTCGTAGCGCTTGCTACGACGCGTAGCATTTCCGTAGCGCGCTCGTAGCGTGTTCGAAACATTCATAAAATGAGATGGGTTTCAAATGTAGTTGATACACTTGCCAGCAAAAATATTTGCTCACCGACTTGAACAAAGTAAATCTAATTCTTTGGGTGAATCGATTTATTTTATTTACGTCCTTCAAATGGAACGGTCTAAATCAATTAGTTGGATAAAAACCGTGGCTCGTGGGCAATTAGCAGCAGTGGGCGACGCGCTGATTGATAGACTAAAGCGAATATTTGTACAATGAATAATTAATCTTATTGCCTTTACCTGCCTAATTGATATTTTTGTCGAATAAAAATAAATGAAATAGGTGATTTAGGCGTGTGTTAATTGGTAAGGCGTAGGCGTCGTTAGCATGTTTCCTGAGGAAATATAATTATTTCGTTGCTAGTAGCGCGGAATTCCGCGAGTGTTCCCAGCGGAACATTTAGAGCGTGTAGTGTACTAGAGAGTACCTCTTTAAGTACTAGACATGTTCTTATCTACCCTTTGTTGTAGATGTGTGACCTAGAAAATTTAATTTTAAGATAATTTTGTTAATAAGGCTAATATGCAAATTAATATATGAATTTGGTGGTATTAACGTAGATAATGTTTACTAAATGCTAATGATAATATGCTTCTTATGTAAATATGCTCTAAGTGTCTTTTAAAACCGATTACATTTATTTTTATGATTTTATTGATTTTTTTCAGTAATCAACTTTACTTAAAAAAAAAATTACTTTTATGTAAATTCCAAAAATGTGGAAAACAACGGTTTTAGCCAACTACTAGTCCCTAGAACCCAAAATTAATCCGTAAAAATACTTGCTTATAATATGAACTTACCGTGAAAACTCGACGTAAAGTTTTTCAGTAGTTCCGACGAGCGCCTGGCTGTGAGCTGCGTTGGTGACTGAAGTCCTGGACGGGGCGCGCGCCTTATATACCGCGAGTGCGGGGGCGAGGGGCGGAGCCTCCGCGGCTACTCCCGATAGCAACTCCTCCCCATTTTGACAGCAACCTGGTGACGTACACTGTGACGTCACGATCATTCCTTCATATTATAACTGTACCATTTAGGAAATTACCAAACTCACAGGTTTTAGCAAGCATAAGGTAACAAGAGCTTCCAGGAAGGTTGTTGTTGAAGAGGTAGCCCGATCATCACCATTAATAATTGATCTTACAGTACCATTGAAAGGTATCTTTTAAAAGGTTAGATCTTTGCGACATGCAAGCCACACATTTCTCAAGGGAAATGCCAAAAGTACTCGCTTGCCAATTTTTCTATGAAGAATGATCAAAAGTAAGCTGTATGTCCAAGCTTACCAAGCCACCCAAAAACTGGTTACAACGTTTATAAAGTATGTGCGTCGAAGGGTGCGTTGCACAACTTTTAAACATATTGCGAAATAGACAGTAAGCGTCTATTTCCGTTCTTCAAAAAGATTACCTTTTTCTTTGAACTTCTACATACGTACATGGCCAACAATATACGCTGTAGATACTTATTTATAATCTGTATGTAACCTTTAACAGGTGTATGTAGCATTTACATAGTTGAGCTACAAGTCTAACGCGGGTTCCGCAGGCATTACCGAACAGAGCGGTATCTCGTGAGACGGAACGCCAAAACTTGTGGAATTCCAATCAGCGCGCCTCGGAGTAAACTGATGCCATCGACTGCTTATCTAGCGAGTTCTTGCTAATTTGTTACCGCTACATACATGTATTAGTCGTGGTATCCCAAATAGGAAATGTGGAGCTAGATTCTGAGTCAGTCAAGTAGTATTATACAACTTTACTAAAGTTTAATATGTACACGCTATATATACAACCTTAAACTACTTATCTCTTTATATTACAAAATACTATATACAAAAAAGTAACAAATATATAAAAAAAAACATTGACTAGACGTCGAAGTATTCCTCCGCATCACTGTCTTCCATCACTTTCTAAGTGTATCATAAAACTTTGTAAATCTGGAATCACGAAACAAACTCTCACGAACTCTGATTTACGCTCATTCCTTCTCAACATGAGAAGGGGCAGCCAATAGTCTACCGCTGATGACATACATGCTTGGCTATGTGGCGTATGGTCATGGAGCAAGCATCTTGCTCAGAGCATTGTGACTGCTTGTATGTGCCATTGTTACTGCCGCAATGCGTATTTCTTTGGTTTGTTTCCACTGTACATTGTGCTCGTTCTACTGTACAGTTCTATCGTAGAACTAATGGGATTTCCACTAGTCCAGTAATTACTACTATATAGTAGAATAAAATATTCCATTATTGGCAAGATTCTCACCAGTTCTACTATTTTGTTATGCCTCATATTGTAGGACTAGTGTCAACAAAACACATTAGTTCTACCGTAGAACTAGTGGGAACAAACCATTTCTTTGTGACTGAACAGGAGTTTGTAAACTGACACTTTCACCTTATTATAAACTGTCCCCTAAAAATACCGGGTTTAGCACTAAGTTTAAACCAATAACTTTGTTTGAGACGATGATTCCTAGTATTAAAGATGATAGATTTTAATTACCACGTAAGGTAGACATAGTGTTGACTGGGCACACTATTTTTTAAAAGAGTAACCCTGGAGTTTCTTGCCCCATAGGAAGCTATTTTTGGAATGGACAAGTACGATCAAACTTATTTAGATTTTTGACGTATGAGTGCTTTAGTTAGGAACAGGTCAGTTAATAATATATGTTTACATACAAACATGTTACATGAGTGTATGCATGGTGCATCTGACCGTCGCGACATAAACCCCGTCGGCTGAGACGTCGTAAACGGCTCGTAAACGGCTGATTAACGGCCGGCGGCTGATGAATGGTTTCATGACTATTGTAGTGTGGAAATATTGCTAATTGGACACTATTTCATGAAATATGTATATGTAAAGAATATTTTTTGTTAATCTTTGTGGAGCTAGTAAAAATGAAATAATTTGTTCAATGACTTCTGTATGAGTACTAGATGTGATGGTAGCTGCTAGCTACTTCATTGGTGTTTGTTTTTGAAACAAACACCTTTTTAATAAAAGTGTCATGAGCGGATTTCGGATCAATTAGTGCCTTTTTCACGCTCTGTCTTCCAATCAATCATACCTTAGTCATAAAACCAATTTTAAAATTGAAAGTTTGATAATCTCTATTGTTGCAATAAATACGAGATAGATACATCAAAATTATTTCAGAAATGGCCATCCCTACAGTACATGAGAAAGCTTTTATGAAACTAAATTAATAATTTCATCAAATTGAAACTAAACGAGTTTAACGTGTTAAATTGATTAATTACTGAATTTGTTGCTGAACTCTAACTAAAAGGTTTATTGCATTGTTCAAATATTGTGGAAACTGAAAAAAACAAAGTTATCAACGTGTTCATTTGGCGTAGTCATGTTACGCTTGCTACGCCGTAGCCGGCGGCTACGAACTGCGCTCAACTATTGAATGTTTGAAATGGGACTTATAATCTCTGCAAAGTCTGGTAGGATTGAGGTCTAACTATGTTTTTCTAGTATTTCCATAAGTATAGGTAAAGCCGCGTGAGTGAGTAGTGAAGACAAACCCACACAAGGCAGGATGGTCAATTACCGGCGGCAGTTAACTTTACTTTATTATTGTTTCACTTTTTGGTTTACGCGATACTGCAGGGCTGCTACTTTGCTAAGACATGATGGAAAAGCTTATATTATACAAGAACTTTCAGGCTACGGCAAGAAAAGGCGTATAAAAATAATATTTTCATTGCCATTGAAAGTTAAGTTTCGTTCATATTGTAAGCAAAATTATGCAAAAAAAAATCAAAGGTCAGCAGTAAGTTTAAATTACTTGGATAAAGTATACTATTTATTTACTATACAGGCAAATAAGGGTTTGTTTAAAATATTTACATATTAGCCTAGTTCCTAAAAAAGTTCTCAATTCGCCTGAATAGTTTTAATTTTTTGTGGTTTGTAAATTTATAGTGGTTTCGGTTTCACACGAACAAAAGGGAAGCTTATTTCCACTTTTAATTTCCTGGCAGCCCTACTGATAGCGACCGGGAGAGGGCAGTTAAACGCAATTGACTCAGTTATGGGCATACGATTAAATACTTTATTTCGTTCGCTACCGCAGTATATAAGAGCTGTACCACTGCCTTGTACCATTGTGTGGTCAGACTCACCGTGACGGACAAAGCACGCTAGATACATTAGGATATTTAAAAGTTAAAAGCTAGGACCAAAACTGCATAACGAATGTACCTAATTGAAACCAAAGAATAACTTTAACAAGTTATTTACTTTATTACTTTAGCAAGTTATTCTCAAGTTGTTGTATCTCTAAGGAAATACTAAAATAACGTAGGTGTACTTTTAATGACATTAAATATTATGATAGATATTATAATGGTCTATTTTAGACAACATATTGACAGGTAATTAAAATAAGCACCAACAACATTAACTTTTACTGTAATAATAACTAATTGCATTGGCATTTGCTTTTTTCATTGTAATATATGGTATGGTACGTGGTTTCCCCAACATACTTCTCGTAACCTGATATAACATAGCCTAGGTAACTAGAACATAGTGTAACTCTCAACAGTGAAATAACTTTTCAAATAGGTTTAGCACTTGTAATTCAAACAAGACCATGTTTCCACTACATACTGCTACATATTTACATATAGCTACATATATACATATTTATGAATACATATTGTAACACCCAGACCACGGCTAACAAGCATGCTCATCACACAAATGTCGACCGAGCCAGGAATCGAACCCGGGACCTCAGCTTCGGCAGTCCGGCATGGTGACCATTGCGCCATCGAGGTAATATGCGTATAGCCTTTCATCTTCACACACTTCATCATCCTCTGAGCCTTTTTCCCAATCATGTTGGGGTCGGCTTCCAGTCTATCCGGATTCAGCTGAGTACCAGTGCTTTACAAGAAGCGACTGCCTATCTGACCTCCTCAACCCAGTTACTCGGGCAACCCTTTGGTAAGTAAAGTAAAAGCCCAATAAAACTATTAACCGACTAAAAGTCTGCAGTATACCCCTCTCAAAGCCCACAGCTGGCCTTAAATCATTGTGTATAAACTAGACTAAGATATGTACTTATACAATAAAGTATAAGTACTATCTATAGTATCGTTTTGAAATTAGACAGACTCCTAGCTGTGTTATCTAATGATAAATTATGCCACTTAAATATGCCAGACGATTAATTATTGTAGAAGTTCGGCCTAGTTATGCAAAACATATCGAATGACGCTCGGTTAAGGTATCACTCTCACCTGTACGCCGTGGGAACTGCCCACATCTTTGGAGATATAGATTCAAAATTATAAAATGACTAGCTGACAGTTGATGACCGCTGTTACACGTGCAACCCATAGGACCCAGCGCGCAATTATGTAGAAACATGAACATTTCATGAAACGCGACTATTTCATGCTCGAGCTTTTCATGAAGTGGTTAAATCTACGGTATGGCTACGACAGATACAAAATCACATACAGTCTTCATCAATAAGGGCTATCTGAAATCTACAATGAAATATTTTTTCAAATGGGTCGGGTATTTCCTGAGATTAGCACTTTGAACTTAACAAACAAACTATTCAGCATTTTAATATTATGTAGTATATGTTTCGGTTACATTTACATACTATGAATAACATCAGGATCAACCAATTCACAACTTATAACCTCGTTTCATACTTAAAACTTTTTTTGAACAGTTTCATAAGTGTTTAAATAATTATCATTTCCATTATAACCAGGTACAAAACAAGTCAGCGACTGCAGGTGACCCGTGAAACAGCTATTTTCCGATGCTAATTTATGTCTCGCTGTACATGAATATTTAGATATCATTTTGTTTATTAATCACCTTATTTAGCATCTGCTCTTACTTAATAACTTATTGTCCGATAGGATTTGACAAACAAAACAACTGACTGTTGAGTAACAGTCGACTCAATAATGTACTATGTGGGGAGACAGACTGGTACAATATTGACTTATAGGATTATCAGCTTAGAGATTATATCGAGATTTTGTTGTTTAGCTTGTATAGACGTTATATAATCCTTTGTCTTAGGTTTTTCCTGAATAGGAATAGAAGATTATTACAGAAACACTATTTCTAGAAGCCTATAAGTTTTGGAGAATCCCACGAGATTTTATTTAAACAAAAAATTATCTTTAAAATGTTCACAGCCTTATCCATACTTACTACACATACATAATAAACACATTACCTTACTTCGCGCAGTCGGCTAAACATACAAGGCTGATTAGTTACCACAGGCAGACTCAACAGCAGATTTGCCGAGAACAATGAACAAACACTCGCTGTTGACAGAACAGATTAGACAAGATTACTGACACAAGTAAACTGGCTTATTGTCATCAAGAATAGCCATCTGCGTAATGTGGTATATCCAGTTAGCTGACATATTGAGCAGTCATTTCAGTCATTTTTCCGATGTACGTTTTGAAGAATGGTGGTGTCCTGCGTTAACTGACGTCATATGATAAAATAGGTAGATATAGTTAGATGTGGTCTCGAACCATACATTGCATTGCTCTACCATAGGCTGCTTACATTTACGTGTATATTCTTAAGTCCAAACGTTCTAGAGATGTTACAAAAAGCCCTCCACACTCTTCAGAGAGCATATTCTCTAGTTAGTTCTTAGTTACTTTTTACACCAGAACCAGTTTAAAAATCCAAAAATCAACAATTTGTTGTGTAACAGTGTTCGCCTCGGCGCCAGCATCGCCACAGTTTGGCCAGCTCCTCAGCAATGCGGTGCAGGCGACAGGACAGCTGGCTGTGCAGGCTGCGGGAGAGGTGGCAGGGATCACTCACACACTCGCACGATACGCTCACGACTTCGACATGTTCCCGGACAAGTCTAAACAGGTACCTCAGCATTTAAATTTTTTTATCATTTTAGTATATGTTCAAAAATATGGGCCATGCAGGCGGGTGCCTATGAGGTACCCATGACGGCTATAGCGTTGATCATTGCCTGCACACACTTAATAACCAAATCAGCAATATTGTCAAAGTTTGGTTAAACCAATCCTAGAACAGAATTAACTAATTTTGTAAATGGTATTCTAATAGTTACATGGTTTATTTGTCAGGCAGACATGTTCTCGTTGTCAGGCAGACATGTTCTCGTTGTCAGGCAGACATGTTCTCGTTGTCAGGCAGACATGTTCTCGTTGTCAGGCAGACATGTTCTCGTTGTCAGGCAGACATGTTCTCGTTGTCAGGCAGACATGTTCTCGTTGTCAGGCAGACATGTTCTCGTTGTCAGGCAGACATGTTCTCGTTGTCAGGCAGACATGTTCTCGTTGTCAGGCAGACATGTTCTCGTTGTCAGGCAGACATGTTCTCGTTGTCAGGCAGACATGTTCTCGTTGTCAGGCAGACATGTTCTCGTTGTCAGGCAGACATGTTCTCGTTGGGAAAACTATTCGACTTGTAACAGTGCACGGTGGGGTTCGTGTGTGTGTAATTATGTAGAAATAGACGAAATTTAGAAATGACTTACAGGTTGACCACCTTCCTAAGTTTTGTGAGCATATAATCCGTAGTACAATTCCAATTATAAGATTTTCAGTCTCTTATTCTATTTAAAAGAGACTAATGATATCCTATGATGCCCCATTGTCAAGTAGTTAAATTAAACCAACCCACTAATTTAGAAACCTCATAGGCGGTAAGTCAATTCGCCACGTTTAATGTATAATTAAATGTGTAAATTGGCGATTTACGGAATGAAAATAATGAATGAATCGGTTATAGATATGATATGGTGCAACTCACTGTTATGAATAAAAAATACATAAAAATATGAGCTCTTTCTCACGAAGTTTTCAATTGTTTTCTATATAATTGTAATAAGGCGTAGTATTGAAGTTGTGATGGCTGTCTCACTTGATTATTGTGAATGATATATCATAGTTATTTATGTATACTGTTAGTAAGTAACAGAACAGGATGTCTCATGTGAGGTTCCGAACAAGGATGATAAATAAATGATGGGTTTAAAGTATAAATAGTAACTACCAGTTATGCAGTAGGCACAGCCTAGCTAATGTCCTGAGCGCGCGATCATCAATTCACCTGACACGCGTGGGGCTCGACAATATGCTGCTTGATCGCTTTATAAATAAAATTCTCCCTAAGAATACATAATAACTTTGTCAGTTTGAAATTAATTTATAGAAGTTCTATTTTGACGGCACAAAACACACTTATCAGCGCTTAGACTGTTTTCCAGTTGCTACAATTTTATTCTGTTTCAAAATGTGAGGTCTCTCAGTATGCCATTTACAAGTTGATTTTTGAACCTATTGTGGTGTAATCAAATTACGGAGATTCAAACAGCCAGAGGAAAGGACAAAGGCTACAAAAACATATTTCTTTGTCATTGTTCATCACAAAAGTTACCTTTTACACTAGAATATTACTAGAATATTTTCCATATGCACACGAGCGTGTGTGTTTGTGGAAAATTATTGTCTGTGTATTTTTTAAAACGCTTACCATCCATGTGGAAGCATGTTATCAACGTTAATAATCATAAAACAGTAAAGCTCATCATCATCATCAGCCCAGGCCTCATAGGCCTCTCCAAGTGCACGCCACTGAGACCGATTTTCGGCTTCAGTAAAGCGCAATAAGCTTGAAACTGGAGCAAATTCACGTCAATAGTGCAATGTTTGGGAACCAAACTCACGACGCCCGTGCTTCTCCATAGGAAGCTACTTTTGGAATGGGCAACTAGAATCAAACTTATTTATATCTATGACGTGTATAACTGCTTGTAAAGGCCTACATGAAATAAATGATTTTATTTTGATTTTGACATCTCAATCCGGCCGATACTTTAGCCATCGGGTTATTGATGCTGAAATTGTTGTATTATGTCCAGGTGCAACGTAACTACACGCTAACTGAGGTGCAGCGGTGCAACGGTGTGGCGGGAGGCTGTCTGTTCGTCGTGTACAAGGGTTTGGTGCTCGATCTCACCGAGTTCGCGCCCTATGTGAGTTGCAGTAGTTAAGAAGCTTGTTTTAATTAATATGTAGGAGTGCGAAATCTTTACACTACTTACCTACTTTAATAGTAACTATACTTCGAAAAATAATTCAGGCTTATGTTCATCACTTGCGACCATAAGACCAACGAGGCAGTATCTAAGCATAGCTATATCATACATACAAACAACATGTATGTAGATAAACATCTCCTTAACCTTTATGAAAAGTTGGTATAATTAGGTCCTTACTGGGCTTTTTGCAAGAAGACTGCATGCAAGTTTCGACTTAAGTATAACTTCTTTACACGTGCCGTGCCAAGAGGATGAACGAATGTTCTGAAAATCATTTAGATAGCTAGAACTATCGGAAATATGGAGACTCGATCTGATTCCACTATCGGCGTCTGTGGATCCATGCATATCCGCCACAAACGCTTTGTATGCAACAAGATCGGATTGGTTTGTGATGCTTGCAGTCAGAGCTTAGAGTTACCACGTAAGCCGCACGCTATCGTCAATTAGTGACGCTTGGTGACTGCATATCTCTGGCGTGACCAGTCGACTGCAACTGTCACAAATACTGTATTGATATGACCCAGTGAGATCATTCAAACCTGAGGTTGAACGGTAACCGAACCCAGATGTTTGCGATACATTGTAGGAGATAGTCAAAGTCAAGGCTTTTTAGGGTTCCGTATCCAAAGGGTAAAACGGGACCCTATTGTTTTTGCTCCTCTGTCCGTCCGTCCGTCCGTCCGTCCGTCTGTCACCACGCTTTATCTCATGAACCGAGACATGATGAGAGAGTTGAAATTTTCATAGATGATGTAGTTTTGTTGCCGCTATAACAACAAATACTGAAAACTAGAATAAAATAAATATTTGGGGGGGGGGGTCCCATACAACAAACGTGATTTTTTGCTCATTTTTGCTCGATATCGCTAACGGCAGCAGGTATAAGCGGAATGTTACGGAACCCTTCGTGTGCGAGTCCGACTCACACTCGGCCGGTTTTTTTATTTCATATAGACCTATTACAGGTGCTTGAGAAACGTGATATCTGTGTTGTAGTGGAGTCATTCCGAAATATATTTAGGATATTATGTGCAAACGTAACTGAATGTTCATCTATATGCACACAGTATTAATTTGTGTGCATTGACACGAGATACGTGGGTATACTATTCATTATATAACTTCACTAGAAATGAATAAACTTTTTCAGAAATCAAATCGTCCGACACATTTCCAATGACTACATTCTGGAAATAAAATCAACTGAACCGACAACCTGAAAACAACGGATATTGAACCGTTTGTTTACATTAACTTTGAAGAAAATTTGAAATATCAATGACAACTAATTGAACAGTGTTGACATTTTCTTTACAATTGGTGTTGCAAATTGAAATAAATACAAATTTAAAAAAGAGACATCTTGCGAAGAATATATTAAACTTTACTCTGTGTTCTACTGTTTTAAGAGCCATCTATTGAAGACTGTTGGAACTAAAGCTGCCCATTTTATATGATCCGCAAATACGTCAACTAGTACAACGGTCAGCGTAGTCGAGTGGCTTTGGGTTACGACTGAGCGTAAAGTGCTCGAGTTCGAATCCCATATACGACAACGTTAAAAAGAGTTTTTGAACTACTCTATTTATTTACCAAGAAATAATGAATTTCTTAGATAATATAACGTTTCGGCGTACTCACGTTCGAACACAATCGGATCCTGTTGTCGATGACAGTGGTGACATCATCTCACAAACTCTGGAATGTACTACTAATAGCATGCCAGACATATCTGACGATGAGGACAACGACGAAGTAAGGAGGTTGAAAGACGAAATAAAGAAATATGAAGCACAGTTAAACAGTGCTCATAGAGAAATAGAAATATTAACATTGGAGAATAATCAACTCAAACTTTCAAATGAAGATTTAATTAAGAAAAATAATTTATATAAACAAGTAGCTACAAACAGTCCAATAAAATCCAAAGCAAATACACCGAAAAAGAAATCTCAGATAAATTGCAAAACCAAAGAAACACAAACTGATAGCAATTTAAAGATTGACAGCGCTACAAAATATAACAAAAAACCATTTAGCAGCAACTCAGTGGATCACATCGATAAGTCTATATCTCAAAATATTGAACAGCCAACTATCGCAAAAAAGTGTAATTATAAGAATAAAATATGTATATTAAGCAGCAACATAACGAAAGGGACACTACCGTTAATAGAAGACGTTTTTTCTGACTATTGTCAATACTACCACTACATAATACCTAATAGTACGATAAAAATGCTTCTTTGTAATATAGAAAAGCAATTACAAAATTATACTATATATGACTACTGCATACTTTTCATAGGCGAAAATGACATACGAGAGGAAAATTATATAGACACTATAAATGAACTGAAGAAGACACTCCAAAAAATCAATTTCACGAATATTGTTGTCTGTATCCCAACTTATATAACAGGAGCACAAATATATAACTACAAAGTGGAGATGTTTTCCAATTATCTATACTTAGCACTAGAAAATCAAGATAACGTATATATTTTTGACAGTAATCGTGACCTTACACTTGAGATGTTTTCCTACATAACGGGAAAAATAAACAAGTATGGAATAAGAATTATTTACGACCAAATCATGCAAAATATATTAATTGACATGGAATTATTCAATCGTATGGACACACAAGGACAAAAACTTAATGAAACTATAACCCAGCTTTTTCGTAAATAAGTATTTATATATAATGCATCAGAATATAGCTGGTCTTATAAATAAAACAGATGAATTAACCATATGCTTAGATGAACTTTCGAACAGAAATTCTAGCATAGATATATTATGCATCACAGAGCACTTTATGATGAAAGGCCAAGAAAACAATTTGAATATACCTAACTTTCAACTGGCCACCAACTTTAGCAGGCTTGAAAGCAGGCGAGGCGGAGCCTGTATATTAGTAAAGAATGGACTGCATTGGAAAAATTTACCAGAAATAAACAAGCTATCTGTATCAGGTATATTTGAATGTTGCGCCGTAAATCTTGTTAATTATAAAATGGTCATTGTATGTATCTATAGAGTTCCAAAACCTGATAATTTAAATACATTTTTCTGTAAATTAGAGAAATTATTGACATTGTTGTGTAAATTAAACTTAACTAATATAGTTTTAGCGGGAGATTTCAATATCGACTTGTTAAAAACTAATAATGTAACTAGAAACTTAGAATATTTGCTGCTAAACTTTAATTTCCAATTAGCACTGAAGGAACCGACAAGATTAAAGTCTCAAACATGCATTGATAATTTTGCTCACAATTTTCGACAAACCTGCAAGACGGAAGTGCTAGAATTTGCTTTATCGGACCATACAGCGCAAATTTTAAAATGCCCTATTAAAACTAAATGTGTTATTGATATTTGGCGATCAAAACGTAGAGATTTCAGTACAGAAAACATGAGAAAATTTAAATCCTATATAGCTAGCCTCTCGTTTTCGGATATATACAAAACTAATGACCCTAACTGTGCATATAAAGCCTTCATGGGAGACTTCAAATTGTTGTATGACTTATGCTTTCCTTACCGTCTTAGTACGATAAAGGTGATTCGGAAAACTAAATGGGTATCACGGGGTATTAAAACATGTAGCAAGAAAAAAAGAGAGTTGTTAGAAACTCTTAGGAAAAACCCGACAAATACTAATAAGGTAAGCTACATAAAATATTCAAAGTTATTCCGCAAAATAATAAGATTGACACAAAGAGCACAAAATAACTACAAAATAAAAACATCTCAGAACAAAATCAAAACAGCTTGGCAAATAATAAATAAATCTAGATTTAATATACCAAATAATACCATCGACAAAATAAAATTGGGAAATACAACAATCACTAATCCTAAGCAAATAGCAAATGCATTTAATAATTATTTTATTGACAAAATTATTCCTTCCAATAACAGCAGCACAAATGTTACGTCCCTAATAAATAAAAATACTGTTTCACTCTTTATGAACCCTAGCATACCTAGTGATATACATAAAATAATAAAAGAGTTAAAAAATAGCAATAGTGCGGGATATGACGAAATCGTGACAAAAGTAATCAAATATGTGAATGACGATATCTGCCACCATCTGAGTCACATTCTTAACCTGTGCATTTCCGCGGGCACTTTTCCTAATGATTTAAAAATTGCATTAGTAAAGCCTTTATTTAAAAAAGAAAACCGAGAATTAATGGAATTTTATCGCCCAATAAATTTGTTGCCTATTATTGGGAAGATATTTGAAAAATTTATTTATACGGAAATTAATAGATTTTTCGAGAAATCTAATCTTCTTAGTCTTGAACAAAAAGGGTTTAGGCAAAAAAAGAGCATTAACTTAGCCATACATGACTTTTTGAAAAATATTATGCAAAACGTTGACAAAACTAACCCGATTTGTGCAATTTTCTGTGACCTAACACAAGCATTTGATTATGTTGACCATGGTATTTTACTTGACAAGCTTGAAACTTACGGAATTAGGGGCAACGTTTTAGACCTTTTAAAATCATATTTAACCAATCGCAAACAAATTACAGTCATTTCAAGAATAAATATAAACACAAAGAGAGAAGAAATCTTTAAATCAGATGAGCGTATGCCTAGTTTTGGAGTGCCCCAAGGAAGTGTTCTTGGTCCATTGTTATTTATTATTTATATAAATGACTTCCCAAAAGCGACAATTCACCCAATGTCTCTCTTTGCAGACGATAGCACAGTTGCCATAGCATGTAAGGATAAAAAATCATATAAAAATGACGTTACTGAATCACTTAATTCGATTATTAAATGGCTTCACACTAATAATTTAAGAATTAATTTAAATAAGACTAATATCATTCATTTTTCGCAAAGACCTACTATTTTATCTGACTTTAATATATTTCATGAAAGTACATTAGTAACTCAAACTCATGACGTTAAATTTCTAGGCTTAACAATTGACGAAAAACTTAACTGGAAACCACATATTAACAACTTGACCAAAAGAATAAGCAGTTCCGCGTATGCACTGTATAAACTAGCTCATGTTCTCAATACTGATTCTATCATTATGGCATATCATGGAATAGCTGCATCATTGTTGAGATATGGAATCATATTTTGGGCTAACTCACCTGATTTTCAGCAAGTTTTCAAAGCACAGAAAAGATGCATACGATCTATGTTTCGAATTTGTACAACAGATAGCTGCAAACCATATTTCGTGCAACACAGAATCCTAACGCTTCCGTCGATATATATTCTGGAAATCGCACTATTTGTTAAAAAAAATCCTCAATTATTCCCACGATTATCTGATACAGTAGTCAGGAACCGGCGAGATAACACTAGATTAAGAATTCATGGATCAAAGACAGAGCTCATGAGAAAGAGTATTTTTTGCATGGGTCCCAACATATATAATAAATTACCAACAGAACTAAAAACGTTGAATATAATGTTGTTTAAAAAAAGATTAAAGAATATTTTAGTGAACAAATGTTATTATAATGTAAAGGACTATTTGAATGACTCATTTTAAATTTGTTATAACAATCTGTACTGTATAATTATTCTTAACATGACATTGATTACTTATTATTATTATTTGGGACTAAATTTTAATTTGACTTTAATGAAATTTTTTAATTTGTACACCTTTATAGGTAAAACATGTTGGACTATACTGCTTATTTTAACATCATAAATACTGTGTAACATTGTATTATCACCCATGTTTAGAGCAAATAAACTGATTTGATTTGATTTGATTTGATTTGATTTGATTTGAAAGAAATGTTTGTATAAGTTGTGCAGTGCGACTGGTATTCACAGGTAAGAGGCGTAGCGTGGGCGGACTGTAGGCGACTCAAACTCGGGTGCGTTGGAGCCACTGCGGGCTTACTGTAATTTTTGTAGAAAGGACTGCCGAATGATTTAGTGCGCAAATGTATTACACACATACCTACATTTATTTTACTAATGGCTATTGTACGAAATGTACGAGATATTGACGGCTACTACAATTAGTTAAGATTTCGAAACATTCAACACTATTTTTCTTTATCACTCACTCACATATTGACAAGTTTAAAGAGGAAACACTTATGAAGGAAGATGGAGCATCCTGGAAGATAACGATTCTCCTACCACTATCACAGTATTTATTACGGATCTATGCAAGCCTTATTCTTCCTACCCACCATTCATTAATTCTGTCCTCATCTCACCAGTCACACAAGTTCTTTCTTATCTGTATCATGTTTATACTGACCCCCCCCCTCCACCAGCACCGTGGTGGGTCCAGCGTGCTGCAGGAGTGCGCGGGCGGTGATGCGAGCGCCGCCATGCTAGCATCTGGTATGTCGCCGCAGGTCTACGAGCTGTTCCTCAAGAGATTCCAAGTGGGGAGACTGGTCAGTATGTATCAGTGACGAATGAACCTCTACTAGGTACAAAGTTAATTGTTTTTCCATACCTTTGTTCACCATCACTCATGCGTGTAATGTTTGCTTATTTCCACTAGGTACCATAAGCTGAAGCTCTGCTGACCGCGGCTCTATCTACTAGGTAAGTACTTATGCATAAGGCGAGACATCGTATCTAGTTATCATACTTCTAAAGCTAAATTATAAACCACTTATCTTTTAATTCCTCTATCGTTTTAAATGGATCTGTATGTCATTAATTCATTAAAGTTACGAAGATATAAAAGTAACAAAATTGATACATACAGAAGAAGTGTGTGTGAACACATGTTAAAAGTATATCGGTTCACACATTTCCAATCCTACTTATATTATAAATGTGAAAGTTTGTGAGAATGTATGGATGTATGTTTGTTATTCAATCACGCAAAAACGGCTGGACCGATTTGAAATTTGGTATGTAGATAGGTACTTTTTACTTTGCTACTTTTTATCAACACACCACGCGGGCGAAGCCGCTGGCGAAAGCTAGTTATAAATATGTATTTAATTAATTAACACATTTTATGCAGCTAATTAGCGTGAGATGCAGCGGTGTGCAACACTGCCACACATTATGAATGCCAACCATTGTTTACAGGTAAAAATATGAACAATGCGGAATAAATCTACTGAACTTTATTGTTTAGTTGAGAGTTGTCCTCGGAGATCTGGAGTCAGCATGTTTAATCAATATTTAAGAGTTAGTATTTAATTTATAAATAAAATACAATATATTTTGTACTTAACTGTCTTTCATTAATTACAAACAACAGAGTATTAGCCAAAACACACCTGCTTATGACAGACAGACACACATGTCAGTCAACCTTTCAAAAAACCGTCTACTTCAAAAGATACAGTCATGAAGGAAAACCCCTAGTTTTCTGAACAGTTGATATCTTTCACACAACGTACCTAACTACTGAACACTTCCCACTTATAACCGAAGAGTTATTAACCCGTGACAAGTGGCGAACGGTTCACACAGCGCGGTAACTGACAGTTATACTATATGTAATAGTATATTATCTGTTTATCAGTAATCATCACTTGCGCATGAGTGGGTCGTAGTAGTCAATAAACTGTATCTATCGTACGTGCTTGTAAACATGCATCTTGCTATCTGTCTATCAGATAACTGCATGCTAATTATGCACTCACTTGTAGGTAAGTTGGTATTTACATATTTTGATAGTTCAATGATATATGTTTAAAATGTATATCTACGTCATACTTGGAGCGAGGCAATGTATGCTAAATAGGATTGACTTGGCTGAGGTTCTTATATGCGTGCTAGCGTTGGTTTATAAACTTAGACTAAATCTTGCTGGACATAAAATACTTTTTAGAAAATTTGATATTCGGCCAATTTAATAATTCTAGTTTTTGTGTAGTTTTTGTGTAGTTCGTGTGTGGAGATTATCAAAAACTACAAAGTATTACATCTTGTTATCTTTTAAGCCGTAGGTACCTATTGGTGCCACAAAAACTTGGAACAATTAACCTCTACAGGATTAAGTATAGATAAACACATACCTATGACTGTGCAGTAATCGATCCGTTTAGATCATTTCCGCAGTGACTAGCATACTTACAATATATGTTTCACCAGGCACTGATAATAATACCTAAGCAATTGATAACAGAAATGCTGATTCGGTGGAAAAACCCGTCTCACAGAGCATAGCTATCATCATCATCATCTAGAGAAGAAATGGTTAATACCTAGATCATGAAATGATTAGATTTTTTAAATAAAATAATAAGCCTACCCGATAGTTGGCCCGATGCGATGGTAGAATTTATTTTTATTGGGAAAATCCTGAATTTATATGTCTCTCTGATAGCGGCCAAATACCTGATTCTGATCGTTGTGATGTGCGTACTAATTTTCATCTCCATACTGATTTAATCCCAAGCAAACTATCGGCGTCGGCCGACTGAAAGTTAGTGGTGCGCGCGTATTCTTATAGCAATAACTTGTGAGGAATTGATTATCATCATCATAAGACTGTTTGTTTTGTTTAACGATCATATTTTGTTTCTTTCACATGTGAACTAAAATGGAAAGCTACTTTATAATGTTATCAACAGCCAGATAAAGTAAAAAGTATGCAATTAACGATTACGGTGTGTGTACGTTGAAGCGATACGCGAATTGGTGACGACACGAGTATCGGCGGAATCTGCGCCAGTGATAGACTATCATTGCCGAAACTAATCTAATCGACAGTTATCACGCGCGCGCGCCAACCGACAGACCTGTTCACATCATGTAAGTAATACAAAAAATTATATTATTTTAATAATTTTCATGAACATTAAATTAGGAAGTAAAAATTAAAATATTAAAAAAAAATTGCCACTTAGGTTTAAAAAAGTGGATGATCTTAAGTCGTAAAAGAAATAATATAATATTAGTGCATGTGTCAGCGATTTTCATGTAGGTAAATAATGATATTGTAAATTCACAACTTCAGTCGTGTTTAAGAATAGTTAATTGTCCTATCCTAGTAATAACTAAAATATTTAATTACTCCTTCCACACACAAATGCATTATTATGCATTTGCTACCAAAAAGCTCACCCCTTTTGTCGGGGACAAAATGTCGCAATCAATTCAGGCTCAATTGAGCTTGATTTGAACTTTCACCGACAACATAAACTTCAATTCTCTTAATACCATTGTCTACTATGAATTTTTACCTCAACTTTCGAGTATTTTTCTCACACAAAATCCAATGATCGATATATAGTTTATCGACACGGGCGGCTTTCTCCGGCGCAGCCTCTCGACAGATGAGACAGTGGGAAACTGCTGGTGACTCAGATATCTCAGTTTTAGCATTATTGCTATCACCTGTCAGATAAAACAACTTGCTGATTTTCCTTATTTAGCAAAATGTGAGCAAAACGCGCATTCTTTTTCTAAAAGTAGAAGAAGGTTCTCGATTCGATTTTTTTTAAAACGGTTTATATTACTATGAGTACTAAGTACTAACCATAGTGTCTTCTTGAGAGAATGTGGGTTTTGGTGAACAAAAGGTCGAAAAAAGAGCTTTTTCACTCACTCTTGGGAATGTTACATTCAGGTACTACATTACGATCGTATTAAATCAAGATAAAATCACGGAAATACCAAACTAAGTTACTTAATTTGACTGTGTCATCGCATATAAAGTTATTACGCTATTTACCGATAACACTACTATTATATAGTAACGTTGTACTTTGCTAGCTCTAAGAATAGGATAAAACTACAAATAATTACACTAGATTTATTCTAAAAATTTTAATAAAACACCTTAATTACACTAAAAATATCGAGAGTGATTCATCTTTTCAGCACTAATTTAAAATGTTTTTCAATTCATTCTTCATAGTTCGAATAGACAATTGTGCAGAGTATAAGGTACTTATTTACTTAACAACAATAGCAAATTCCTAAGTGCAATCCTAATAAGTTTTAAGCGATGTTTCAACACTTCGATCTCATTTTTCCAGTCTATTAAACTTGTATCTTATCATTGACTAACAGTCGATTGTTTCACACTTATCGCGTGATTATGAAGCTAAATTCTTATTGTAAAGCTATCTAATCTCGCGAAAATAAGAAACGCAACTTCATAATATTTACTTATCTAATTATTTAGATAAATGATGGCGATTATCTTATCATTTACACGTTGTCTGTATTGTATCTAAATTGCCATAAAATAGGCGAGTCCGATAATCAGGAAGAGAGTCATATCTTCTCAGAAACTGATTAATTTTTTTAAACGTTTAAAAAATATTCCGGTGTAAGTAGAGGGTGCGGCTTCCTTTGCCGCGGCGACTCATCCGAACTTGTAAAAGTAAGAAACTTTAATATGTCGCGTCGCCAGTCCTTTAATGTCGAAACGCGAATATTTTCATATTTTTCTGTCGAGTTTTCAGTTAAGACTTCATATTTTAATTAAAATTCTTCTTTTAGCAACCTTTTTGTACGAAACTTGGATTTAATACGTATAAATGTCAAAGAAAAGAGTTTTTATAAATTCTACGTAAAATTACAGTGTAGGAATTGAGTTTAGTAGATTCGTTGCGTCACAGGGTGTATGCACGGGATTATTAAAATTAAAACGAGACTAAGCGCAGAGTGTTTTTGGTGGTTCTGAAGCCTGTTTTATAACTTCAAATTAAAACCAAAATCTATGTATGTCTGACTATATATTAAATATGTAGTCAATCAGTTGTGTTATCAACCATAACACAATTAACATTAATTAACAGCTTACCATGGAGCTAGCCAATCGTGTGTAAGCTGTCCCGAATATATTTGTTTATAAATATAATCCCTATCGCTCTAAGGTTTGCTGTTAGAGAACCCATTTCTGGGTTAAGCTCACCTTTGTACATAACTGATTTGTATTGTGTTCGTATTTAAATATTTTTGTGTACAATAAATAATAACAATTATATGATCCAGAGACTCAAGCATGGGCGACGTGAAGCAGTACTCGCTGGCGGAGGTGCGCTCGCGCCGCGGCACCAACGGACAGCCGCTCTGGATCGTCTACAAGGACTCCGTGTACGATCTCACCAACTATCTCGACGAGGTAATGTATTGTGTTTGTTTATTCCTTTATTTCAGGGAACTAGGGCTCAGGAAATACGAATTCACATAATAGGTACGTCATACGGGTCTGTGGCTTAGGCCCCCAGTAGTCGAAGTATCTGTGGCCAACGCCTCCGAAAAATGGTTTTAGTTAAATTAACCGCATCATACCAAAGGTGCATCGACCACTGGGGGCATAAGCTACTTATTTATTTATTTATTATTAGGTTTACCCACAGCATATACATACACATTCACAATACATACATGGAAGCATAAGTATTATTCTAATATATATGCCAATTAAGGGTAAACACAACATTTACATTAAATACGCCAGATTACACACTACGGGTACATAAAAACAAAAGAAAATAGGAAAAAAAACGAAACGAAGCTACCGACCCTGTCATACATGACAATACTAACTAATGCATAAATTATCTAAACTATCCATGCTTCTGTACTTATTGTACCTATGTAAAAAGGAGTTTGAATGTGTTTGTAAATGAGGGAGAAATCGATGACCATAAAAATAACTGTCGAATGTTGAAGTCGGCTAAAAATAGCTTGAAACATTCAGAGAAAATAAAGGTCAGATTTAAATCAGTGAAAAAATGGTATTCTTGTAATTGGTTCAACAATTCTAGTAAAACTAAACTATAAATAACAAAAAAAATACTATAGTTATGCTTAGTTATCTTAATCAACGTCAACATTTCCTTTGGGTATATACCTACTACTACTTCCCTGCCGATTTCGGCTATGGTGACTGCTTTCAGTTATCATTGAGAGAAGAACTAGGATGATCAGCTCTTCTATGCGCCCTTTGATGGCTGCAGTACCCTATTTTATGTGTAAACGTGCGCGAGCATTGGCTGCACGTTAGGATACCGTCCACGTAGTTATAATGAATGGCTACTGGTGTTTTAGCCTTAAGAGCATCACGCTTCGCATCCAGTGCGGATTTCCTTTGCTCTTCGAAATCTTTGATCGCATTTTTAAGTAGGCCTCTCCATTCAGGGCGGCAAATGGCTTTTGTCTCCCAGTTCTGAGGATCAATGTTGCACCTTTTCATGTGTCTTTTCTGAACATCCTTGAAGCGTAAGAACTGGCCACCTTGTTTCCGTCTGCCGTTCTGGAGTTCAGAAAAGAAGATGCGCTTGGCCACCCTATCATCATCCATGCGTAAAACATGACCGCACCATCTGAGCTGTCGCCGCATCAGGTACGCTTCTATGCCGCAGACATTCGCGCGTCGTAGCACTTCGGTATTTCTAATCCGATCCGACCATTTGATTTTCAGAATGTCTCTTATGCACTTTAGATGAAATCGGTCCAGCGCCCGTATATGTTTCCGATAGAGGACCCATGTTTCAGCCGAGTATAAAAGATTTGGGAGGACTATGGCCTTGTAAACTTTACTTTGGGTATACTAAACTAATCATTCACTATGAATAGTTGAGGCAGATGGAAAGATAGAAATTATACATTTACTAAGGTCACCGATTCATATCCGATAATACCTACACAAGTATTTATTTTGTTCAAATATTACGAGAGAGTGCAAAAATTTCTTTTTGACAACACCCTCCGTAATATGCGGTGTATTTTCTTGCGCATCAAGTAAAAATAAATCGTTAAAAAACCATTGATGTCGGTTTTGAGCCCATAACGTACGAATGTACGAAGTCATATACTTCGTACATTCTCCCTAAAATAGAGTTCGTTTTTGGAAACAAGTTGATACCTATCTAATAGTGTTGTAACCTAACAAATGAACTGATTGACCGAGGAATGCTTACCTGGTATTGCAGCACCCCGGCGGCGCAGACACGATCCTGGAGGAGGCAGGACAGGACGCCACCAGCGCCTTCGACGACATCGGACACTCCTCAGACGCGAGGGTCGTGCTGCAGAAGTACAAGATCGGAGAAATCATTGAGGTAAATTCTGTTATTCTTTAAGAATAATTTTTGTGAGGGTATATAATGTAGTGTATAAGCATGTATGTATAGATAAGGAAATCAGTTAGTACAGTCGGCTCAGTAAGTACAGTGACCCAAAAATGTGGTCTACCTTTGTGGCGGGTGAGATTCGCTATTCCTGAAACTTATAAAGACAATAATATTTTGTCATTGCTATTAACCTGTTTTATGGTAACTTTTTTTACTTTTACAAGTACTTTTAAACGCCTAATTCAAATAAATCATTGGACTTCGAGGAACCCACTTACAGGAGCTCGAATTTTATACGGAACTTTTATCACCTTTACTGATAACCCAAATAATGTAGGTACCTACAAGATCTAGCTGGTATCTACATATTTGCATTCAAGTGCAACAAATCTGCATTAATATCAGCTGAATCGATTCTACGGTTAATCTTGAAATCTAAACAAATAAATTGTCAGATAAACCTTCGCATTAACCCAGCTTATTGCAATGCATCAATGATTTAATAAAACAAATATGCCTACAGAAAACCAGTTGTGACTTGATAATAGTAATTATACATCCGCATAGTTAATCGTGAGCGATAATCAATACGTGTTACTGTTATCAGCGCGTTATCAGTAATTACTGCCCAAATACTACGACCAGATAACAGACATTATAGGGTACAATGGTCTTGAACATCTTCTACCCACTCTGTACCTAAGTTATTTGCTGCATCCATTCCTGTTACTAACAGCCACTCTCTTCTTATTCATATCCTCTTTTTCATCAGGCAATTCCATCTTTTCATTGGTCTTAGTCAGCCTCTTCTTCATCTACCATAAAAAAATGGGAATTTTAACGAATATTGCTTAGTCACAAAAAGATATATAAAAACCTAAACTAAAAAGTACAAAATAATATAAGTAACTAAACCAGAAATTTCGAAAGACGATCCAAAAAATTATACGTATACACCTATCTATTTAATATTAATATACAATTAGTTTTGGAGTCGGTGCCAGCCAAAATAAACAGTTTAATCTGCCCTTGCAACAAATTAGAATTTTACGGAATCGGAATTCGGAACAGCCACCGCCGACGGCCGGCACGGACGCACTTGTCGCGGTGAGTGGCGGGAGTGGGGCGACAGCGCAGTGTGCGTAATGTTTGTGTCCGAGTGAGCTACCCGAACGGGCAGACGCGTGAGGGCAGACGACGTTGATGGTTGTGTCCAAATGCATTTATTTTTATGTACTTTTCGTTCGATTCTCGCGTTCGGTTCTTTAGTTACGAGACTATTTTAGGCTTATTAAGATTTTTTTGCACTAGCTGGCACCGACTCCAAAAATAATTGTATATTAATATTAAATAGATAGGTGTATACGTATAATTTTTTGGATCGTCTTTCGAAATTTCTGGTTTAGTTACTTATATTATTTTGTACTTTTTAGTTTAGGTTTTTATATATCTTTTTGAAGTCGGTTAATGTTTTTTTTAAAAAAATAATTTTATTTTTCCATTTTTAGTGGTAAGAAAATAGTTTTTTCTGTTCATTATTTTTTCATATTAAGGGTTTTTGGTTAAGTTATTACAATGTCATTTTTTACTATTAGTTTAAGTTTGTAGATTTATATGTAAATATATATAGGTTTGAAGTTTTTTTTAATAACTCATTTTGTTTTGATTTTTAGTATAAAGCAAGTTCTTTTTTTATAATATATATTATACAACATGGGTAGGCCTACAAAACGCGCTGCTTTAATGAGACAGCGTCGTTTGGCCGAAAGTAGTCAGGAGAGGGAAGACCGCTTAAAGAAAAGCAGGTTACGGAATGCGGTAAACATTTTAAATGAGAGTGATGAGCAGCGGGCCTGCAGACTTTCCCAGATGAGGGCATACGCGCGCTCATCAAGGTTTAATGAAAGTCCGACAAGCCATGCTCAACGGCTTTCATCGATTTGCGAACGTTTATCAAACGAAACTGAGGAACAACGTTCTCATCGTCTCGGTTTGATACACAAACGTTTATCAAACGAAACTGAAGAACAGCGTTCTCGTCGTCTCGGTTTGATACACAAACGTTTATCAAACGAAACTGAGGAACAACGTTCTCATCGTCTCGGTTTGATACACAAACGTTTATCAAACGAAACTGAAGAACAGCGTTCTCGTCGTCTCGGTTTGATACATGAACGTTTATCAAACGAAACTGAAGAACAACGTTCTCATCGTCTCGGTTTGATACATGAACGTTTATCAAACGAAACTGAAGAACAACGTTCTCATCGTCTCGGTTTGATACACGAACGTTTATCAAACGAAACTGAAGAACAGCGTTCTCATCGTCTCGGTTTGATACACGAGCGTTTGTCAAATGAGTGTAGCGAATCCAGAGCATCTCGATTAAATGCTATGCGTAGTCGAAATCGCAGAAATGTAACTTCTGTTAATGATTTTGAAGAAGCCATTAATATTTTTGCAAACATTCCATGTGCCATTTGTAACAAAGCGTTGTATCCACCACAACGTTGCAATTTAAATACTGCAATGTACAGTGCATTTTTGCCTGATGAATTAGTTTCTTTAGGTAATACAATAACATGCTCTCGCTGTCATAATAATATTCGAAAAAGAAAAATTCCGCCTGTAGCTTTCTGGAACAAAATGAGAGTCGCAACTGTACCTCAAGAGCTCGCCAATTTGACGAAACTTGAAGAAAGGTTTTTATGCCGAGTTGTTCCGTTCCTTAAAATAATGAAGTTGCACAACCGTTTCTGTCAAGACTGGTGTAAAGGACAAGTGACTTTATTTGCAAAAGACGTCATAGAAGTCGCTGAACAATTGCCACTTGCGCCAAACCAAGTAGGACTAGTTTTGGTTGTGGAAAGTCTTGAGAACTTACAACACTCTAGAGAGTTTATTGTAGATATGAATCGTTTGTATCAAGCTCTAACCTGGTTAATGACTAACAATGTACTCTATAGAGATATAAGACCCCATTTTGGGCATGATATCGACATTTCTGAAATTGTTCAAGTTTCTAAAGAACCTGCGGATGGTGATGACCTTATGAAATCACAATTAACTCCTCAAAACAACTACGTCAATATAAGTGTAGGCGTATCTATATTACACGGATCTTTCCATCAAGCTGATTTAAGATTCGATTTACAATCACGTGGCAAACAATGTACTGCTATAGCGGCTGTAGCTTGTGCCGCGTTTTGTACAGAAGAACCAAGTCAATGGTCGAAAAGTGATATTGATTACATAGTAATAATTGGAGACAAGTTCTACCGTGAGTCAATAGCTTCTAGAGACGGTCCCGCAGTTGGAGAAGTTAACCCCGAATATCTTGCCGCAAGCGATCTTGCAGAGCAAATTTTATTTAAAAGAAAAAAAATTAACCTCGTTGTGTCTGATACCAATTACAATGGTCACATGGATACAGATCGAAGTACCGAAGGCTTCCCTAATCTACAAAATTGTTTGCCAGTATTTTTCAGAGAAAATTGTTGCGGGTTGCTTACTGCAAATTCAATGACAGTGGCTATATATTATAAATCTGAAACGGACACTTACTGGATATTTGATTCACATGCACGTGGACCTAAGGGAGCTGTGGCTCCAAGACGTGGTGCAGCTTGCTGCATGGAATTCCAACATATTGATGGATTACACAGCATATTGCGTCGAAATATGTATATACGGACGACAAAAGAACACGCACAAGATTATTTCATCAATGTGTTTTCACTGACTCCCTTAATTGTAACTCCAGAAAATGAAGCTGAAGCGGTTCGAGAAACGTTAGGGAATCAACCGTTGAATGATCAGGAGCAGTCAGAAGTAGTTCAATTAGAAAGTCCTACATTTACAGACCCTATGCTAAAAGTGAAAAGCAACACTCCTAAACAAACATATCTTTATTCCTCAGGTCCAGATCCAGAAAAAGCGCTATCCCCAGTACAGCCAATTGCCACTATAATTGAAACGACTAGTATGCTCCGTAGCATAGATGAAGCGGTCCCTAACCTAGAATGCGTAGTTTCTTTGAATTCAAATTATATATCTAATAACGAGGTGAGATTAGCTGAAATTACACGAAAAACAGCGCCACCATTAAAGTTGGATCGGGAGCGACGTACGGAAGAACTTGCATGGTATAGTCTTTTCCCAGATGGCAAAAACGGTTTTGGAGAGGACAGGGATATTCATATTACTCCTTTAGATTATTTTCAAGCTCGAGTAATGAGCCTTGACAAACGATTTAATCGAAATGATTATTTGTTCTTTGCTCTGTCCATAGTAGAGTATTATCGAGCTAAATCCAGCGTTTCCGTATCGTGTCGAATGCGCCAGGGTCAAGGCCAACAAACACCCCAAGGACTCATAGATAACATACATATTACTATGAGAAATATCAGAGGATCATCGTCATATTGGCAGAAAAGTTGTTCGGAACTTACCGCTATGGTCCGAACTTTGGGGCCTCCTACGTGGTTCATGACATTCTCTTGCAATGATCTGAATTGGCCAGACATGACAAAAGCCCTGCTTATCGCAGAAGGTCGTGACGTAAATGAAGCAGAGAGCCTGACTTTTCCCGAGCGTTTACAGCTGGTACAAAAACATCCGGTGGTGGTCTCTCGACAATTTACGGTGCGCGTGAATGCTCTGATGCGATTCCTCAAACGCGACCCTGATTGCTTAGGTGGTCCGGTAGTTGACTTTTGGTATAGAATCGAATTCCAAAATCGCGGAAGTCCACATCTTCATATGTTGGTTTGGTGTGACAATATACCAGATTTCATGACGAATGAGGGTATCGAGGTGATAGAAAGGGTTGTTTCATGCTCCTTAATGCCTGATGATCCTGTATTGAAGACATTAATAGAAGACGTGCAAACACATAAACACACGGCCACGTGCTACAAAAATCGCAACGATCGTTATTGTCGTTTTGGTTTCCCCAGGCCCGCACATGAGACGACAATTTGCTTAGGGCCTGACGAAGTATTGTCAAACAATGGACGATTTTGTTGTTTGAAACGAACTGCAGACGAAACTATGGTGAACAATTATAATCCAACTTTATTGAGCCTATGGAAAGGAAACATTGACGTCCAGCCATGTGGTAACGTAACAGCAGTTGCGTACTACGTGGCTAAATACGCAAGCAAGTGTGAGCCCCATGACACAGGTGAAGTTGTTCGAGAAGCCGTGGCAAAAGCCAAAAGGCAAGGTGGTCCTGTGTGGAATCAGTTATTTGCAGTCTCAATGGCCATTTTGTCTCAGCGCCTTGTAAGTGCTCCCGAATGTGCATATAGATTGTGTCATTTACCTCTTAAAATGTCTTCACGGAAAACAGTCTTCATAAACAGCTGCAAGCCAAATGAACGTTTCAGACTTCTACGATTTGACAGTGACGATACATCTATTTACAATAATATTTTCGACCGGTATATATTGCGCCCAGACGAACTAGAACAGTTAAGTCTCGCTGAATTCGCAGTACGTTTCGAATCAATATCTAACTCATCATGGAACGAAGACAATGGTGATGAGGAATTACGGCGTGAAGATGTTTCACCGGCAAGATATATACGACTGAGAGATAACACGCGGATGCGTATAAGAAATAAATCTGCTGTATTGCGCACCCGATATTTTACTCTCAGCAGTGACAAAGAAGCCTATTACTACAGCTTATTAGTGTGTCATGTGCCATTCCGTGATGAGAGTGATCTACTACTCGAAGAGGAAACCGCTGAGCAGTGTTTCATTAGAAGGCAAAGAGATCTTCGTCCGTTACAGGGCAACGTTAGTGCTGAAGAGTTTGCTCACGCCGAGCAAATGATACAACAGGCTCTTGCTCAAGCGGTCGCTCTCAACGCTGCCCGTGACGCGGGTGACGTGGGTGATGCTCCTTTAATTTATTGCGGTGAACAAATTGTTAATAACGATGATAATTATTGTGAAGATGTATGCGAAAGATCTGTAATGCCAGATGAAGTCTTTTTAGGAAATATACGAGGTCTTAATGTCCAACAGAAAGATCTCTTCCAAAAAGTTTCTGCAGCTGTGGAAAGTGATTTGCAGGGACATGAAAGCCAATTATTGTTATTCATTACTGGCGGTGCAGGAAGTGGAAAGTCTTTCGTTTTGAAATTATTAGTTGAGCACATCAAACGGTGCTATGCACCTACAGTCGATATATTACTCAAGGCTAAATTTGTAGAAGTAGGTTCTTTAACAGGAGTAGCCGCACGTCAAATATTTGGCAAAACATTGCACTCGATATTCTCTCTACCGATTGAAAAAGGCAATACCATGACCTACAAAAAAATGACTGGACAAAAGCTCGAAAATGAGAGGCGTAAATGGCGCCATATAAACTGGCTTATTATTGATGAGATTTCTATGGTGTCATATGAAAATTTGCGTATTATACACCTGCGACTCCAAGAATACAAAAATAATGACAATTTATTCGGCGGGGTGCATATATTGTTGTTTGGTGATATACTGCAACTTCCACCGGTAAAAGGTCATTGGTGTTTTATGCAACCAACATGGTTTTCAGGCGAAGTAAATTTATGGCAGCAATTTTCATTCTGTGAACTTACCATAAACATGCGACAGCAAAATGACCTTGAGTTCATTGACTTATTAAATTGCTTGCGGGTTGGTCAATTAACGACAGCTCAGCTGAGTTTACTTTGTGAGCGGCGACAAGTCCCCTTAACGGGAGATTTTGCAGACGGGGTTGCTGTCCGGATATTCCCTACTGTTAGACAAGTTGATGCATATAATGAAAAAATGACCGCTGAAAATGCTAAAACGCACCGCATGTATTCGATACATGCTGTAGATGAGTCTCGCGAAACGGCAACGTATGGCCGAAAGCCTCCAGATAATGTAATTCCTAAAGATGTAAATAACTGTGGTGGTTTTTTACAGTCTATGATGTTGGGTATTGAATCGCGAGTCATGTTAAGGCGAAATATTTCGGTATCCGATGGGCTCGTGAATGGTGCCATGGGCGTTGTAAAGAAAATTAAATGGCCTGCTCTTAGAAGAGATCAATTAGAAGAAGGTGAATTGCCTGAATCTGTCCTTTTACAATTTGACGACCCTTCTGTTGGTCTAAGAATAAAAGATGATGAAGGTTATGTAGCAATTTCACCTGTTTGTACAACTTTCCAAGCGCAAAGAGGATATGGAGATGTCGAACGGAGGATGTTGCCACTCATTTTAAGTTGGGCCGTAACTGTTCACAAACTTCAGGGAACAACCCTTGATAAAGCAGTAATTGATTTAGGAAAGAAGAATTTTGCTAAGGGACAGATTTATGTAGCTCTCAGTCGAGTGAAAACCTTAGAAGGCATTGCACTATCTGATTTGGATGCAAATAAGCTATTAATCCGACCCCATGACGAAAAGGCTTTAACAGAAATGATAAGGTTGCGTAATCTTAACAACAACTAAATCGTGATTTCTTTCTTCTTAAGAAAGATTGATGTCCTCCTAGCCGATTATCGGCTACGGCGGCTGTTCTCATACATGGAGATCAGCCAACTGCGCAGGACATATTATAGTGCACAAGCATTTGCGCAGATACGGGTGCACTCACTATTCCTTCACTCTCATAATGCGATGGGACGGCAATCCGACACGACCGGAGAGAGATCAGGCGCAGGACCGACATTTACTTGCTCTCCGATGCACGGGTGTATCAATCACCAACTTCCAGGCTCCGGGCTGCTTTTGTGAAAGTTTTAGAAAACCCACAAAGCGATTTCGGCCCGACCCGGGAATCGAACCCAAGACCTCGTGCTCGGCGGCCGCGCTTACGACAGCTTGATCAACGAGGCAGTTATTAATTATCTACTTAAGAAAGAATTATTATAATAAAAAAATAAATATAAACTTTTTTTTGTAAAAAGTTTTTTTTGGCTTTTCAGTGATAAGTCAAAAAAGCTCGTCAATACGAATAATATAAGCCCAAATACGAGGTAGTTTACATATTCAGTTGTCGAGTTCCCTCGACCTTCTCTGGTCTCCATCATCAGGTCAGCTCCAAACCTTCACTGTTATAAAGGTATCATCAATACAAAGAATATAAGCCCAAACACGAGGTAATTTACATATTTAGTTGTCGAGTTCCCTCGACCTTCTCTGGTCTCCATCATCAAGTCAGCTCCAAACCTTCACTGTTGTAAAGGTCTTGTCATTACGAATAATATAAGCCTAAACACGAGGTAGGTTACATATTCAGTTGTCGAGTTCCCTCGACCTCCTCTGGTCTCCATCATCAGGTCAGCTCCAAACCTTCACTGTTGAATAGTGCTATCAGGCATACACCTGACTGTCAAGTTTTTACCCTATTATGCCTACAACTTTCGAAAGTTGCCCTCGATTTCTCAGGGTTCCCATCATCAGATCCTGACCTGATGTCTATGGGACCACCTCGGGAGTATATCCTATCAAACAAAAAAAGAATCATCAAAATCGATTAATAACTGGCGGAGTAATCGCGTAACAAACATACAAAAAAAAAAAAAAAAAAAAAAAAATACGGTCGAATTGAGAACCTCCTTTTTTGAAGTCGGTTAAAATATTGGACAGTGCATATCAGCTAATTAACTTGTATTATTATCAGCATTAAAATTTATTATTTTCTAAATCCTGATTACTACAGCTACCGTAAACACAACGATGACCAATTATTATTATGCAGTAATAATAATGAGCTCACCTAGATATATAAAAAAATTAATTATCATCGTTATCTGTTGTTTTGGGACCAGAGTTATGAGTTATATAATTGCAAGTTGCTATTCGTGTGATTTCTGAGTATTAAAACCAAAAATATCACACTGTACATACGTATAAAAATTGGTAATGTTCCACTATTGGGCACAGGGATGTCCCTACATGAAAAGTGTGTAATGACAGCGAGTCATATTTGAGTATCCTACAGAATGTCTTCAAACATTTGACTTTGGCATAATTTACCACTCTCCAGGAACTCATACTAAACTTGCAACTCTGGTAAAGGCAGAACCATTGAAGCAATAAAAACTGATCACGTCTCCATATTGTTATGTGGTCGATTGTACAGAGGTTTCCTTTCGGCGTCGAGTACACTTCGATGTTAGCTACGCAATCGCACAGCTATAGCGAACTATAGCAACTATATGCCGCTATTACCCGCTATAATGGGCTAGTCGACGATTGTCTTAAAAGGCATGCAGTTTCAGAGTGTTCAAGTATTCATTATTCTCATTTAATATTGTATTTACTGAGAGAAGTCATGCGGTTGATTGTGATGCCCGTTCACGTTGATTGATTTCGCATTTTTCAAAATACCGTAGGTCGTCAAGTTTCCTAGATACCACTAATGTAGGAAATACACCTATATAAAATTAAAACTACATATACCTATCTAAATGCCATATTAGTATCGGAATTTCAAATTTAAAAACACCAAACTTGACCTTTACAAACTGTATAAGTAAATCAAGATTTCAAAACATTCTGAAATACATTAATTGCCTGCTTTTGAGACTACAGCGAAATACTTGAACAGGACCTAAAGACTATTGACAAATATCGTTCATTCGCGAGTGAATGAAGCACAATGAGTGAGCGATAAGACGCCCCGGGCTTGTTTTAGCTTGATTAGTTTGTTTCAAACAGTTAAATACGAATCTTTGTAACTGTCGGCCGATCTGTGCGCTGTATGGTGACGGGATAAGGAATTTATTTCCAGCTTTTGAAAAGAGCCAATTTAAACTTTAAGTCTTGTTCCTTGTGGGCAGGAACGAAACTAGCCATTGTAGAGTTATTTTTTCAATGGATTTTAAACTTGAAGTCCTAATTTTAGCTGTTATTAAGGAAAAGTGATCCAGATTAAATAAGGATTTCTTATTTAGGGCAATTCACGAGATGTTTTCATCAGTCTATCTGTAACAGAATTATGGACACTTTATTAAAGAGTTCTATCCTCAATTTCAGGAGGAGAAACGCTTCGACGCGAACGGCAAAAAGAAAAAGAAGGTGGTGGCGGTGAAGCCAGACGACAAGCCCACCAGCAGGAGCTGCCTCGGCGTCATCACGTGCGGCCTGCTTGGCTGACCGCCGCGTACTGACCAGCTTTACTCACCGCACTCTAGCATCATGGAACACGACGCCTCTCTGTCTGCCCACCTCGACACAGACAGTCATAGAACCATGTCGCATTAAATGTGACTCCTCAATTATTCCCGATAGGTACTTGGCACTGGTAAGCTACTTTTCAATTCAAATCGAGGTATAGCAATCCATGCCTGTATCAATTTCACCCAAATTGTAAATTAAATATTAAACGCAGAAACATGCTACAGGGCACATATTCCAGTTTGGAGAAATACGCCCAAACTTCGATGCAGGCTAAGTCTGTATAAAGGCCAAGTTTCTAAATGTGTTCAATTAATTTAAGTTTGAGTCGCTTTCCGAGACTTTCTGCCAATTTATAAGTTTTGTATGAAATAAGTACGTTTCGCCATTTATACAATCAAATTAACATTGCTCGAGACAGCTATTGAAATGTAGATAATAATTACAGTTTTTTGATGAGGAAACTTGTAATCGAATGAGGAACTTACACGATTTATTTTTAATACTTAGGCTTAAGATTAAATTGTTTTATAAATATATTTATTAATAAAAACACATTCGTCTTTTCACACTTTCATAACTTGAAGGTCATAAATATCCCAAAATTGTGGAATGTTCCCCAAATGAGATGTAATTCCAATCATATTCGGATGTGATTAGGTTTTAAATCCATCAGCGAGTTGGGAGTGATTGCCGCGTAGCTCCGACAGGCGCGGGGGTGACAGGAGTGATGACGTGTGACAACTCATGCTGGGGATTGACAGCTCGGCTACTTATTGATGTAGAATAGCAAGCGCGTTTTTGCTGGAAGCCACTGTACTGTAAGGACTTTTGTTTTCATCTGTCTTAACTTTTTCTGGTTAATATCCAGTTTAAACACTAATAAAGGTTATGGCACATTATAGCGGCACCGCAACAGCATGGCTCCACACCAGCATTTAAGGTGTCATTCAATTTAGAGCATTAAATCGTGTATATTATAAGATATTTCGTAATGTCAATATAAAAAAGCCAACGGCGAGCAGTCAGCGTGCTTGCCGCTTCCACACAACTCGACTCGCCGCCCGCGTGCTGCAAGCGAGCGGTCCTCATGCGTACAGCGCGCCGACGGCGTGCTAATTGCGCGCCGACTCCGAGCCGGCAGCGAAACAACGTCATTGCGTCGTGTTCAATCATAACATCAATCATAATCGTCTTAAAATAATATTGAGTTTGCGGTGACAGCAAGCTTACACCTCGCGGCCGGCGCGCGGCCGGCGCGCCAACGGAGCGCCAACGGCGCGCCGACGGCGAGCGGACAGCGCGTGGTTAGCGCGCTGACAGCTAGCCGTAGTCTTAATTCGAGGCGACGCCGTGCTGCTGCCGTGCTGTTGCCGTGCTGCTACAATGTGCCACAAGCTTAAGTCGCGTTAATAAACGCAAACAACTCTCAAAGGAGTTAATCATTCTGAAATACGCTAATTTTATCATACATATGACACAAGAAGGTATCTATTCCAGTTTTAACAGCAAGTATATCGCTCAACAGTGAATAAGTGTTCAAAATCTCAACAAATTGAACGTGTAGTCCACAAAATACTCACGCTTCGGAAACTGTAACGCTACACAATGCAGTGCAATGTGACACAATACCAGAGAGCAGACATGTTGCAGTGAGAAGCGGCAGCTGACGGCCCGCCATTGTGCGCGACACGCGACGGCTTCATAACTCTATAGCTGTCTTATAGGTATACAAGTACAGATTGATGTTATTGCTCTAACATGGAGATTTTATACTTAGGTTTTTAAACCGACTTCCAATAAAGAAGGTTTGCAACACTATTCTTAGGTTTCAAATTGCTCTTGCTTGGATAAGGATGTTGGTTGTGTGATTTCACATGAACTTTTTTATTTTAGCTACTTAAATAGGAAGGTGCTTGCCGCAGTTTTATCTGCTCCTTGA
Organism: Helicoverpa zea; assembly: GCF_022581195.2. NCBI lineage: Eukaryota > Metazoa > Arthropoda > Insecta > Lepidoptera > Noctuidae > Helicoverpa > Helicoverpa zea. The sequence continues at coordinate 12,614,165 of NC_061464.1, read as the reverse complement.
AGCTAACAGAGCAATAATGGGTAACTTTTAGCAACTGGATAAAATTTGGTAATATATTTTATCCCTTTTCAAGTTACCATCATCTCTCAGTTAAGCGGATATTTGACAGTGAATCAGAGAAGAATCTTCTTTCTTCTATCCCTTGTTTATTTTTACCCCGGCCACAAATCGTGAGCATGTCAAGTACAGGAGTTTATCTACAAATCAACGCCATTTCTGTGGAACAACTTAGCTGCAACTTATCGGACGGAGGTCCAACGCGGTACATTTTTAAAGGCCTAACTTTATAAACATTTGCTGTCAACCATTTATTACTTGAGAACTGTTCAAGAGTGCAGTGTCACAATGTGCAGCTTTCTATACTTCTATTGATTTATTAAAGGTTGCTTTGAACTTATCAGATCTAACAGTAAACTTATTAGATTTTGTCCGAGACTTCGTCCGCGTCCGGGGGAAATATGCCTCGCACAAGGAATAAAAGTAGGTATAGATAGTTCAACTCAGATTTGCGCGCGGCCCTATGTGTGCGTCGGCTTGTAAATATACAACTTTCATTCTTGTGACAGTGACGTCGTCCGAGCATGACGTGTTCTCATCGCTTTTTGTTATGGGTACAGTCGTTTACGAAAATGTCTAGTTCTTCACGGAGAAAATGTTTTAAGGAGTCAGGTAGCGTTTCAAAAAAATGAAACAACATTCAAAGCTTTTTATTATTACATTTTACAGTTTAACATTATTTTCTCATACGGCTTTTCAAATTGACATTGACAGTATCTAAGAAATAAATGAAGTGAAATATCTAAGATGAATTAAATACTCCTTACATATTTTCTAGCTCGGGGTACGCGGACAATAAATAAATGTGTGGACTAAGAATGTAAAAGACCTATAATTTAGTATAATAATGGAAACAAAATGTGTGGGGAATTTTAAAAAATTATATTGCTTCGCATAATGTCGACCAAAATAAAACGGAAATAATGAAACTCATAAATGAACGTTTAAGTCAAATTGATGAAGGGATGTTGGGTAATACTTGTCGACATGTACAAAAGAAAAAAGAAGAATACTATAGACATTTTGACATGGAGTCAGAATTTATAATTAACATTGGTGAAAGTAGCGAATCCGAAAATTCATCATTTGATTTTTCAAGTAGCGATACAGAATCATTAAAATAAATAAACTAAATTACGTAATAACTGTACTTTAAACAGCCGTATACAACCCCTAAATAACTGTATTTGTACCCGACTGTACCTCTTGTCACGCACACAAAGTCACTGTATACGTACAAGGGTTACCCACACATAGGGCCGCGCGCACGACTGAGTTGAACTTACTATAATGTCCATTATGCTAAATCAAATCGGCTTGTGTTTAAACACCACCCAAAAAAGTACCTATTTTACTACCAAAAAAATTCTAAACGGTTACCAAAATGGATAAATGGTCACCAAATAACGTTTCCAAAAATATTATTAGGTAAAACCATTTTTTCGTATTATTGACTACTAAAAAAATATATGGACGCCTTTAAAATACACTTTAGACCAAATATTATATATTGTCACTACTTAGATGTTACCAATTATGTAATACCATGACTCCTAATTTGGTCATTTTTGTTAGACTAAAAAAGCTAACGATCGCTAGAATATTTCCCAAATACCAATTAATATACTGGGGTTCCCAAACGTACGTCGCTTATTTATTGTTATATGAATTTGTGTGTAACTCAGTAGTAAAATGTAAGCACGCAACATGCAGCAAGCATGGCTTCTGTCACGGCTCCGGCACTGCGGGGCTCCGGCGGTCCCATGCGAGCTTATCGTCGCAGATGGTTTTCACGCTCACCACCGCAGCTTCGGCTTGCTGGCCGGCTCTGCCGGCCAGCCTCAGCCGCGGCGGCGAGCCTCAAAAACTACCTGCGCCTCAGCTCGCAGGCCGCCTCGCCCCTCTGCGCCTACGCGGTTTTGAATTGCACTCTAGGGGTAGGGCAGACAAGACTACGTGGAGTCGGTTTTGCAGCGATTCGTTTTCGTCACTAACTTTGATTTTGGTAGTAATATTAATCTTTTAGTTGGATAGAATTTGGTGACCATTAATCCATTTTGGGAACCAAAAAAATATTTGTGCGAGATTTGCGATTTTTCTGATGTTATTTTATTTTTTTTGGATCATAATATTATATACTTTAGTGCCCTTTTAATAAAGTCAATTTATTTTTTTTGGAGTTGTTTATTTTATTTGGTGCCTCAGCTTAGAGTCTTAAAAATATTTTTGGTGATCGCCTAAATTATACCCAATCAAATCTCAGCTTTTCAGCAGTTTCAGCGTGAAAGCGATACAATGGCACTAACTTTTGAATTTAGTATATTAGTTAGCATAAGAAACCTTGTAGATCTTACTCGTTTTAAATATAAAACCGTAGGTACCTATCGGTAGTAGACATACACAGGTACATAAGTGAGTATTCAATTGCGTCTGTGTTAAAATGTCTGTAATCACGGCGTAAGCGGAATTTATTATGAGTGAACTGCCTGCGATTATCTTTAACTAGAACTGCACCACGCTTTCCAGTAGGTAACTGGTAAGTAGTGGATACGTGCACTGCTACCTTACTTAAATGCACGACGACGTGGAAAAAGTTGCATTCCGCGAAATGAGAGTGTTTATGGCTAAAGATACTTATAACCATAGGGTACAATGTTGCGTTGAATAAGAGCTATTTTGCAGTTGCTCAAAGCGGCGTCCTAACTGATGTCGTTAGTGGTGTAGCTATCGCATAGCGCGGGTGCACGAGGTCCCAGGTTCGATTCCCGGTCAGGCCGAAATAACTTTGTGGGTTTTAGAAACTTTCACATAGGAGCCCGGAGCCTCGAAGTTAGATTGTTACACGTAAATATCGGTCCTGCTTTTGATCTCCCGCCGGGCCGCAGTTGGCTAATCTCCTTTTATGAGAAAGTCCGCCGCGCCGTAGCCGATAATCAGGAAGACCTCATTATTTGTAATACATATTTACTTGTTTAATTTCCAATAAGTTTGAACTATGTATTAGTGGCATTCTTAAAATAAAATAGGTACATAAGGAAAACAGGAAAGCATACAACCAAGCAGTCCAACTGAGAAAGTATGAGCTTAAACATGGTTTAAACCAAGTCTAAACAAAAAGCGTAAATGCATTTTAGCATTTCCTTCGTGCCTTTGCATAATGAAGGCACCCCTATTTGCGTGTAAGAAAATACTAGGAGCATCATTTTCCTTTCTAGAAATTAGCGGATTTTTAAAAAACAAATCAAGTATTCACATCTTTAAACAAAACTAGCTTCCCCTCGCGGCTTCGCCCGCGATAGGTATGTGATATGATAGTGTGTTGATAAAATGTAGCCTATGTGTTAATCCAGGGTATCACCTGTCTACATATCCAATTAAATCAGTTCAGCTGTTTTTGCGTGAAAGAATAACAAACATACATCCAGACATCCTCACAAACTATCACATTTATAATATTAGTAGGATACATAAAGCTATGCTACAGTGTACACACTGCACCAAATGTGTAGTTATACCACTACACATTTTTACTCTACATTTTCTACACAATACAAACAAAGACGAAGGCAAACTACAAACACAGGGAGTCTTCGTTCATTAAAACTAGTGGCGACATCTATTGCTGCTATTTTAATCATTAAACATGAAAATTAGAAAATGTGAGTTCAGAATATTGCAAAAAAAATTATAATGTATAAATATTTTATTCAAAACGTGAATTTAATTCGTAGTTAGTTAATAATGTAAATAAAGACTAGGTACATTACATTATTAAACGCTTACTTTTATTGGTATGACAGCGACATCTAGTTTGTAAAGAGTATACTATGACCATAGACATAATATAGTAAACAGGACTGCGCATCTTTACCCAAAAAACGAGCCGAGTGAAACAGTTAGTACGGAGGCCGTCTGTCCCTTTCTAATAGGGTGACTATGAGATTAAGCTATGTGAGACAAATCCGAATTTGCTAAGATTATTAACCGTCAAATCCGTAGCGGACCCCAATCGGGGTCTGAACATCAATGTCACCGTAAGCTCGGTTTAGACCCCAATTGGGGTCTGCGTATCAGTCATACACTTTCCTAATTATTTACGCTCATATTTATTTTCTTTCCAATCAAACCACATTTGTGAGTACTAAATAAAATAACTAAATAAATTTAAATTATTATTACGCATTCAAACCTTTCATATTTAGCATCCCGTTAGAAATATACCTTTTTAAAATCCAATCGTAATTACCGGGAATTCTGATCGAACTCGCCATGTTTGTTTACATTAGTTGTTTTTTTAAATTTGAAGACGCATAGACAAGAGTGCGACGGTGATAGAAGTTTTGCATCGAATGATCCGATTCGTTAAAATAAAGAATCGATTTAATAATTTTATATTATTTGATATTATAATATTACTAAATTGCACTTTTGTATACTTACCATAATCTGAAAATAAATTAGGAAAAGTAAAATGACTTAATTTATTTTGAAAAAAATGCTAGAAAATCAGTGGTAGAAAATACGTTGTAGCCGGAATAAAAAAAATCTTCGGTTTTTAGGGTTTCTGAAGACGGCAAATGAAGACTTATTCTTCGGGTGTTTTATGTGCAGGATTCCTGTAGATCTGCCAAACTTAATGGCGATTCGTTACTTCCAACTTTTTAACTGAGCGGCAAAGCTATTTGACGAGAGCCGTAGTTAGGTGTAGTTATCGCAAAATTTTATGACGATTTTATTGTTTGAAGGGGCAAATAGTTCGCTGTTCATCGAAAGCTGGTCCAAGATGGAAAGATGGCCGCCGCCGACTTATTTTTAACCGACTTCCCAAAAAGCGGAGGTTCTCAATTCGACCGTTTTTTTTGTATGTTTGTTACGCGATTACTCAGCCATTTATTTATCGATTTTGATGATTCTTTTTTTGTTTGATAGCGTGTACTTCCGAGGTGGTCCCATTATCATTAGGTCAGGATCTGATGATGGAACCTTGAGAAATCGAGGGCGACTTTCGAAAGTTGCAGAAATACATAGGTTGAAATCTTATCACTCAGGTGTTTGCCTGGTAGCACTATTCAACAGTGAAGGCTTTGAGCTGACCTGATGATGGAGACCAGTGAAGGTCGAGGGAACTCGACAACTGAATATTTAAACTTTCTCGTGTTTGTGCTTATATTATTCGTATTTACGAGGCCTCTGCAACAGTGAAGGAGATGGAGACGAGAGAAGTACGGTTGTCGAGTTCCCTTGACCTTCTCTGGTCTCCATCATCAGGTCAGCTCCAAACCTTTACTGTCTCATAGTGTTATCAGATATACATCTGAGTGTCAAGTTATAACCTTATCTATGCTTACAATTTTCGAGAGCTGCCCTCGATTTCTCAAGGTTTCCATCATCAGATCCTGGACCTAATAACAAATATGGGGAATATACCCTTTCGACCAAAAACAAACATCCAAATTGAGAACCACCTCCTTTTTGGGATTCGGTTAAAAATATTTGGTGACTTTAATATCATTCAATTATTATGTCTCTAACCGACCACGGGACTACAGAGTCCCGGATTTTTGGAAGGCGAACGTGGGGCCGAAGCCAACACGCTGAAGCCCTTTTGAGACAACTTTAATGAAATGGTGACACAAAACCGACGATTATCCCTGTATACACTATAGAAATGTACCCAAGGACAATGCCCGGTTCTGTGCTAAACTATTGCTAACTATGGATGAAAACTACTTGGGCTATTGTGATGGGATGCTAGTGGACTAGGAATGGGGAAACTACGGGAACTATGGCACCTGCCGATAACAATGTAATAAATACACGTAAAAATGGCAGGTGGAGACTCGCCAACTCACTTACTGGGCCCCCGGGAATCAGTCGCTAAATCGCAACAAGAGGGCAACAGGTACATGAGCGGCTGAAGGGTGAGGATACCTCGGCGGACTTTAAACGCAGATCACGCGCTCCCTGTGGGTCCAGCATCACCGGCCCACTCGCCACTTACCACGAGGCACCTACCCTCCGAGCGGGCTGCTAACCCTACTCTAGCGACTCCACTCTGACCGGCCGGTGAAGGCAAGCCAAGAGGCGGGAGACCTCTCCCCCGTCATGCTTCACTCCGGCAAGCCGGAGATGGGGGACAGTATACTCTCCCTGGAGCACTCGGATATATAGCCCCGCGGGGTCGCTACTCCCCGTCATCCGCCTCAGATGCCCTGCGGGGCAAATCAATCAATTATTATTATTGTTTCTCATCATCAAATAAGTACATACCTTTGGTAGTTACAAATTGCATTATATTTCAGAACACCCGCATACCCTCCGCCGAAACAAAAATGTTAGAATTGTTGAGAAATAATATAAGAATAAATTAAAATTCCGTAATAGGTAATAAAAATTCAATTAAAGTTAAAAATTATTACGAATGACGCAACACCAAAATAAATAATACATATAAAAATTTAATGCTAAAAACTTAAATATCTTTTTTCTTAACAACAAAAACAAATTGAACCTATAATTTAAAATTAATAAATAAAATTGAAATAAGTTGCTATTAAAAAATAGGTATATATAAAATTGGTATTCGATTATTTTAATAAATTTCCGATTTAGGTATCGAATGCACACCGCTGATTGAAAAAAAAAAAAACTCCATTCCAAACTCTACTTGTCTGTGACTTGACTGATCTTGTAAATTGTTCATTTTTATTGTGTATTTTATGTGCTGATTTTTTAGTTATTGAACATAAATAAGTGCACGAAATGTATTGCAACGGATTGAAAATGTTATAAATATGACGTTTGTGTTGTGTTTGAGAAAGTGATGCGATTACTTATTGGTAAGTTTTCACCAAATTTGAAATGCCTAACTTTTCGATAGACTTAAAAACACCGTAATTATTATCTTTTTCTGAATTAACTGACCCCATTTGACCTTTGCACGTTATTGTCAAATAAGTGAGCTCTAAAGTTATAGTTAAAATACTTCTGATCAGGCATTACGGACTTAGAATTCATGTGTTGAAAGTTAGTACAAATTTTTGACTTCCATGTCGCGATTCAAAATATCCCGCCGAATCAACGGTAAAGTCATATGTCAAAATCTTGTCGAGCAGAGGGGTTAAACTCAGATTGGTATTGATATTTAAACTTACGCAGTTTGTGACCTTAAAATACTAATATAGGCTTTTAATAATTAGCGGGAATTAGCAGTATAAAAGCAGGAAGATTCGAAGTGAAGACTGTTTTATTTTGTATTTTTGCTTCACACATAGCCTGCTGAGCCGTTTATGTCGCCTTTCTTCATTTTTTGGGAAGCTATAACAATAGTACAACAGTTTTAAAATCCATCACCCTTATTTTGACTCATTACAAGAATTCATGGAATTCTTGTAATGAGTCACCCTAGTTCACATGAATTCTTGTAATGAATCACCCTAGTTGTTTGATTTACGAAAATGTTATTATTAGCTAACCTGTGGAACGATATATTGCAACCACCATAGGATTCACTTTTGCAAGTAGAAACGCAACACTTTTTCACCATTTTAATAGTTTAAATTGATTTAATACAAAAAAATATAAACAAAATTTTAAATGCTGATTACGCGCCAAGAATGTTCAGGGTTACCGCTAGAAAATAAAAAAAAGCAAAATAAAAAATGTTTATGGTTTAATAATAAATACGAATAAATTAATGCGATTGTTATTAATTTGTTGACTTACAATTGTTAAAATAAGATAAAAATATAAGTGATTCAATTGTTTTTTGGGAAGACAAAACTTTTGATCACAACATTTTTTTATGCTGGCAAGGTGTTAGAAAGAGACAAACAGCCTCCGTTCGAACTATCCCTCTCGGCTCGGATTTGCCTCTGTGTGTTATGCAACCAATTTAGTACCTTATTGCGTTAGAATAGAGTTCATTTTCGTAAATATATATTTTGAGCGTGCGCAATCTTGTTTAGTGATATTATATCTATGACTATGACTAAAGAGATTGCCGTACTAGTGCGAGTAAATTACCATAGATGTCACTAAATTATGTTTTTTAATGGTTTCACAATGCAATAAGTTGGATGTAAATTGTGAAATAACAGATATCTGAATAAAATGTTGTTTGCAGTAACTGTAATGAGTACCTACAATAATGTGCATTTATCAGTCATGATGATTCATAAATGATGATCATGAACACGTGTCAGTTCATTTAGGCGAGTGAACCTGAGGTTCTGGGTTCAATTCCTAGAATTGGACTTGTCTATTTCTGAAACTTCTCACTTTGTGTGACCTACTCTGGATCCTACAACTAACCGTGGACTAAACAAAAGATAATAATGTACTCGTAATTGGTATTGTCATTACGCAACGACACTATCGTCGGCGGTGGTTTGGAAATGAAAGTTGCGCTTATCCAAATCGTTTATTCAAGCAAATGAACATAATATGAACAAACTATAACATTAAATTTATCTACTTAATGATATTTACATTCCATACCTCGCTTACCTTATTATTTTATGATTATTCTACGTACGTACACCTAGGACACTTACACTAAAATATATAAAAACGCAGAACATCATTCTTACCACGAGATCAACAGTTAAATACATATTTAACACAATCTAAAAAATATTTATGCCATGCTTTCAAACATCATTTGATTAGACGCCGATCCCTTTGATTAAGAACGTATTCGCGCCAAAAAACAACATTCTGCATTTTTATTCTATAATTATTATTTTCGGAACAGTTATTGATAGATTTATCAATGAAATTGTCATAGTTGAAATAAAGGTGGCGACGTGAACACGTCGAGAGTTCCCCACACTACGTCCAGGCACAAGTCACCGCGTCACCATCGGACAGGCATTTAGTTCGTCTCGCTCAGATCAATGGGGTGTCTCAAATACTGTAAATAGCCTCGGGACTTGCGAATCAAATGTAGTTAAAGATACACCATTGATCCATTACTGCATGTCAACAAAATGCCATTTAAAATCAACAGCTGGTCATATAAAACTTAAATAGTGCATACTACGTTGTGATTTAACTAAAACTAAGAAACAAGTCACCGTGTTCCTAATGGCCGCATCAATCACCTGTTCACTTGGTGAACAACGTGCAGTAGTGTGTGTGCAGCCGTTAGGAGCAGGGGATATAATATAAATCTATATGTTCTAGCACGCTACATACACACGACGTGGCCGAAATCAATCATAATTTTATTGAGGGAGGATTCTTTGGAAACTTAATAAAGCGGAAGACAGATTTCATCAAACCAAAATTTAATGTCTTGTACTTGCTGTATCCAAATTTATTAAATTGTGTAGCTCTCAGATAAACCAATGTACTGGATAAAGTTATTGTACACAAACCCAGGATGAATTTTTGGAAAATAATTTTACTAACCATAGTTGTATAACAAAATCCAATAACATACAAAAATAATCTAATACAAGTATTAAAACTTAAGTCTTATAATTAACATGAATTATTCTGTGTATTATTAATGTGACATCTCCAAAAATAAGTCTACTTCACAAAAACCTTGTCTGGTACAACATCTAAGCACAAAAACTGCACAACAGGCACTTAAGTGTAAATTCCTATCCGGGCATCAAACCTGATTGAGAACTCATGCGAGCCGCACTCACTGCACAGATTGGAACTAATGTAGGAATTAGTGCATAGTCACATACATTAATATAATTAATTTATAAGAGTAAATAAAATATTTTAGTAAAAACTCTATGAGGACATTTTCTACACAGACCCATTTAACATATAAAAGACTCATATACTATGTTCAATATGATTTAGAATATACTGTAGTCCGAGAAACGCACTCAGTGTTTTTAATATTGAAATTTACAATCTAGAGACACCTCTGCATACTCATCAGTCACTCAGTGGCAGCGCCGACGCCGACGCCACGGCCGCACCGCTCAGCTCTAGCGCGGCTAGCTCGGCCCACTCCGAGGATACTCGTCAGTTCAGCGGTGCGCCGGCCGCGCTCACTGCTGCTGGCTGGACTGCGCCGCCTGGCTCGCCGACTTGGTGATCACGATGGTCTGCTTGCCCCCCACGCCCGACTTACCCAGCTGCAGCATGTTGGAGGGCAGCGTGATGATCTTGTTGCCGCCCACCGTGTTCGTCGACACCAGCTTCACGATAGTAGCGCCCGGCGCTATGTTCTGCGCCTGCGCGGCAGACGACGGCGCGGCCGGTCTGTTTTGCATCATCGCCACCTTGGGCATGGTCGCCACCGTCATGCCGGTGGACGTCTTCACCAGAGTCACATACTGCGGCGCATTGCTCGACTGCGCATTGGAGCCGGGCGTCTTCTTGATGATGACAGGAATACCGGCGTTACCGCCCGCCTGCCGCAGCACGGTAGCGCCTCCCGCCACCACGCTAGTGGTCGAGGTGGCTGCTTGCTCTCCGGACTTGGCGGTCACGATCTTGTATACAGGCGTCTTCACCTGCTGGCCGCCGAGCGCGCTGCCTGCGATCTGTATCGCGCCGCCACTGCTCGCTATGACGGGCAGGTTACCCGCGCCAAGTTTGACTGGCACACCGGCAGCAACTTTTGTCTGTAAATTAGCAACGCCAGCTTGAATGGGAACGCCACCTGCTGTCTTAACGAGTACGTTACTTGTGCCTATTTTAACATTGCCTGGGCCCAGTTTTAGAGGCACATTTGATGTGCCCATTTGACCAACTTTCTGCACGCTGTTAGTAGTTATCTTGCCCTGGAGGTTAGCCGTACCAATTTTAAGAGGAACCGCGTTGCCGGCTAGTTTAACAGGCATGTTGCCAGCGCCGAGTTTGACTGGTACGGCACCGCTTGAGCCAGTCTTCACCTGCACGAATCGCGGAGTGGAGCCACCGCCCGCCGTCGCCGAACTCAGCACGATCTGTGCGTTGGACTGCGACGTAGACACGCGCACCGTGCCCGGCGTCCCGACGCCGCTCACGATCCTGGTCACGCCTTGCGGCGTCACGGCGGCTACCTTGATTTGCTGTGAGGAGCCTGCCGTCGCTGTCGCAGGAGATTTCACTACGGTCTTTGTCTGGTACGTAGTTTGCTTTAATGTTGGAGTGTTAGGTGTTATTTTGACGGCAGCCTGCGCGGGAACCTTGATAGGTGTCGGAACGATTTTCTGTGGCGTTGAGACTGGTGCCGGGGCTGGCGAAGAGATAGTGGGCGTAGGGCGGGCGGCTTCTGCGGCTGGCGGCAGGCCGCTGGCGACTGGAGACGTGATGCCGAATGCTTTGCTGGCATCGGGCTGGCTTGCGACTGGCGACGCTGGTGGCGGAGCAGTCAGGGGTTCTGCAGTTGTTGGGAAGCGAGCAGGCGTGACCTTGCCGCATTTCTGTACTTGAAGCAAGAACGTGGTGACTGTGTTCATAGCAGGCCAGCACAATTCCAGGGACGTGGTTCCGGCGCGCACGAGCGCCACGCGGTTTGCTTGAGGAGGCACTCCAACCTCCAGGTACCACAGATCCTTGCAACAAATCTGATTGTTCCAAGTTTTCCGGTAGCCATCTCTTCCTGACCAAATATACAATCTAGTTTGAATGGCCACAGCACTGTGACCTGCTCGAGCTCGTGGAACACACTCTTCGAACTTGTCTAAGGCAATATTGTCCCATGTCATTGACTCAAGGTTGAGAGAAGCGAGTGTGTTAGTACATTTCCATTCTTTCTCATGTGTGGCAAGCTTAGATTCATCGGGTACAAGTGGTACCCACCCACCATAGACATACATGTGATGGCCGATCACTGTGGCAGTGTGCAGGGAGCGGGGCAGGGGTGGTGGGCCACCTACTTCAGGGCGAGACCATGACATGCTGTCCACGTCGAGCACCCAGAGGTCGCCGAGGCGGGACCCGCTCATTCCTCCGTAGATGATCAGGGATGATTTCCCACTGTTTCTGTCTGTGTAGGAGACTCCACTGTGAGATTCGCGTGGCGGCGGAGATTGTCCGTATGTTAGTGGTATGTCCCATACTGTCATTGAAGAATTTGGGTACAGCTCTAAAGTATACAAATCATTGAGGTACCTGGGGATGTTATTCTTGGGGTCGTCACTCTCATTGGCCAATCCACCAAACAGGTATATCTTTCCATTGAGCAGGGTAAAGCTATGGCCCAGGCGGGGACACGGCGGGAGACCCTGCTTGGGAGGTAGGGGCTTGAGACGCTTCCATTCCCACCGCGAGGCCTGCAGTTCGTACAGATCGTTAGAATACTTGCCGTACTCCACCATGCCGCCAAAAACGAGGAGACGCGTCCCGTCGACCACGAAGCCGTAGGCGGCGCATCCTGGGGGCACTTCTCCCTTCGTGACAGGAACGAACCATTGGTTTGTGGTGGTGTTGAAGACGTGAAGTTCATGAACTATCCCTTCGTTTCCGCCGCCGAAAACTATCATCAAATCTTTTATGGCGACCGCGCGATGGCCATGGCGAGGTCGTGGCTGCGGGCCGGTAGGATTGTATACTTTTTGCCACTTAAGTACGGCGTTTTCCTTCATTTTTACTACACATTTGTCACTAAAAGCTTTACACCGTATGTATCGCTCGGGATGCGTATCTACAGCATAGACAATGAGAAACGTCGTAAATAAGCTTTGAAGAAAATATTCGGTGTAATCGAAGCTACGTACTACAGTCTCATTCGACTTTCTCTTTCGCACTCGTGGGTAACGGCTATGAGTAAAAAAAAATCACCATATGAAGCTTCGAGTGTATAACAAAAATGGCGTTAGCAACAGCGCTGCCAATATCACGGACGCCAAAAGAACGGCGTCGGACGTCAAGAAATTGTCTATGATAAAATATAGTTTTAAAATATTCAGCCAGAATGTTTGCAAATTATAATTAATTATGGTTAACAAAAAAGAAACCTAGTTTTAATAACTAATTATTGATTACTGCTCTATTAACTTCAGAAACGTTTTTGTTTCAAAACTTTCATTTGTTTTAGTCTAAGAAATATTTATCGTTTTTGCTACATTCTTGTCTATGTGGATGTATTATATATTCTTCTTTATATAATAATTCCTGTTTTATTCCCTTCGATACATTTGAGTTACTTAATGTAACCTATTAGGTGGCTCCTAGCCTCCTTTATAACATTATACAATGGGAGGTTTTCTTTTTGGGAATTAAAATAAGTAGTTCCCATGAAAGTGACAGATGACAAAAAAACATTGCACTAAGTCCTTGGAGCCCAGAACCAAGAAATTCAGATTTCTGGACCAAATAGAACTGGAAATAATTTAAGTGACATCGATGAAGATCAATTTTTCGACGCGCTTTATTAATTTTAAGTTTTCTTTTTTATTGTTTTAAGTTATTTATATCGGGTGTTTCGTTGCACATTCCATCCATAATATAGGTAATGTGAATATGGGGTTATATAGCATATGCGCTATCTAGAGATTAAAAAAGATGTCATAACCATTTTGTAGGTCTCTGTCTTTAAATAGGAAAAATGGAACTAAATGATCGGAGTCCGACTTGCAGTTGTCCTGTGAAGACTAAAATCTAGTTTATGGTTAAAATTATTTGTGGATCGCGTATCCGAATTTCTGAAACTTATTTTGTTAAGTTGGCACAACGAACGGAAAACGCGGGAAATTATGGCCTTCAAACATGCTTCAAACAAAACACCATTCATTCTATATTCATTCTCATTGTCTGTAGCACACTTCATTCAATCTACAGATTCTTAAATGGAACTCCTGAGATTCTCAACCATTATTGCTCATTATTGTTTTATTGACATTGACAATTTGGAGGTTTGACGTCTGGTCTAATTTGATTTGAATGTTTTGTTTGTTGGTTAAACATTTAGGCAAATCTATTGATATACATATAAATATATGGGCAAACCATTTACCTTCCGCGGTTTTGACTGTGCCCTACTCTTGCCTGAGAAATAGTGGAGTTTATGCCCCTCACGGAATGATCATTGTGTTACAGTATCAAGGGTTTGTTGGAGAATGCAGAGCATCTCAGTATAGTTTTCTTCTTTCCACCCTGTTCCCGAGTTATTTGCGGTCGGCTCTATATGTTTTCCGCTTTCGCATTCCCCTCTATTAGCCTCTTAATCATATCATCTTTGTCTCAGGCAATATGATTCCTTCAAGTCAAACCAACTTCAAGTTATTATCAATTAGGCCTTTAAAAGTACTTATGAAAGTCAAAAGAACTAAATAATGAATAATTTATTTGCCAATTTCGACTTTGCCTTTGTTTAGAATGACCTTCAGTGCTTATTTTCAGGCGAACCGTTGGTCCTAGGCAAAAGGTGCCCAGATGGTTTTCGTCTTATTTTTAAGTATTCTATACGATAGAAATGAAAAACTAGGCCCCAAACTAGGTCCCAAAAGCAAAAGTACTTACTCTCTTATCTTCTCTCTAATCTTTATCATACATTATAACATAGAAAGAGTGCATGCAACAATCAAATAGTTCATATCATGTTAATGTTCACAGTCACATGTAAAGGGCACACATGCACATGATAAGTACACTTTTATTTTCTAGTTAATTGTGTTTTAAAAGATGTAGCATAATCCATTAAAACATTAAAAAAATCCATGACATTTTATTTCCATATTTTAAAAATGAAACCAGCATTCATGGACACTGAACGAACGAAACTTTTTTTTTCCCGATCGTCAACAGTGTTGATGAAAGGGTGTTACCGAGCGGGAATAACCCCATGTAAAATAGGCTAACATTAATGGAAGTAAGTTACCTTATGTAATATTATGTAACTATATAGGTACTTTATTTTAACAGTTTATGTAGGTACATAGTTGAGTTTCTTGCACAAGTAGCACGTAGGAGCAAATCTGACTGGTTATCAACACTGCTTAATTCTTGCCCACATACTTTCCTCCACCGGGGTACAGCTGCCACAGTGTGATGTCCCAAAATAGGTGTATCCTACTTAATGTTATAAATGTGAGTCCCTTTGTTTGCTACACTTTCACACAAAAACTACTTAACCAATCGTCATGAAACTGTGGAACTTTGTACACATATTCTTGGTGGTACTAAAATGAACATAGGATACTTTTTTATCAATACCTACACCACTTGGGGAAGCTAGTATTTATATGAAAGAACTCAAATATACAAAAATAATTAATGAAAAAATGTACACAAATACAAAATCTGTTAAAATATAATATGAAATAATCTTATTATGTCACCAATAAATTTGGACAATTATAATTGATGCTCTACTGTAATATATTATCAATTACATAAATCTAAATAACATTTTATTTACATTTGTGCATCCTCCATTCCTTAGTCATGCTCTCTTGGTTCACAAAAACTTCACAGCACAGCTGTGTACCTATAAGTCTGTTACCATGGTTGAAAACAGCATGACCATGCGTTGCTTCCACAGACAAGTGCTACAGGACTGCACAGTGATATAGTGCATAGTGAAGTGTTACTAACAGATTTAAGTTTTTATATACTAACAATTTTGTATAATATAATATGTATGTTAGTCTTTAAGGTATATATCTATATCTAGAAAGAATTTGATTTGATTTAAATCAATCATAAATATAATGATTTTCCCTTTGAGCATTATTTGTTGAACATATTACATAGATTACCTAAAGCAATTAACATACTTCACTTTTGGGAAGCTACATTATACCCGCCCGGGTGATATAGGCTACCTACCTATATTTTATCTATAAGTAGTTCCCATGCGACGTGAGTGAAACGGCGGGAAACAGCAAGACTCAGATAGGTATAACTACAGATTAAACGCCATTGGTGCACGTTTCCCGCCAACTATCGCAAGTGGTGTGTGCACAGTCCCGCCCGGAGCGTGTCGCATTCGGCCCGCATCTCATTACGTTACAAAGTAGCTGCTTACCTAAGTAGCTACCGATTAAACACAACGTTTGCGCCGCACGAGTAGCTGGACTCCACTTAATTAGTGTTCATTGTCTCATTAGGGGATCAGAGGTTAAATAAGCAATGTTTTCTAGAATGAAGGCAACGAGTTTCATGTAGGTTCTTGCTATCGTGTAATTAGTGCATCATGTGTGCCTATTTACATGGAGAATAAATTAATAAAAAGAGTAGGTAAGTATGAATCAGGATGGATAATAGGTAGTTGACCTTGTTGAAACATATTTAATATTTAGCCTAGCATCATGCATGACCTCCATGTTAAACGCTACCCTACTATAAGCTTAGCCAAAAACGCACACACAAACGCAAATCTCTCACCCTAAACGCATACTTATACCTGGGGCCCGATTGTCCTAAGTTAATAATGTCAAAATTCCCGATTCTCCTAAGTTAAAAAAGTCCGTCGTGGGTAAAAATAGTGATTAAGATAGCATTAAATAAACCGGCCAAGTGCGAGTCGGACTCGCGCACCGAGGGTTCCGTACAAATCCTGGTTAGATAAAAAGTGAGTCTCGCGCCAACCGTTCAGTTTAGAACAATCATAGTTATGGTAATTTCGTGAGAGTCAAAATAGCTAATATTTTTTATTTTATAATATAACTAAAATAGTAGGCCAGTACCTTGTAAAAGTTATTTTATTAAAGTTATTTATATACAACATTTTATAGTCATCATTCAGAAATCTGATTGAAAATAACTAATTATGTCTTAAAGGTCATTGGGCATATCTGACCCGCTTTGTAAAAAGTGGCGGACATGAATCAAAGTAGTTTTAAATCGTGGAGAATGGTATGACGTTTCTTTGAATGTCCAGGATCGTTTGAAAAATATAATAGACAAGCAGTTTCAGAGGATTTTACAGGTTGCAATGCTAGTTTTTATTGTTAAAGACTTTTCATAAAGAAAGGATCTGGAAACCCTGAGTAATCGAGGGCAACTCTTGAATATTGTAGTCACGCATCGAGTCAAAACCAGACATGTGAGTGTATTTTTGAGGGTACTTGTAAACAGTGAAGGTTTGGAGCTGATTTGATTATGGAGACTACAGAGAGTCGAGGGAACTCCTGAACGGTATGTTGCAACTACCACGTGTTTGGGCTTATTTTATTCGTATTGGCGAAGACTTTCCACATAGATAGGTTTAACTGCCATTGTGGGATCGATAGCAAAGATCAGATATAGTTATGGGAACTCCTTTACAATTTATAACGTAACCTTGTGTTGGAGCTTATTTTATTTTAGGTGATGAGAATTCACTACTAATGGGATCTATTATTTTTTTAAACATGCATAGAGTTCTCTCGACTTTCTCACGTCTCCATCATCAGGTAAGCTCTAAACTTTCACTGTTTGATAGTATCACCAGACATACATCTGAGAATCAAGTTTTAATCCTATGCATGCCTACAATTTTTTATAGTTGCCCTCGATTTCTCAGGATTTCCATCATCAGATCCTGACCTGATGACAATGGAAATAAACGGCGAGTATACTCTTTCACTACAAAGAAATGATTTCTCAAATCCGTCAAATTTGGTCGTTTAAATTCCCCATTGAAATGAGGAAAATATTTGATGTTTACACCTGATTTTCTCTAGATTCTCACGGTTCACATAGATGCGACTAATGCCATAGTAAATCAGAGCCTTTATCATTATACTGTACTATATTTCGTTCGTATCCGCCGTGGGTATGGTTTTCATACTAAGGTGCCCAATGACCTTTGAATGATTTAAAATTTTTCATAGTTTAGTGGCAATTATATTTAAGAAGTGTTTGATATGAATTTCAACTTTAATATCTCTACGCGTTCATGTAAAAAAGGGTAGTTAGTAAGTTTATAATTATTAAAAAAATATTTTATGTCGTGTAAGCAAAAATAATATTTTAATATTTTATGTAACTTCAAATTAATCATTTTCGCAATTTTTCCTTTATCTGTACTATATAACGCTGCTTCGTGGCGAATTTCAAGATTCTGAGTTCACGGGAAGTACCTTGTAGGTTTTGATTCCCTAGCGTGTGACAGAAATTCGTCTAAGGTGTCGGTATAACTGCTGTATCTTTTGATCGCGTTAACTTAGAAGTTTGTTTTTTTCACTGCCTAAAGGGACAATAGACTTAGGTATTTGGTATAAATTTCAATTTGATACCTTTATTCGTTCGTGAGAAATAAGGTAGTAAGTTTCATTTTATTAAAATATATTTTTTTATATTATATAACTAAAAAAATGAGATTTTCGTAATTTTTCCTATATTTGCATTATATGACAATACTTCATGCCAAATTTCAAGACTCTGAGTTTACGGGAAGTACCCTGTAGGTTTTGATTCCTTTGCGAGTGTCGAGAATTTGTTGAAAATATCGACATAATCGGTTGTATCTTTTGATTGGCTTGGCTTAGAAGCTTGATATTTTCACAGCTTAAAGGGACAACAGACCTGAGCATTTCATGTGAATTTCATCTTGATACGTCCACGCGTTCTTGAGATAAAGGGTCTTGACAGACAGACAGACAGACAGACAGACAGACAGACAGACAGACAGACAGACGGACAACAAAGTGATCCTATAAGGGTTCCGTTTTTTCCTTTTGAGGTACGGAACCCTAAAAATTGTAACTGGATGTTTCTCAACCTTTGTGGCTTTGTGTGGTGTTGCTAGTTCCGCAGTTAACGAATAGATGGCGTTAGTGGTAACGAAAATAGACCATTTTCAAACTTCAGATATTCTTCAGCGGGCTCGGCTTACATCGCTTTGCTATTTTGAATTCTTATTAGATTCGGAATTCCAGGTTGCCGAGTTAGATTCATATAAGTTTTTTTTCGCAAAAATCCTGACTACTACCTACATCAAGTTTTCACTGAAAACCATTGAGCAATCAAGCATACAGTGTTTGAAATTAAACTGCGTTCTGCCTCTTCACTACCTATATAAGAAAAGCTACTTACCTAGATAGGCCGTTACTATTTACTATCTACTTAATATAAAGTTACAAGTAACTGCTAACACGAGCAAATTCTTTGGTAACCATCCGTGCTAATTAGAAGTGGGTACTAATATCATAGAAAACCCCTTCGTTTACACTACAATGGGACATCTTCGCTGATTACTGCTTCAGGAACCTCAATAATGTTGATAACAAACACCAACATAAAGTTGCCAACTTGTTACCTCGCTGTGTTTGTGTGGGTGTGAGATTTTTGTGTCTGTGTGTGTTTGGGGTGTCTTAACTTTTGATATCTGCCATGTAACGGAGGTTCTATGGTGTTTAGTTGTTAGTACGTGAAATGGAATGTTCAGGGAACCCTTATGTTGAATAGGTGGCTGACGTCATTATAAGTAGCTTCTTACTGAAGTGGTTAGGTAGGTATCTATTTATTATATTAGGACGCTATGATAGGGTATCTATTCTCCTACTTTGGACTTGGATTAAGCTAAATAGTAGGTAAGAGCAATAATAATTTCCAGTAAATATCTTAGGTCTTTTGCAAAGGGGTAGAGGCAGGGGGTAAGCTTCTATAGCGGTGAGAGGTTTAGCCATTTACCGGGTTTAACGTTAACATTAGGTAGTTTTGGATCCCCTAATCAAATTAGGTAGAAACAGCAGTGTAAATCTGTAACAAGTGGTAATTTATTAACGGTGCTAATGAGGGTTTTTGAAATTTTTTCTGCCACCGGGTGGCGCCACGTATGCGTCTGGTCCAAACAGCTGTCAAATAGTATGGAATTGTAGGTGCCGAACTTATTGTTTATTGAAATTCTGTTATATTGGAAGTGTTATTGATTTTATTATGGACTACGGTCAGAATAAGGTTTCCGAACTAAAAATTGAGCTAAGAGAGAAGGTGCAAAAGTCACTGGTACTAAGGAAAAGCTTGTTGAAAAATTTGTTAACACAATATGATTTAGTTTTTTTTATTTACTCAACTGCAATAGTAAAACAATAATGCAGTGCTTTAATTATAAAATAAAAAAACACTAAAATCGTTCACTATTCATAGTAAAGATAAGCACTTTGACAGTTATTGGACCTGACGACTCGGTGCTGCCACCTCGTGGATTGCCATTTTAGAAAACCCTCATTAAACAGGCTTCTTTTTAATATCATTATTCGCCCCCAAAAATGTATGTTGTCTTCTAAATTACTAAGTCAGCCACAATTAATAAAGCGTCGAGCATAAATAATACTATCTTAGCCACGAGTTAGGTATCTTCCACTCTAAATACAACTCAGCATGATGGTTATTTTTTTGCATCTAAATTTGTAGCATGCATTCTAACAGTAGACTTCTTAAATACTATTAAATTACATCATAAAATATTTATTTACCTTCTATTTTTTTAACTCGTACCTACTGAGTTTTGTGTTTAAAATATAACACATCCCATATTAATTGACCCAGCATGGAAGTAAGCATGCAACATGCAGCAAGCATGGCTTCTGTCACGGCTCCGGCGCTGCGGGGCTCCGGCGGTCCCATGCGAGCTTATCGTCGCAGATGGTTTTCACGCTCACCACCGCAGCTTCGGCTTGCTGGCCGGCTCGGCCGGCCAGCCTCAGCCACGGCGGCGAGCGCTGAAACTACCTGCGCCTCAGCTCGCAGGCCGCCTCGCCCCTCCGCGCCTACGCGGTTTTGAATTCCACTCTCGGGGTAGGGCAGATAAGACTACGTGGAGTCGGTTTTGCAGCGATTCGTTTTCGTCTAGACTTGAATTTTTAGTACAATGTTTTTTAATTGAAGGTTATAAATGGCAATATGCTAAATAAAATGAATCCAAATTAAATTCTACCATCAAAAAAAAAAAAAAAAACGAGCATTCATTCATTTTTTTGAAAAATGAGGCCGAGTTAGTAAATGAGATGACAATGTATAAATAAGAAGGACAAGTTACAATAATTGATGATTTTTTACTGAAGCTTTCTAGTAGTTGGCGTTGTAAAAAAGACGAATTAGTTTATTAGAGGCTATGTTGTTTTTCCGTTGCTTAGTTATAAAATTAGAAGTTTAATCATGTGTCCAATAAATAATTTTGTGGCTACACTTATTATTTCCCATTTATTAACATTAACGCCTATTTTCTGGCTGCATACCTAATTAAATATATTGAGAAAAAAATAACCAAGAGACTGTGCCAAAATGTTATCAGGCTGACTTTATCTTAAGCATCGTCTTAAAATCCCACACGAGGTCTCTTCGCTGTGGATTGTGTAATTAGGCTTATCAGTTTGTTAGTTAATTAACTTACCCACAGAAGCGCCGCAGAAATACTTAATAAGCTAAGCTAGGAACACTACGGTAAATAACTGTTTAGTGCCGCTGTCTTGTTGCCTATAATTTATTAATTGTTGGGTAAGATTACCTGGGAATTATTCTAATAAGTGGGTCTGCCTTCTGTTACTTTTATATGATACCTAGTTATCTACTTTACACACCTAAACTAATATACATATTATATACCTAGTTACCGTAAATAATTTGGGGTTTTTATTTAACTTTATCTAGGTTTTAGTTATAAATGTGGAGAGCGCGAAGTAGTCATCATAAATTATAATAAAATTATCAGTTGAAATGTTTAATTAGACGGCTAGACTAGGTCTCTTAAGATACGCATAACCACCGGTGACATTTTAACTTCCAAGGGTTTCTAGTGCTAAAAATAATTGTAAAATACGTTGCTTCGTTGCTGAAAGTAAGCTGAGTATCATAATTTTATCTTTACTTATAAATGCTGTGGGCTTCTCGCGATAAAACCCACACGGCGAGTGATTTATCTTATCCCGCACAGTTGTGATTCAGTCTGCCGTCTGGACCTTAAAAACGCTGAAAAATTTAGATCTGTATCTGGGATTTTCACTGAATATTATCAATAAGAAACTATAATTTATGAGTTTTATGTTTAGGGCATAATACAACAAATGTTTTGCTCAGTTTATGCTTTGGCAAGCTTTACATTAGATAGGAACCATAGACAAAAGTTGTTAAGTTGAATACTTCATACCGAATGTAGGTTTGACTTTATGGAACCTCAGCCATTTTTGCATGGTACTCTAACTTCTAATGTTTCCTCGAAATGTCATCAATACAATCCTAAATAACAAAGATAAAGCAATCAAAATGCTATTATGCTTGGACAGCCGCGGGGCGACACCGCACCGGTGTGCGGTGTGGCTGCCAGATATCTGACAAACATTTAACCCTTTTCAATACATATTTAACTCTTTTGAAGACACGATCATATTGGCTTTGTATAAATATCTATTGTATTGGAAATGTTGTGCCTTGAATGGTATTTCTATTTTATCATGTGGGCACAAAAACGTTTTATGAGAGAACATCGCTTGATCCCTTATTTTACTCGAAGCTAATGAAATAAATAAGAAATAGAGGAATTTATTACCTGTAAAATAGTAAGGTACTTAAATAGCATAGAGATCACTGATCACCGATGTGTAAACCTAATTATAACATTTTATTCCAGAGCGTTTTGAATCTATCTTTAGCTTGTTATTTGGGCCTATTTTAATTTCGTTCGAATTTAGTTGGAAATCCCAGTGAATTTAAACTACATAAATGTCTCTTAACGTTAACAAATGGTAACGCTTTTGATGAAGGCTCGACATTTGGTTGATAACTTCCAAAGAATAATTTTGGATAGCTAATTATAACGACAAACAGTGTTCAAAGAAAATGTTTATTTTATTTAAATCTGTTTGCGAAGATGGTCGGGTTTGTGTTGGTTTTGAGCCGGGAATAGCACGGAAATAAATGGAAGCAATTATTTTTATTTAAACTTACTTGGATGGTAAGACGCGACAGTTCAAAGTAAGCAAACCCACCATACCATATCATGAAAATAAGGTCGAACAATTAGGTAGTTATAGTTGTAGTCGAGATCTTACTGGAATAATTAGGTAATATTTAATTTTATCATTTCAGTATTCAAAAATTAAGGCATTCTTTTGATAATACCTAGTTGCCTACATATATGTATAAGTATATTGGTAGGTAACTAGTTCTGAAGAAGTTCTACATAACCAAACAATGAAACATCGTAGTACCTACCCTGAAACCCTTGCATGACGTTACAGAAGTTGTAACAAAACGCGCGTAGTTCACAAGTTAGCGAGTTAGCTACTTGGCTACTCAATAGTTATCTAGTGCTAACCGCTACACTACGGTGAGGATATTTCAACAATAATGTTTCATGTAAGTTACGAATTTTAGAACAATCAGGTAGTACCTTCTACTACTACTGCTTCCTTAACTACATACAATAATGTAAGGGTCTTAAATAGAGTACAGTATGTAGGTGGAAGACGGAAGAACACTGACTCACTGACTGTATGGATTTACGTTACATACCTAGTTACCGGTTCTTGTGTAGAAGAAGAAAGTGCCCTAAGGCATCTTGATTTCAGATAGACCTGATAAATAGGAATTATTAAAAAAAAATTGTTGAGTTTTAAAATTTATTTATTGACACTAGGTAGAACATCAGTTACACTTTGGACAGAGATTTAACTCCCGCTTAAACTAGGTATTTACTGTTTATTTATAAATAAACCTAAGATACCTAAAAAAACATTATTTTATTAAGTTACTCACATTTTAACTTAACTTTTTTGTCTTACAGTTATTCCACAACATACTTACTATAAAGAGTAAAATGAATGTGCGTAGTACATGGTTGCAGTACAAGTAAAGCTTTCTAATAGATTCAGCGTGCCGAGCGAGAGGTGACGTAATGTAATTAAGGTAATGGTGTAATTGACGCGACGCGACGGTGCAGCCGCTCGCGCCTGCAGGTGACATGTCGCTGTGATTCTCTTTGTTAATACTCATTTTGTTTGTTTTACTGTTTGTATACTTTTTTTTTAATAAAAAGTGATCTAATTAATAACATAGGCTGTAATTAAAAAACCCACCCAAAACAAAAATGTGAAAGACTGCCAAGTTCGATAATATGGGAATGCTTCGCCTATAAAAGAAGTGAGATCTGAATAAGTACCAAGTTCCATACACATACCTCAGTTAAAAATAGTTACTTTTTAATGATGTTACTTGGCAAGTAAAAGGCTCCGAAATTACAAACCGATTTGAAAAATGCTTGCTTGCACCGTTGAAAAGCTACACTCTTCCAGATTAACATAGGCTATATCTCAGATCAACTGAGGGCTATATTTTATCCCGGTGCGGGTTGTAGTTCACACGGAGGCGAGAGTCTTCTTGCGCCTGTACGACTGGCGCGAGGAGGCTCAGCGCCGGGGGGAAACCCCGTCGCCGCGGCAAGTTGTCGCGCAGCGGGCGGAGCCCCGGCGCGATCTCATGTTGGCCTGGAGGGAGCGACTGTCGCAACCCAGTACAGGGCACGCCACCATCGTGGCGGTAAGTCCCCTCTTTGAGGAGTGGCTCGGGAGGAGTCATGGCGCCCTCACGTACCGCATGACGCAGGTCCTCACCGGACACGGTTGTTTCGGGAGGTACCTGCACCGAATCGGTCGTGAGGAGGCGCCCGGGTGGACGGCGCGCGTTGTTCCACGCGCTCCTCAAAGAGATGTCAGCAACCCCAGCGGGGCCCAGCAGGGCCAAGGCCTGCCGGGGCTGCGGGTTGTTCGAAAGAGATACCGCGGCCCTGGTACATACCTAAAAGGCCTATGACGGAACACGACGGTTTTTAGTCAATAAGAGTCTGACACTCCCTCACCGCTGCTAACCCACAGCGGGAGGGGTCATTTGATGATTTTTGACGTCGTTAAAAAAAAAAAAAAGGGTTGTAGTTCACACGGGACGCAGGTAAAACCAAGTAAAAACGGCTGGTACTTTACAAAGTAAGTAATACTATACATGATAGATACCGAGAAGTATATTCCAGGAAAATTATTTGTAGTCGGAAAGTAAATTATTGTCAAAATGAAATAAATTACTGAAATCTTTCAACAAAGGTCCTCTACCTTCCGAGCTGCCTACTCTATGGTAAGCTATGGAGCGATAAGTCGGTCATACTGCAAGCATAGTTGATAGGTATCACAGGATTTATGACGATATAGCGAGTACCCCATTACAGTAATCGATGGTGTTTGTATGGGAACCTGCGGGCGTTAACTTGCAGTTTACGTAAATGCTCTCGTAAATCCACTAGTAGAGGTAGTTTAGCAAAGTTATGGATGTCATAACTCGGTCATGACTTTATTTTTGGTAGATACTTTGTCAGTTTACCTATCTGTTATATGTGTTTGTGTGATAATATGTTTGGATCGAGCTGTAAGGACTGGGAATAACTAGATTGAATCACTGATAATGGCATTGCATGGTTTATAATCAAAAGGACTACATACTTCTTCCATTTTGTGTAAAAAGTTCGCTTAAATAGGTACCGAACATCCACTTATAATAGGTATGTAGGTAGATAATATTCTCTGAAACAACATTAAATCCGTCTGGAGACCTTTACAAAATTATTGCTCAAATAAAAATTAAATGTAAAAGACGTTACAGTACCTGTCTATCAAGCACTAGTTAAGTGCTAATTATTATCGTTCGTTACAGAGAAAATCGCACCGATTATGTAGGTAGGTACATCTAATGTCAAAGTAAAAATAAAAGTTAGGCTAAGTAATATTTTATAGTTGAATTGGTAAATAGCCAAGAGCGTCCACCTTCTAATCGAAGTTTTTTTTTAAAATAACGGTAACGTCACACGTGTGTGAACACTGAAAATATGACTCAAGTTAATGTTTTCAAAACACTACCTGTAAACCTAATCCCCAAATTTCCCCATTCACAAACTCGGTACCTAAATCACATCACTAACGTAGGAAATGAAACTAGTGTTGTACATTAGTGTGAGATTGGTTTCGGCTTTAGTTGTTGTTTACCGAAACGAATTACCTACCTGCTTAGTGTAAACCTTCATCAAAGGCTTTTGATGAAATATTATGAAATTCTCAGTGCCTACCTACTTATCGCGTTTCCTGTCTGGCAAAAAACACCATACCTATTTACCTAATCGGGAATTAGAAAATGTGATAAAGATATTTTATTTTGTGAAATGAAATATGATGATGTTTATTTACAGTAGGTAAGTCTTCTTACCCAAAAGTAAACAAACAACATTTTCACTCCAATTAACAACCATGGCTTTAGTTCGAAAAGGTTCCATTCAACCGTTTAAGTTTATAATACGAAACTTTCTTGTAAAGCTGGAAGTTTTGTCGAAGTTGTGATCAAATTGAATGCTAAATTGCTATCGGTTTCGGCTAAGGAACTAAGTTCGTGTAGTGACGATGTCTGCACACGTTCCAACTTACGCAAACTTGTTAAAAACAGGATGTTCTGTGTGACAAAGGTTATACACGACCTGCTCTTTAAATGCCAATGCTTTAGGAGTTGTAAGTACTAAGTACTAGACATAAATTAGTATAGGTTACGATGTAAAACGTTCTAGAAACGGCTGTCGTTTACTTACGTATCTAAGTTGCGAGGCAATGTTCCTACTTGCATTGATTTGCACCTTAGATACTGTACGACTGCAGCATCTTTTCTTTTAGTATACAATTTTGTATCACTATTATTGAAGGTACAGGGTTATCACCAGGCCAAATTCAGACATTAAACAAACAGACCTTCATAAGTTTTTTTTTAACCCGTTCTAAAAAAATAACCACTTTTGCGCTACCCAATCATGATAATATTTTTAGATTAACACCGTGTGAAGGGTTTTACCAAATTCTAATATACAAAGGGTGCTGTTGTACGAGTTAATTAAGGGATTCAAGGACAAAGCGGAGTGTCAGACGCACAGACACGCGACATCTTCATATTATATACGTAGTTGATATGTTGTGTGTCTATGGCAGATGCGGCGTCTATTGCTGATCTTTGTTATTAATGTTTTGTTGAGACAATGTGTCGTTAATTAGCTTTTTTTTTGTCATACACATGTAGTTACAAAATCAAGCTTTGTAGTGGTGGCCGATTATTTTTGGATTGCCTGTACTTTATTAGGTACTAAAACCAATGTGTGACTAATCTTGCCCTTGTGCTAAAGAATATTTCGTTATTTAAAGGACGAGTTAAACTGAAATGTACATACTTAATTCCAGTTAAAACAAGTACCTACTTATTACAATTTAATTTTAAAGAATTATCGTGTAAATCTGTGGGTAAGGTGTACGCAATCAATTCTAATCTAATTTCTCATTTGAATATTGTGTTCAAAGATACAAATATGCATAATACAAATTACCAATATATAGGTACACAGGTATATTCAGATACGTTATACAGGTGTGAGTATGTAGATATGCATCATCGATTTTGTCATTAAGGTAACTGAACGCTGAATAAATTAGATGCCACTGAACTCGCTGAAAATGTGATAAATGATCGTTTAAACGTCTTCCACCATGGTCGTATGGAAGTATTATCTTTTTGCCTGACCAACGAGAAAGAGCATGCATGCATATGCATGTATTAACGATTTACCCATACTTATGGTACTTACCTACGCAATGGAATAAATCAATATTTTGTAGCAAGCGTTTTGGTTGAATTTCAATCATGTTGGGTGAAAGATCTAATATTTTAAGACCCTCTGTTCTTGTGGACCTCACGTCATGCGCAAGCTATCGGCAATATATCTTTGTTTGCTTCACGCATTGTGGAGTTCAGTCTATAGAATCAGAATTTCAGTACTAGACGGTCAAAGTCTATACCTACTTCCTTCCTCCTTGGTTGAAGCTGTCGACATCGCTGTGTCCCGAGGAACACATAATACAATTTTGCATGTTCCAAACTAAGATACAATCTGTATTTTATACAGGTATAATATAATCTACAACACGAATAATATCAACGTTGAAATTCGTACTAACTTGCATTACTGATGAGATCTATCAAAATATCGAACTTAGTATAATGCGAACATGTCTGAGACTGGATATTCCACTGTCTATGCATTAGTTATCTCAGCTAAAGTTGTATTATATTCCTAGGAACACAGGAGCTAGGAATTGTTTAGGGGCTAGTTATTCCGACACGTCTGCCAGTCGCTGTCTGCTAACCGAAATACGGACAGCTTTGATTTCAATAGGAACTTGTATCAAATCTTGTTGAAATGATATTGTAGATACTGCAAATACAAACGTATATGTATAAGGTATTTAAAAAAGGCTTTAAAAATGAGCCTGAACGTATAAAAGGAAACCTTATTCGAAGAACCTTATTGGTGTTGGATCAACACCTGAAAATTTCTAGATACTCATATACATTGTGTGTTTTGCAAAATTTCAATCAAAAGTTGTGTTTAACAACAATTTTTATAGGTCCTACTTAAATATGTTTTGTAACCCCAAACTTTTATCATTACAACTTCAACGAGATACCATGTAGGTACATAAAATGTTTGTTTAATTTTTGTTTAACAAAACATAAATATTTTACAGTGCCACGGAACAAACAGATTAGAATTTGTATCATAAATGAAAGAAGTTCTCATTGCTACAATTTCAACCTATTTGTTATTCTTAAAAAACAAGAAAAATATAAACTGTATCTTTCTTCTAAAGTTTCATCAGTAGATGTAATTTTAAACGCTTTTTTCTTTAGTTAAAATTACAGCCAAAGAGAAATCTCGACGTCCTTCCTTGGAATTAAAATAAATAATCTCCTTTGGTCGCTAATAACGGCTCATCCGACAAATTATGAGGTTTAGCCTCTCATTAGTAATTAACTAATTAGAGACCGGATCCCACATTTTATTTCGTACAAAGAGGAAGTTGCATTGGTAAGCCTGCGTTTATGTTTTAAACGTTTTGCATTAAGTGGCAATCTAATTAATCATATTACGATGGTCGTACAAGCTAGGCAGCAATAGTTGAATGTACCTACCCAAACTAGTGTTGCTTCCAGTGAATTTATGCTGCAGGCAAATGTGTAGGCAAATTCACTGACTGCGGTCTACCTTCCTAGAAATTATTTGCGAATTCCACGTCATTTAATCTACGTCCCGGGAGAACCACTTCCCGCAATCTGGTAAAAAGTGGTCTACATAAAATTTTCTCAGGTAGACTACATTATTGATTGGTAGGTATGACCATAGGTTCAGTATTTTTGACTTGAACGCACGTCAAACAGATAGAGTTACACTCTTATTTATGGCTTATTCACAAGTGACTTACGATCCTCTTATGTCTAAGAACCGTATACTTGAACAATTCTTATTGAACGGCTACTTAACATGAGTTGATCCCTTGCTCCGCTCGTTGGTCAAGTATGACGTATGTGAGACCCGCCTATTGCGAAGGGTGTCTGTGGCACCCGCAGCTGACCGTACTTTATGTCTTTGTAGTGCTAAGATATTATGTCTCTGAGGGGCTTATGGTTATGCGATATTCCCATGGTATTCGGGCAGATAAATTGTAACTGTCAGGGTGCGTTTATACCTAAAGGAAAATGTAGTAGACTTAAAGAAAGAGCTATTACTGGTTTGGTTTTAAACGAGTCAAGTGCCGAGACTATTCTACCTACAGTGGTTATTTTTTATCATCATTATCATTTCAACTATACCATTTAATACATAAAATGTTCTTCAATCTAATCCAGTAACTTTGTGACATATATTACTGACCCACATTCCAAAGCTATTCCTGTCTTATACCCTCCAATCACAATACGCCGTCACAATTCATCCTCAGAGCTAGTAATAATTCACCAGTGCTCACATTCCCGTGACGGCCGTAACCGTCGCGAATCGCCTGTATCCATGAAGAAAACCAAATGACTAGCGGAGGTGCCATAACGAAAAATCTAATAAGAGAGCTTCTTAAATATGAGATGCTTCTCCTAAGACGATATTCTTATATCGCCAAAATGCGGGTGAGCGGGGGACGAGAAACGTTACTGTTTTCGTCCTTCTTTGGATAGGATTTTTTTTGTGATACCAAAAATCGGTAACAGATATCTCAAAGAACCCGAGCACCTCGTTTGTTTACTCGTAACTGATACGAACGGTAAGAAATTGACCTAGAAGAAGGTGACTGACATACTTGCATGATGGCATCTCCGCTCATGTTTCCTTACTTCCGTGGTCTCCATGCGCATTCTGAGGCAATCTGCCTTAGCGCGCACGAGTGCACCAGCGGCCCATATCCGAACAAAACCGTTTCACTCTTGACCCTTACTCATGTAGAATGCTAAGTATTCTTACGTATAAATGTTAAGTTAATCTGTCTGGTTTGCTTTAATTCGTGAACGACTGATTTTATTTATTTTTATATTACTTTGGAAAAGCATACACTATAAATCTAAAGATTTTATTTGTTTTATTGATTCAGAAACTACCTACTAGTCTGATTTAAAAACTCCTCTCAGTCTTAAATAGCTCATTTATCGAGGAAAATTGTAGGTAATTTTTATCCGGGAACGCGAAATAGTTCCCAAGGGACGCTCGTGACTAAATAAAGAAAGTTGAATAATTCCTCAATAATTAAATTCCTAGCGATTGACTCCGTAACCAGCGCAGGGATAAAGTGAGAGCTTAGGAGCTTATTCTCATGAGATGCCATCGACGTGAGAAACGAGGATAGCGTGTTAATAATATCCACAGAGATATATTACACGATCTTTTGTTTTGGGTTCCACATATTAATGGAGTGAATAAAAAGAAGGTTGAAACATTAGGTTCTATTTAATTACGATTTTATTGAAAGCTGACAATTTAAGATAGTAAATTCGCTGTCTTTTATATATGCCCTTTTTCAGAGGGTACAGTGACTAAAGTAATAAATGTAAAATATCGAAACGAGAAATAATTTATTTTGAGTAAAATTTAATACAGTGCGTCATTCAAACGGTGTTTATAATGTATGCTATATCTAAGTAATTACTGCGATCGACTGTTGGCATCTGATAAGAGAAGCTAATTTTAATTAGCCATTATGAAAAATCTAATCGAAATACCTTCGTTTCTCGGCTGCATTAGCCCATAAATATATACCTTGGTCAGATGTCTGACGTTTTTTCGACTTTCAATATGCGGCACCATATATTTTGCTTGACTAAAGTTCCAATTTTTATCTATTAGTTCCATCGCTTTCGGGACTGCCAGTCTGTCTTTATTTGAAGTTTACAGCTTTCCAATAGCCGGCCCCGGGGACTATTTATGTCTATGGCTCGTCTATATACCTATTTTGTGAGAAAAATCGACGAATATTTTTTGGAGCTTAGCTTTAAAAACCTTTATTTTATTGTATTCAAGAAAAAATGGGATCATTAACGTGAAAGGCAGTATTCAATTTAATTCTAGGACTGTAATTAAATGTAGGTGAAATTTGGAGAAAAAATAAATGTTAGCCGAGTCTAAAATGCACTGCTATACAGACCTACCCACTTACGGGAATTATCCAAGGTTAATTTATAAAAGGAAACCAATTTGGCGTGAAACGTTGCGGAGGATAAGATAAACTAGTCGGCACGAGGCGGCCATTACAATCATATGTCAAGGATGTCATTCATATTTCATTTAATAAAATATTCAGTTGAAGTAACGCTCAAGTTGTCATATAGCAATTTCCCTGGAGATGAAGTAATGTATTATTTCGTCATTTTCTCGTCCACAATAAATAATATCCGCGAAGTTAGACACGTTTGAGAAGATTTCACTTTCAATATGACTTTTCATTTGTCACCTTTTTTATGAATTGTCCGTTTTTTGTCTGCTATTTTTGGAAACTGAAATCTCTTCCACGACTAAACCAGTTTTGATTGTTTTTCCTTGCTTATTTAAAATTATCTGCTTTCATTTAAGTATATTGCTATATCCCTAACCCCTTTTATATTTAGAACGCTAGCAGAGGCACGTCAGATTTCAGCATGACATCTGTCAAGCGACTCACATCAATAAAACAAAACACTGCCAACCTGAAGTACATAGTGTGTACATAAGTAAAATACCTAAAAAACACCCGGTTAATATCGTGAAATTTTAAATAAGCACACATGGGGCATTGGCTCGTGTTAATGAGTTTCAGTACAATCGCTTTCAGTAAATATATCGTGATGGGCGCAGACGGACGAGCTGTTTGTGTAGGCCGCACGTGGACTGTATGGCTGTTTATGGTATAAGTATGTATGTGATGTAGATATTGTACGAAAAAATAGTATGGTAAAATAGTTAATTTTTTCACACTTTCATACAGTGACTTTTTTGAATACATACATGTATTATAGACAGAAATATCCAGACAAACGGCTAATGTTCATGCACACACATTCTGACTCATGTGGGAATTAAAGTTCACGACCTCCAGCTTTGCAAACAGACACATACTTCTATGCTACTTCAACGTCAAAATTGAAGGTTTATTAAAAATGTTGTTTGTCCAGACATAAATAAACCCAAGAGAAAACTCCTAAGCACATGCTAGGCGGCAGAAATTGTAGTTTTTGAGAATATTAGCTTAAAACCAGCGGTTTCATCTGCCGCCATTGGGAAGCGTGATATCTAACACTGAGATATTTTTTCAAATCATTCCAGTCGTTTCTAGGATAAGCGTGTTCAAACTAACTTTTCAACAACTTAAGTTTTTCTAATAAAGACCTTTTTTTTAATTTGCCTTTGTCTTTTTGTTGTTTTATTGCAGAAAAAACCACTTTCAACCCTCAAAACTGAATACAACATGGATGTTTTATTAACTGACTCTTTACTTGAAAAATATAAATACTTGGAGTCAGTACGACAGATCCGAGATAAGATGATATTATGTTGTATCAGTAAGATCGAGAGGAAATTGAAGGCGTGCCCTCATCACGCGGATGGTTCCCGAGAATATATATTTTTCTTTGAAAAACATTAACTTATATTGAACGATATTTGATTCATTTGGCGCTGAGTGATAGGCTCCAATTGTGTTTTATACGCGAATATAGATTTCTAAATGAATTTCAGGAGAATTCATTGATTTTTGGACATCTTTCATTATTTTACTTCATATCTTTTGGATTTAATAAGAATTCCTACTTACTTTTTTTACTGTCCCACTGTTGGGCACAGGCCTCTTCTTATACAGAGAAAGATTGAACGTTTATTAAACGATTGCTCAAGGCGGATTGACGGTTTCAGACTTTGGTGTTGAGGACTCCTCAAGATGTTTTCTATAAAAAAATAAATGGTACTTACAGTACATAAAACACATGCAAGTTACATAGTAAGGCACGCTCGTCCTTGAGCTTTAATTACTATGACCACTACGATGATATATTTTAGGTAGGATACATTCTGACAAAACAAAGGCATTCTCACTTCACTTCAAAGCATTCCTAAAATTATCTCACAATCAGACAGATTCCCTACAACGACAATACCAATATTTCTTCGATTCCCGAAGTCCAATAGCTATGCAAATGTCCCCGTGTTTGGTTATCCCATGCACGGAAATCCAGTCGGCGCTCATCCTTGGCGAAAATATCGTTTATTTCCCATGGGGTGCCATGGCAAATGCCTGTTCCTCCATCATCTGATTAAGAGGTGGCACGTGACCAACGAGCTTCAATTTATCAGGCATGATTAGCTGACAGAATAAAGATGTTCAGTCGTAAAAATGTCATTGACACACGCATGTGCATCGACGAGCTTTTACCGGCGCTATCGGTGCTGTCAGTAATGAGTAATGAGTGTCGTGCCGAGCACATGCGTGTGACATTGTGACGAACGTAAGTAGGTAGCTTCACAACTGTTTACAGCAGATTATATTTAAACTGAGTGAGCTGGCTTCAATTGAATCGCTTTTGTTTTTTAGCGTTTCGACGTTGAGTCAAAAGCCGTCTACACACTCGCGCGCGAACCGCGCGCGAAGGCGCGAAACACCCGCGTAACATGAGTGTAGATCCGATTCGCATATTCTTCGCGGCTTCGCGGCTCGTTCGCGCTGTGTTCCCCGAAAATTGTCGGTTTTTTGTCCCGCGACAAAGCGCTCGCAGGCGCGAAGCGCGACGTGAACGCGACAAGACTATACATTCGCGCCTCGGGCAGCTCAGTCGCTCAGTAGCAATTGACACGGATGGTTGTGTTTTAGTTTTTTTTTAGGTATATGCTACGATTTTGCTTGCAAAATGAGTAACGTGTGGAGCAATGAATTAGAACTAACATTTATAGAATGTTTTCGTGCTGAGCCGGTATTATGGGACATTAATTTGAAAGATTATAAAAATAAACTGAAAACCCATGATGCTTGGATGCGGATAAGTACGGTGATGGAAATACCAATTGATGAATTGAAAAAGAAAAAAGGTTCTCTCATGTCAAGCTATAGGAGCTACAAGGGAAAAGTTAAGAAGTCCGTTCAATCGGGAGCTGGTGCCGATGAGATATATCAGCCCATTTGGTTCGCTTATGAAGCAATGGATGCTTTTTTGGGAGATACTCTAAAGTGTAAAAAAAGTATGAATACGGTTAGTAGATAACTTTATTTTTTAATAGTTAGGTACTTAAATATTACTTAAATATTTTGTGAATTCGTTTCTTATTTCTGTGGCGTTATTTGCTGATCGCCGAGGTACTCTTCTCAAGTTACGAAAAGCGGATGTATTTTCTTGATCTGTCCTCCATGATCCAGGTTGTATAAGTACTCCATCATCATCAAACATATCAATAGATCCGGGTGGTGTATAGATATGTAAAGAAGTAGAACTTCGTCTCAAGAAGTTATGTAGTAGTATACAAGTATATGTTATAAGGCGAGCCTTTTGTGGTTGTAATGGGATTGGTTTTCTAAACACTCTAAATCTGGCCGCCAATATACCAAAAGTATTTTCTACCACTACCCGAGCTGAAGATAATCTTTTGTTGAATTCACGTTTTGCAGATCCTATGTTGTGCTGATCAGGATAGGGCTTCATTAAATGTTCTGACAGTGCAAAGGCTCCATCCCCCAAAAAAACGTAGGGCACATCAATGTTCGAACCTGGTAATGGATGCGGTGGTGGTAAATTTAAGCTGTTTGTACACATCTTGTTCCATAAAATACTATTTGTAAAAACTCCACCGTCACTTATTCTGCCTTGGCAACCAATGTCAGCAAACATGAAATTGTATTGACTATCAACTAATGCTAGTAATACTATACTGTAGGTTCTTTTATAATTATAGTATACAGAACCAGAATTGAATGGACAGTCGAGAACAATATGTTTGCCGTCAATAGATCCAACCGCTCGAGGAAACTTCCTTGCAAATCCTCTTTCAATACGCAGCCACTCTTCTGGACAAGATGGTATCTGCAAAAAACATAACATATATAAAACCTTCATGTAAAAAACAGTATTTAAGTGCCTAAATGTATGTGTGTTTTTTTAGGAACGTGGAATAAAGGAGCCTAAAGAAGTAAATCTCGAAGCTATTAAAGAGAATGTTGAAGAAATGAATGAAAATCGAAGTCAGTCTATTAACACCCAAAAAGACAGTGACCAGACAATCCACCGACGCAAAATCTCTTCAGAAGTGGTTGACGCAGGAAATGTCGTTAAAGACGCTCTTATCACCTTCAAATCCACGCTAAAAAGGAACCCATTACAGCCTATTCAGCAAGACGATGATTGCGATTTATACGGAAAACTATTAGCAAATAAGTTGCGAAAATTATCTGAAAAGAATAGATTGAAGTTGATGCACGACATTGATGGGATGTATTTACAATACCAATTTGATGACCCTTTAGTGATGACTCCATCGCCACCTCATTTTTATGAACCAAGAACAGGCACATCATCATCTACGCATTCAGAGCCTCCATTTCATTACGGGCAGGCGAATCAAAATACTTATTACCAAAATAGACAAGTAATATCAGCCCCACCTTCTAATATCATTATTCAATCGAACCGGCTAATTCGTACACCAGATTATCCTGTCCTTCATTTACCAGAGAACCAAGATGCAAACACATCTGATCATAATAATGATATAGTTCAGACAGCTTTTGACTTAAGTTAAATACCTACTGAAATTACCGAATTTTGTTTTTATTGTCTATTGAATTTTGTTATTATATTTGGTTGATTTTGCAAAGTTATATTCTAGATTCTAAGTAGTTCTGTATATGCATAATAAAAGTATTAAATTGATGTCCTTACTTTTATTTCATCCTCTAACACTTCACATAGGGCATGGCAAACTTCGGGTATAATTTTTGATATTATTTGTGGTGAAACTTTGAACAAAAAATGAAGGCTTTCAAAGTCATCTCCTGTTGCTAAGTATCTCAGTGTTATAGCGAGACGTATCTGGGCAGGAATAGCTTTTCGTAATTGGGTGTCTTGTTTTGAAATTCGTGTTGAAATTTGACTAAGCAAATATTCAAAATCATTTAATGACATCCGGGAAAACTTTTTGAATTCATCTGTAGGTTCTGCAACTAGTTCATTCAACTGCTCCTCCATGGTTGCACTGTAACAAAATACAAAGTTATCAAGTATCAGATCCCACATCACAAGATATGTTACAGCGGCGTATTACATTTTAACTGTTATTAAAACTGTAATTTTATATAGCTAAAAGTGAATATATATTTATTTCACCCATCTTGTACTACGTACTTACTATATCCTAAACTCTATGAGAAAGCATAATAAATTGGTACTTACCTGGTTCTGTTTCGGTGAATGGTGGTAATCCACCATCTCCGTTTTCTTTGCTTCTTTTGAATTGTTTGTTTTTTCTTTATGGCGTAACTATAAATTGCTAAAGCGCAAAGTAGCCCCGCAGCTGCTGTAGTGGTTTCACTGTCCATACCGACTACAAATAAACTATATTGATTAAATGCTTGGCGTGCATACGCGTCAAGTGCGCGAACTATACTGAGAGCCCGGCGCGAACCTCTGCCAGTGTGGACAGTTGGCAGTTCTTGCTCCAATTCGCGCCGCGATTCGCGTCGCGATTGGCGCCGTGATTCGCGCGCGAGTGTGTAGATGGCTAAAGAGGAACTAAAATTGATCTGTGTAATTTTGGATTTGTTTTTAACGGATTTTATAAATGTGTCTATTTTTTATGTTAATACTATAGCAACTGTTAAATAAAATTAGTGAAACAGATGAAGATGGAAATATATAAATGGTAGCAATTAGACTTCAACGTTTAAAAGATAAAAGTAATTTGTGGCCAGCGTGGACTGTAAACATTTGTTTTATAAAACTGTAGTTCTGCACGAGTTGGTATAAATAAAAACACTGAAAATGTTCTTCAAGTGGAGATTAATTACGAGAACTGCAAACACGTTACATAAGTAATATCGTACTATCTAACATTAATATAAAGTTGCTTGTTGTTGTTGCTAAACCTACTGAACGGATTTGATAAAACCTTGCAGTTTGTTATAGTTTCTACACCAGATTTAAAATAGCTATATACACGTATATGAAGAACATTATCTATTTAGTTAAGATTACTTATTACTAAATGTAAGTATTTATATTTATTATTGTATAAGGATGAGACACTCTTCTTAATTAATTTGACTAGCTTATCTTTCAGGCGTTCTGTATTTTGTAGAATCCCTGAAAGGGGTCTTGTAATTGAATTCATCCGCCTTATATTTTTGGTAGAACGTCCACGTTTTAGGTAATCTAGTTTTATGCTACGATGGTAGAATCTTGCCGACGCTAATAGATGACTGACAAGAAATGGGTTCTGAATATAATTGTCA
Source organism: Helicoverpa zea (assembly GCF_022581195.2). NCBI lineage: Eukaryota > Metazoa > Arthropoda > Insecta > Lepidoptera > Noctuidae > Helicoverpa > Helicoverpa zea. The sequence continues at coordinate 12,576,438 of NC_061464.1, read as the reverse complement.
CTGTATTTCCACTGACATTCCTTGTTCAAATAAAAGCTTTGCCAAACTCAAGGTATGTCCTAGTCTTTCTTATTGGTCGCAGAATTCCGTTTTTGGATGTCTTATTCGTGAATCGTACTAGTGCTTCAATATCAACCACTACGTCTTATCAACACCAACTACATAAAACTTCACCAACATACCTACATAATTTTTCAAGATTACAATAGATTCGAGTTCTTCTGTCACTCTTGGTTCACATCTTGAGGATTTCCATTACAGTTACATTTGCTTCGCTTGTTGCAATCTATCGAGTCGAATCGAGTCCATTCCGATAACAGTTACTTTATGTTACATAAAGTAACTGTTATCGGAATGGACTCGCTGATACGCGCAGGTAGATTGGCGGCTTCTACCAGCAATCTTAGTGTTCATCAGAATCCCTGTCACTCCTCATAGATTTCGCATACGGCCTAGTAAAATGGAAGGTAACACAACAGTATATATTTCATACTTATGTGTGAGGTATGTGCTCGTTTATTTCACAATTACTGGCCATGAGCGACGATAATGTCATACTGTCGGGTGCTCGTGCGAGACAATTTTATTCACAATCATATTGGGTAGTATTATGTAGATACTAACCTATTCTGTAAATACATACACGAAGTTAATGATGATGAGTTGTGAGCCTAATACGAGCCACTTTTGGAGAAGTGTTTGTAACGCATGAAATGAAATCATTTATTTTAATTGTTTTGTTAGTACGTGGAAGTTTAGAAGTTTAGATAAGCTATTCAGAATTTTGGCAACAAAAAGCTACAAAATATTTGAAATTCATGCGTTGAAAAAAAGAGTATTTTTAAAATATATAAGAGTAACCTTTTTCCTCAAATCATGTTCAAAGAGCATCTGCATAGGTTTAATGTGAGTTTTTCCTGAAAGTTTTCCGAAATGGCCTCTATTATCGTTCAGCAGATATTACCTTACCTCCATTAAGTATCATAAAAGAGAATTACGAAGGTCCATCTTAAGGAAAGCAAGGGTTTCTTTACAGTCAGGTCAGGAGTGAAATTTTATACGATAATTATATTCCTATTTGCTCGCACAAATATATTACAAAAGTCATCATCTCCCGAGCCTTTTCCAAACTATGTTGGGGTCGGCTTCCAGTCTACCTAGATGTAGCTGAGTACCAGTGTTTTACAAGGAGCAACTGCCTATCTGATCTCCTTAACCCAGTTACCCGGGCAACCTAATACCTTTTGGTTAGACTGGTGTCAGACTTACTACCCGTAACGACTACCAAGGATGTTTAATGACAGCCGGGACCTACAGTTTAACATGCTCTCCAAAACACAGTCATTGGTGTCCAGGATATACTTAGAAAGTACATACAAACTTAGAAAAGTTGCATTGGTACTTGCCTGACCTGGAATCGAACCCAAATTCACATTTGAGAGTTTGGTTCTTCATTTAATACGCCACCACGACTTCTGCTGCTGAAATCTATTACAAAAGTACGATAACCAAATTCATTGATAATCAAGTTCCTTTCAGATTCCTTCAGATCAACGTTAAATGAAAGCCTTCATTCAATTCCGAGTCGATTGACATTCCAATGTTCACAGAAATAAACTCAAATTCTACAGAAAGGGAACAGGAAGGAAATTACATTTGTAAAATATAAAGATTTTTTGAAACGAAAGATATATTGAAAAGCAAAGGTGAGTGAAATAAGGGATTATAAACATGTTTATGTTAACAAAAACCGTCCACGGCCGATTTCGGCCACGGCGGCTGCTCTCATTTTAAGGAGATCAGCCAGCTGCGCAGGACATATCATAGTGCACGAGCATTTGCGCAGACACAGGTGCACTCCCTATCCCTTCACTCTCATAATCTGATGGGACGGCAATCCGACACGACCGGAGAGAGATCAGGCGCAGGACCGACATTTACGTGCTCTCCGATGCACGGGTGAATCAATCACCAACTTCCAGACTACGGGCTGCTTCGTGAAATCTTAAGAAAACCGACAAAGCGAATTCGGCTCGACCCGGGAATCGAACCCGAGACCTCGAGCACAGCAGCCGCGCTTGCGACCCCTAGATCAACGAGGCAGTTTTTTTATAGAGGAAGCATAGATATTGGCTACGCCGTAGCATCGGCATAGCAACGTAGTACCTAACCACCGCATAGTAATATTTTTAAAAGGGTCGTTACAGATTCAGTATTATTTATTTGCCTCTTCTTTACATGTTATCACAAGCTTGTTTATCCTAGCTGTATTTGCCTTTAAACTATTGTATTGCCACCCAGGATTATACATACACATTTATTTACGTTACGCACGGATTCAATTTGATTACCCATTTAAAGTACAAAAAAATGTGTTTTCCCACACATTGTTTTACATAAAATTGTAATGTAAAGTAATGTTTAGAACTGAAATTCAGTGGATAGTAAATGTTTAATGTCAGACGCCCAGCGTGCGCCTGTCAATATTTCACTTGCAAATAAAACTTCACGCGTACTTTCACTGTTTTATTAAACACGTCTGCGAGATAAAACATTGAGAAGACAGATAGTTTGAATATAAACATTGCTGCAGCGTAAAAGCATTAAAGTTTTAGATACAAATAATGCGTTGAAAGCAAGCTCAGTCCCTCTTAGTAATTAAATTAGAGTACATAATGGTTGAGATAGTGACAACTTGAAACCCGTCAAAACATCTGTTAATTAATTAATTACTCAGTGGCTTGAGCCTTGAGCTTCAATTAGTACGTTATTCAGTGACCAGTTTAATAAGTGATGTGTAAGTAAACGGTGGCATTAGGTACACTTCACTTCATTTTGAAGATATGTTATATAACAGTGGTATACTGGGAATAACCTGAGTGCTACGTAGCAGCTACGCCGTAGCTCATTTGCCGCTACGCCTGCTACGCCGTAGCTTATTACCCAGCATTACACGATCAGTTGAATTTGTATCGGAAAAAATATTATGTAGGTAATATTGCTTTTCCGCTGGCGGATATTTATGTAAATAAGGCCTGTTAAGGCTGCCAAATAAAGCTCGTATCCGCAAATTGTTTCATCATCTTGCTGGGTTCCCACATAAAATAAATAATTTCGAAAGCGTTTGAACGTGGAGAAATAAATTGTTTTTTTTTTCTAATGATTATTTGATTTTACACCATAAGATTCCCGTTAGAAACATAGCCCCAAAACTCGAAACCTGTATAGTAAAACAGGGGCTTCGTTGTAAATAACATGAGGTTTTCTTAACTAACTCAACATTTCGAGTAAATGTTTTTGCCGTTCCTTCCCGCAATTAATGTTAACTAGCTATAATTAGGCAATAAAAGTGTAGTAATTACTAGTATTAATTAGCGCGGGTTAATGTGAGAGTTAATATAAAATGTGTTGTTAACCCGCCGATGTTCATTACATACATTGACGTGCATGACTGACGAACTGATTACACGGTCGGGCCAGTAAACACATTTTTTTTATTTTATTTTATTCAAAAAGGAACAACAAACAGCTACACTATGTGATATTACAAAATAATAACATATTAACTTAAATAATAATGTAGCCCACAGCGCTGTTCACAGATTACCATTATTGAATCCATTTCAAAAATGCTAGGGGATAGCTATTCGTGTATGACAGTTAGAATAACAAGTAAAATAGAAAAGATGATAATACAGTAATAATATAAAATCACATATCTAAGAGCGCAAAAGTGTCTCATACAAATGGCTTCGAAACAAACTCATGGAGCACGTAAATATGTCCAAGTGTTGAAATTCCTTATTATAAGATGCTGCCATTCGTCGGATTGGTGAACGTTGGCCAGTATTAGTTCGGCAGGTACCTATTGCAAATAGCGTACCCACTCGCACCTGCCTTCTGTGAACAGTCCTAGGGACGGCATAACAGAGTACATTATTGAGGTCGATACAGTCAAAGTTGCCATTAACAATATTATATAGGGCCATTGCTTCTAGTTGTTTGCGTCTGGAGCTGAGCGTTAAGAGTTTGTACCTGCTAAGCAGCTGATCATACGACAAGTACGTTCTGTGACATCTAAAATGCATTGCACGAAGAAATCTGCGCTGTACGTTTTCTATTAAATCAATGTATTTCTTATAGTACGGGTTCCAGATGGGAACGGCGTATTCAAGCTGAGAGCGGACTAATGATTTATATACACATTTATGAAAACACAGGAAAAATATTTTAAAATAAATACATAACCTTTTTATGTAAATATGTATGATTTTTGGAGAACATTGAAGAAGGTATTCCAAAAAAATATTAAAGTTTGTGAAAAAAAAACGTGACTTAAAATGTCAGAAAGCAAATCGAAAAGTTTTTTTAGAAATATAAAAATAAACTAATGCCTAGATCTACAGTTATTTTTCGCAGTCATAAAGAATAGCTTATAAAGAAAAAGATTTCTATAAAGATAAAAATACTACCACTATAGATATCAAGAAGGTACCTATTCCACTTTATTTAGTACATTGATAAGGCCTATCAATAGGTTCGCCTCGTTTGTACGTGACTAGAATAAGGGACCAAATGTCTTGAGGTCTTTGAAAACTGATACTATTGTTGTAATTTGTATTAGTACTTACATAAAAAATATGTGGAAATAAATATGTAGCGTTAGTGAAGGTTTCTTATCTTCTCGTGAAAGAACTGCCTTGATTGCCTAAATAATATAAACACGCAGAAAGAGATTCAATTCAAACTAAAACAGAATTGTACTTTTAAAAAGTTACCTTTTTAAGTTAGCATTTAATATAGCGAAAAGATGAAAATAAAAAGTATGTCAAAAGCATAAATCCATCTCCAAAAAGTGGAAGGATCTAGCCCAGTAATGGTTGGTACATTAAAATGAACCAAAGATGATGATCGCTCTCGCTGCTCCCATGGCCGCTCTCGCCACTCTCGTGGCCGCTCCGTGAAACTCGTCGAGTGTTTAATTTCACTAATCTTAATTGAATAACTGACGGAGCACTAAATCTCATTAATTGGTCTCCGGCGGTGATCAGGCGCACGCCGGGCAAAGCGTTACACTGCCTGAACTTTGTACTAACTTGCAGGCTATAGTTATTATAATATTCTACATATTATTTACGCACATAAAATAATCTTTGAACAGGAGTCAATTGCTTTATAAACTAATTAGGTAAAAATACGTACTACATACTAATAAAGTAAAGTGGAAACATTTTTCTGTTTTTTCCCTAAAGGCTCCGAAACTACTGAACAGATTTGGAAAATCTTTCACTATTAGAAAGCTACACTCTTCCCGAGTAACATAGGTTATATTTATCCCGATACGGGCGGTAAGACCTACGGGATGCGGGTGAAAACGCTTAGTCTAGAATAAATCAAGCTAAGGCGACTAGACTGACACCGATAAAATAAATCACTTTGTGAGTACTCACGAATTCCAACAGAGCCCATATTTCAGAGCTGTACCAGACCAACCCACAGGTCTCTATCATGTTATGTGCAGAACATATTTCATGCATAAATTACTTCTAGTAAGTCCAGCTGTAACTACAGGTACCAATCGGCATGATCCTATCTCATGCTCATAATAGTTACCTATCAGTCTATTAGAAAACTGTCAGTAACAGTCTTGTGTCTGGATTTCTGTCTGGTCGAATACATCTAACGGGTAGGATTCTGCTAACATAATATACCAGGCATAATGTGTTTTATCAGCTGTGTCTACGTGCTAACGAAATAATGATTTATATCTCCCAATAAACACTTCAAATCCATTTTTCTGCAGATCCCGAGATAAATCCTGTCAACTTATCACAAAGATTCTGCAAGCGTGAGAATTTTTGAAATTCTACAATCTTGCAGAACGAGATTCTAATCGATATTTCGTTTGTAAGGGTCTTTCGATTTACTCGAGTGTCACATCACTCAAATAAAAATAACATTTATTTTGAACAGTTTACCATATCAATGGACATTATTAATGCTCGCTTTTATCTAACGTTTTGTCATTTATTACTTCGAAGAAAATGAATAGTTATACATTATATAATATATTTTTTCATTATTTATGAAGTTAATACGTTTTATTGGTAAAGGTCAATATTTGCGTTGGCATCTGAAATAGCAGTGGACCTAGTGCTGCGGTATTTCATTTAATATTACTCGTTTAAGGCTTTACTGAATAGACGTAAACGCGTAGGCTGGCTACAGACGGAACTACAATGTAGAGGTATTAACGACTATCTTGTTTTTGTGTAATGTTATTTCAAGTAGGTACACAACAATCATCATAACTGTACAAAAATAGAGAAAACTTGAAGGAATGTATAGCGATTTTTATTATATCCGACAGTTATATACAAGAACAGGAAGACATCTTTTTAGATTTTAAAAGAATAATACGTAAAGGCATTAACTTTTAATTTTACAACAGTAACAGTTAACAGTATTAAATGTTATAATAATATTCTAACTTAACTAATAAAGATAACACAAAGTCCCTCGAAACGACTAAAACTGGATACTAAAAGTTGCCCAGCATGAACCCTTCCTTAGCAGTAATAAAACAAAATGTTATTGGGCAGTGTAATATGTGAGAATGTCTATTGAAACTTGGACCCTAACATAACGTTGAAGTAACTGCAGTTCAAAGTAATGGTTCCTGTCAGTTTACGAGACTTACGACATGATGCAGACGACGGGTCAGGGATAGTGAACTATTGGTGCACAGTGTAATTTGGCCTTGGAAACATGTGAGCCAGTATGTATGTGTGTATGTAGTTAAGAACTCTATCGGGTCAGCAAACATTAGAAGAATTTAGTTAGTCTAATTCATAAATTATTTAACTTTAAATTGTAATGCCATTATTAATGCTCATAATCCCTACTAATATTATAAATTCGAAAGTAACTCTATCTGTCTGTCTGTCTGTTACGCTTTCCCGTCTAAACCACTGAACTGATTTTAATAAAATTTGGTACAGAGATAGAGTCGACCTTGAGAAAGAACATAGGTTAGTTTTTATCCCGGACTTTTGAAGGATTCTGTTGGATATGGGTGCAGGTGAGACAAAGAAAACACATGTATCCTGAACGACTGTTATATTTCGAATGTAAGAACGTACGATTAAAGTGAACATTGAATGATTGAATGTTTGACGAATGATTGAAGTAGGTATGCTTTATATAATCTTGGATATTTGTAAAGGAGGTATTATACGTACATCGTGCGTATATTCCAACAGATTCTCTTGGAAACGCGATACAACCGAACTCTACGCGGGCGAAGCCGCGGGCGGATGCTAGTATTATAACTAAAAGTTTGTGCAATTGAGTGTGCTTATCTTAGGAACGAGTGATAAATTATTTCAATGTTAGTAAGGCGGTTTATCGAGAAAGACTATAGGATATCTTTTATCTAGTGACTGAAAGTGGTTTTCGAGGGACGTGGGCGAAACCATGAGGAACTGTTTGTAGTATAGTAAACTGAAGGAGCTTTTAAACGCTGTGATGTTTAGATATTTATTTCCTAAACTAAGCAAAATAATTATCCATATTCAAATGTAAATAAGTTTCTTTGTTCCGACACTCAGCTGCGAAATTCAATAATGTTCCAAGTGACTTGCTCCCAATTCAATCTAAATACACTACTTGAAGTACCTACTTGATAGAAAATAAAAACTTTTCCCAACAATACTCGGCGTGGTTAATTGGAAGCCGCGGTTTTACGATTGAATTCTCGTCTCAGTTTATTTTAGTTTTATTTTATTTTATTTTATTTGAAGAGGGTCAAGCAACGATTTGACAGATATTGTTTACTTTATTTCGTAAATTGTGATGTTACAACAATACCTTTTTGAAATACAACAAAAGGGTTTCATATGAAAATGTTCTGATATTTAAGGTTTCTTTTCTTTCATATGGGAGAAAATTCTAAAGATAAAGACTGTCAGTTCAACAATATAAGAAAATAAATAAATTCCAGTCATTCGTTTATTGTTGAGTGTAGTGCCACTCAGCGACTACTACAATACTCTTTCATTCATTTCATTTCACATTAAAACTAATATTAATGTAAAAATAGTTATATGTTCTTCACAATAGAAATACAATTCGTTGTCTAGTTAAACTCGTATATAATAGGTACTTAAGAAGGAAATTGTGTTTTCGTAAAGTAAATGATATTCTGATAGATTTTCCAAGAATGGGACATTCTTGTAAATGTCATAATATTTTATATTGTGTAGTATTTTTTCCATCACGTTCTTCAACTACTGATCATAGCACAAACTGTTTTGATGTTTTCTGACATCAAAAAAAGTAGCCCAGTTTATGACGTTTCAATAAACAATTTTGTCCTTATTTAAAACAATAAATATACATAGCTTGGATAAAAGTTTCAGTGAGATAGACGTATGGCAACCAAGTGCGCCTTCTTAGTTAATATAGCCTTAGGTCACAACATTATTTCCCGAATGTCAGTTAGTCTATCGCTAGTTATCATCATCATCATCATCATCATCATCATCATCAGCCTATCGCAGTCCACTGCTGGACATAGGCCTCTCCAAGTGCACGCCACTGAGATCTATTTTCGGCTTCGCTAGTTATGACATGTTTTTATCTGCCCTAATGACTTCTTGTATACTGGTCTCTTTTTCAGGAATCCTGTAACTTTCAGTAACAGTACCCTATTACATGGACCCTTGTAAGATAAACGAAACAGAGATCAGACCTTCTGATTAGACCTTTTGTAAGCCAAATTAAAATTATGATTTGACCCGTAAATTGCACGGTGTATATTACATGTTTCTTCTTGTTACGTTATAAACCCACGTCTATGAGTTAATTTATGTTTGTGAGGTTTTCCGGGGTATTGTTGCGTTGCCAGTTAATTATCATTTTCTTTTGGATTATGTTTCGTTGAGCTGAATTACATAATTATATTTGTAGATGGATTCTTGTAAAGCACTGGTACTCAGCTGAATCCGGTTAGACTGGAAGCTGACCCCAACATAGTTTGGGAAAAAGGCTCGGAGGATGATGATTTGTAGATGGATTCTGCGATGTTTAGGTATTGTTCATCTATTTGTGTTTTGAGTTCTCAAGTTTACTGATTTACTGAAATAATCTTAATTAATGTCGATATACCTAACCTTTACAGCATCAAACTATTATCCCTTAACGAAATTGAATCTGTAGATGTAATTTTACCCAAAATTTGCGCTTTACATACCACATTCCAGGTTTTCAGCAATAATGCCTATGAAAATCTAAAACTACAAACTAAAAATAATCATTTTCTAATGGACACACTCAGAGACATTTAATTTTTACTTAAGCCATTTCTTAGTGAAGGATTTCTTTGAGTAACTTGAGTAATCATTGAATGTCTCTGAATGTGGGGGTAAGTATATTTTAACCGCGATCCCATATTTACCTACCAACGTTCCAAAACCCACACAGTCATTCAATTCCCAAATTATTGAACATCACAGGCACCATGCAAATAAAGGAATCTGTATCATCACAACCTTCGGGACTCGAATCCCACACCAATAACTGAAGTGGCCAATACAGCTGTAAGGCCTGGCGCCCACTGACAGCCACACAAGCTATTTATATTCGTCCAATTTTATTGGAGCAATTTTCAGGCAACGTCCACCACCGTGGACAGACGACCTTATAAAGGTCGCCGGAAGACGCTGGATGCAGGTCGCTTCCAACAGGTATCTGTGGAGATCAAAGGGGGAGGCCTATGTTCAGCAGTGGACGTCCTATGGCTGAGATGATGATGATGATGAATTTTCAGGCAAAGCAGGCTGCCTTCATCCAATTTTATTTGAGGACGATGCAAAGTATTTTCGACCGATGAATATAACTTCGTAGTGTTGAAATAAAGGGGTTTCAATGTTAACGGTAGTAAATGTATGTTTTGGTTCTAAAGACATCGACATGGAAATTCAAACTTTAGGTACTTTTCATTACCACTAAACACAAACTTTTAGACGGACAATAGTTTGTTTGGGCTTATATACAGTAGAAGATGAATGGTTGTATGTTAGAAAGATCAGACCGATTCAAAACTTTGATTGGAATCAAGATTTTCTTGGCCAATCTTCGGCTCAACTGTCAGCCGACTGTTTGGATTGCAGTATGCAGATACTCTAAAAATAATTTTATAGTATCGAAATAAATGTTAACGGTAGTAAGTATATACTTTAGTACCTATTAAAGACCATTCATCGTATAAATTCAACTTTATGTACTCTTCAATACCACTAGTTATATATGATTTATTGCAAAAAACAGTTTGTCATGCCATGTTGTCAATGGGCGCTGCGCCTTACAGTGCAATATACTCAATGAAAATGATTCTTACATTTGTGCCACACACATACTAACTGAAAAGAGTGTGTGAGTATGCTATAGATTTCGGAAAACTTCGTGTTTTTCCGTGATTCGTCATTTGATTGAAAGAGGTCGTTGACCTGCTGCCTGGAAGGAAAGTTTTGGATCCTTTCAATTGTACGAGTACATAGTGACCGTTCTTGTTTTTTTAAAGTTTGTATTACGTGGTAGTGACTTTGTATGAAGCTAAGTTTATATTTCAAAACAAATCGTGACATATAAGACAGACATCAATGCTTCACATTAGGCTTCTTTTTATATATTATGTGTACAAATATCACATAAAGATCTTCTTACCATTTAGTATATTATGTTTAAGTTCTAAGAAACCTAAAATATATCCTGCCGAGGCAGTGTTATTAAAGTCAGTCTCAAGGCCTGAATTTCTCAGTAGCTTTGTAGGTAGGTCTTGATAAGTGTTCAGTCATTTGCATTTTTTTCATTTCCAACACTATTAGAAACAGGCCAGGATGATATTAAGTCTAGCAACAAAGCTGCTTTCTCAGACAGATATAAAATAACTCTTAAAATACTTAGACAGTTAATTGTATTAGGATCCTCTCACTATAGAAACTAACTCTTTAGTGCTAAATCTCATTAGAACTGAAAATAGAAACATTTCGACTGTAACTTAATACTAAGGTAATTCTGTGAAATTCGCGTTTATTTGTGAAGAGTAAAATTGAGTTTTCTTATTTTTCTAAAAAACAGTGATAATATACAACACTACAATTAATAAATACAGACGTATATTCCCGTGAAAGGTGGTTTACACCTTGTAAAACTTGTGTTAATATCTCAGTTAGAAATTGAAACACTATTGACGTTGAAATCCAGATCAGATTCGATCTATCCAATCACGTAATTGCAGTTCACTGCCGGGAGAGATAGTTATGTAACTGTATATTGACATCTTGTTTAGTTAATCAAGAAGTCGGAATCAAAGTTATTTTTTTATAGTTATTTTATTATTTGTAGAAACGTCGGTTAAATTTTTTTTCATCTTATAAAAAGTACCTACAGTGCGATCAAAGCATGAATGGAATAAGTATTTGAAAAAAAATGCAGGGTAACTAAGGGAAATGGTCCTTTTTTTTTTAACGACGTCAAAAATCATCAAATGACCCCTCCCGCTGTGGGTTAGCAGCGGTGAGGGAGTGTCAGACTCTTACTGACTAAAAACCGTCGTGTTCCGTCGTAGGCCTTTTTATGTGCTAGGGCCGCGGTATCTCTTTCGAACAACCCGCAGCCCCGGCAGGCCTTGGCGCTATTGGGCCCCGCTGGGAAGGGAAAAGGTCCTAAATTCGACTGTTTTTTCCCTGTCAGTAAATTTTTTTTAAACATATACAGACCTAAAGTTAATTTAACAAGGTGATAAAGTAACAGTCTAAATATAAGAATAATGATCACTGCTAGCTTGAATAAAACCTTATAATCTTGTAAACCAATCAATTGCTCAGTCCATTCGAACAAATACCTACACCTACTTATGTATCTGTTGACACTTGACGACCGGACAGACAAGTTGACAACTTGTGGCACAAACTCGGTGGCCGAGTCAACACGGTGGCACTAGGCACTATGAAGGCACTATGTAGTCACTGGCACTAGTAAAGTTTTCTAACTAGCTGTGTAGTTACTGTCGCTTTATGAAAACTGTGTCTCATTTAAGTGTTAAAGATGTGTGTAGATGTTGATATGGTTATTTCTTCTTATTTTATGTATTAAAATTCTGAACTTTTTCCCGCATCTAGATATAATGTAGCTCATATTCTTTCTCAGGTTCTAAACTATTTGTAAGGATTATACTATACGTAATTATTCAAAAGCATCCCTCTCTTGTACTCCTATGTAGCCTAAACCAGTTGAGGACGACGAAGTAAGTACATTTAAAAATATCGTAAGCATATTGGGTATGTAAAATATATCATAGGATTGGGTTAACATTTTACGATTAGCAGTCTCTTTAGAATACAGTAGTACAGTGGCTCCGGAAAGATTCTTAAAACGGTGGTTACTATCGTTACCCTTATAGACTATGATTTAAATATGAATGAAATCTGGATACCGAAATTACAACACGGACTTGGGAGTAAACTTGATTGTTATGCTGGCCGTTACTTTCATAAGTTATAGCTGCTTCCATTTTATTATGAAAAAAATAAGTAAAGGTCATTCTCAACTTTGCTTTAGATCTAATAATAGACAATTGCCTAAATATGGCTGAGTTTTGGAACACCGTGATTTTTCACTTCTGTTTTTAACATCCATTAATAATACCACCTTTTAGGCGTAGTTTTATAATAAAATCTACATAGAATTTTCTCTCAAAGCCTGTCAGACGTTATACAGAAACCTAGACTATATCTATAGAAGCTATAGACTAAACTAAATTCATGGTTACGCTTTGCTTACCCGACGCGGCAACTGGGGCGTCCAAATTGATAGTCATTCGATTACACGCCGACGCGGTAAATACCTGACGCCACGAGATATCGCTTTAATCACATTATCACTTTTACTAGACTTAGAGCCTCTTTTTTAGTAACTTCTAGGTAGTTTTCGACCTTCATCATTATTGGCCTTTTAATGAACACACGGACATTGATTTTGTTTTGCTTAAGATGGTTTGGCGATTTCAGACTTGCCAGTCCTAGTTTTCTCATAATGTTTTGAGGCATCGGAAAAATAACTTATCCATGAAAAGTCCCATGTTATGTATTTGAAGTGGATGCCTTAAACAGCTTACCTTCGTAACTTATAGTAAGCTATAACTTTTACTTACTTAACACTCTGTTCCAATTGGTTCTCAATTCTTTTTTTCTACGTCCCACTTTAAAAAAAGACCTCATCCTTGCATGGCCTTTTTGCAGAAATGTAAGGTATTTAAAAATTAAATCATTCTGTCCTACTAGGACCAAATGTTTCATAGCACGATCCCCAACTATGATTGTTCAACTTGTAGCTATCTATTCAGTTGAGATTTATCTTGTAGACGGGTTCTTTTATTTTTTTTGTATATTATAGTTATGAGATTGCTCCGCGTGCCTCTCGGTACAATCTCGGGAACCCTTGGGGGTTTACCCCTAATTAGGAAACACTGCTCTACTAAAACTAAAAAAATATAATAAGTAAGTAGTTCAAGACTATGAAGTATCTCTTATTATCATATAATGTAGTCTAGTCTAACAATGTTTTTTTTAGATTAAGTGGTGCTATGGAAAAGGCTTTTAGTAATAAGGCTTCTATCCTATGTTAAGAACTCGGGCTCATAATTATATCTTTCAGCTTTTGGTTAATTTTATTTTTAAATGCTAGTATATTATCAAGGAGCTCGGAAGCCTGTTACGCTTTTTGATATAGTTTAAGTAAGATTAGTGTTAGCACATCCTGTTTAAATAAACAAAGACCGACTTAAAATAATGTCGTTACTCTATCTCCACTATTTATCTAGGACAGTTTCTAATAATACTGCTATTTCGCATAAGTTTACACCATTTTGAAATGTAAATGTGTGTGTGGGAACAGTATTTTTTCACGTGACTATAATTGCGGTCACTAAATAAATATTTTTTTTATACGATGCCAAACGCGATTATTTTTCAGATGGCAATGAATATTTAAAAATCACTTTATTTCTCGTACTGTAAAGATTGTAAAAGCACCACAAACTATCTACCTAATTGATGTTTTTATCCAATAAATTCTTAATTGACTGAGTGCCACTACAAAAAACATCACAGTCATGAAAAATATTTTGTTTTAAAAAAATAATACTTGGAGTGAGTTTCACGTGTAGCGGCATCGATTCTCGTATGTTATCAAGTGTCGGCATTTTTATTTACTTTGTATTCGATAGCCTTTTCATCAGATACTGACCACTTTTTGTTTAACATGAGCTTTTAGTTAACAAACTGTTAGTATTATTTAATTTTGCATGAGACGTTAACTTTGCGTAAAAAGTAGCTTATCTCTGTCAGCGGGCGGTACCATCTATCTTTGTACCAGATTTGATCTCAATGGCGTCAGCCGTTTAAGCGTAAAAGCGTTACAAACAAACATACTCACTTTCACTTTATTGATAATACAAATATATCACACACCCCTACACATTTATGCACCCTTGTTTTTTTCAAACACCCAAAAAAGATGTTTTTCATTCCCTGTTTAAGCTGTGTGGTAAAGGTGCTAAGTACTTACTTAAGTAAAGGTAAGACTAGACCACAGAGGAGTTAGGTTGTTTTCGTCGAGAGCCTAATCCTTGAGGCTTGATGTTGTAAATATTATGTTAAGTAGATAGTGTTAGCTTTGCCTGTTTGGTTTACAGGAGGTTGTGTGTTCATTCAAAATGTCAAACGTCGTTACTAGGTAGATATTCAGTCTTACGTTTACGTTGAAAGATTATGTAATTGCTATATTAATAACCACAGAAAAATGGAACAAATTACTTCTACAGTCTCAATCGCACTTACTGCTGGTGATCATATCGAGAAACTAGGCTGACACTCCGACGCGGCTTCTGTTCTCTCTTAAGGAGATCAATTAGCTGCGCAGGATATAATTGTATAATACTTAGTGCACAAGCGTCTGTACTTCTTACTATACCATATCCATGCTACAGTTAGAAACCGCAGCTTAATAGTTCAACAGCAAACAGTAAAACTTTCACATTTATAATAAATAATATATACTAATGTAAATAAGTCACATTTCCTAACTCGGGCTGCGATTGCGCACAAGTTTTAATTAGGCACCCAAACTAAGGCGATGTGTCCTCGCCTTATTAATAACTTGTACGAAACTAGGTTCCGACTGTGGCGTTACTCGCATTGTGTAGCTAGAATATATTGTGTACGTTCCGGGTTGAAGGAGGTTTGTGCCAGTGAAAGAATATTTTGAATCGGTTTTTTAGTCTGTGACTACTCATTATAAACTAACATTACCTTTTACCATGTAAAAGTAAATCAAGAATTCAGTGGAAACGTATAAGCGTTTTGAGTATTTTATTGGAATAAATCTAAACTCATCATGATGGATTTTTTTAACCGTCAAGCAGTTTACATTTGCAAAAACAAACTAAGATATAAACAGTCACAAAGAGCGCACTTAATCAAGAATATCTTAAAACAAACTTTGTCATAACAATAAAGCCTTCTCTCATCCTTGACGCTTTTACCTCCCCGTTTTATTTTCAAAGTTTTCCAAAACTTTCTATAATACACAAATATTAATACAAATGTACCTTTAATTAATTGCAAGTTTAAAAATAGAAGTATTTTCTCATCATAGTAATTGCAATAGCTTAATAAAGTACTAGTTCTGTATTCTTATTAGTTTACGTTGGCGTGACCTCAAAGGGAATGCTTTAACAAAGGCTAGATAATCTCGCGGCCTCCGTTCATCGTAGTTACCTAGTTCGCATTACACGTACTTAAATATAGTTTACTATAGTCTGAGAATCGTTCTACATAAATTATGTTTCGTCTATAGATTCGACTTTGTGCCATCATCTGCGTAGCCTTTTCGCAACTATGTCGGGGTCGGCTTCTGGACTAACTGGATGCAGCTGAGTACCAGCGTTTTACAAGGAGCCTCTGCCTATCTGACCCCCTCAATCCAGTTACCCCGGTAACGACTACCTACCAAAGATATTCAAACATATTCTTCCTTGTGCCAATCCAAAATTAGTTTATTGTTTGTCGTTATTTTGAGAAAGGATATTCCTTGTTGAAAAGGTTCAATAATAATTCGATAAATTATGTTGCTTTCCAAGGCTGTTATTGGATTTCTTTTGCATTTCTCAGACGCTTGTCGGAATTAAGATTTGAAATGCGATAAAAATAGAAGACGGGTAGCCTTAACCTCTGTTACAGGGGGCTTATCTGACCCGGTGAAAATAAGGGTTGTCTTAAGGTATACAACCTTTTTTTCAACCCCTCAGAGGAAACAGTCATTTGTCAACTTTTTTTCTCTGTTAAAATAAACAAATAACAACAGTTAGGTAGGTACTATTTCCTAAAATTCCAACCTCTGAAATCATGCAGCTTAAGAATTTTTTTGTTTGCTTGAAGGCGCTAATCTCAGAAATTTCTGGTCCGTATTGAAAACATCTTTTAGCGTTAGATAGATTATTTATTTATCGAGGATTTTTTCCGAGTACCTACGGGGAGTAGTTTCCATAGAACGCGTGTGGAATCATAGGAAACAGATTGTGTTTAATATGCAAAGCTATTACTCAGAATATTATAATTCACAAATACTTACAAACGTGAGACAAACATGGAAATCTATCTTCTCTTTGAGAATGTTAAGTTATCCCGTGTTGTTTTACTTCGGTAAATATTCTCTCTGGCTGTAATAAATTACGCCAGCTGCAAATATATTATATTTTAGGATTCTGTAAACTCATTACTGGGACCCTGGATTCATCGCATATCAATTACGTGTTCGTACACAAGTTTACTTTCACGGGTAACTGATTTCTACGTAAATACATATAAATTGGGTTCGTTTAGTGTAATGTGGATGAAATCTTAAAGGAATATTTCTCGGGAAATAAATTAATTTCTCTAGGCTAACTTCAACCTAGATAGAGATTATTTAAAAATGTAGTGCTCGAAATAAAAGTACCAACTAGCTTGATAGAAACTAATCTTTGTTTTCCGCGGAACCCTACTACATTCAGTTTCAGAATGAAAACTAATTTCATATACCTAATATTAGTATTACCTTTTTCAAAATAAAAACATATACTTACTGTTACTTCCTCTATGTGACGTCAAATAATAATGTTTCCCGTAGACTGTGGCTTTCCATACATAACGATGTAGTTTCAGACTTACAGTTAAGCGCTTCATAAGACAGGAGCTCCTAGAAATAGGTATGCAAGCTGTATGTTAAAGATTTATTTCTATACTTTGGTCATATTTTATGTTTTATTTACAGGTTGTCTATTTGCCGTAGGTATCTGGAATAAACATTTTTTCCTATCTCTTTTCATAACCCACCTTTTCCGAATATGAGGTGAGTGAATAAGGAATCGCTATAAAAACCTTGGGCAATGAAATTAACAGATTATTGTATAAAGCCAGAGGCATATAAAGTAGTTTCGAGTGTGCAGCCCTTTGAAGCTGCAATTGTTGTAGGATGACCTTGCTTACACGAAGTTTTCGAAATCCACAAACTTTGATAATAATATGTAAAGCGTTATGATAAAAATTGTAGCTAAGCTAAATAAAAATATTAGCTTTACTAACACATTCCAATTCTGATCTTGAGGCTGAGCGAAAATTATGGTTTACCATCAAAGTAGACATACATATAAAGCAAACTTATCTAGTCAGCAGTTTTGATGCTAGCGGCACGATACCAACTGCAGTTTATCACGTTTCACCTTATAGCTAAACTTAGATTTATTTTCTTTACGAGCGATATTTTTCACTGACGGCCAGCGTTCAGCTGAATCATGGTTAATCTACACGAGATTATTATGTTATCTTACTAAGTTAATATTAAAGTGATGTTTGAGCTGTACTTGTGAAGGTTTTTAATATTGCTAGTTTATTTTATTAGGTTTAAAAATAGAAAAATATAAATGAGGAGGAGCTTACTGACCAGATCGGTTAAGCCGTTCTTAGTTCGAAAATCAAATAAAAAGATAGGCGCAGTCATCATCCGTCTAGCACAATGCAGTGGAGAAGTGTTTACCATGATTGCCGAGCTTATCTGGATGAACCCAGCAACCCTACGTCAAAGATCAAGAGGTTGTCAAAGATGTTTAAATGACATCCAAACATACAAACGAAAAACCTACACACAGTAAATATTTAGCGCATTTATAATATTGTCAAGGATTTACAAAGCCACACATTTTCCAAGAAAACGAATATAATAAACACAATAATATAAAGAAACACGCGTAGCAAGGGATCCAGCGAATATTTATAACATGCTTACTTGCTTTTTATCGCGGATCGAAGGGAAATCCGACAGGATAGCTTATATTTTATTTATTCAACAAAAGTATGTTACGAATCACGCCCTACTTTTTAATGCAAAAGGGATGTTAGGGCTCAATTGCGTAGTCGCTCTACGAAAACTTACGACCGATGGTGTAGTAAGTTGGTGAAACTGCCTTCCACGCCGTAGGTCGCAGGTTCTTTTCCCATATAACTAAAGTATTTTTTTCCCATATAAATAGTCCCAAGTTCACCGACTGTATAATCGTTAGTTCTTCTCTGAGTACTATGAAATCTGAATGTGAAAATTCTGTTGTATTAAGAAAACTGACGTCTATGTTGTCAGTGAACTTGGGCCTTAAACATCTATCAACATGGGTTTTTGATTTAGCTAGGGTGGTCCAAATGATGTATGTCGTTTATATGTTTATCCCACCAACATACAACATTTCAATTTACAAACATATTTATAGATAGACGATGACATCCCTAGAGCCCTAATATCGAATACAAGTCACAACTTGTCATTGACATAAGGGTAGTGTAATTACGAGCCCTCATCACCCCCGTACCCCGCTCCCCTTCCCCCCAGCTCCCCTGCCGTTATCTGGGGTCATTCAGCCGGCAAATGATTGGCATGTTAAGAGATCTTTGAAGTTTCATAAGTGAAAGATATGAGATAGTTATATAAATGATAGTTTATTGATCTTGTTTGTTTGGACTATAGGTAGCCAGTTTTGTATTTTTTTAACCGACTTTTCGAAAAGGAGTTTCTCAATTTGTCGTGCTCTTTTTTTTAGTCTGTAGAGTTCATTTTGTTTATAGACCTGTTTTCATGGTTTCTGAGAAATGTAAGTGGAAAAGGTAAATAAAACAAATATCCTATAATTAATTTATTTTAGCCATAATTTTGTTTCAAAAGCACACCCGGTGCCTTCACACTGAAATAAAAAATATCTCCATTATATGTATAATTCTAAGCTCGATGATTATATGTCGTACACGATACCAAACGTGTCTTTTCAGTAGAGTCATAGAGTGGTAAAAAGAGATAAAAAGAATACCCCAAAATAAGAGAATGTACTTACAAAAGCCTTGCAAGAAAGTCCGACGCACTGTTGAAAATAAATCAGTATTCATTATTTTGTAAACTTTCTTTGTTTATTTGTCTGTTATTGAACTATTGTTTCGATCTGAAAACCTCATTCAACCAAATCAATAAAAAAACTTCAAAATCTATGCTATTTCTGGTTATCTTATGGGTCTTTAAACAAACACAGCCGGCTGTTTTGACATATTCGTATCAAATGACATTGGTATGCAAAATGCAACCGTATGCACTTACCGTCGCTGTGCAGTAATCCCCAGTGCACTGGAACGAATTATTTACATTGCATAACAATAATATTTTCTGTCTCTCTATGTAACACTACATCATAGATAGATAACGACCTCGATGGCGCAATGGTCACCATGCCGGACTGCCGAACCTGAGGTCCCGGGTTCGATTCTCGGTTCGGTCGACATTTGTGTGATGAGCATGCTTGTTGGCAGTGGTCTGGGTGTTACAATATGTATTTATAAATATGTATATATGTAGCTATGTGTAGTTTATCAGTTGTGTTAGCACCCATAACACAAGTTAATTAATAACTTACCATGGGGCTAACTGACCGTGTGTGGAAAGGAGTCCCGACATTATTATATTATAACATACTTGTCGCATAATTCTGCCACTATGAATATGTAACTCTATGAACAATAACGATTAGAATCAAACTTATTTAAATTCTTGACGTTAATAGGTGTTTGTAAAATGATTTGATTTTGATTGCCCATGCCACGCGTGAGGCAAAGTTGTTTCTCGAAAACCAACCCCTTTTCCACAGACTGAAACTCTATAAACTAATATGAACTTTCAGAAATCTCTACACCTGAATTTTATTTAAATAATTTGGTTTTCTTTCCCTTCTGTACTTAAATTCAGTCTGTAAAAATTTTATTTAGAATTACCAGACAGAATCGTATACATAGCTAGTATGTTACACCACATGTTAGCAAAAAACAAATAATAGAGAATGTTCAAGCCAGTGCATTCGACTGGAAGTTTCCATTCTAGTGATTACAAAACATATTGTTCTCATGAATTTGTTACTGTTCTACAATATTTTAGAGTGGTTCAACGTTTGTGTTTTATCGCTTACACCCGAATACATGGATTATTGTACAATCTTGTATAAGAGAGTGCGGGTTTTGAACCAAAATTTATTTTTTCAAACTCTTACTGACTAAAACCCACCGCGCATGCTTTTGCCTTATTCGGTCCTACTGAAGTGTCTTAGAAATCTAAAACAATATTAGAAAGAGGAAAAAAAAAAATTCATGTGTTTGCCTAAGACTTCGAAACTACTGAACCCATTTAGAAAAAATATTTTAGCGATGCTGTACAATCCCCAGGTTATATTATATCAGGGTACAGGAAGAAGCTCCTCTTAGTATTCACGCTTTTAAGATGACATAATTGACGATGTATAATTTAATAATTTAGCGGCAATTAATCAAGAAGTGAAAAATAGGCAGCAATTAGCCCGAGCCGTCCTGTAATTTAGTACCGAGCAATATGTCAGCAATACCCTGCACAAGGCGCTTTATTATATATATTTGTGTATAGTAGCGATATTATTTAGGAAAAAAGATAACGTGATTTTATATGACAAATATATAGGTATAGGGGAAGAAATAGAAAACAGTTAAGTGAGAACAATGATATCATCTCTAAGGTGTAATACCTTTAGATAGAATATTGTACTAGAATATTGAATTAGAATATTGCTCAAATAACCTATTTGTTCTGTTCTGCTAATAAAGTAAAATAACAAACGACATTTAAATACCGACTTTTGATATTTATTTTGTCATTTTCTTGGTGAGATATTTGGCCTGCCATTTTACATGACAATATATTTCAAATATTATGGCAAACGAGAAGACATCTTCATATATACACCGTGTATACAGGCCTTTACATACGTACCGGACCATGGAGAACAAAATGACTAGCAGAGATGTCATAACGCAAAATATCCTAAGAAAGTAGCGCGCCAAAGCAGGTGACCTGGGGACGAAGAACTTTATAGCTCTGCCCTTACAAAACTTCTATGGAACCCGCAAATTATTTTTAAAATACCACCATCACCTTCAGGACATCGATAAGGAACTCGAACACCTCGCTAGTACTAGTAACAGATCACGCCTGCCGAATGTTACTTGACCTGCAAGAAGGCTCCTGACCTACCTTTCTTATGGGATATCCGCTATCTTTCTTTCCTCCGTGGTACAAACATATGTACGTACACAAGGCAGCAATGTAGCAATCTCAAGCAAGCGTCGCGACGCTTAGATATTTAATAAGAGCTAGATCCGATCCACGAGCTGTACTTTTTAATAAAACGTTATACTTAACCGACACTTATGTCCTATAAGTAGGTAGACTTAGTAATAGTTGCATACGTCTGTTGTAAGATTAACATTTTGAAATAATAATAGAAGCAAAAAAATAACTTATTCAAACATTAAGCGGGAACTATGTATATCAACAAATTATGATGTCTGCGGTCCCTTGTGACATATTTCCACTGGCTCTCTCGGTTCAGCCCAAACTTTATATTAAATGAATGATCCCTTTAGATATTTGGGCTGTAAAAAAACTATTTTCACTACGTCTATATGTAAAATATAACCCTGATTCCCAAGATACAGACAAATAACTAAGAGTATTTCAGTATTCTCAGTGACATAAGGTTGAAAGTTTTCTAGTATTTTTATAATAACTTGTAAATGTTTATAAACTTACCCCCGCAGTACACTGTAGGCCGGTACACTGTGAATTAAGCACATAACTTTAATTTATTGTTTCCTTTACATTAACTTATAGTACTAGGAACAATTTATACTAAGTGGATTAGCTGTGTCCCGCGGTTTCATTACACACTTGTGTTCATGTAAGTTACTTGGTGCACGAATAAGAAGAATCTTACTATAGAGTCTTTTCCTAGAGTTCAGACTTGTTGTTCAAAGTTGAAACTCCATTAAAGTTTGACAGATTGTACTTAGTTGATGTCTGTACCTACTACCTACTATTGAATGCCTCGTTTGTCGAGTTAGTGTGATCCTGCCATGAACAGTCTTTTAATACACTGGAGCGAACTGAAATCGTAATTACGGGTCTTAGAAACATACAGTACAGACCAAAGAAAGGGCTTTTGTTTTTACGGTTTCAGGGTCGTAATTTAGAAGTGCCAAAATTCCTGTACCTACGCAATATTATTTGTTAAGGAATCCTTTATTCTTACGTTCTTCTTAAGAAGATGTCATAAAAAAAAACAGTTACAAACATCGGAGATTTTAGCTCAGCGCAAACTTTCAGTGCAAAGTAAATAATTTGCATAATTTTCAGTAACATTAGCTAATTAAAACGCGAAGTGTCACCCAGGTAAGTTTCCAGACATCTAGACTGTTATCTAAGCTAGAACTACACACTTAAAACTTGTTACTACGTGCGTTAATTACTTAAATAACTTAACGCTAACATTAGGTGGAGAAGACTCTCACCTTTATGTTCTAAGTTAAGTCTATTTGGTGTGACTAAGCTTTCGCAAGGTCATGTTTTGCAAGAAGTTGTTACCAGTAGGTGTTCGTGAATATTGACGCCTTTTATTGAGCTAAGTCTGATTGCAATCGTGGAAGAAAATTTTGTCAGTTAGTGAACAAGTTTCGATACGCTTCTAGAAGGTTGGTAAGGCTAAGAATTTAAATTGACTCACCGTTGACGAGCAATTTTGTCCGATACACTGTAAAAATGACACATTGAAGCATTGAAACCATTAACCATTCAATGCGCTCTGCAAAAAACTGTTCTTAACCTTATATTATTTATACTTAAAACAAGCGAGAACTATTTATTTTTCGACTAAATATATCAAAAAGTACAGTCAAGTAAAACTCCAATTTTTATCTTAGAATTTCAAGTTTAAAAAAATACTGTCTAGACAGCCGAAAAATTGTAACTCAACCAAAAACTACATAGATAAAACAACCCACAATTTTTCAGACATTTAACACGAAAACTAAACTAGTTGTGTAACTGTAATGCATCCCCGGTGGAATCTCAGACAGAAGGTGCTCGGGAGATGTAAATGCGAGCTTATTTCCCCAGCGTGCAGAGGAACAAATGTGGTGTGATGGTAACATTACTCAACACCTGACGATGCGGGGTAGCTGGAGAATGGAGATTTGATTTGTTTTGTTGTTTTTATGTTATGTATAAGGGGGTAGTCGTTTTCGTATGTTTGGAGGTGGAATATTTTGATATTTATGTATTTGTACCAAAGGGCGAGTTTGGTACAGTACAGTACAGTGGTAAGTTATTTTACATATTAAGTGTCAATTGCACCAATAAAATAAACTATGGTTATGCTGCTGTAATAGTTAAATGATGCAAGTTATTGTTTTAGTTGTTTAGCTGTGCAAGTGTTATCAGTTACATCCATTAGCAATTAGGTCCGATTTAAATCTTAAAATGTCTAGCTACATACGTGTCCTTGATATACGGTCTCTCTGTGTGAAAGCGCTCTTACTTAATGGGTACGTAATTCGTAATTCGTAATGGGGATCAAACATCCTGCTAAACGGTATTAATGGGATAGTTTAAAGTTTGAAATTGTAAGTAATGGTCAAACACCCTAATAACTGTCTGATGCAATTACGATTTAACCCAACTGTGTGCCTTAATCTCTATCTATCGTATCTATCGTAACTAATATTATAGTTCACGATCCCACAAACACTGCATCGATTTGTAACATTATTTCAGTGTTAGATACTCGTAGCTCATTCGTTGTTGGCTGAAATTAGTTTTTATCCGGGTGCGCGTAATAGTTCCCAAGGGACGTAGGCAAAACCGCTGGCTTATGAATATTTGCATACTAAAATCACGACAAAAATACTAGTGGTCCCACGGGGTCGATTTAAAGAATTTTAAGTGGGTACGAATTATTTTTCTTTCCTCACAAAACTTTATTTCTCTCGTTATTGTATTTATAAATAATACAATTAACATTGTCCTCAGTTTCCTTGAATTCTTAGGGTAAAGTTAATTTGAGGTCGCAGTATGTTTAATAAATTAGAGGCTTTTAGCAATTTTGACCCCGAGACCTTGACTTCACTGCTTCGGGATCAACTTAATTTAGTTCTCTTGGGAAGACAAGCATTTTACTTCCGCATGGAGTGAACACAAATTGAGAGCTATTCATATAATGCCACCCTTTAAAAAAAATAAAAAAAATACCGCTTCAACTTTCATAAAGCAGCCTGGTGTCTGTTTTTTTTTCGGTGGTACATTACTACATCGCCGTGTCTAAGAACCTGTACTGGTGTCCGGTAAAGACAAAAATGAGCATTTGCACATGCACTTGCGCTCAGGGCGCATTTGCAGTAACCGTTTTTTTCTTCATGTTAGCTAAACATATAGAGAATTTACCGATATATACCTGTGTAGTGTGTACCTATGTAACTTCACATCAACACGTGTAATATTTAACACAGCAAAACAAATAATCGGGAAAGGGTAACAATGCCATAAAAGCTACAAGTGATAAAAAACAAGCCAGTTCCAGGATTTCCAGAGCGTTATTGTGCTAATGGAAAAACTTCAGTACCAATAGGTTTGCCGAATAAACTGACTCTCTATGCTCTTTCATTCAATTACTAGATTTCATCTGCGACTTCATCCGTGTGATTTTCTTTCTACACATGTAAGCAAGGAGGTATATCTATGTATATGACACCTGTTTCAAGTGCGCTGGTATGGCGATATAGAGTTTGTCGTTTAAGTATGAAATCGTTACAAACTTACAAGCTTATGATTTGATTTATTACTAGACATTTACTTTTATTATTACATTTTGACCGCAACGTCGCGTCTCAAGTGAACTACTTATATATCTGAGCCAAATATCCAAAGCCATGAGCCATCTTTCAACGTAATCACTTTCACATTTATAAAGCTAAGTACAGACTAGTTATCCAAATCTAAAACTTGTTGCACGTGTATTCGACTGCGCGTACATTATAACGCGTAGTCTGTACAAACCTTAATATTACATAATATTAGTACGGATCTTACAACCACAGCCGTATTTCAATACAGACTATGCATCTGCGTAATTGCCCATTACAGACTCAAATATGATTTCAGGAGCCGTTTCGACTACTGAAAGTTTGTAGTTTCAGTAATATTCAGTTTATCTTGATCGTTGGCGGTTGGCAGTCGTTTATTCAAGGTTATTAGGTACGGGTAATTAGGCATTTGCACTAACGATGTATAAAGGTGGCCTAAAGTTTAGTATTTGACATTTATATTTTGTTGGGAAAGCGATAGATATCTTTTTGGTTTAATGTTTTGGCGTTTTGTGACAACTATGATGAATTAATGCGATATTTTCATAACTTTATTCTAAAGTGTAAATAAATGATGAATGGTAAAACTAGCAAGTCTATTCATAAAACATTTAAAAAGTACTATAAAAAGTAAAATCAGACTCTCATTTCACAATTCACTGTCCTCTTCACTAACGTGGTCACCCATCCGTATAATGACCTAGTAGATTCGACCTTGACCTTGAACTCAACAAAAATTCAAGGTCACCAAATTAGGTATTATTTTTGTAAGTGCAAAGCCGTTGACTGTATCGGAGAGGTCATTAATTATCATCCATCATGTTATGGGTCCGCTATTAATGGCGTTTAACTTCGGTATTAAATAGTAATTACGAGGAAAATTGCCCATCGGTCTTGCTGTCATGGCTACGTAGTAAATAAAGAGAGTATCGGCGTATGGCGTCAATGAGGATTTTATTTCGATATTATGGATTTAGAAATCACAACAGATTTTTGTATCTGATGTAATTTAAGATCCATAGAGCCTGGCTACTCCGACTATAGAGCATTAACTTATTTTGTCTAAGTAAAGCTATATAAAGTTGAAGATTTTGTTTGTTTAAACATTTTAATGTTTTGAGCTACTAGTAGAATTTTCACGGATGAAATCGCTGACAGAAGACTTGCCAATATAGAAAAAAAAACAGCATTAAATTAAAACAAGTTTATAGATTTTTCTAAGAAAACTCAGATAAACCATTACAATTTAAATATTTTAACTATTTTTCTTTGGTGTATCTGTAACCAATCCACGCATTAAAGAGCCCGTATTAAAATAAACACATGTTACCGTTTTACAAAACCTTCGCCCTTTTTACCAGCAATACTTCCCAATGCAAATGTATGGTAATTGAGCTGCCCTAATTGTAGGTTATCGAGATAACATCTACATATTCGAACAAAAATTGCTGAGTGTAGCACAAATTCTGTTTTAAAATGAAATTGTATTATATTTAAAAAGACTAAACAAAAAGGGTATTTTTGATGACATAAAAATGTTAAGGTATTCTATTAAATTATGATTGAATTTTATTGTTTGAATTTAATGTTTTAGGAAATGGTATTTTCAGTGTTGTGAATGTTATTGTGTTTTGTTTCGTTGTAGTCCGACTGGATAAATAACTACGAATTTCTTGTAATTATCTATGTATGT
This sequence comes from Helicoverpa zea, assembly GCF_022581195.2. Classification (NCBI taxonomy): domain Eukaryota; kingdom Metazoa; phylum Arthropoda; class Insecta; order Lepidoptera; family Noctuidae; genus Helicoverpa; species Helicoverpa zea. The sequence goes on along the minus strand of NC_061464.1, from coordinate 12,549,402 downwards.
ACATACATAGTGCTGAACTACTGGACAAATTTCTCCACAACATGCAAACCAAGTAGGTATGTTTCTTACGATTTTTTGATAAATAAGTGATTAGTACTTACACCAGACGCACAGAGGCTGGAAACACACTGGAAACAATAGGTAACATATAAATGGATAAAATATACCCGAGCAGTTGGCTGCGTTAGTAAGTTTGAAAGCCTAGTAAAAATGCTAAACTTAAAACAGTACTTAATAATGAATGATTATTCTTTTTCAGATAAACTAGTCATCAAATCAAGAGGTAGGTTATCGAAACCTGTGTTTTGATTACCGTGGTAAAGTAATTTTAACCAAATAAAATCACCAATTGAAGTATGAAATGCAGTGAGTTCAGAATGGTTATGTATCATATTATTTTAGTAATTACTTACTGTAGACATGCATTTAGATCCAGTGAACTGAAATAACAAACAGCATAAGTTTTAGAATACAAAAATATAATTTGCTACGCAGTCTAGCTTGCAAAAGTTCGAGTTAGTATTAATATGAATTGTATTACATACTCCTGAATAGCAGCGATCGCCTGAACACTGAAAATGACAACTGCACATTATTAAATAATATAGATCTATACAAATAAAAATGAATTGTTGTTCGTTAGTCTGATTAAAACTCGAGAACGGCGGGGCCGATTGAGCTGATTTTGGTTTTAAAATGTTTGTAGAACTCCAGGGAAGGTTTAAACGATACGAAGTTCGCGGGATCAGCTAGTAGAAAATATTAACGGTTGGCTTTTTGGAAGTACCTACATAGGTATCTCTTTTAGTAAAATTGAGTACGTACTCGGGCGTCACAGACACATGATGTTTTCTGAAAAAAGAAGCAGAGAAACTCAGTATCAATATTGTAAAAATATAATAAATGAAGGTGGGTAGCTTGATACTACTTGATGAAACGAACACTAGTATATTAGGAATTTTATATTCCAAACTTTCGTAAATAACACCTGGTAAAAAATACACATATACTGCTTGTAAGCAGATAATTTAATACTTAACGAGTACACTATTAATGAAGTCGAAGATTTTGTCCCAAACTTAGAAAGAAAAGTTTATTTTTATAGAAACTTTCTCACAGAATGTTAGTTTAGTAAACTTTATTTAGCTTGTAAAAACTACGAAGAGTGAGCGCTAATGCTCGCTTAACTTTGTTTCCCATTAATAAATCAATTAAAAGTTTGTAATTATTCTATGCTTTTAAACTACTTACTATACTTTTGCTCAAACGGGTTGAAATTAATGGTATGGTTTTGTTTATTTTGTAACTGTTGTAACGTAAAATGCTGTTTTCAGATTAAATACTTACAGAGTTCCTAACAAAACACTAACTTCCTGTACACGTTACCGTAAAGTTAAATCGAACCTGGTCAGTAATCCTGATTGTTTTACTTTGCCTGCGTGCCTCTACCAATATTGTGTTTGTATGTTTGCGGTCAGTTTATAAACAAAAGGCTTTTTTAAGCAAGAAACATGTGGGCGCAGCAGTGTCATCCTCCTCTTAAGAAAGAAAAAGGTAGTAGGTGTAGTCTTTTGTTTTTATAAATTGGCAGTGTGTTTTGTTTTCGAGCCTCATGGAAAAAACAGATAAAGCTAAGCAAATAGAATTAACGTAATGAACACTACATAAAAGATCAGTAAATGGGAGAGTTTTATGACATCTTGAAGATGATAAACAGTTAGTCAAAATAAATTCAAGCCTAGGTGAATTAACTGTGTTACGTATACAGGTAGGGCTGCACGTTCAATTTCCTGAATGTGCGCCTATTATTGGCACAGCCTGAACCTCGGCTCAGCTAATGCAATAATACTACAGTAGGCATGTGCTTGTAGATGTGTGAAACACACAATGACTCCGTGAAGGAGAATGGTATGACCTGTATTATATGATCAATATTATCAATAGCCAATTACTTACCTACATACAAACAGTTTAAATGTAGAATTCAAAGATGAAAGAACAGCTGGAATGCTATGCTCGTGTGAAAATAAATGATGGTATAATATTGGCGCCGCTCTAAAACCATTTTAAGTAACAGCAAAGTTAGAACTTAGTTACGTTCAATTCCGCATTAAGTTTGCCGAAAACTGACGATAACATGCGCTAGTTCAAATCCTGACAAGTGGCTTTAAAATCATATTTTATCACTTTACAAGTTTCCTTTGCAAGTCACTTTGAAACAGACTTGAGCGAGCGAAGTGATCAATATCACATGTGCATAAGACGAAGTTTTCGACAAGGAGTTAGTTCACAGCATTGAGTAAGGAAGAATGAGTGGAGATGCCATTATGGCAGGTAGATTACGCGCCTTCTACTAGGTCAAATACGTACAGTGAACATGACCAATACGATCAGTTACAAGTGAACTAATGAAGCGATCGGGTTCTTTGAGACATCTGTCTACGATTTTTGGTATTACAAAAAATGATCGGGTCCAAAGAAGGCGTAACAGTATCGTTCCTCGACCGAACACCCGCATTTTGGAACGTTGCTGTTGTAGGAGATTATCCGTTATGGCACCTTCTCTAGTTATTTTCTTCTCCGTGGTTCTCACAGTTTGTGACATAAAGCTGGTTTTGCTGACCAGATTTCCATGTCTCTTGAATAAAGTTTAACAAGAGGAGAGTCAGCATTACCATATATAACTGGCGGTTCGTACCTACTGATGTACGGAATCAAATGTATTCATATTCGTACGTGGCAGCGCTATTGTTATCCTAACTATTGTTCTAGCTTCAGGAATGTTTGTGCTTGTGGAAATAGAAGTCGTGTTTGGCTGGGAATTTTAGGATTCAAGTATTTCTATTTATAATATAACCTGTTGAAGTTTAGACGGATCGATTGACGTCAAAGTCTTATTATCAAGAGATTATCTGAGTTCATGAAAACACGCAGCACAGAAGGAGTCGACGGTGCCATCCATTTAAAAAAAGATTATGCACTTTTTAAGGTCGAAAAACAAACAGCAATCAACTTTTGGTTCAACCGATGACACGTGAACCGCGCGACAGGTTTTTTGTCGCTCGGATTGTTAGCGCTTTTACGCATTCCAGACTTTTACACAATGGCGGATTTTTCGCGCGAAGCAAAACCATCAACCAACCGCGAACATATGAGCGCCATAAAAAAGTCGCAATCTTGTTAAGATCTTGTATATTGTATTGGTCGTTAATTGTAAAACGTATGCTACTATGAACGCCAGTATGAAAACGCTGTTAGTTGCTGACCGCCATTGAATGCTGTGTCGAGTGTGCATGGAAAGCTGAACGAGTTCATAAGCAAAATGATCAAAAATACCTAACAACTAATATTAAAATCATCAGCTGTTACAAATTACCTGAATATACACGAGGAGGACAATCAGCCAGCAGGCAGTCAGCCGCGACATTGTGATGATCACATCGGCGCTCATTTCACGCAGCTAACGCGGTTATCATGATAGACACGGTTGCCCAATGTGAATTAGACTGGTTATACCTACTCGTAGCTTGGTAGTCATTTATTTGCTGTCGATGATGATGACAAGATGGGTGACAGGTGCATATTGAAAAAAGGCTAAGAAAATATGTATATGGTGTGTAGTTTTGATAGCAAAAAGAGGTATCTTTTGATTTAAAACCCTGTCGAGTTTTAGCAGAATTGAATTCTGTAAAGGTGAGTATAGACTACAACATTTACTTGTAACAGAACAACGAGCCGCTCTATGAGATGTTCTAGTGTATCATCCTTTTACGAACAAAACGTCGAGCACGCTCGCCTGTTTGTAACAAATCAACGAGCATATTGGTGTAACATTTCGTCGAGCGTATTGGTGTAACATTTCTTCGAGCCAAGTGCGAGCGATGCGGCGGGGTGACGCGGAAGGAGAGGGACGAAAGACGCACGCGGTGTGAGCATTTACTCGTAACATAACGCCGAGCATTCGCACGAACGTTACATTACACAGAAAAGCTCCAAAAAATGTTGTAGTCTATACTCACCTTAATGATTCGAATGTGTTGTTGTCATCCTTTTTGATTGTTTAGCGTAAACTGGCAGTTCCTAGCTTAATTTTTTCTTAACAGAATATAAAGTAGAATTGCCTTCTTTTGAATATTTAGTACAAACACAAAATTTCAAAGATAATGTACAAATCTAAACATGTTTGGAAATCGGAGACAAGACATAGAGAGACTCCGATGTCATACATACATCTTTTAAGTACCTATCTAAAGTATGTCAAAGATTTACGATTTATTTACAAAACTAAAAGTAAGTAAAACTCTTACAGAACTGAGGTCTCAACCCTGGGGAATCTCAAATCATGTACATACCTAGCTTAAATACAGTATTCTTAGAAAAACCTTTCGTTACGATCCTTTTCACGCAAAAACCGCGACGTTTTTAAAGAAATATCTTTTTCTATATTCCTTGGAGTTTCTGCGGGTTCGTGATCGGGTTCACAATATGATGTAGCACAATATCTCATAAATGCTCTATTACATATAAGCAAATATAAGATTTGTGTCATTTGTGCAGTCATTGTAAATGAGTGTTGCTTTTAATATTGTATTCAGACAAAAGAATAAAATATAATCAAATAAATATAGTTAAAATGAAAACATAAAACTAAAATTAGGTTAGCAGGCAAAAACTATATTTTATTAAAATCACTAGAATATTTCAGCACCAATTCGACTATTGTAATGAGAAAACTCATAAAATTGATGGCTTGAATTGTTTTCATTATTTTTTTGGCTTCTAGAATAATTTCGCTTTTGTCTCGGTATTTTATTTTTACTGAATTGAAAAAAGTAGGTTTCTCAATTCAACCGTACCTACTTTTTTTTTTTTTTAACGGCGTCAAAAATCATCAAATGACCCCTCCCGCTGTGGGTTAGCAGCGGTGAGGGAGTGTCAGACTCTTACTGACTAAAAACCATCGTGTTCCGTCATAGGCCTTTTATGTACCAGGGCCGCGGTATCTCTTTCGAACAACCCGCAACCGTACCTGCTTCTATTTAGCTTAGTAAACCGGTAGCAAATAAAACAAATCACAATGTCTTAAACTTGTTCATCTAGTTGTTGCAGAGATGTGTCCTTAACAACATACATTCCTGCAAGTAAGAAATAGGAACAAAACTATTTTAGTAGGTACAAACAAAATATACCCTACTAAAAGTAACACCAGTTCTTGGAGCTGTCATCTCCATATGTGTGACAAAGTAATACCTATTTATCTGCGCTTAGTACATGGAGAACAAAATGACTATCGGAGATGTCATAACGCAAAAATCTCTTAAAAAACTAGCGCGACAAGATACGGGTGTCCGGGGGAAGAGGCACGCTACACGCCCTCTATGGAACCTCTGCTAACTATTTTCAAAATAAAATCACCAAACAATAATACTATAAAAGCTCTTTCGAAACGTCACACTAGTTGCACGGTTATAAACAGTTGGTCTCATGGAGAAGAACCGGCATGAAACTCCATGGACAATTTTTTTAATCAAGACCAATCTTCGACAGATTAGTTTTTAATTTGACAAGTAAAATGAACACCTCGTTAGTTCTAGTAACTGATCACGCTTGACCTGCATGACCTACAAGAAGGCGCCTGACCTACCTTCCTTATGGCATCTCCGCTAACTTTCCTTCCTCCGTGGCGTAGTGCAAGAAAGTACTGCATTCACAATGAGCATCATTTGCATTTCTCGTTGCATTATGAGAATTATATGCTTGCTGCTTTGTATGTTATTTCTTCTGCTTTGTGAATGGATAGTAAATTGGAAAGTGTTATTATGATCATGGAATAGATTTAACCATGGTTTTGACCATGGAGCTTGTAAAAATAACTCTTTCTATGTTGACTTAGGTCTTGAAATGGGTCACTACCTATAGTCTAGATTAAAAAGTACACATTTTATAGCGATGATATTCGGATTGTAACCGTATCTCAATTAAGACACTTTGTAAGACTGGTTGTCAGACTTTCTGGCTTTTATCTATCCGTAACGACTACTCAAGATTTTCAAATGCCATCCGGAACCAACCCTGATGTGTCTTCTGAAACGCGAGACAACTTGTCATTATCGCATTCAAGCGCGCCAAGCATTGACACAATTGCAACACATTGAAACCACGAACTTTTCACACGTATAACATTGAAAAAAAAACTTGAAATGAGGCAATAGCATGAGGCAATATCGTGAGTAGGTAGCTATGGATCCATTGTCAGACATAACGAGAGACAAGTCGTAACGAGGTGGCTACTGGGTACACAATGTTGAACATAGGATATCCTACGTATTTTGTGTGGACATGGATAATGTGGTTCGGCTTTCTGGCTTTCTGTTAGTATGCATTTCGTTAGATAACGATGTGTGTGTTTTGGCATGAGAGAGTGGCAGCAGAAACTTGATGTTTTGTTCTTTTTAACCGACTGTCAAGAAGAGTTATGATTTTGCTCGTAATTGCAAATTTCATTTTTGCAAAAGTTACTAACTTCAGTCAAGATATGTCTTTGTTTTTCCTTCATTATTTATGTCATTGTCAACTCACCAACATTCTCTAAAATCAGAATTTTACAGTCTCAGTTTTGATCCAGGTAATCCAAAAAGCCTATAAACTAAATAAACTTACTGAAACAGAGAATAATTCAGCGACTTCGCTTTAAATCTTGTGAAATGACTAAGTTTGGGGTGTAAACAGGTCCTTTATAATAAAGCACCGCAAAATATTGTAATTGATAACTTGAAGTAAGTACACACACAGATACACGTTAATCATAAAATGTAATAATATATAATATTAAATTCAAATTGTTTTTGTATATTCTATTCTAATCTATGTATATTACATCTTGTTTACTCTCAACTAAAATTATTACTGTGTACTTCTTAATTGGCGTATTGTTATGTTTATAAATTATGTATTAAGATTGTCAGCTGTGAAGAACCTGTATGAAATAAATAAATAAGCTTCGAGCATAAACAAATAGTCTGTCACAACTTAGAGTCTGAACATTTTCTGAAGCTCAGCGTAGCTTTGTGTTATGTATTTACTGGGATTGAGGAAGACAATTTATTTGCAAATTTTGGGGAACATTCGCGTAACGCTGACTAGCGGGTACACGAATTTGCCAGAGCAGAACACGGGCATGATCTAGAGTTATTTTTTATTTATTTAAAGAGTTTATGAGATCCAGCCAGTGAGAAAACAACCTATAGCTTTAAAATGCCTGTGCCAATTGTGATGTGACGTATCTAAGATCCACCATTGGCAAACCAGCTTACGGCAAAAAAAAAACGCATGTAAATCAGTTCATTTTTTTAAGAGCTTTGGTACCACAGTCAGACACAAAACAGCCAAAATGATAACACATTTCTGTGTCAGAGGTAAAAAGACAAAAATAAATGGAAGGATTCTCCCCAGTAAGAAGACGAGAGATTTTGAAGTTAGTGCTAACATTCAGGTTTTATACTTCTCGGCTTTGGAATAACATGTGTTTATACGGCAATGAAATGCGATATGTGAAGCCTGTCGTAAAATCACCTGATAGATTTTTATTTTCACAAGCATTTTGCATACGTTTGTTTAACTTTCAATGTTTATTTGTTTGGTAAGTACATTGTACATTTAAAAAACTTACACCTAGGTAGGTTTGTGTCTATTTTTAACAGAACATTGAATTAAAGTGAAAATAGCCAGCGTTAGTGAAAACGAATGTACTGAAGTAGCAAATTTTTCTTATTATTAATTAGGTTACCTTTACAACACTAATATTTTTTGAGGAATATACAGGTGATACATGTCGATCTGCATTGGGTATTTAAGTTAACTATTAGCTTTTCATATAGTCGTGTCGACATCGTTTCGTTCCATGTAAAAGGTTGTTGTGCTTACAAATTGAATTATGAACGAACTAAAATTTCTCTGCAAATAAACTGAAGGTTTGACTAAGTGCTGCTGAAACTTAAGTTAGTCTTTACATAATTTAACAACTATTCACTTTAAATCTAAATATTGCTTGAATACCTTTATATTCTTTGAAAGGATAAATAAAATACTTGTCGTAATTGTTTTAATTCAGTTTATTTTCTTGTAAATACTTTCACAGTAATCTTCTTAATAATTAATGTAGTTGTTGCAATGTTAATTATAAAACAATTTATTTTACATTATTTTAAATACTAGTTCTATGTACAATTGTTTTCTTTATTTATAATTATTTATAAGTAAGTAATTATAATTACAATTTTGCATACTTTTATACACAATAGCTTTTTATTTCGTGCAGTTTAGAAATTAATTTTAAATACTGTCTAACTTATTTAAAAATGTAATAAAAAATATTTCTTAAAAAAATATATATGACTTCATGAAGTCAGTAAAGTTGAAGTAGAATTAAAATGGAAGATGATAATATTTTTTCACACTTAATAATAACTCAAAAACTAAATAAAATATACATATGACGGCGCCACCGTCGATGTGTCAACCATCGATCTGTCAACCATCGATCTGTCAACGGTGGACTTTATAAAGCGGCGCGCGCGCACGACTCGGGTCAGAAAAAGGACTCCGCTTCTGACTCTCGTCGTGTACGGACGTGTCGCTCTGCGCTCGCCCGTTTACGACTTTTGTCTTTGTTACGCCCGACGTAACACTCACCGTAGTCGCTCTGCCGACTACAAATATATCAATCTAAAGCTGCTTTTTTCAAAGCGGCGGACGATTATCCTGTTTCTAAAACGTTTGTGTCAAGTAAATTCACTTGACCCCTTCTGGGTAAAAGCCACAGTTTCGTGGTTCTCGGTTGAAACCATACGGTGCCAACGAAGCCGAGAGGGTGTTGACCCAATCACACCCGCCGAACCCCTTCAGGGCAAGGCAGTCAATTGGACGGGAGCTCGGATTTCGGCCTTGGGGGATCTCCTAGTCGTGCCTTGCATCTGGTTTGCTTTCACAGCTACACACCTGGTGTCGGTTGGGTATCTCTATACCCTTCGCACTAGACTGGCTAGGGCCCGTTCGCACAATAAGACTGGCGAACGGTTTACAAGCTTAGGGCTCACCAATAGGTACTCACCTCCCTGCCTATACCCGGCAGGGAGGGTTACACATCCCCGGGCCCATCCACCCGGGGAGATAGGAAATAGGTCTTAGGTTTTTATAATTAGGCCCCCATCTCTTTTAGCTCGGTAGCCCTCTTCCCTCACGGGAAAATGACTACCGAAGTCTATAAATTCTTCTTCGAGGTCCTCCTCAAGGACCAAGACATTGTCGCCAAATATGGCGACATGATCAACAACCTTGATATCAAGGACCCGCGCCTAGCGCGCTATTGTATTATCACCGATAACGGCTCAACAAAGGAGGCCGGCGCAGCTGCGTCGCGCCCCATTGTTGAGCCCATAATCGTCTCTTCGGGGAAAACCGCCGCATTAGCGGAAACGGTAATCCCCAATACAATGGTCGATGCCCAGCTGCACTCGACCATTGTTCCTAATCCCATTGTCTCACAGACAATGGAAATAACTCAGGCGAGTGCACCTGCGTCAAACGTCGACGCCGAATGCATGGACACCTCGTCCTCCCGCTCTGCCTCACCCGTCCCAGAGGATGCTCAACCCTCCGAGCCCTCTGACTCCTCTTCCTCCGAAGACGACTTCACCGTCGTACAGGGAGGTAAGAGGAAAAAGAACAAAAACAATGACAAGGCGCGCAAGACCATCGCCCTTGCCGCATCTCCTCTCCCTAGCCCGCCCGCTGCGTCTACAGCATCCCCCGCCCCGTCACCCTCGACCTCGCAGGTCGCTTCCTCCCAAGGTGCCGCTAAGCCCAAAAGCGCACCTAAAAGCAAACCTCCGCCGCCTGTATACTTACAGGACAAGGCGAAATGGACCGAAGTGTCCAAGCTGTGTGTTGATCGTAAGATCAACTACAGATCGGCCTCCAATACCGGCAACGGTATAAAAATCGTCCTCCCTACGTCAGACGACTATAGGGAGATAACTAAAGCGCTAAGAGCGAGGAACATTTCGTTCCATACGTACTCCCTCCCTGAGGAAAAACCTCTCCGGGTCGTCATTACCCGTATTCCGAAGGAAATCCCTTCGGATGACATTTTAAGTGACCTTAAGTCACAAAACATCCCTGCGACGCAAGTCCATAGGATGCACCGCGCCCGCAGCGGCCACGCCTTCGACATGGTGCTCGTAGTATGCGAGCCGTGTCCTTCTAAAATCCACCCGATTTTTAACATCAAATCGGTGTGTAATTTAACCGGCATCTCAATCGAGAAGCCAAATAGATCTGGCATTGTATCCCAATGCCACCGTTGCCAACTGTGGGGTCACTCACAGCGCAACTGTTTCGCCCAGCCTAGGTGCGTGAAATGCCTAGGCCAACACGGCACCTCCGACTGCCCGCGACCCAAGGACCGCACTCTGTGCACCGAGCCTCCGAGCTGTGTACTCTGCGGCGCCTCAGGCCATCCCGCCAACTACCGCGGCTGCCCAAAGGCCCCAAAAACGTCTCCCAAGCTGGCCAAGCGTGCAAACGCCCGCCAGCTAAGGGAAAGCCCATCAGCGAGGCTACCTACCGCTCAACTTCCCGAGCGTCTCAGCCCACAACGGCCCTCCCCATGGAACCCTCTCAACCATCAGAGAGCCTTTTCAACCCCGAGGCCAACTCAGCCCCAGCCAACTCCCGCCCCGGTGAATAATTCCACCGCGGCGCCCGCGAGCTTACCTCGCGTCCCTCCCGTCCTTCCCTCCGCGCCCTCCGCGCCCTCCGTGGCTCCTATAGCCGCCAAGCCCGCGCAAGCGCAAGCGATCGCGCCCTCTTCTAGCCCAGTATCAGCGCTCAGTTCCATGAACGTTATACTGAGCACGTTCAGTGTATTCACGAGCGACAGAGCTCAACAACTTTCGAGGGAGATAGTCGCCAGCAATGGCGACCTTATCAAACTCTACTCCGTTATGCAGGAGTATTCAGACGTCGCCCAGGCAGTTCAAAACCTGCCTCACTTTAGGAAATAGAAATGGATAATACATCCAAAATTAAACCCCATTCATTCCCTTAGGCTTGGCTATTATAATGCCAACGGTATTCTCGGCCAACGCGACGAGATTTCCGCCTTCCTACAATCCCATAAGATAGACATTCTTCTCGTACAAGAGACCTTCCTAAAGCCGCGTGTACGCGGCCCTAATATAGCTAACTATAAGTTAATTAGAAATGACAGGATCACACGCCACAAAGGCGGCACGCTTATCTATTATAAAAGATCGCTACATTGTGTAGAGATCACTCCCCCCGACTTAAGCTGCATTGAAGCCTCGATCTGTCGACTAGCCATGTCCCATCACCAGTCGATCACTCTCGTATCGGCCTACTGCCCTCCCACGTCCTCATCCTTTCAGTCCTACGACCCGATCCTTTTCACGAACGATCTGCTGTCTATGGTCTGAGACGCTCACTGGGCAACTTTTTATTATTCACAAGCTTTTTGTCTATGTCTTTTCTCTTGATATTCTCGTATTGTGTTTGTTTTTGTCTATGGTTTGTTTTATATTCATTGTTACTATATCTGTTTACTACGTTTCTGTTACTTTACTAATTTTGTATATATATATTTATTTATTTACCGGATTCGTGCCGAAACGGCGTCTGTTTGTATAGTCCCGAGGCAAAGTCATGTATTGGGTCAGCGCTGAAAACCAGCGCTGTTGTCTCGTGCCTGCGTGTGCGTGACACAGCATTTATGCTGAGCGCTGCCCCTTTTTCACGCATAAGTGACGCAGCTGCAGCGCTTTTATTTTTGTTTTACTGTTAGTTTTGTCCCTAGATTTATTTGTTTGTATTTGTGTGTGTTTCGTTTTCTGCGTCATTTGTGTGTAAAATAAATGGTTTTTCTTTCTTTCTTTCTTTCTATCTCAGAGCCTTACTAGGCCTGAGCGACTCTGTAATAATAGCAGGCGATCTAAACGCCAAACATCCCGCCTGGAATAGCAACACTACTTCTCCAAGAGGCAGGTTGCTATTCAACCAGTGTGAATCTCTCAACTTCGATGTCATCGCTCCGATGCATCCCACTCACTTTCCTAATATAGTCGACCACCTTCCCGACGTTCTCGATGTAGCGCTCCTCAAGAACGTAAACTTACGTTTACATTCGATAGAGGTACTACACGAGCTCACCTCCGACCACAGACCGGTTCTTGTGGAACTAGCCTCGCGCTCAGGCCCACTCGACCCGGATCGCCCTCCCCCCACCCAGATTGTCACGGACTGGAGAATGCTAAGCGAAAGCTTGAAATCCTCCACCGCCCAGTTAGAATCAATTCCCGATGAAATCAACTCAGTCGCTGACATGACGGGCGCGATCGGCTCGTTCACCGAGCACGTACAATCCACCGTGGACAAGTGTTCACGTAGAGTTGAAGCGACGAGCTTTCATCGCTTCAAGCTCCCGGATGACGTGCGTGCTCTGGTGACCGAGAAGAACGCGGCTGTCCGTGCCTACAGTACTTTTCCCTGCGACGCTAACAAGTCTCACATGCGTAACTTACAGCGTGCTGTAAAGGAACGCCTTGCTGAGATGCGTGAAACGCGCTGGGACAAGACGCTGAGCGAACTCGAGCCGACTCATCAAGCCTTCTGGCAGCTTCAAAGGAAACTCAAATCCGATGAAGTAGCTTCCACCCCGCCGATCAAACGCCCCGACAATTCCCTCGCCTTCGAGGACGATGAAAAAGCGGAATGTCTGGCCGACAGCCTCGAGGCTCAATGCTCGCCTAGTACCCAACCGGTCGACCCGGCTCACCTACTAAAGGTCGAAGCCGAGGTCGAGCGCAGATCCTCCCTACCACCGCAAGAAGACCCCGACGATCCCTTGTCTTCCGTCACTCCAGACGAAGTGGCAGAGATCATCAAACGTCTCAAACCCCGTAAAGCTCCGGGCCCAGATAGAATAACCAATAAAGTTTTCAAAATCCTACCCGCTTCCCTCGTAATGCTCATGACCGCGATCTTCAATTGCGCCATGACCCATAACCTGTTCCCACAGGCATGGAAAGAGGCAACCGTAATCGGTATTCCCAAACCCGGTAAACCAAAATCAGACCCGTCCAGCTATCGCCCTATCAGTTTACTCAATGTGTTCGGCAAGATCTACGAGATACTTATCTATAAGCGTCTCAAAGATTACGTCGAAGCAAAGAGTCTTATCCCATTAGAACAGTTTGGTTTTCGAACCCATCACTCTTGTGTCCAACAAGTCCACCGCATCGTGGAAGGTGTGAGCCACGGATTCCAACGTGGCCAACTCACCGGTACGATTCTCTTCGATATAGCAAAGGCATTCGACAAAGTCTGGCACAAAGGCTTGATTTACAAGCTTTACCAACTCGGTGTCCCAGACCGTCTCGTCGTCATCTTACGAGACTTTTTGTCGAATCGCACCTTTCGCTATCGCATAGACGGCACTCTTTCTTCGGCCCACCCTATAAAAGCTGGCGTCCCACAAGGCTCGGTACTCTCCCCCATCCTCTTCACGCTATACACTAGCGATATTCCTAAGAACAAGCATGTTCAATTAGCCCTATTCGCCGACGACACGGCAATCTACTGCTCAGGCCGCAGCCCAGCCGCCATAGTGAGACATCTCCAAGCCTATTGCAACACCTTAGGTGTCTGGACTAGGCTATGGAGAATCGAACTCCACCCCGACAAAAGCCAGGCCATACTCTTTTCGAGCCCTCGCCGTAGGCTTCCTCCCGCGCCCCCGTCAGTCACCATGTTTGGTAGGCCGATTCCTTGGAAGGAGCATGCCAAATATCTAGGTGTAATCTTAGACCAGCGCCTCTCATTCGCCGAGCACGTACGTAAGGTGCGCTCTAGAGCAGCCTTTGTGTACGGCAGATTGCACTTCTTGCTCAACTCAAAGAGCAAATTATCTCTTAAAAGCAAGTTACGCCTTTACGTATCGTGCATACGCCCCGTCATGATGTATGCTTGCCCTGTGTTCGCACAGGCAAGCCATCGCCGCCTTCACAGAATGCAGGCCCTTCAAAACCGTGCTTTACGGAAAATCACAGGAGCTCCCTATTATGTTCGAAATGAGATTCTTCATCTCGACTTAAAAATCCCTACCATCCGCCAGTATATGAAGCGTGCCGCCATACGGTACTTCGAACGCGCTGAGAAACACGATAACTCACTTATCGTGTCAGCCAGTAATTATACTCCCTCCCGCATCAGTAGGATTCGCCGCCCTAGGCATGCCCTTCTAGAACCTGACGATGAGATAACTGTCCTCCAAGAGAGTAGTAAACTCACTAGCACCCTACACAAACACAAACCGCGTTCGTACAAACCTCGCCGCCGAGGTCCGCCGCGACGTCCCGTTCTCTGTCCTCCCGACCCTTGCTCATCGAGCCAGCCCGCGAGCTGAGCCAGTAGCTTTAAATTCCCCATTTAATAATAATGATCATATGATCCAGCCTGTCCCTTTGCTGCCTCCCCAGCGACGCCCTAAGCCGAGGTCCGACCCCACAGGGGGTACCCTTAGCGCAGTCGCTTAGTTTATAAGTTGTTTTACGCCCCTGGCTGGAGGCCTTAAATTCTAGGCATCCACAGGGAAAAGTCCGGTTAAGCAGTACACGGCCTCCTAGGCTGAACTGCGAGATGCCATACCAAAAAAAAAAAAAAAAAAACGACTCGGGTCATTCGTTCACCGACCGTTGCCGAGTGCACACCTCCCACAAATTAGTGATAAATAATTGTAGTGACTAATACTGTGTTAATTGGAATAAACCAAGTGATTGTGTGAGAACCCCTTTGTTTTATTTAACGATGTCGGATCCTGACGCCGACATCAGAAGTGGGATACAATCCAAATGCCCACATCTGTTAAGGATTGCCCTGCATCGCCCACGTGTTCAAAATGTGAAGATTCTAGCAAAAGTTGATACGCCTGATGCAACACTGCTATCGCATTGAATCAAGCCAGGCAAGCACAAGCAAGAATCCTGGGTGGTGAATCTCGTACTGCAACATGATGTTGGTTGGTTGGTGAATGACCAGACTGATTTCGGGAGAACTCGCCACGTGAAGATAAATTGCCTACCCACTAAAAATAAAAAAATGGAAGTCGATAATTTAAAATGGAGTTTGTAGTAGAAGATTTATTAAGAATTTCAGCGAAGGTGCAATATGGTAACCACGGTTATGGACGGTAAATTACGACGTTGAATGGAGCATCCCAGCTGCCTGCCAGGAGCCCAACGTGTCATTGTGAGGTCGGAGTGTTGGTGCTCGTGCATCTCCGTGGCTTCACGTCCGCGAAAGCTTTGCTATACTGCGCGCCATAGCGATGTGCGATCGTCACGCACGTTGAGTGGAAAACCCGGTGAGACCAATCCATTGTTCAATCCATAGTTTTATGTTGAGGTTATTTTTTACACGAGGTTATTAAACGTGGAACTGCCTCGTTGACTCGTGGTATTGGTAGATATGAACTGCGTCGTTGGTTTACTTGTGCGACTGTTGTGCGCGGGGTCTCGGGTCGGGACGAGCTCGCTTTGCTGGTTTTGGAAATTTTCACAAGGCAGCCCGGAGCCTGGAAGATGCTGATTGACGCACCCTTCATTGATGGCGGTCCTCCTTGTGGTTTCACTCTGGTTGTGTTAGGCTGTCGCTATGAGATTGAAGGAATAGGGTACATCTGTGTCTGCGCAGGTGCCTGCGCACTATAATATGTGCGCGGCTGGCTGATCTCGTAATAAGGGCTAATTATACGACCGCCGTGGTCAACAATCAGCTGGCACACCATTATTGTCAGTGGTAGTTAACTAGAATCACCGACGCTGAGAACTAGGTCCACGGGTTCTGATTAATATCTTTCAGTTACATAGAATAATTCAATATACGTCAGACTATAGATTTGTTGGCAAGGTGTTGTTACTTCTTACGCCTACTTAGTGATTTTTTTGTGTTATGCTGTACCTATGATGGGTATCGGGGTGACTTGGAAAAGACCCGTTGGCCTGTGCGATAGCAGCGTGGTGATCAGGAAGAGACTCGTGTAAATCTGTGTGAGTACAGTTAGTGTCATGTTACTGTGGTTCCTAGAAAACCAGGATGGGCTGATAAGTCGGCTAAGGGACACAAAGGTCATGTAAAGCCTGTCGAGTGGAAGGCGTTCGTGTGAGTGACAATCGTAGCTGTAATTAACAATTTGAAAGTCGGACTAACTGTTGGATCTTTCTTTTATTTCATGCTTGGCAGCTGATGTGACCGGTTTCTTCGTTTGAAAGGTGTTGCTGTTCATGAAATCCGTAACTGGTGGTAGTGCAGCTCGTGATTGCGTAGGAAGGATGTGTCAGGGGAGTAGGTCTATTTGCGCTTGTAGAGAATGATTCGAACGTTGCGCGACGAGCTCATAGAAGTTCATTATAATCATCATCATACCGGTCTATGGCCGTGCCCTGTTGAACGTAGGTCTCTTCCAGTGAACGTCATCCATCCAGGTCTTGGGCAGCCCGCATCTATCCACTGCCTGTCACTCTCTTCAGATCGTTGTTGTTGATGTTGATTGAGTAGCAAATAGTACCAGGTTCAGTGCAACGTACCGCATACCAATCTTATTTTATTTCTACGAGAACGGTGTCTTCAGATCTAGCGAGGATCACTCTGCTTAGTCGTAGGTAGAAATTCGAGATACAGCAAACGGAATGATTTTGGAGGAAAATAGCTTCAACAAAACAGCGTTTTAATCTTGGAGTGACAGCAGTGAGATTCTTCTTGAAGAAGATTTTGTTCGTCTAATTTGAGCGGAAGGAACCGAAACTGAATTGTGTAGCAATTTCTAAGGCTTTTGCTTTCATTGTAATAGACGTAGATAATGATGAGTACGAATAATATGATAGGTATCTTCTATGGGGTTTCTTGCCAATTATTCTCCATGGGAACAACAGTATGGTCCCGTGCTAGTGTCGTGAAATTTTATAGGAAATCGCTAAAGTTCATTTGAAACCATCTTATAATGAATTCGAGTAGTAGTAAGAGCACTCGAAAAGTGCTGTAGTAACATACCAGCAGTGTGATTCCATAAGACTTCACTCTAAACGTCGCATCTGAATCCGCCGGGAGTTTCGTGATCGACATTCTCAAACTACACTAGCGCTACTCTTGCGAGCGTGTGAGTTGAACTAAATTAACCTCGAGATTTTGACAGATCAAGTATGAGATGACTGTTAGAACGTTTTGAACCGAATGCGAAGTGAGACTGAATAGCGAAGTGAAATGCGAGTTGTTGTCTGAATTTTATAGAATCGACGTACTGGTGCCCGTGTAAGCTTACTTGAAGTGGCTTGTATTCCAACTAAGGACTCAGGAGGCCGAGACGGCGGCTCACGATCATGGAAGGTATAAGGTGTCATCTGATAATGACGGTGACAGTAACGAATTTCAATAATGTTCTTTGACCTGTACTTATATGACACGACTTCAGAAATGATCATGATGTTCGACTGACATGATTTCAGAAAGTGATGATTGGTGGACTTAACGTAACTAACTTAACTGAACTGGCTCGCAGGGCCGTATTCCATGACATGTGACAAGTGTGACAAACCTTGGGGACTGCCCTGACACGTGACTGGTGTGACTGATTTTAGGAACTGGCTCTCTGGGTCAATGTTCCACGACGTGTGACATAATGAGTCATGTTAAGAGCTGGCCTTAACGGGTCGTAGGTTCTGGTGACTAACTGACTATTTTGTGTAGACTATGTGAGATTTTGTGAAAAAAAAGTAAGATAAAAAAAAAAGAAAAAAAAAAGGAAAAAAAAGTAATAAAAAAAAAAAGGGTTTAACAGTCTCCGGTTGTAAAACTGATGAGAAGGGTTTAACAGTCTCCGGTTGTAAAACTGATGAGAAGGGTTTAACAGTCTCCGGTTGTAAAACTGATGAGAAGGGTTTAACAGTCTCCGGTTGTAAAACTGATGAGAAGGGTTTAACAGTCTCCGGTTGTAAAACTGATGAGAAGGGTTTAACAGTCTCCGGTTGTAAAACTGATGAGAAGGGTTTAACAGTCTCCGGTTGTAAAACTGATGAGAAGGGTTTAACAGTCTCTGGTTGTTAAAAAAAAAAAAAAAAAAAAAAAAGGGCTTGCCGGACCAGCACATTTAAGTCTGTTGTGATTGACCTCACAACTTAAAGATTTGACTGACTTGATTTGATGTGACTGAGTATGTCAGGATGAGCGAACAGTTCGTTGTCTTGTTCTCAGATGCTTAGAAATCGCTCGAGGACTAGCGTATGTCAGCATGGCCGTGACGGCGCCACCGTCGATGTGTCAACCATCGATCTGTCAACGGTGGACTTTATAAAGCGGCGCGCGCGCACGACTCGGGTTAAGTTTTCAAAATCCTACCCGCTTCCCTCGTAATGCTCATGACCGCGATCTTCAATTGCGCCATGACCCATAACCTGTTCCCACAGGCATGGAAAGAGGCAACCGTAATCGGTATTCCCAAACCCGGTAAACCAAAATCAGACCCGTCCAGCTATCGCCCTATCAGTTTACTTAATGTGTTCGGCAAGATCTACGAGATACTTATCTATAAGCGTCTCAAAGATTACGTCGAAGCAAAGAGTCTTATTCCATTAGAACAGTTTGGTTTTCGAACCCATCACTCTTGTGTCCAACAAGTCCACCGCATCGTGGAAGGTGTGAGCCACGGATTCCAACGTGGCCAACTCACCGGTACGATTCTCTTCGATATAGCAAAGGCATTCGACAAAGTCTGGCACAAAGGCTTGATTTACAAGCTTTACCAACTCGGTGTCCCAGACCGTCTCGTCGTCATCTTACGAGACTTTTTGTCGAATCGCACCTTTCGCTATCGCATTGACGGCACTCTTTCTTCGGCCCACCCTATAAAAGCTGGCGTCCCACAAGGCTCGGTACTCTCCCCCATCCTCTTCTCGCTATACACTAGCGATATTCCTAAGAACAAGCATGTTCAATTAGCCCTATTCGCCGACGACACGGCAATCTACTGCTCAGGCCGCAGCCCAGCCGCCATAGTGAGACATCTCCAAGCCTATTGCAACACCCTAGGTGTCTGGACTAGGCTATGGAGAATCGAACTCCACCCCGACAAAAGCCAGGCCATACTCTTTTCGAGCCCTCGCCGTAGGCTTCCTCCCGCGCCCCCGTCAGTCACCATGTTTGGTAGGCCGATTCCTTGGAAGGAGCATGCCAAATATCTAGGTGTAATCTTAGACCAGCGCCTCTCATTCGCCGAGCACATACGTAAGGTGCGCTCTAGAGCAGCCTTTGTGTACGGCAGATTGCACTTCTTGCTCAATTCAAAGAGCAAATTATCTCTTAAATGCAAGTTACGCCTCTACGTATCGTGCATACGCCCCGTCATGACGTATGCTTGCCCTGTGTTCGCACAGGCAAGCCATCGCCGCCTTCACAGAATGCAGGCCCTTCAAAACCGTGCTTTACGGGAAATCACCGGAGCTCCCTATTATGTTCGAAATGAGATTCTTCATCTCGACTTAAAAATCCCCACCATCCGCCAGTATATGAAGCGTGCCGCCATACGGTACTTCGAACGCGCTGAGAAACACGATAACTCACTTATCGTGTCAGCCAGTAATTACACTCCCTCCCGCATCAGTAGGATTCGCCGCCCTAGGCATGCCCTTCTAGAACCCGACGATGAGATAACTGTCCTCCAAGAGAGTAGTAAACTCACTAGCACCCTACACAAATACAAACCGCGTTCGTACAAACCTCGCCGCCGAGGTCCGCCGCGACGTCCCGATCTCTGTCCTCCCGACCCCTGCTCATCGAGCCAGCCCGCGAGCTGAGCCAGTAGCTTTAAATTCCCCATTTAATAATAATGATCATATGATCCAGCCTGTCCCTCATCGATATATATGTACTACGTACTAGATAGAACGTTCCGAACAAAAAGCTTACCACACTGAACTGCAGTGCAGACTATGCAGTGCCCAAAATGGCAAATCAGAGCGATTTTGACACCTGCGTCAGATGGATGTCTATGAAACGACAATTATAAAATAGAAAATACATATCAAGGTATAAACTTACACATATAAACTAATTCGAGAGTCAAGTTAGTAAAATTACACGCTGTTCATGCTATTACAACGCTTGTATATCATACTTTTCATTTATAATTCAATTTTACAAATATGCATTAATTTGTTCCCGCCCGCCATCTTAAATTATGGATTAAGAAAATCGTGCAGAAACAGATGTGCCATAAAACTGGCAGTAGGTAAAATATCAATGAAAACAGACTTCACTTTGTCATGGTATGTTCTTACTTTCAAGAAAAAATAATTAAATTCGCGAAAATTTGTGATAGCCCTCTTAAGAAAAAAAAACATCGTAATTAATATTAAAAACCCTAAAAATAAGTTCCTGGTTTTAATATATTACATGATTTTGCATTCAATTAGATATAAATAAACTTTTTGATATATTACATGATTTTTAATTCACTTAGATATAAACTTTTTGAGTAATGAAAAATGTAGGCAAAATACGAGCGACACTTCTGCAATTAACATCAATGAGGACGACTACATGTCACAATACGTCATCGAGATGTCAAGAGACGACATAAGCGGGTAAATTATTTGTATGGATGTTCTTGTCTATCGCTAGAATATATGTCAATGCTGTCCCTTTGCTGCCTCCCCAGCGACGCCCTAAGCCGAGGTCCGACCCCACAGGGGGTACCCTTAGCGCAGTCGCTTAGTTTATAAGTTGTTTTACGCCCCTGGCTGGAGGCCTTAAAATCTAGGCATCCACAGGGAAAAGTCCGGTTAAGCAGTACACGGCCTCCTAGGCTGAACTGCGAGATGCCATACCAAAAAAAAAAAAAAAAAAAAAAACGACTCGGGTCATTCGTTCACCGACCGTTGCCGAGTGCACACCTCCCACAAATTAGTGATAAATAATTGTAGTGACTAATACTGTGTTAATTGGAATAAACCAAGTGATTGTGTGAGAACCCCTTTGTTTTATTTAACGATGTCGGATCCTGACGCCGACACATACATACGAATATGTTACCTACTACAAAGTAAGCCGAAATGTTAAGTCTAGCGGGCTTCAGGTCTAAACTGGCCACGAACCACCCAAACAGTAAGTTGTTAACCAGTTAGTTATTTTGTCCAGTAACCGCGGCGAGTAAACTTACTGAAATAGTTTGTGCATTGTTTCGAAGCTGATTTATGGCTGCGTGATTTATTATGAGAATAACTAGTTCTAGCATTGTTCGCGTCATATGCACATGAAACATTGCTTTTGTTATTATATTTATAGTCCGGTCAAAATAGACTTTTGAAATACATATAATAACAAAAATTCCCGGAAAGCCAAATTTTTGTGGAGAGCTTCTGTTTACCATTACAAATAAAATATTAAAAGTCCCCATCGATCCCATGTGTGGGTCAAAAGTTATCAAATCAAATCCTTTATTTGCATATTATTCGAGGTCAGAAGTCAAAATTTGAGGGTTATAATTTTTTTTTTTTGAAAACGGTAAGTTTAATCCCACGGGACGCGGGTGCAACCGCGGGAAAATGGCTAGTAAAATATAAACTTTATTTATTCATGGTAACCCACCATTATTACAGTGTCCAACATTAATTTGTACGTCAAGATGTGACATTTCATTGATAAACTAATACGCCTCAGCTAATACTGGGAATTAATTACGATTGTCATATGTTTCGTGTTCTGCGCACACAATGTACGCATTCAATGGCGTGTCACTACTGTGACAGTTGAATGACAATGTACTAACTATGTCTTTGTATGATTATGTAGTGTATAGTAGTGTATTCTATATAAATTAAATAATTTACTAGTTATTGAGGATATATCATTGAAAATTAATATTATCCATAGTATAAAACATGACACTTCTCGGCTGTTCGATAAAAGTAGTATAACATAAACGATTTATTTTAGCGTTTCATAATCATTCTGAATGGACTCTCTTTCTAGCATTTAAAATAATTATTTAGTGTTTCAGTTTCATATAAATAAGATATTTAGGTACTCTCATTAATTCAACTATCATAAAACAAAATTGGAATTTCAAATAAAGTGTCGTTTTATGAAGACAAATTCATCCTTCGTAGAAACAAATAATTCAAAGAAAAATACTCACGACACAATTAGTTCTGTCAACAAATAAAGGCAATTATTTCCTGTTGTTAATAAAATTTCTTGACCTTCAGAAAGCACGTAGTTTCCTTCATAAAATAACCATAGGCAATCATAATAAACCGTATGTACTACTCAATGGGTACCTCCATATTATATTTTGGGTGTTTCCCTCGAGACTTGAGTAAGCAATTTACTCAGTAAGTGAAAATATCAACTAGTTTATGTCTAGTTATGAAGTAGGAAATAGGAAATGTACCTATACATATGTTATTTTTGTTTCGTTAATAGAATAATAATGAAGATTCTTGCCGGTTTTTCTCCGTGAGACCTAGTTTTTGGAACCGTGCAACTAGTATGACGTTTTATAAGAGCAAGCAAAGGCCTATTTGATATAAAAACATTATCTTTGATTTTGACAAAATTTCGACGAATAACAAAGCGAGAATAAGATGAAAAACTAATGTATATAAATATGAAAATGAGAACACAATGAAAAATTATATTATGATTTAAAGCTTATTTAATTTTGAGTGATTTTGAAGATAAATGCACAAGTTAAGTTTAATGGGATATAGTAATATTTGAGTTTAAGTATGTAAAAGATTGAAAGTTATGTATTATGTAAATTTTGGGAAGTTAATGATTATCGGTATTTACAATTTATATCGCATAGAAAAGTTAACTTAAAGCTTTTTTATTCATATTTTCCAAGTAATAATGAAGGATATACACATAGAACTTTTCGCGTGTACCTATCCATAAAAAATCAAGCCTATCTTAACTTATTAAACCTACAATAAATTACGTTTACACCTAAATATTTATCACAATATATTCACTGGTACTTACATCATACAAAAGTTAATCCAGTGGCTTACAAACTGACACCTTACTCACATACTTACATAAAAACTTAAGTGACATCACCATCCATTTTGAAGTCACTGTACAAATGACTATCATTATTATTACAAAGAGACGACGTCACACTGTTTCTATCATTTATCAGTATGCTGTTCATCTTCTTAGGAGTGTCCTGTCTCCACTTCTCGCTGCAGAGGCTGGTGGTCTCTGTTCCGTAGTAGCTGCACCTTCTGCTTCTCCTATCGAGGCGGTTCCTCTTGTTCTGGATCTCGGAGCGGACCCTGACAAGATGGGTGCCGTCGGAAGTATGGTTCACCATGGTCTCCCGAATGCTGGAGTGTTCTCGACACCTGCTCTTCTTTCTGCCGACTTTGCCGCAGCAGAGGGTTTCCGTGAAGGCTATGCGGTACCTGCGGGAAGAGATTTTCAGAAATTGGTTTTCAATCCAATTTGAGTATGTTAGAATGAAAGGGTATAAAGTCGTATCTAATTCTTGTAGTCTCTACATAATATTGAAAATTAGTTATTTTTTGTTTGATTTGTAAAACTTTCACACGCAAAAGACCAGCTGGATGTCATGTTATCCCAGTACAAGACGTGGTTCCCACGCGACACGGACGAATCGTGGGCGAAATCTATTTAAATACATTTGGATGCAAAGTAATCTATTAATAGAAAACAAACTGTAAAAGCAAACTAAATACGCTTTACACCAAAGGGAAGTTATAAATTTAAAGTATTCCAAACGTCAAATTACTCGCATAACTGAAACATCAAAAGCCTATGAGTTTTTGCGCGGGCACGTTTATAAACATACCTACACATCGTGCGATCACTTTTACGGACACAACTATTTATAGGGTTAAGTACTAATGTTCGTTCTTTACTAACAAAGAGGCACTCTTGTAGTAATGACTGAAATTCATAAACTCTCACTAGAATGGGAAATTAGACGATCTCGTGAAATGATTAGAAGTGCTAGAATTATCCCAGAAATAGGTCTTTTGTTGAAGTAATTAAGTACGAAATTATAGTGTACTTAATGAAGTGTCGTGTTGTTTTCACCATTTCGTGTTGCTATTGTTTATAATAAGTTATTTTCAGTGACACTAACGATCTCCTTCTGGTTCTTTGCTACAGGTTAAAATCTCTAATAACTCGTGAACTAGGCTTACAGGTATATAGGTATATTTTTTATCTGTGTATTAGTCTTTACTACTTATTACACTTACATTACAACGTCATTTATTTATTTAGAACATATCATTTACATTTTTAAATATTAAATATAAAAATAAAAAACATTTAAAAATATAAAAAATAGGTTGCCACAGGGTCCAAGGTACCGGTGGTTAGGGTCCCAGAGACAGAAACCTCCTCACAATACGTGCCGTATCAAGGAGTACTGCCTTCTGAATCAGTCCCTTGATCCAGCCGCCCAACGAGAGCCTCCTGAGGTGTTCGTCGAGGCTCTTGGCTATTAAACCATTGGCCGTAACGACAATCGGCACAACAACAGCCGTGTCGACACTCCACATGGCGACAACCTCGTGCGCTAAGTCGAGATACTTTATTTGTTTCTCTTTCTCAGCTTTCACAAGGTTCTCGTCATGCGGAACGGCGACATCGACTATCATCGCGCGGCGCGCTAATCGATCTATCACCACAATATCAGGCTTATTGGCTACAATAGTCCTGTCAGTGATGATAGATCGATCCCAGTACAACGTGATATGGTCCTTTTCGAGAACTGGGTCGGGCGCATACTTGTAGTACGGTACCTCAAGGTCTACAAGGTTGTATTGCAGAGCAAGCTGCTGGTGGATGATCTTGGCCACTTGGTTATGTCTGTGCAAATATTCACCATTAGCCAAACGAGAACAACCAGATATAATATGTCTGATAGACTCACCCGGATGGTGACATGCCCGACATATGTCAACCGTCCCGTCTTTCACGATATATCTCCGGTAGTTATTCGTAAGGATAACTTCGTCCATAATTGCACATACAAACCCTTCGGTTTCTCCAAACAAGTCACCGAAGCGTAGCCAAGATACGGACGCTTTGAAGTCTACATCGGGGCCATGAAGAGCCCCGAAGAAGCGTCCGTGTAGCTGTTTGCTCTGCCATACCTCCCTGCGATCGTGGGTAGTTAGTACGACAGGTTTGCGCCAGTTCTCATTTGCCAACGACAGCGGGGTGAGTCCTCTGTCCACTGCCACCATATCACGGTGCATACCCACGTCGCTTTTGAGAAAATATTCTCTGAGACTGCACACCTCGCGGTTGTGGAGCGTCTTTGCATTTAAAAAGCCTCGGCCTCCACATTTCCGTGGGATGTACAGTCTCATCACTGACGATCGTGGGTGATGCATTCGTTCTGCGGTCAGCAGTGTGCGGACTTTCCTATCCAGGGCGTCCAATTCAGTTTGAGTCCATTTGAGTATGCCGAAAGAGTACATCAGGACTGGCATGACCCAACCATTAAAGGCGCGAACCTTGTTGCCTCCCGATAAGGAACTTTTCAGGACCTTATTCAGGCGGCCAAAGAAACGCTCCCGTAATGACTGTTTCATGACAGCCACATTGATGCCTAACCCCTCCGCCATACCAAAGTATTTATATGTATCGTTTGCGGAGAGTGATCTCAGGTTTATAGAATCTGAGAGTTGTACTCCCTAAGATTCCACAATTCCCCCTCGCTTTACATGCATGACTGCACATTTGTCCACACCAAATTCCATCCTGATGCAACTACTGAAAGTTTCAGTGACCTTCAGTAGCTTCACCAGCTGCAATTCTGTGGTGGCAAACAGTTTCAGATCGTCCATGTAAAGCAAATGGGATATAACCTGACCCCCTCTCCGCAAAGGATAGCCCAACCCCGAGCCCTCTAGCAATGTGCTCAGAGGGTTCAAGGCCAGGCAAAACCAAAGTGGACTCAAACTGTCACCCTGGAAAATTCCCCGCTCGATCTTAATAGGATCGGCGGTCCCTTCAATTTCTCGACATCCTGGATAGTGAAGAACCGTTCTCCATTGCTCCATACATGACGCAAGAAAGGCGCGTAGAGTTGAGTTTATTTTATACAACTCCAATACCCTCTTAAGCCATGTATGGGGGACCGAGTCGTAGGCCTTCTTATAGTCTATCCAACATGTCGAAAAAATTCTTTCGGGATCGCCGAACCTGTTGGCTGATGACCATATCAGTGAGGAGCAGCTCCTTAGTAGCACGGGACCCCTTCTTACATCCATTTTGAGAAGTTGACATAATTGAATATTTTTCAATATGTTGATTTATTTTTAATCTCAAAATAGATGTAAGAAGTTTATAGACCGTCGGTAAACAAGTGATCGGTCTATAATTTTTGGGTTCCGCGGTACTACCTGATTTATGGAGCAGGTGGGTAATCCCTGTTGTTAGAAACTGTGGGAGCGACCCGGCTTCTAAGGATGACTGAAACTGTGATGCTAAACAGGGGTGCGAACTTTGCAGCCACTTTAACCAGAAATTGTGCAGTCCGTCCGGCCCTGGTGATTTCCAATTCTGCATCGGACGGACTGCATAGGCTACGTCGGAGGAGGTAATATTAACCTCTTCCATTTCTGGTATTTTTTCACACTCTCGCTCAACATCACGTGTCCAGTCACCCTCCTCGTGACAGACGGGCGTCGACCAGAGGTTGCGCCAAAACATGTTTGTGGCATCATCATCCGGTCGGCTCCCGTCCATCACGCATTGCTCAGGTTGCTCCCAAGTTCTATATACCCACCTTTGGTCACTCTGGAACATACGATTCTGGGTGTAACGTTCTACCCGTCGTTTATACCTTCGAATACGGCTCGCCCATGCACAGACTTTTTGCCTCAGGAAGTCGATGCGCTCTGTGACACGTGACATATATTCATGAGGACTGAGTCCAGTCCCCACAAATGCACGCCTCACAAAGCGCATCACCCGTGGTCGGGTATTACCTTCCCTGAAGCAATATAGTTTGCCAATGAGTACTCTGGCCCCCTCGATACGACGCTCAATCCTGCATTGCCAGGCTGGTACCGCTAACTTTGGTCGTGTGGCTCTGTCCTTGTCAGGGAATTTGACATTAGCCACACGACATGCAGCAACAGCCGCGCAATACATAATTGAGTGTGTATCAAGGAGGTCTTCGCTGTTTTCAAAATATTTTTCCAACAGCGAATCCAGAGCACACACCAGCGCCCTATTTTGTCTGTGCATAGGCAAGCGTGGTAGTCGTGGTCGGCTTTCGACGGGTGAGTATCTAAACTCCAGAATCGCATCCTCCAGAGCACTCCTCACCTGTTCATTGCACTGGGTACTTACCGTTTCAACCCTATCATCCTCATCCCGTTCAACAAGATCGGACCGCGGCGTGATTTCGCCTGGAGGTGGCGGTGGTACCGCGGCCTGTGACGAGGTGGTGACCATAGGGCTGCCCAGCATCTCTAAGCGCAGCCGATCAAGTGCGGCGTCGTCCAGTCTGTGATTGCGCTGGATAACCCGCACCTGATCCGACAGTCGTTGGGCAGAGACGTTGACGGCTGGCTCTAGTACCTGAAACAGAGACAGCATCCTATCACGGTACGCAGTGAGGTTAGTTCCTCCCTCTGTGGACCCGTAGTATGCGCGCATGACGTTCTCGTTCATTTTCTGAGTCCATCTCATGCGCTGCACACAACCACCGGTAGCGGGGACCCTGCTAGGGACCTGTTGGTCCCCCGATCCCAAGCCCGTCGGTGGCCGGCGTCTCCCCTGCCGACGCACAGGTGGTGGCGACGTTGGCGGAGAGAAGTACTCGTCGCTCGAGCTCGACGCAGCTGCAGCCGCCGGTATCACTGGTGGTCCGGGGTCCGGCGGCGGCGAGGCGGAGCTGAGCGACGATTCCGGGGGTGGTGGGCGTACATTCCGTCTAGACGCTGCTCGTGTGATCATCTCTTTCCATTAATTTCCATTTTATTTGTTCATAATATTGTTATTGTTGTTGTTGACAGTTGTCACATTTTGACACATTTTTTTTGGGCCCTTTTTTTCATAATTCTTCATTTTATAAATGTAGTAGTTTATTTTTACAAATGATAGATTTTTCTTTATAATTAACCATGAAATGTTATCCAAAATCGTCCAGTTTAGTTATATTTAATATTTTTTACATATAATGGGAGATGATTGATGTTGCGTGACAGCGTGCGTTTACACACTTACATTATTATTAGCTGTTCCCCGCCGTTTTATGAGCATCCTCGGTAAACTACTTCCCACCCTTGGATAAAAAGTAGCCTATCCATATTCATATTCTTCTGTGTCCTTTTTCAGGTTCTTAACATTCTTCGCATTAACAATATTAGTAAGAACAATATTTCCACCCACCTATGACTCATAACATTATACAGTATCGGATTAACAGTCGCCGATATGTAGTAGAAGGCACCAGCCACGTAGAACAGGTACTCATTGATGGTGTGGTAGTGACGGCTCGACGCGCCGTAGATATAGAATAGACGCTGGAAGTGGAATGGTGCCCAGCACACGAAGAATGCAACCACCACAGCCGCTATAACAAAAGAAAAACAAAGAAGATTGTTAACTAGGTATTATCACATATTTTTATAGGTGTGTGTCACAGATTTCCTTTAAATGTAGCTAATTAACTAATGTAATACCTCTTTTAGTAAATCGATCAAGCAAATAAGACCCTGTCGTGCGGACAAGGATAATAATTAAGAAAACCAAAATGTGTGGGTTGTCTGTTAGAAGGATTAGATGGATCTGAAATATAGTACGAAGGTGTGTGCAAAGTCGATTATAATGGACTCTACGAAGATCTGGATATAGAAGTTGCACCGTACGTTGTTTGGAGTTTTTGATATCACTCTTAAATACATTATTTTATACACGACTATGTTTCGTAAAATCATCTAATGATTAAACAATACTCTAGATATTCCTAAAGAACAACAAAGTAATATTAAACAAAAATACACGTGTACCAAAGTTTATAATTCCAAAGTTGACCACGAAACTTCGCCAACACACAAAGTGCTAATTGCGCAAACAAGACTAAAACTCTTAATAGTTTGTTGTAGTTCCCTAAGTCTAAGTAAAGGGGTCCGCGTTAAAAGCTACCACACAATGGACCACTTAGAGCCCTAAAGAATTCATAGCTTCTAATAGAATATTGAGAGGCCTTATTTGCATACAGAGGGTGCAAATATAGCCTTAATGTGAGGAAAGAATCTGGTGGACCACTTGTGAAGGATATCGTAAATGTTGATGTGGGTGATATTGCCAAATATTGTATGGTTATAATTTACATATCAGTAGTTTTTACCCAACTGCTACATTAGAGGGTAATGTTTTAAATGATGAACGATACTGGGGACTAACATTATTTTTAAGAGAAAAAACTAATAACATTTTCCTCCCACTTAGTCAAATCAACATGGCGATTTTGAGACAATACTTAATACCTACAATTCTCTTTTCCCATATTGGTTCCCAATAAACCCGTCAGCCAATAATACTTATCGTTCCATTTCACTGTCTCCATCCGCAAAATGGATTTCGCCCATCAATAAAACAGTCTCGCTATTACACAGGACTTGGGTGACAAATATCAGGCCAGCATGGCTGCGACGTGGAGATCCTTTGACCCGGATCAATTGAGCGACAGGTGGGAACGGTACCCGTCTGTCAGCAATTCAGCCTTGCATGTGGGCGAAAAGTTATTTGATAAGTTCATCTTTTGTGCTGTTTTGGTAATTGTATTTTGAGAATCTTAGTATTTTCAAAAAAAAAATTTTTTTTATCACCACATTTTATAACTGTATCATCTGTAGACTAGCAGAAATGCACAGCAAAAAAATGGACATTACTTATGATCCCTACCATTTTGTAGTTGTGGGCGGTCAGATAGAATTAAAATTGTAGTGTTCTTTTACGAGTCACTGTATTGTTGAATAATCCTACATAAACCTTTGCTGTCCACTTAACTAAACATAGAAAAGAGAAATTCCTAAACATGCATTAGAAATAAAAGCCGACAAGTAAATTGTGTTAACTAACAGTCAAAGCTCGGCAAATGGCATACAAATTCGAGTGATGTGATGGTTTAGTTTACAGCTAAACTACTGGTAACTGCAGTTTAAACCACAATTGAATTCCGCCCACTGGTCGGCACAGTTAGTCAGCCTATTTGATAATAATTTGGCCCTAATGCTCAAAACGTTTTCGTTAGAATTTCCAATTTTGTACGTGGACACACAAATTAACAGTTACGATTACATTTTGGTGGTTTGTCGCTAAAGGGTTATGTGGAAATTTAACCTGTAAATATACGCTTATGGCCAATTTTGAATGTGTGACAGTCAGTGACCATCTACTGAACGCAGTATTAAACAGGTTCTAACTCTAGAATTGAACTGAAGAATTTGCTTTTTTTAAACATGTATTGAGAAAGAAGAATCAGTTTACCATTAATAGTAAATGTAAGCATTTAAGCGAAAATATGGGCGCTGTACCTAATTACAAAAGTTGCCTTGTAAGTAATTATCCAAAAAAAAAACTTACAAGCTTAGGTATGTTACGTAAAATGTATGAGGGCATCAACACCGCCACGCCAGTCTAAACTCCTATCAGCTGTAGAGTATTGAGGAGTTCTCACCCAACATCCTGATGATGGTCTTTTTGGACTGCGCCTGCCGCGCCTCCCCATGCACGCTGCCATTCACGCCGTTGAGAGTTCCAGGGCTCCCGGGCTTACTCGCGTGCGTTGTTCTGGAAAAGTCCTAAAATTAGAAGCTGTTAGAAGCTGTTTGCCTAAATTATTGTCTGCTCATTGGGTTAATTTGGTAGCTAAACTTATTAATAGATCAGAGACAGATTATGACTTTATTTGGATAGGAAGTTTTAGTTTATTTATAGATCTTATTAAGTCATGTTTCATTGGTTATTTTGGATCCTTTGATATCATTCAGTTGACAATGATTAGCTTATACTTTACTTTGTACCATTTACGTTTTTCTTAACGTTTTCACATATTAATTCGTTCGTGGAAAATCCAGACATGTTACTCGTTAAGAAGAATAGGCCATTGTTTTTTATGGAAACATAGGAGTAATCTCCGACCTTGGTCTAAAGATTTGTAAGTTATCTTGTAGACTCAAAATGAGGTTCTCTTTTAGCTATAAACCTAAGTCATTGTCTGAAGCAATTTAAGGTAGGTATAGGTGCTATTTGATGAAAGAAAAACACAATTTCTCAAGTAAAACATATCTTTGTACTTACGAGACAGTTTCAAGCATTTAAAACACATTTGCAAAAAAAGCTTACGTACAAAAGTGAAGAGTTTCTTAACTCACTCGCTCGGAAACCACGTGATAAGGGTCATCGCCCACCAAGTCTTACAACTAAGGTTTTAACATTCTACTTATTTATTCATTTATCACGGCTAACGCAACTCTTTTGAAGCAAAACCATTTAGCCATACACCCACTCACAGTTTTGGTTTGAGAAACATTTTTTAAATAAAATATTATAAAGCTGAAGAGTTTGTTTCTTTTCTTGAACGCTCTGTATTCTCAGGAACTACTGATCCAATTTGAATGTTAGATAGCCCATTTATCGAGGAAGGCTATATGCTACTTTTTACCTCGTTCGAGAAGAAGTTCCCGCAATATACGAGATAAACCGCTGGCAGAAGTTACTTAGTTTTTAATAATATAAAATGTCGAGAAAATCCCGTGAGCTTATTCTACATTTTCACGTGTTATGAGTCCAATAAACCGTGTTATCTTTTAACCTGACTACCAAATAGAGAGTTAAGATTGTAGATACCAGTGTACCTAAAATATATGTATACAAATAATTCAGTTATATGAAATTCTAAGGTCGTTTACTTGTATAACAAACAGAATATTGAAGGAAGGAATAAAATAAATTCTTATTTGCTTACAATTCAGTGAATTTAACGTTTAACACATGCTTTTCGAATAGGCCTGATACGTACAAATGGTCTGAACTATTGCCTGAAATAAAATAAATGGCCTCAATAAAGTTTGGTCGGATCACTAAAAATGTCTAGCCGAAATAAAATCTATTATTTTAATTCATCCATTTTACATTGAAAGCTCACCTTTTTTCACTATATTTGACCCGTTATATCAAATCTATTAACTCCGATAATAATATAAAAATACTATAGTTCGGCCATTCAGAGAATGCGTTCCTGACACGTCGCGATTGAACTGACGACGTAACTTTGCAATGGCGTTGCAGTTACGATAAAAATATTTTTGCTGGTTGTTTACCGTTTTAACAATTGAGGAGCATTAAAACAACATTATTATATCAATAATCAATGAATGTTATAATTTTGTGCCAAACTGAGTGTCAAATAACTTGGTAAACAATATTTTTCTAAATCTATACTGCGCTATTACAAGGTTATGTCAGCGGTTTATATTTTGTAGTGCTGTGCTAAAAATAACAGGCAAGTATCGTAATCAGTTCTTATACAGTTATAATATAAAATAATACGTTTTGATTTTCTTTTTAAGAATTGGAAAATAATGGACTATAAGACTTAATTATAACGTTTATGAAATATAAAAATAAAACTATGACCAAACCGCATTTTTATACTTAGATTAAAAATGGTAACCCCAAATGGCGTTATGGGCCGCCATTTTGTGACGCTAAAACAGTCGTCCGTTGTCGTTTCGTGCGCATAGACCACGTTTTTCAAGTGTTTTCGATCTGTTTTTATTTGATTACCCGGCTTTTGTTAGACCGAGATATCAGGATTGATTCTGTTATTGATAATAATATAATTATACATGTAGGCGAAGATGATGATGAAGACACCACCTCCTCAAGCAAATCGGAGTCTGATTAATATTCTGTTCGCACATTCAATTCAATGTACTTGTAACAAAGAATAAATAAAACAATTTTATTATATGAATATTACCTTTTTTTGGTTTCCACTTAAATAACTAAAATATAAAACAAATGATTCCGCCAATTTAAAACGAAAATAATCTTAAAATAATGCGGCGGTTCATTTTGAAGGAACGGTAACGAACTCAGTGTTATGTTGTGCCCATCACTAGTCGTGACTAACTGATAGGTGTCAGGAACGCATTCTCTGAACGGCCGAAGTATAATAATTGTAACGACTTATGACTGTGTTTCGGATGGCACGTTAAACTGTAGGTCCCGGCTGTCATTGAACATCCTTGGCAGTCGTTACGGGTAGTCAGAAGCCAGTAAGTCTGACACCAGTCTAACCAAGGGGTATCGGGTTGCCCGGGTAACTGGGTTGAGGAGGTCAGATAGGCAGTCGCTTCTTGTAAAGCACTGGTACTCAGCTGAATCCAGTTAGACTGGAAGCCGACCATAACATAGTTGGGAAAAGGCTCGGAGGATGAGGATGATGACTAATAATTGTAACGAACCATTATATCTTTAGCTTACTGTTCTTACTATACTTCGGCCGTTCAGAGAATGCGTTCCTGACACCTATCAGTTAGTCACGACTAGTGATGGGCACAACATAACACTGAGTTCGTTACCGTTCCTTCAAAATGAACCGCCGCATTATTTTAAGATTATTTTCGTTTTAAATTGGCGGAATCATTTGTTTTATATTTTAGTTATTTAAGTGGAAACCAAAAAAAGGTAATATTCATATAATAAAATTGTTTTATTTATTCTTTGTTACAAGTACATTGAATTGAATGTGCGAACAGAATATTAATCAGACTCCGATTTGCTTGAGGAGGTGGTGTCTTCATCATCATCTTCGCCTACATGTATAATTATATTATTATCAATAACAGAATCAATCCTGATATCTCGGTCTAACAAAAGCCGGGTAATCAAATAAAAACAGATCGAAAACACTTGAAAAACGTGGTCTATGCGCACGAAACGACAACGGACGACTGTTTTAGCGTCACAAAATGGCGGCCCATAACGCCATTTGGGGTTACCATTTTTAATCTAAGTATAAAAATGCGGTTTGGTCATAGTTTTATTTTTATATTTCATAAACGTTATAATTAAGTCTTATAGTCCATTATTTTCCAATTCTTAAAAAGAAAATCAAAACGTATTATTTTATATTATAACTGTATAAGAACAGATTACGATACTTGCCTGTTATTTTTAGCACAGCACTACAAAATATAAACCGCTGACATAACCTTGTAATAGCGCAGTATAGATTTAGAAAAATATTGTTTACCAAGTTATTTGACACTCAGTTTGGCACAAAATTATAACATTCATTGATTATTGATATAATAATGTTGTTTTAATGCTCCTCAATTGTTAAAACGGTAAACAACCAGCAAAAATATTTTTATCGTAACTGCAACGCCATTGCAAAGTTACGTCGTCAGTTCAATCGCGACGTGTCAGGAACGCATTCTCTGAATGGCCGAACTATAATAAATACAACAAAACTAAACAAATATAGCTTATTTACTTGTACGTGTGTCTAAGGTAATCGAAGTCCAAGTGAAATGGATCGTGGTATTGCTTCATAAGATTTACAACGGTGACACCGACTCGGCGCGAGTCCCGGAGTTCCGGAGTTCCGGAGATCCGGAACTAAGGTAAGGTACGTTATTAATGTCATTTGATCCGAAACTGTATTGTTATTTGTGAGTTTATTAGAAAGGATTTCTGGGTTATTTCAGGTAGTAAGAACGTGAGGTATATTCCGATAATTTTTTTTCTAACTTTGTTACTGATTTATGCTTACGTGACTTCGTACATTGAAGTAGTATATGTATACTATACTAGGTAAGTTATTTGAATAAAGCATAAAACTGTAAAAGTACCGCAGACATTGTAACCTTTTAAGACGTATTGATAAATGATTTTTCGGGTTGATTATGAAATTACCGTTTGGTGTTCGAAATGACTCATAGATGATACCTTAATATGAATTGACTGCGGTGCGTCAAAACCATGAACAAACATTCATTCAATATTTGAACAAAATGAGTCATTTTAACGCCTTAATTTTCTAGAAATCCAGCTATTCTATTGGTAACCTTTAAGCCTAGGTGATACATAATTGTCAATAATCAAATTTGAACTTATTGAGCCTAACAAAAACATTAATACAATTATAGATAGTTCAACTCAGATTTGCGCGCGGCCCTATGTGTGCGTCGGCTTGTAAATATACAACTTTCATTCGTGTGACAGTGACGTCGTCCGAGGATGACGTGTTCTTATCGCTTTTTGTTATGGGTACAGTCGTTTACAAAAATGTCTAGTTCTTCACGGAGAAAATGTTTCAAAGGAGTCAGGTAGCGTTTCAAAAAATGAAACATTCAAAGCTTTTTATTATAACATTTTACAGTTTTTCATTATTTTCTCATACGTCTTTTCAAATTGACATTGACAGTGTCTAAGAAATAAATGACGTGAAATATCTAAGATGAATTAAATACTCCTTACATATTTTCTAGCTCGGGGTACGCGGACAATAAATAAAAGTGTGGACTAAAAAAAAAAACGTAATCGTGTATAATAATGTAAACAAAATGTGTGGGGAATTTTAAAAAATTATATTGCTTCGCATAATGTCGACCAAAATAAGACGGAAATAATGAAACTCATAAATGAACGTTTAAATCAAATTGATTAAGGGATGTGGGGTAATACTTGTCGACATGTACAAAAGAATAAAGAAGAATACTATAGACATTTTGACATGGAGTCAGAATTTATAATTCACCTTGGAAAGTAGCGAATCCAAAAATTCATCATTTGATTTTTCAAGTAGCGATTCAGAATCGTTATAAAAAGATTAACACTAAATTACGTTATAACTATTTTTCTTAAACACCTGTATACAACCCCGAAATAACTGTATTTGTACCTGACTGTACCTCTTGTCACGCACACAAAGTCACTGTATATGTACAAGGATTACCCACACAAAAGGCCGCGCGCACGACTGAGTTGAACTTACTATACTTACAATGTCATTTTTACAAGAACTAATTGTGACACCATGACACACCATCTTATACAAAACCAAGGTAACCTTAGTCATGGGAGGGGTACCGCCGGGTCCTCGTCGAGGCTTTGGGCGGCGGCGACCTCTCGCGTCCGGCCCTGGTTCAGGCCATGGTCCGGGGCGAGAGGGAATGGGATGCCGTCGCCTCCTTCTGCGAAGCGGTCATGCTCGAGAAGGAGGAGGCGGAACGCCAGAGAGTTCGCACCTCTCATCCCGGCCGCCGCGCTGGACCAGGTAGACACCATGGGCGCCGGGTGTCGCGAGATGACTCCCGGCCACCGTAGGCGTGGGTCTGTGGGCGGTGAGTTCGGGTGGCTCATCGTCCCTCTGTCTTTCTAGACGACAGACCCGTGTCGACGGCGCGCGTTGTTCCACGCGCTCCTCAAAGAGATGTCAGCAACCCCAGCGGGGCCCAGCAGGGCCAAGGCCTGCCGGGGCTGCGGGTTGTTCGAAAGAGATACCGCGGCCCTGGTACATAAAAGGCCTATGACGGAACACGACGATTTTAGTCAGTAAAAGTCTGACACTCCCTCACCGCTGCTAACCCACAGCGGGAGGGGTCATTTGATGATTTTACGTCGCTAAAAAAAAAAAAAAAAAAAAAAAAAAAAGGTAACCTTAGTCATACACTTGTGTCCCGCTAACATTGTGACCTCGCCTCACCGTAACCCGCTGGCAGTAGAACCTAGCCTTATACTCACAGCTATTGAAAGCCGTCATTCCGCTAGCTTCCGCGACAAGGCGCGATAATGGCATCCCAATGCATTCATTTCTGATCATTTGAATCATATTGTCAGAATTTTGAAAGCTAAATCGTGTATGTATTTTCGGTAATTGTAACTGTTATCGTTAGACATTGGATTAGGTAACATGCATTGGCGAGTTGTGTGTGCGTATAAAATGCTAAGTACTTGTACCTACCTACGTGTTTTTTGTCAGGTATTTTCAGCTCCTCTATGAGCTGTTATCCTCGAAGCAAATATAAACATTTCTAGCGAATAAAACCTCGCCGGCACATACACAAACATTAGGCTAGACACGAGAGGTATCTAATTAATACTCCTTATCTTCGGCCGCAGCCGGTAGCAGAACAAAATGTACGTTACGTGGAGAACACTGATTTATGAGTGTTAGTGTCAGAAATTACTTTATATGCCACAAAAATAAGGGAGAAATGTTTGACTAGTAGTAAGAGTAATACGTTGTTTTTGTATGTCGAAGTAATTATTATATTATTGGTACCTATAAGTTTAATGCCATGAGGTTTGTACGTTTGAAACTTTTAGTACCTAGGTATAGCCTAAAATGTCAACATAATGTTTATCATCTTACGCGTATGTACGTCTTTATTAAGTTTATGGAAACTGTAGGGAACCCAAAATATAAGTTTACTTTCAGTTACGGCACTCCTGAATTACTATGCTACTAGCTATTAAGGCATTATAAAAGCTCCAATTTATTCACCAAAGATGATGAATCACAAAAAAAAAATCGTCTCCATCCCATCCAAGGTCACCATCCAAACTACACATATCAACGACCTTCACTCCTTAAACACAAACTACCTAATATACAAGTTGCACAAACTAAACACACGTGTGTGTCTTTAGTCTTACAAGTAACAACACGCGCAATCAACGCCCGGGTATCGAACCCCAGTACCTATTACTGAAGATAGTTCATCTCTTGCAGACCGTGTTTGACTTGCGGGATGATTGGCCGTAGCTTGCATTGTTTACTGTTTACTATACCTAGTGTAATTAAACTTAGATATTCGCGTAGGTATTTGGGAGTAAGTGGGTGTATTTTGATTGAGAATATAAAGGTAGGTATTTATTTAAATGGTGTTATTGGTCTACTTATATTATAATAATTAGCCGTTTTCCCGCGGTTTTACCCGCGTCCCGTGGTAACTACTGCCCGTACCGGGATAAAATATAGCCTATGTTACTCGTGGATAATGTAGCTTTCGAATGGTGAAAGAATTTTTAAAAACGGCCCAGTAGTTTTTGAGCCTATTACAACCAAACAAACAAACAAACTTTACCTCTTTATAATATTAGTATAGATAAGTATAGATTTACTGTGGACATCCAAAGAAACGATGGACGGATTGTGTAAAAGTCGATATGTGTCGATAAGTGAAATGACGACAGATAGTAGAGTATGGAAGAAGAAAACATGCTGCGTCGAACGCAAATGAAATTGGGACAAGGGCGGGAGGATAATAATAAGACAGAATATGTTCACGTATAGCTTTTTTACTAAAATATTTCTTAGTCAAGTCTAAGCTGCAGATAAGCTATTCCTGTCAACTGAAACGTAATTGTTTTTCAATGAATTTTCTTCTAAAAGAAAACAAGCAGATTTTATTACTTCTAAACAAAGCAGTTTTCTAGTAAACTTATGTACCTAAATATTCAAGACATTCTTAAGCGTCAGTCGTTGTGTTTTATTTGTGTCGCCAGGCTTAATAATTACAAATATAAAGTGAAATGATAGTTTTAATTAAGAAAAGGCTGCATCCCTTTTATTGAGTAATTTTGAGAGTGCTTTTCAATTTGATAATTTGTTGCTAAAGAGCTTACAAGTTATCAAGCTTCAGTTTTATTTCAACACTATCAGTTGCCGCGGTTTCACCAGTGTCCTGTGTAAAGTTTCTATACCCTGATGAAATGTCATCAGCCTATGCCACCTGAAAATAGTGTAACTTCCTAATAGGTAATGTATTTTTTCATATCGATTTAGTATTTTAAGAGTAACAACGGAAAAAATATATGTTCTCTTTATCACTATTAATATAGATTTTGTTTAAAGTATTTTTGGTATTTAATAATCGCTTACACGATGAGTTTGAGTACCCTATCACATGAGTAATTATTGAAACTTTTTGATAATTTGAAAAACTATTTAACATATGCCATCAACATGCTCGTTTTTAATTCAAGTAACTATTCACAAATTAATTACTTTTAGTTCCTTAATAAGTTTTGTTGTTTTGTTAAATCAATGCTTTAATTATCGTCAAGTTGTGTGAAAGTACTCCAACTCGGAGTGTGTGATGAGTTGATAAATCAATGAATGAATATTATTCGTTAGTGAAAAATAATATAAAAGTAATACCTCTACTTCACTAAATAATTTACCAGATATTTTTGGTAAGCTTATTGAAATAACTTTAATGAGCCATGGAATCATTGAAACTCAATTTATAAGGCTAGTAATAAGGATAGTAGCTAAACTTGATTTCTCAACATCCCTACTATACGCCAATGGTGCCTAATGGTTAACTTAACGATAGACACTTTAAAATAATATCACCGATAGACAAGTCGCTTACAACTGTCAAGTTCCTACTTATTAACGGCCGTCCCAATATTTAATCTATCTATTGTTTTCCTTACTAGAGATAGGAGTTTGACATCTCTTGTATGAAGCTTGTGGAACTGCCTCGTTGTGGCTGCTGAGCACGAAGTCTCGGGTTCGATTCTCGGGTCGGGCCAAAATTGCTTTGTGGGTTTTAGAAACTTACACAAAGCAGCCCGGAGCCTGGAAGTTGGTGATTGATACACCCGTGCATCGGAGAGCACGTAAATGTCGGTCTTGCGCCTGATCTCTCTCCGGTGGTGTCGGATTGTCGTCCCACCGCGCTATGACAGTGAAGGAATAGTGAGTGCACCTGTGTGTGCGCAAATGCTCGTGCACTATAATACCTGCGCAGATGGCTTATCTCCTTGTATGAGAACAGCCGCCGTAGCCGATAATCGGGTAGGAGGGCATCATCAAGCTTGTGGCTGCTATCCGTAGTAAGCAAACAAACGATAGAGGATTATTAACGATAGGAAACGGCCATTAAACAGCTATCATCCCTCAGAACATTCCATTAGGCTATCATAAAAGCTAATTGAATTCTAAATGATTCGATATTTGTGTAAAACAAAAGGCCCACAACTTACAAATCAAATGGACCAGGAATTTTCCAATTAAAATGGATACCAGCGATCAATTCCGTTGATTTGAATATTTCTATTGAATTTTTGATTATATTTTGGTTTGGCATACCGAGCCAGGAAAAACGTTAAAGCTTGGGTTTTTAGATAAAATGGATTAGAGATGTCCAATATTTTTTTTTATAAAGAGATGTAGATCTAAATTGTACGATTAATCGTTACGATCGGTACTGGAGCAAAATTAAATTAATAGATCGGTTATTATTGTAAAAAACTTTTTATGAAAAATCACTATAAAACAGCCTGACTGGAGAATCGAACTCAGGACCCTCCTCACTAAGCCTACCAGTCATTCTTGTACATACGAGACCAAGGAGGCAACTCAAAATCTGTTAAAGCACAAAATATATGTTTTCAAATCAAGAGATTAACTCAA
The DNA here is from genome assembly GCF_022581195.2 of Helicoverpa zea. Taxonomy (NCBI): domain Eukaryota; kingdom Metazoa; phylum Arthropoda; class Insecta; order Lepidoptera; family Noctuidae; genus Helicoverpa; species Helicoverpa zea. The sequence continues at coordinate 12,508,832 of NC_061464.1, read as the reverse complement.
CCCATCAAAAAAATAAATAATTTAAAAACAGTTAATGATTGAAAAAAGTATGAAAAAAACAAATAAGTGCTGAATCACTCTGAATCCAATATCAATTAAAATATACTTTACAAATAGTAATTATGATCGTTAGCACACGTGTAAAGTACAGTCTACAAAACAGTTAATTAGAAAACTCACTTCAAAGAGTTTTTTGTTAATTTTTTATACTTTCACGTTGTTATTTACTTCAGTTAGCGGGAACCAGTTATTGATTTACGTCTGGATTCGATGTAATAATTATTAAATCTTGCCTAGGTTTCATACTTAATTATAAAATGTTAGATTTTTTTAAGTACTTACCTAATTTTGTTCTTACAAAGCATAGTGAAATCTATTCTTAAAACATATAGAAAACCTGGCTTTTGCAAGTAGGCTGTATTTTATACCGGCATTAAGACCGCACCGCGGATTTTTTGATTTTAGATAGCTCCGCCCACTACACTTCCGCGTCTATCGCGTCGCGCAAGCTATACTCTTCACTCAATGTGTAAAATTTGAATTTCGCGCCAATCGCACACGCCGAGGTCAGCGCGGGGTCAGGAGAACCGAACAGGGAAGATAGGGAGCCGCAACTTACCTAAGTTTTTTATTTTTTGATCGGATTTTTTTTTTGTTGTACTTACAAAAAATATTTGTAATGAAAACTTTTTATGAAGAGTAATATGATAATTTGGACGCGTATGGTTGTGTGTATGTATGTGTGGTGTGTCGTGTATGTGTGTTTGTATATCCAGAACGGATGAATCGATATGTATTTAGGTTTTTTTGTTTGAAATGAAATTAATCGGGAGTGTTCCTAGCTTTATTTGGTGAATATCGGCCCAAGATGGCCGCCGCCACAAAATGGCGAATAACATATTTTTTTTACAATTCCTTCAGTATGGATATCAAATGAAAGGGCTTGATTAGTATGTAGAATCATGTATAATATTATTTAAAGTCCAAGATAGCCACCGCCAGAAAATGCTGAATTGCATTGTTTTTTTATAGCTCTCTCAATATGGGTATCAAATGAAAGCGTTTGACCAGTGTTAAATAATTTATACTAATGTTATAAAGAGGGAAGATTTGATTGTTTGTTTCTGTGGATTGTATAAGCTCTGAAACTGCTTAACTGATTTGATTTGCTTTCACAATTAGAGATTTACACTATCCCCAGTGAATGTAGGCCATATTTTATCCGGGCACAGGAAGAAGTTCCCCGGGAATGCGGCTAAAATCGCGTTAAACAGCTAGTAAAAATTAAGTGGTTAAGGAATAAAAGCGTCGCAGATCTTGTGTGTTATGTATGCTATAAATGTATGTAGTGAAGCTGTAAGGTATCAAAGAAGTAATGAAGCTAAGTAATTCATTTTTAAACATATTTATTAAAACTGAAATATAAATAATAATATAATGTAAAAAAAAGAATTTATAGTATAACACGGTCTCCATAGATTTTTTGTTCTCAGAGTGCTTATAGTAAGTTCAACTCAGTCTTGCGCGCGGTTATGTGTGGGTAACCCTTGTACATATACAGTGACTTTGTGTGCGTGACAAGAGGTACAGTCGGGTACAAATACAGTTATTTAGGGGTTACGGCTGTTTAAGGAAAAACAGTTATTACGTAATTTAATGTTTATTTATCTGTGTAAATATCTATTGAAATTATTAAGTTAGTTTTTGATTTGTTTAATACCCAATAAAAATATTTATTTATTTATAATGATTCTGAATCGCTACTTGAAAAATCAAGTCCACACTTTTATTTATTGTCCTCGTACCCCGAGCTAGAAAATATGTAAGGAGTATTTAATTCATCTTAGATATTTCACCTCATTTATTTCTCAGATACTGTCAATGTCAATTTGAAAAAACTTATGAGAAAATAATGAAAAACTGTAAGATGTAATAATAAAAAGCTTTGGATGTTGTTTCATTTTTTGAAACGCTACCTGACTCCTTAAACATTTTCTTCGTGAACAACTAGACATTTTTGTAAACGACTGTACCCATAACAAAAAGCGATAAGAACACGTCATGCTCGGACGACGTCACTGTCACACGAGCGAAAGTTGTATATTTACAAGCCGACGCACACATAGGGCCGCGCGCAAATCTGAGTTATCGTCACAAATTATTATACCTACGGCCGGAGCGACAACATGCGCAGGTCCGACCTCGACGAGGGCTATCGCCGGACTGGCTCCAGGCTCGTCTCCGTACACATTGTGTATCAATCGCTAGAGCACGGACATAAGGTTCAGAATTGCGTAGCGTCTATCATGATCCAATATCTTAAAACTTTAATTAAAAATGTTTGGTAATAGTTATGGAAAAATGACTTTGACAGAACGTTAATATTGATGTTAAGAATATATTAGAGTAATTTTGAAACATAAAGATAGTGTAACTTCCTTGTAATTTCAAAAATAGTACTTTTTTAGACGTGTTTTCGGAATTAATTATGATCGAGTAAAATTATCAGTATCGTGTTTTCGTTCTGGCAGAATCTAGATAAAGATATCAATTTACCTATATCAAAATTTCAGATCCATTGGTAAGCGGGTAGTCCTATAATTTGGCATGGCAAACGGCTATCAAAATCACGGTGGCGTCTTAATGTAGGACTTAAACATTAAGGTTGGGTTGTAATATTTAACTGTAAAGATACCCAGGAGTCACATCAACGATTTGACCAAGGGGCGGTAATTTCACGGACGATCCACCTACCCTTAAGCATCATGTATAACATTTTACGAATAATAGGTATCTTTAACGATTTCACTATGCTTTCTAAGACTTGCACAATACTTACTATATAATAACAATTTCATAATGTTTAAAGTTAATAAAATTCTGTAATAATAATATAAAGCCTTAACAATATAAAATTTACACGTAGATTTATTTCATTCCCTCATTATTCTTTATTACATCGAATTGAAGTTACAAAATGAAAATGTCCGCCATTACGGAGCTCAATTACTCGAAGTCCAAGTTCAAGTTCACTGGAAACACTGTCAGTCATCTTGTCATCGCGACGCAACTTTACTGTTATATACCGTCTCGGATCACGTGCAATTAAAACAGATTGTCTTAACATTTGTTAAAAAGTATTTTTATGTAATGTATTTTAAGTGAATGAAAATTCATTTGTTTCATTCTGTTATAAGATTAACGCCCCCGCATACTTAGACTAAACAGTCAGCCGACAGTTGTCCCGATGGTTGGCAATTGTTTTTTTTTTTAAAGAAAATCTTGACGCCAATCAAAGTTTTCAGTCAGTCTGATACCGTCAAAATACCTGATCTTTCAAACGTGCGCTTAATGCTAAATACAAGTGCTTTAATATTACACTTTAGTGTATCTTACACTTTTATCTCCCTAATAGCAATTTCCATCAAAATTAATGCGGTTAACCCTTTGTCTCAACCCTCTGACTGTCATCGTTATCTTGACGTTTGTTTTTTCGTTCCAAAATGTAAAGACTGGTTTCGTAACAAAGTTAAACTTAATTATGTTGGCTAACAAAACAACAATTTCTACATCACACTAATATCTTGCAACCGGCTATAAGTCTTCATAAAACAGCTTAAGTACTAAGTACTTAAACCATAAAACTTTTCCAAGCGAGAGTCACAGCATTTATAACATTAGTGAACTCAAGTGCAATGTAAAGGGAACAAAAAGTCCCCGTCCACATGCCGGTCGTGATGGATCGGGGGAAAGGTCAAAGGTTTTGTAACGTTTTACTTTAAAGTTTTTATTTAGAGCCGGGTAATCCGGGTGCGGTGCGCTCTAGCACGGGTTTGCAGGCTAGTCATGGGCACGCATACCTATGCTAGCAATAGACGGTTAAATCTGAACCGGGTAATACCATTGATGATATAGTAACCTAGCTGTATGTTTTTACATAACATTCTAAACTCGGTTTATATTTTTTGATGGGGGAAGGATGTTAGGGAAATGGTTCTTTGACTGTAAAATATTCAAAAGTCAGAGTTTGCAATTGCAAACGTTTTGTCGACCGATTTTGTTTGGGCACACAAATCTTAACTTTTTTACACGAATGCGAAAATCATTGAATTTCATTTATTTAACTAAGCCTATAGCACCTCATTAAAAAGTTTCAGTGACGACTAAACTACAAGTATACAAGGGATGTGCTAGAGCATCGAACCCCGGCCTGTCTACACTCCATCCGTCAGTCTATTGTACAAAACTAATTCTGTTGAAAATCCAAGTCTTTTATGAGAAATAACGTGCTTAGAACGAGTTAATTCAATTTGGCAGTAACAAAAGAGCAATCAAATTGGATTCACACTCGCCACAATGGATCCAGTTTATTATGATGAATAAGTGGATTATTGAAATAAATCTCATCAAAGTAAATATTATTGGGATGTCTGAAATATACATTTTGAAATAAATTGAAAGCTCCTAAATAAAACTTTAGGTTTAAGTTGTGATTGGACGATGAAGTTAGAGAGTTAGCATAAAGCTTGTTCATTATAAAAGTTTATATGTTGTTTTTCCCTAAGACTTAATTATTTTGTACGAATTAAGGAAAAAATTACTTGCTTCTGTTAATTAAGATTCGTGTTTCAACGAAGTGTTATGTCACTTCATCATAAAATATTAAGTATTAAATAAGCTTATATTTTTAAGTCCTAAAACTATAAGTACAGAGATACATAAACTTACACTGGAGTAATGTTCTCATCTAAACCCTTTTCTAAATAAACCCTGAACAAACAGAGCTGAACTTGAACCCTTAAATTAATCATGAGTATATCCCTATTATTTACTTTTAGCTGTATTAACTTAACACATACTATTTTGAGAAAATTTCTTGGAAACACAAAGGCTTACGTAATAGAGAGGTAGATCAAAGTAAATATGTATAGATTGCCTGAAAGAGGACATGAGTAAGAAGGGAGTGGATGTTAATATGACTTATGTACTTAGAATCTATTAAGTAGTAGTAGTGTGGTATGGCTCCTCACAGAGAAGAATAGAAGCGGAGAACGTATTGCGCCGACACCAAATAACTTGGAAACAGGTACAAAAAAAAGATGAAATTAAAAAGATTATCTGATATTTTGATAGCAGGTCGCAGACGTTGTGGACAAAGCTAGGCTTGCTACTTCATCTTCCTATTAAGCTATAAGCACTTCTAGCGTAACACTTATTGATAAAAACAACTGATACATACCCCATAACGTACCTAATTCTGAGCCCCATGCGCACGTAGAGGCACAGGATGATGACTCCTGGCAGGATGAAGAACAGCAGGCTGCTCAGCTCGCACAGGTACCAGGACGGCATCTCCAGCATCGCGCAGAAGGCTGACTCCAGGGACGCGTTGCCAGAACCTTGGGGATGAGATAGGTTAAATATTTAAAGCCTTGTTGAAGTTTGTTGGTCAAACGTATGGCTTTTGTTAAATAACTTTGCTGCTCTGACAGTATTTCTGGATCGGTTTTCATGCGCAATACCGCTTATTTTGTAAAAGCTGTAAGTATAGCGCGGTTTTTATGCTCGAAAATTCGGTCAGTGTGAAAAGGCTGTTAGAGCGGAAAAGTTACACACGGAAAGGACAACAGCTGTAGTTGAGCAATCGTGTTTTTATGTAATGTTGTCATTCGAAGCCTCAGATAGGCAATGTTTCTTGCTTGTTTGTTGAAATTGCTATTTATGGATTAAAATAAAAATGGTAAGAATAGAATTTTCAAAATATTGAGCATTAATTCTGCTTTTCTATGATAGACTAACAAAGATCGGACGGAGTCTTATTTACTTCCACATAATATTCAGATGCGTGGACAACAATAGCTCACACAACTTTGAATACACACTCGAAGACCCACATACAAAACCCTTTCTCTAAAAATACTCCTCAGAAGTACATCGTTAAAACTACGCGTTTGCAGAATCAAATCTAATCCTCCTGACCTTGATCTCCGATGATATCCTTCAAATGTCACTCACTGTATCGATTTGAAAAACGAAGTGAGTGACCTTTAAGGTCGCAGCTGCAATATTGGAATGACCCAAAAATCTTGACACTTTTTACTTGACTTAGAAACCAATTGAATGTTCTTAGGAACTACTTTGAGAACCTTAGATACCACAATTTTATAGGACATCATTAGACAATGTTTTTACCAATAATCCTATTTCTATTTCTTGTGAAATTGCTCATAGATCGACATATTTTTTTCAAGAACAAATAGTAAAGTTAAGAAAGTTGTGTCTCTAGGGAGACTTAGTTCTTGTTATAAGAAACAGGATCCTATTATCTATAGTTCGGCCATTCAGAGAATGCGTTCCTGACACGTCGCGATTGAACTGACGACGTAACTTTGCAATGGCGTTGCAGTTACGATAAAAATATTTTTGCTGGTTGTTTACCGTTTTAACAATTGAGGAGCATTAAAACAACATTATTATATCAATAATCAATGAATGTTATAATTTTGTGCCAAACTGAGTGTCAAATAACTTAGTAAACAATATTTTTCTAAATCTATACTGCGCTATTACAAGGTTATGTCAGCGGTTTATATTTTGTAGTGCTGTGCTAAAAATAACAGGCAAGTATCGTAATCTGTTCTTATACAGTTATAATATAAAATAATACGTTTTGATTTTCTTTTTAAGAATTGGAAAATAATGGACTATAAGACTTAATTATAACGTTTATGAAATATAAAAATAAAACTATGACCAAACCGCATTTTTATACTTAGATTAAAAATGGTAACCCCAAATGGCGTTATGGGCCGCCATTTTGTGACGCTAAAACAGTCGTCCGTTGTCGTTTCGTGCGCATAGACCACGTTTTTCAAGTGTTTTCGATCTGTTTTTATTTGATTACCCAGCTTTTGTTAGACCGAGATATCAGGATTGATTCTGTTATTGATAATAATATAATTATACATGTAGGCGAAGATGATGATGAAGACACCACCTCCTCAAGCAAATCGGAGTCTGATTAATATTCTGTTCGCACATTCAATTCAATGTACTTGTAACAAAGAATAAATAAAACAATTTTATTATATGAATATTACCTTTTTTTGGTTTCCACTTAAATAACTAAAATATAAAACAAATGATTCCGCCAATTTAAAACGAAAATAATCTTAAAATAATGCGGCGGTTCATTTTGAAGGAACGGTAACGAACTCAGTGTTATGTTGTGCCCATCACTAGTCGTGACTAACTGATAGGTGTCAGGAACGCATTCTCTGAACGGCCGAAGTATAGAAAAAGTAACAAAATCATAAGACTTGTGGCTGCCATTTATTCTCGGAAGGGAAAGATATAAAGGCGTATCTGTAAACATTGGAGACACTTATCCTTGATATATAGCGTTGGGACCCTGAGGGCAGGATCTGGTAGCAAGCTGGAACGCGTGATAACGAAATAGGGACTTTTAGATTTTTTGAATCTGGTTTTTTATTTTGATTGGAACAATGGATGCACTAGCCAATGGAACATTTAAATCTGGGATTTTCAAAGTGTTTTAAATGGTACCTGTTCTCTACCCAAACCTTTTGAAGACTAACTAGCCTAACATAATATGATATAGTGTCGAAAGCAGCGTTTGTGCTGATTCGTTGAGTCTATCTAGATTAATCATATTACCGTTGTCAGCATGTACTCACGCGAGTAGTTAATGAATTCGTGGGCTCTTGCAAATCCTCTTAATTAAAGAATTAATTTCGCCCAGTGGCCCAACGGCCCAGTGGGCCATTGTAGGGTCGGTTTTTTTTAAAAGCTGGGTTTGTTCATGATTTTATTGTACCACTTCTTCTTCCCAGCAAAAAAAAAATGGAAGTGACAGAAAACGACGTCTTCAGTTTTGCTTTGGTTCTTACTTACCTGGTGGATAATCATGATAGCTGACGGTAGTATAGAGCGCGAAGGGAGACGCTGCCAGTAAGGAGACCAGCCACAGTGCAGCCACGATCCTCAGTGCTCGCCGGAGACCAGCCATGGCATACAAGTGGAGAGGGTGGCAGATGGCTAAGTAGCGCTCCAGGGAGAACGCGACTATGGTCAGCACGGACACGTAGGATGCTCTGCAACAAAGAAGGAGTTATTCCACTTATAATATAATGGGGTAATTAATACTAAAGAGCGGTAAACATCTGTAGCACGTAGGTACACGCAAGAAAAACCCGAGCAAGTAATACACTAGTTTGAAAGACAGGTTCTTATATGTGCATCAGGTGTTTGCAGGCAGTCAGGAAACATGCCTCACACATTATGGTATTATATAGTGCTATAGCACCTTGCCCAAATAGATAGGGTTTGTTTTTTTCCAGAAATTGGGTTAAGAAGTCCTTTTCCTCAATAGTTCCGCAATGAGTTCTATTATTATAGGGTTGCATAACGTAGTTACGGGTAAAGCAAACGGCTAAAATAAACTCCAAGGCTTCGGAGTACGAGCACAAACATTCGTCCCACTTTTATTAATTAAATCGCGTACAAAAACCAATATGGCAATTACACGGCGATTTCGAAAAAGCCCGAACTCGCACTCAACTGAAATTGAATGTCGTCCCAACAAATTTCCAATTGGAAGTGTTGCCAGCTTTAAATATTATTTATTATTAATGTGCAGTTTCGAATTCCGTTTGTGTAATTATGAAATTACTGCTGCATGCTTGATAGGTATTCAAACTGGCTGTATGATTTATAGCTTGTACATAAATACAGTTAAATTGCATTATTTCTATCGCAATGTATCAAATGTATGTAATTTATAAAGAAGATTGAAATAGCACAGTTCTGTTTTGCTCTGAACCTGTGAAGTGAATATTCGTTATCGATGTACTTATTTGCAAAGTTGCATTTACACCGATTTTTTACACGCTTGTTTAAAGAAGTTCTCTTTTTTAACCTATGTATTTAATTGTTGTTCCTTTACGTCAATTACTTTTGGATCACCAAATACACGAGAAAGTCACTTGGTTGATGAGGAACAAATAGTTCCAGAACTGTAGTTAGACACTTCTCCGGAACTTACGTGTTTGTACACGTGCGAGTGTGTTTGTACCCAAAGTATGTATAGAAGAAATATCTCGTGTGGACAACCGACTGTTTTTGTTGTTTTCATATCGAGCCTACTATTGAGCTTCGTATTTGGCGACACGAGGCTTTTTGATTAGGTTTTTTCTGTTTTATTATTTTAACAGTTGTCATTAACAGTGATCACTACCTATATATATCATAGGTCAGGAAGTGAGAATCAATGCGCCCATTATTCCCATTAAGTATTTTTGATATACAAAACCTGATCATTATCTGCATATATTATAGAATTTAATTACAGAAAACATCGATTTTTTGTCTATAAAAGTAAAAAAAAAATCTGTGCACGAATTAGTTCCCACTGGAAGAAGATAGCATTTTACCGAGTTACATTATAAAATAGGCAGTGATTAAATCGTTTGACATTTAATGAAGAAGGATGAACTGATATTAACTGAAGTACGAAGTAAGTATAGATTAAGTGGTTTTACACCATGAAGCCAAGGTCTCTGAACTTCAGATATATCTAACAGTTACCGCATCAATCATAAACTTTGTAAGTTTCAGTTTGTTTATACAGCGGGTCTATTGAGGGTAAAAATGCTCTATCTTACTATTTTTTTCTTAAATTTAATAAAGAAGGAAAGTTCTGAAGTTTGAGACACTAAAATAACACTATGTTTGGTGTCAATTTATGTTTTTGGCTTGAACAACGAGCTTAAAATATTTTCTGTAGGTTTTAAGAAATTATTTTAGCACAAAGTACTCAAGCAGTAACAGTAACAATAGCTATACATCTACTACTACGCAACAGTCTGACCGACTAGGACGACAGGGAAAGATAAACATAATTCTAAAACATAAAGCAATTTTTTTCTCTTAAATCTTCATAAAATTACATACCTACATACAAACATACATTCCACTGTCATACGCTGAAGTTATAAAACTGGCAGTTCAAACAAAAGTCAGCACAAACAACGCTCACAGATTCTCAGCATTTTTCACAAACCACAAACAAGGTAAATCTGAACTTACGAGTCTTAGTTTTCATCCCAACTGCAACATTTTGTATGCTCACTTTGTGCACTAGATCTAGCAACGTGGGGTATTAAGGTAACGTGAAATGTTTTGAAACTAAACATACTCGTACATATTTTAGTTAACGTTAGTAGATAAATAGGTCGATGGAATTGCTCGTGAACTATTGATGCGATTTTATCGTAGTTTATATGCATATGAAATGATGGAATTAGTTTAGCCTACAAATTTTAATATCATGTTTGCAAAATTAGAATTAATCCGTAAAATCACAACACAAAACTGTAGGTCACTGGTCCGATTCCCGTATAAGTTAAACATTTGTGTGGCGTTGTGTGAATGTGTAAAGAATATTAAAACATTTAAACATTACGTATAATAAATTAGTGCATTCACACTAACCCATTACATATACATACTTCTACTATAGTTCTCTAACTACAATCTTCAAATGAAAGGGTTGAATGATCAAGTTTCAAATGATCCTCCAGCGGTGAACAAGATGTAATAATAGCAGCACTTGCACGGTGCAGTCTTCAATCACAATTGAGAGGCTTCCACTTAGATAGGGTTGCTACAGATGCACTCATTGCATTGGGGGCTTTGAACTAAAACGTGTGGGTGTACGGATGAACGCGAGTGCAGAATCCGATTCTATTTTATTTTATTTTATTTTGTAAAACCGTGTAGTTTTACGAAACAATTGAAGGTATGTGTGGTATCTACATATGTATGTACAGACAATGGCAGAAATCCGTGTAGTATTTTTTTTTTTCATTTCATTTATTCAAAACAATATTTACACTATTCAAAAAAAGGTCTAATGTTAGTGAGCTATTTTTAGTTGGATAAAAATGAGCCTAGGAGGGACTAAGGGTAAGTAAATTATAAATGTTAAGTAGAAAGGCTGAATCGATGTGGATAATATAAGCTAATTGTAATCCAAATATGCAAAACAATATTTTGCATAGTACCTTCGGATAGTAGGTGAAACATACGAGTTTTTTAAATATTTTGAATAGAATATTCACAATTTGTTTTAATATGAAATAGAACCGGTTTTACAATTCTAAAATTGGACTATCTACTCGCTGTCTAGACCGACGTGCTGACGGTCGAGAAAACTATTTCAAGTTTTTCCATGTGGAAAAATTCCGTGGGTCTATTTATATGCATGGTTGGCGCGCATGCTATTTCACGGCTGTTGAACGTCATCATATGCCTAGCCTTTTCTCAACTGTATGGGAGATTCAAGAGGCAAAAAAACCGTTGCAAAGAATTTAGGCTACTTTTTACAGGGGTGCACGAAGACATTTTTAAGGGATTAAAAATGATTCAATATGACCCTTGGTTACCCAATCAAGCATGAATGGCTGGACTGATTAAGCTGAAAATGAGAGGAGAAGTAGCTTAGACCCGGGCAACGACATAGAATAGTTTTTGTCACCATCCATATTTGTCCCCATTATCTCAGGCCGCTGGCGGAACGTAGTAATTAATCATTTCTCTATCTAGCTTTTGCGGTGAACTAGTAATACGTTATGTTACTTTAACAAGATAATTGGGTTTCAAACTTGACCCAGCCCTGAGGCTGGTCGTCTTAAACTTGTAGAGGACCATAGAACTGTCTGTTGTTCGGAAACTATTCCGCCCTTGTAACTTACATCTTGGGAAGCAGCTTAGCACTTATACTAGCTTCTGCACGGGGTGCCACTCGCATTGTATTATGGTAATAAATCGTAGCCTTTAGTTAACTTTGATAATATTAAATTGCTTAGAAGGGGAGTAAAATATGAACTTGCTTTTAAAATTAAGTTTTTTTTTCAAAGCACATCACATTTAAATTATGTAAATGTAAGATGTTTTCGGTTCGGATAACAGAATCAACATTTGCCGAAGATCAGTTACAATAGAGAGACTCCAATTACATTAACCCTTTACTGCTTCCGGTAATTAAGGGACCACGGGACATGGAATATGGGCGGGATGTAGAAAAGATACTTGTACATATACCAATATCTATATAAAACTTTAAATACTGACTAACAAAGATTGAACTAATTTTATAGTAATTCTAGTGCGTACCAATTTATACTATGTTAAAATATTTGACTTGCTTAAGAAATATTCTGGACTAGCTCCCACGGTTTCCTAGCGAGCCGTGACTACTTTGCACTTCCGGATAAAAGTCTCCTCGGCAAATAAACTATCTCAAACTGTCTTTTTTTAACAGACCAGTTTCTGAGATTAAAGGTTTACATTAAACAAACTAACAAATTATTCAGCTTTATCAGTACCTACTGACCTTTAGCCTCTTCATAAGTTGTTAAGCACAATCTCTATTATCTTAGGGTCAAATTATCCCAGAATAACAAGACAGACCCCTATTGGACCGTTAGTTTGAACTGCGAATTCCTTCATACCCTCTTAACTAATAACACATTACCACGGAGTAAGGAAAGATGAGTGGAGATATCATAATGCAGGTAGGTCAGGCGTCTTCTCCTAGGCCAAATTCTTACGGTGAGCATGGCCAAAACGCCGGGTCCAAAGAAGGCGTATACGGGCGAAGATAGCAACGTTCCTCGTCATCCGCACACACGCATTTTGGCGCGCAACTTAGAAGATTTTCCGTTATGGCACCTCCACTAGTCAATTAGTTCTCCATGCGTACCTATTACTGTCATGTAATCGATACTAATAGATAGTGATTAATGTAACTCTCGTTAATGACTGTCGCGTATGACGCTAATCGCGGCAGATGCAGGAATTAATAGCTGATGTGTTCAAACTTTGCTTTACTCGGCGGAGTTGCTAATTACATTAACTGGCGTGCTCGTGTCGACAGATGAACCATGTGGAGCTCAGCTGTAGTTCAAGATGTTTATAATAGTTAAAAGTTAGGTAAATGAAAGAGTACGTTTAAGTAATTGTTTGGTAACCAATTATATACAAAACTAGGTTCTCCAGCGGTTTCAGCCAGTTAAAATGAAGTCTTTCTCAATAAATGGGCTATGTAAAAGTGACAGAATTTTCCGATAGTTTACAGTGTAAGAACCTACATGATTCAAGTAAGTTGGAAAACTTAGCCTAATAGTTATTAATTAGGCGACAAAGTTAGATAGCGTAACAGATTTGTCTAAACAGCTAGGTTTTGAAGCAATCGACTTAAATGATTTGATTTCACTATCAAGTAAAATCAAAGCGGTTTGCATAACTTTACTCCGCGATTTCATCTTGTACGTGATATCGTGCGAACAATTATACTATATCTCTATATGTATATGTGTGTGTGGAATGATACCAATAATCGAGCCAACTATCGGCTTATTGGGCCTAATTTGTCACCAATACCGCAATAATAATACAATTAATTGAATTTGCGTTCACTACTCGTTGGTCAGCAGCAAACAGGAAACACTGCTGAAAACGGGTTTAATCTCAGATTGTTTTTTTTTTAAGTACCAGCAGTTTACCATGGTTTCACCTGCGTGCCGAGGTTAACTTCCTCACATATTCATGTAAAGAGTACTTGGTATTCTCCCAAGTTTCAAACAAAACCGTTGACAAATCGTATTCATAACAAATTACCCACACATCCAAACTTTGAAAGTCATAATATGTAAACTTTTACACTGCATTATTATGTGTATTTGGGTGGGTAAGAAAGTTTTTGAGTAGGTACGTAAAGAATTTATTTCCGTCAGGCCAAGGTTGCAACCACGGAACTAGTCAACCATAAAATTATACGGAAATGTTATTAAAGTTAACTATTTAGTGTAAAATTACCTTTAATAACTAAATTATCAACAATTACGATAATAAGTAGTAATTTGGTTAACAACTTACATTATAAACGACTAAATATTTGCCGCGGTTTCACCCGCATCCCGTGGAAACTATTTTCCACGGGTAAAACATAGCCTATGTCACCTGAGAATAGTGTAGCTTCTCAAAAGTGAAAGCATTTTTCAAATCAGTTCAGGAGTTTCTGAGTTTTTACGGTGCAAACAAACAAAAATATTTTTTTATACTTATCGCTACTTATAGATAATGAGTTGTAATTTAGTTAACAACTAATATTATAAACGATATAAGTGCAGTATTGGTAATATTATCATCGTTGCACGTTATCGTCTCTAACAGGCATTTTATAAGGCTATAAAAAATATTAAACTCTAAGTGACCCGTTTATGCTATGTTCTACAAATAGCTGTTTGATCGATTTCACAGTAACTATGATGATCTATATTGTTCTTATCTTGTAGTTTATTAACATTGACACCAGACCATACAGAACAAAATGAGTAGCGGAGACGTCACAATGCAAAATCTCCTATAACAAAGTAGCGCGCCAAAATGCGGATAATTGCTTCTAGACTACATTTTTATTTTTATTGGTATTAATAAATTATGATCTGTTTTAATACCCGTTAACTAATATAAACCCAAGGTGCAAGAGAAAAAGATATTTTCGCCAACTCCAAGTACAAACATAAAAAACAATATCTTAGCCACTTTTTTGATTTCTATGACTTGAACAAAACTCAAGACAGCTCTAAACGTAACAACACGAAAGATGCGAAGAGAACTCTACTGAAACTGTAACATAACAACACATCACATAGGTGTATAAACATGTCGAGTTTACCAAATGAATGCGGAACGGCTTTAGACACATTTTCCTCCATGACGTTCCGGGATTCCATTAAACTGATGGTGGGTAATCAGTCAACCACACCATTGTCAGAATAGCTGTGAAACGGAACGACATTCTGCGGCACAGTGTACCCGTGTTGTCTATATGACATGTGCGTATAATGGAACGTTTGTTTTCACATTGTATGTACGAAATGCAGGAATTTGAAGAATTTAGAGTTATAAATTGATATTATGAAGCTGAATGTGATTATTTGTTTGTTTGAAGGTCTCAATTTCAGGACTTACTGGACCAAATCGAAAAAATCTTTTAGTGTTGTACTTTTTAGTGTAGAGTAGTACACAAGGGACGCGTGACTGCTGGCGGAAGCTGGAATAATATAAATATCTTGCCCCTGTTTTTAGTGCCACGGAGGATGATATTATCGTTTTTCGAAAGATCTATATTTGCTTAAGTATAACATTTTAAACAGTACATAAAGTTTTAATAAAAATATACTTCAAGCAAACATAACACTGATTGAACTGTGATTGACTTTGATTGCGATTGACAAAACAGACCAAAGAATCTACCCAACATTTCTTAGAATACCCAAATAGCCGAAAACACATTTTTTATTTCCACAAAACCGCATTATCTACCAACCCATTCATAATCTACCAAAATTACTACAAACGAATACAAATTCAAAATCAGGATCCCCATACATATAAAATATTCCGTCGCCGCCTGCTCTCACGGCAAGCAATTTGCTCCCGTGTTGTTTACGATCAAGGGGCTCTCCAGCTTTTTTAATTTCCCCCGACCTTCCCAAGACTTAAGTTATGGAACCCGCTTTATGGGGTACTTCAACGTCTTCGGGATTCGGGTCAGACGGTTTATTTTTGAATTACCATTACTGATATTTTTTTACCTGCATCCTTATGAAACCAATACCGGAAATAATATAATTAAAAAATTGAAAATAAATTAAAAATCATTTATTTCACATAAAAAACCCACAGATAAACACGAGATAATAAAAATTAATTATTACAAAATTAAATATGTAGTATAGTTAGATAGTTTTCAGATAATAATAGTATCCTCTTTCCATTCAAGGTTTATTTAATGAAAATCCTCTTTTCATCTAGCGACATTCAGCCGTTTTGTAATAAGATGTAACTAAATATACTCACACAAGAAGCGTTCCTTTTCACTCACCGTTTAATGCTTTTCATGTCACATAGATTACCTCTACATATGTACCTACATAAAGGTAACTTTTTCTTTCACGTGCTGACACGAAGGTTTTGCTACCTTTTAATAACACAAGTTAAGTGGGGGCATAGGACGTAAAGAAAACAATTTATCACCCTGGTCTAGACTGGGAGTTTTCATCTGATAAACGGCTTCAAAATTGGGTCTACCCTTTTCTAAGAGTATGAGTAAGAGCACACAGTAAACTTTTAGTCGGCTGATAGTTTATTTGGGCTCATAAATCAGTATGAAGATGAATGATAGTACGCACATTCAACGGTCAGGTATTTAGCCTGTATCAGACCGCTTGAAAAGACTGGAATAAAGATTTAAAAAAAAATCGGGTCAACTGTCGGCCGACTATTTAATCTACTGTGTGCGGGCACTCTTACTTTTTTTTTTCTTTAGTATAAAATATGAAGGCACAGGTTTTAGATAAAACTATCTTCATAAACTTTTAGTCAGGTAAGCTATTGCTCTCCTTATTAGAACCTATATTTTATGTCTCAAGTAGGCGCGGTAAAGTAACCCCTGGCCAACCCATCGGACAAAACAAACATTTGTTATGGTAACATTATGTTTAAGGGCACCGATTTTCTTCCACGCCTATTTTTATATGCCATAGTTGATAGTCAAATGGGTCAATCATTATACCACGAGCATAAAGGTGCCTTAAAAATTAATGTTAGCTTTTGACCCCGGTCGTTCCGGGAATATCCAGTATTCCTATGGTTATCGTGCTATTCAGTTACCTACTGGGCATTCATGATTTTTATGTCAAATACCGTTTGTTCTGTATAGAAAACTCCAAAGTGATTTGAAAAGAATAGATAGTGAGGTGACCAATTAAGCTAACTTTAGATTCTTAGTTGACAAATAAAGCCATCTTCTACATAAAAACTTTCTTCCAACAATATAAAATAATAAATGAATTAAGTCAAACGTCTTAAGTCTATAGGAAATTATGCCATGAATCGTGTACCTTCCCACTTTACATGATTCGATTATGTTCCTGTACCTAAATCGGTTCCCGCACACGACTCGAGTAATCGATTCCCACGGTTATAAATATTTATTACGACACATATAATAATTATTATAGTTCCCTGGATTCAGGAATTTTGGCACTAGGTTTGTCTATAATTTTTTTGTGATTGATTAATTATTTTTAACTAGCTTCCGACCGCGGGATAGTAGAAAAAACGTGTGTACTTTAAACGTGTAACTTTTTTCATTAATTTATTAAAAAAATCTTGTGAAATCACTAATAAGCAAAAGTTTTTTCTACACCTTGCAAAGATGATAATCTCGGCATATTGATTTAACATGGCTATTTCAGTCGACTTTAGTCACGCGAATCGCTAACCGTAATCGATAAATCTAATTTCACCATAAATAATTATTTGTGATTTGCCATCATTTATAATTTCAGGACTGTATCATTCAAACTTTAAGCAATATCATTATATTCATTAAGTATCTTCAGAACGTTCTCGATATTATTAACGAAGCCAATAACATCTATATTTAGTAAAATATAATGACTAAGATATATTGTGTCTGCTAAGAATACACTACATTATTAATGACGGGCTTACACATTAATTAATCAACATTGGCTGCAAAGACATCTCTCATAAGACAGATAGTGTCTAGAACTAAACTTTAGAACAATTAGAATCAATCTAGCTTTCACAGTAATTATCTGAAGTAACTGCAACCGAATGGAAATCCCAAGATTCGATGAAGCGATTCTTTTCGCCAACTCTCGCTATTCATAGTGATTATCAATGTTTTCACATCACTAGTCCGCTATGGAAGTTAGGTGGGTTGTGCTAATACCTCGTAAATTCACTTTTAGTAATAACTGATCTAATTAGCTGATAGTTTAGCAATGATTTGTGCGTCGGTGGGCGTGCCGGGTGGGAACAAAGCATGCAATGATGCGCGACTACCTTGTGTTTCTCGTTACGCTTACCGTAGCGAGAACCACTTCATTTATTTAATTAACTTTAGAATCATGGACTTATGGGACGCTATATAATGTTTAAAGTGCTTTATTATAAAAATTATGTAGAAAGAATACTCTTAAAGTAAGTATTTAGGTGAAAATCTGAAATGACTGAAGAAATTAGTCTACGTGTATAATTTAGCTGCTATACATATTCATGTAAATAGCAAATTAGGGATCGTGGTGCTTTTCCCAAATAACAAACAATGTATCAAAGTCAGTAAGAATTTGCTTCATTTCGGACCCCACTGATTAATAATCAAGGAAAAGAGTAAGGAATGCACCTACATAACAAATGGTTACGAACTATATACTTTTTTACACGATTGTGACAAAGAGGAGCGAATCATGAAGTCCGATTAAAAAACTCTCTCAGTGTTTGTTAGCCCGTTGATTGAAGAAAGTGAGCAAAACCACATTCGGAAGCTAGTTTAATAATCTTTATTTTTCGTGACAAAAGTCATTCCCGGTTCGGGGTTAAAATTATTTAAATCTCATAGCAGGAACTCAGACGTTATTTCAGTTTAATAATGAGAGATTATGTCAAAAGATAACATTTTATCGTAATTATGAGCAATTTAACCGACACTAAAACATTGACCTAGTGGGCTGAACTTTAAATATGATTCACATAACATAATTGCATTTTAGACACACTTACAAAGTAATTTGCTAAGCGACTTGCTGACACTTCAGGTGACCCAAGTGCCATCCAACGTGGCAATGCTGCCAGCCTCTTGGGTACACTCCCGGTGGGCAGCGATGAGGAGGAGTTTTTTGATGCAATTTTTTTAACATTTATATTTATAGTAAGTGTATATATTAGGTATGTTGTATATATATTCATTATTAAGATATTGTAAAAAGTTATTTCTAAATAGATTTGATTTGATTTGATTTGAATGATTTTGAATATCTGTAAAAAAAACTGTAAAAAAATATGAATTAATGAATTTATACAAATCAATTTCATTCAGAAATCAGTGCAATAAAATTAATGCTAAAAATGCCACATCAACATAAGGCTCTAGTCGAATTTACTGAGCAGAAAGCCTCGTAAACACTGAATTTCTTGTAGAAAGTTACGTGAGAAAAAAAAATAAACATCATTGACTCATTTTCTGCTAAATTGTAAATCAACGTTAACATATTTCAAGTTCAATCTTAATTAATGTTATAGTTACAGTTACAGCCTTTTTATCGTCCCACTGCTGGGCTGCGGCCTCCTCTCACACGGAGAAGGATAGAGCATTAATCACCACGCTTGCTCTATGCGGGTTGGTGATTTCAGACTTTATAGTCCAGGTTTCCTCAAGATGTTTTCCTTCATCCTTTTATGTCACCCTTCTCTGACCTGGAATCGAACCCACGTCCTCGAGAGGTTGGTTCTTTACCCACTAGGCCACCTCAACTCTTAATACCACGATACTCTTAATTTACTTAACTCTTATTCTAGACTATACATGTACCTAAAATTATCTTCCCCGAGGCATTCATACAAGGTGTGTAAGTCTGATTGTGGTGCACAGACACACGAATATTTTCCTTGATTGATTTCCCCGGGGTACTGAGGTTTGACTCCGGGAAAGCGTTGTTATATAAGATTACTAGCTTTTGCCCGCAACTTCGTTCGCGTGGAATAGTGACTACCAGCAGATTTTTTATTTGACCAATAGATGGCGCTATATGTCCAGAATAATTTTATTTTTATTTTTTTTTTGTAATAAAAACTATCCTATGTCCTTTCTCAAGTTTCAAACTACGTCTGTACCAAATTTCACACAAATCGGTTCAGTAGTTTAGGCGTGAAGAAAAGACAGACAGACAGACAGAAAGACAGATAGACAGACAGACAGAGTTACTTTCGCATTTATAATATTAGTTTGGATGTGGAAGAAGGAAGGTGGTGTATGGAAGTGACAAGTCACAAAAGGTTTTAAAGAGAGCAATCTTTGGTAACCGTTAAAGTGGACAAAAATTCTTTAAGAAAATTATTCAATTTTAATATGATTGTCGTCTGAATATTTTAACTATACAAAAATTAATAATAACTCTGATTAATTATATTAACTATAATTATACAATATACTATAGTTTTGTTGAACATCCTTGGCAGTCGTTACGGGTAGTCAGAAGCCAGTAAGTCTGACACTAATCTAACCAAGGGGTATCGGGTTGCCCGGGTAACTGGGTTGAGGAGGTCAGATAGGCAGTCGCTTCTTGTAAAGCACTGGT
The DNA here is from genome assembly GCF_022581195.2 of Helicoverpa zea. Classification (NCBI taxonomy): domain Eukaryota; kingdom Metazoa; phylum Arthropoda; class Insecta; order Lepidoptera; family Noctuidae; genus Helicoverpa; species Helicoverpa zea. Next base: position 12,488,577 of record NC_061464.1, on the reverse strand, counting down.
ACTCAGCTGAATCCGGTTAGACTGGAAGCCGACCCTAATATAGTTGGGAAAAATGCTCGGAGGATGATGTACTATAGTTGTGTTATACTTTTTAGATAAATAATAGTAATATCTTAATACATAATAACTTATGATTTGGATGTAACGTAAAGTGATAGACGACAGCATCTACCAGAGATGAGTCAGATTCAAAACAATATCTTTACAAATCGCTTAGGTACTGCGAATCTGAATTTCTACGTAGCTTTGAAAGTTTCCCGGTAGTGACGTCATAGTATAATGCTAGCTGTACCAAATACACGTGTAACCAGGCCTCTGTCACTCGACGTACTTGCGCGCGATAAATGCCTACCGCTCGCTGGGTTACCGGTAGCCCCACGCGGCACAGGGCTTTCGACAGCCGCTCGCGACGCGCGCGTTTTATGTTTATTATTTTTATTTGTGAACATGAGACCTCTGGCCAGTTATGTGCTGTGCTTGGTTGCAGATCAAGTAAAAGAAAAAATATAAAGCTTTCGTTTTTCCGTTTACCTAGAGATGTAGACAGGTCAGTTATTGTTTATTTTTTATTTGGTTTTTAAAATTATCTAATAAACTGAAGAACTATTTTGATTTGTGTAGGTGTATATGTGACTATTTTAGGAAAATATAAAGGTTTCCTATTATATATGTATAGGCATTTGGAAATATTTTATACCTGAATATACATAGGTTTCGATTTTTTTAAGTAAAAATACTTATCTTCTTTGTCATTTTAAAAATAAGCGACTTACTTTAGATACTTAAATTATAGAGATACTTATACCTTATACTTAGTTATACATGCAATGATTACCGAGTTTTGTAGCTAAAAACATTTCGAGTATAAGTAGGTATAGTTCTCGTCCAACTAAATGGTGGCTTGGAACATTGCATATATCGCTGCGCAGAAACCAATTTTGGGTAAGTAGGTATGTATCAGCGGTCAGCGGTGTTATGCCAGGGGTAATAGGTAAGTATAGAATACTTGCGTGTTCTGTGCTCGAAAAGTAGTTGGGCACCTCCATTGATTCGGGAAGTCAGTTACAAATAAGCGTAATTTTGTTCCCTATTTAATTGTAAGAGGCAACCCTACGCTCGCTGTCGGCACGGTCGCGGTCACTGAACTGTGCGCTATCGCATTGAAATAACAATCGAGCGCTGGAGTTTTTAAGGTTCATTTTATAACGCAGCTATGAATTTGTAGGTAGTTTGGAAACTTGTAGGTGCTTATAACAGTAGGTATGGACTTTTTTGTATGGAGTGATTTATCTGTTACGTAGTAACTATTATATAATCTGTGGTGTAACGATGCACTATAGTGCGTTACTATATTGATGTATGCCATCAAAATTGTTATCTCAAAAATGTTTGTAACCTTTTTATATGGGCTCACATAAACATTATATTTTTTAGCATCTGAAGATCGTTAAATATTTAAGCTAACCAAACTAGTTTCAACAGGAAAAATATAAGAAATCAGCGTAGCTTTCTCAGAAGTTTTATCACTTAAAATAACATTAAAAAACAATTTAGATAAAGTGTCTCGGATTATCTCCAGGACACTTATCAAGGAAGGTATCTGCCGTCTTGTCCTTTTCCTTAAACCACGAAATGAAATATTCAGTTTACACAGAAATCGTAATAGAGCTTTTTGCAAAGCTTTTGAGATGATAGAGGTACCGAAATAGACTTGTTCCTACAATATTATCTTGTCTGTCGGTCGTTTATCTAGAAGCAATAGGGTTGTTTCCAATTTTCGAAAATCTATTTAAATAGCTTTTAAATAATTTAAAGATCACCCCTCCTACGATTTTGCGTCTTAAATCTCTTTACTTTTTATGTATTCGATTTTTTTCTATTTTTCTTAAAACATTGCCCAGAAAACGCTCGATCACGTGACTGTGACGTCAGAGTATACTATGTGTTCCTTTACACTTTGCACATCTAAAGAGAAGAAACTAATTAGAAAGAGGTCATTGATTTTTAAATTCTAATAGTGTATTCTTATAATATAGATACAAAAACAAATATTTTAAACATTTACATTATTTTTAAACATTGGGCACAAAATAAAATACCTGTAATGTTTTGAGTTGTGTACGCGGTAAAATAAAACTGTGCAAAGGAACGTAAAGTTTGTCTTTGTTATTGAGGTTATATTTGTGTCATCTTGGTTATTAGCAAAGAATTGGGCGACAAAAAAACTATCAGCTTTCATAAATCTTTTCTCCATAATTCTTTTCTAACTTTCTTTCGCTCGAATACAAATAAAAACTAAAGAAAACATCACATCAATTCTCAGTTTATACCTGTCATAGACTGTCACTGTCAAATACTTGTCATTGTCAATGTAAAGTGACGACATCGGACTTGATTCGCCGTTTTCAAGGGCATGACGTAATAGACGATAAATTTAAATTTCATAAATTATTTAAAAATTATGTGCTCAGTTATTATTAATATAATATAGCTTATCGTGTTTCTAGTTTTGTGAACTTTCGGTGCATATACAAATTTTTAATTGACTGAATACTAGGAAACAACCCTATCAGCAATGTCGCGTTTTCAATTTGAATCGCGCCTTTCAGTAACAGCTTTAGAGATCTTTGGTTAAAAAAAAAACTACAATGTTAAATAAACAATGTCCAAAACTAACTTTCTTATCAAAACATTATTTACATCCAAAAAGCAATATCTACATACTATATATATATACAAACTCAAGCTACAAATAAAATACTACATACAAAAATATAAAAGTATATAAAACAACTTTTAATGAATAATTTTACCTAAATTAAGTATTACTGAATTTAACCAATACGAAATTGGATCAGTTTTTCTTACTTATGGTTTCCTTGTAAAAAAATGTCGTATCATCTTATTCTTCATTCAAAATTCCACGTTAAAATCTTTTGTGCACCCTTCTATTTCCATAAACATTTTGCATTTACATAAAAGTTTCATTAAATGAACTCTTAACGTAATTTATTGTTTTAATTGTTTTGTTCTAGGAACCGTATTATGATGCAGTCGATTTACCGTTCTCTATAGTTTAATCTAGCAGTACCAACTTTGAGAAAAAAAAATATCGTGGTTTTAACAACTTAATCGGAGTACTTGAGTAATAAAGTCTTAAAGTACCACAAACTTGAAGAAATAAAATTGGTCGTTGAAAAGTTTTTCGTTTAAATTCCTGTGGCGAAAGTTGTGCGCTTTCGATTCTATTACAGTCGCGAAACAAAGGGCCTTTTGTTATAAGTTACGGTTATTAAATGTAATATGAGTGATTAGGCCAACTTATTCCGGCATTTCCGTTTCTGAATTGACACGAGTCCTAAAGCTTGAGTCAAGGGTAAAGTAAAATAAAGCTGTAAAATGTTTGGAAAAATATGTACCTAGCGTTTATTCCACGAGACGATAAATCGAGCCTCGGATGCCGGTTGTATCAATGTAGTGCCATGCATATATACACATGCAGCAAGGAGACAGTTGAAAACCGAACTTATACACAAAGTAACACCGGATTCGATAATTTATAAAACTATGAATTAAATAGAGCCGAAAGGCGAGACGCACACAAATGTTTCATTTAGATGACACGATTTACAAGTGGATGCAAATATTTCTACTGTCCGCGAAATTGCAACCTTCGTGCGCAAACATATGCTAGTAGCAGTAGATTCGCGCCCACGACCACCATGTGCACATTTTTTGGTGAAATCTCGCTATAATGCAAACTAAAGAAACAAAAAACAACCAGGATCCAACTTCCAGCGGTCACTTCTTTTTCTCATACTAAAACCATTTTTAACTATATATAGATAGTTCTTTAACCTCGTCATACAAAGTTCCGTGATATTCCGGGTTCGATTCCCGGTAGTATTATACAGGTGGAAAAATATCCAACATTGTTTGTTAGTCTAATGTAATAGGAAACTATTCAATATAAACAAAGCCCAATTGTTAGCTCAGAAGTTTGTATTACCAACCATTAAAACATTGTGTAAATCTGTCTAGATTACCATAATAAATTGTACAAATATTTGTTATGAATTAAAATCGTGTTAGTCACTGTTATTCTAGGCCTCAGGCTTGTTGTACTAACAGATTGTAACAATTTATAATAGCTGTAGGAATTATTTCACAATTTTAAAATACGTTTTATTTTCTTTGAAGTATGTCAGGTATGAGTTGCGAAAGGACTCTGATTTAGACAAGCGTTTATTATAGACTAACTAAATGTTTCAATGCTTCTTATTACTAAGTACCAAACATATTGTGGTGAGAAATAAATATTTATTTAATAAGGACATACACTTCTTCATATAATATATATGATTTTATTTAATGATGATTCTTCATATAATACATAGGATTATCAGATACAAATTATCATTAGATTATGCCACTACTGCAGACCACCGCGTTTTCAGGTGTTCGATAACACATGAAAGCATGGATGCAAAGAGATAAGTATCTTATGAAAGATGGTCACCCAAGGTCCGTATGTTACAAGCGAAACTTACCTTTATCGACAGGATCTGTCGAGCTGCTTCTACAAAAGATCCTTTGATACTTACAACATAGAAAATAAGCTTAATAGTGATTCTATAAATATGAAAGAAATCCACAAAGCTCACTAGAGGGAACCACTTAAAGTCTAAATGGAAAGGATCGTTACCGACTTCCAATAGTCGTAAGTCGTTTGCCCAACGCGTTTCCGAAGTCGGCCCAGCGTTAGCTTTAATGTGCTGAATAAATTATTGAGATTTATTGAAAGTGAAGTTGTTTGACCCAATAAAGGGAATGAGTTTACTTTTTTATTAGAATTGATCCGCTTTTATTGTGGTTCTCGTTACGGTAAGGTTTGATGCAGCTTAGGCTCACACTTTGGCGGATACATCCATTATGTAGTGATTTTTGTAACGAGATTTGTTACCAGGTACATCATTTTCAGAGCTTACCTTAAAACACACATTACAGGCAGGAATGATGGACCGGAATTGCATGAACATCGTTAAACGTTGTGATGTAAGATTGCCCATCTAAATAAAGCTGAGAAAATATAAAACATTTATTTTGAACGCACTCGTAATCAAACTTGGCCTTAAACTTGTACTCAAGACATTGTCGTCTATATTCTCACGAAGTTTACCTTTAAAATAATTCTCAAACTTCGAAGAGAATTATTCGTTGTGCTGCGTAGTTCTAAAACACTCACTACAATAAAATAACCCTATACCCGTATTTAACAATTTTCCTTCACACGTGAACAAAGAAAATGAAGTCACCTACTTACGCTTTTGTTAATTAAGTAATGCACTAAACAGCAATTTATCTGACTTTTGAGATATTATAATGGTCACAAGGGAAACATTTCCTTAATTGTCGCTAATTACGAAAACAGTTTCAGAACATTAAAAACGTTACAAACACGGAACAAAGAAATTATGAAGCAGAGACATTAAAAACTTCGTTTTAAAGTACATACAGAAAAATATTTTAGTATTTATCTAAGTTAGAAAGTAAATACACGTGCTTAATAATTTAGCTTACATCTGAAATGCAATCAATTGTTGTTGTAAAATGAAGTTTTTTTATAGTAATTATACTTCCAAAAAATAGCCTGCATCAATACAAACCAATATTTTTAAATTACATTACAGGCAAGTTTAAAAGCCCTACAGGCTACAATGCCAGAAATAAAAGGCCTTACAAACTTCTCTCTTCCACATTGAAAAATCACTTAAAGTCACTAAGTATTACTTCTAATTAAAAATAATAATAATTGCCAACCCTTATTCTAAATGACTATAAAACTAAAAGGCAGCTATTAGACCAATTAGACCGTATCATTTCCACAGTTGGTCAATTTGGTCTGAACGTCAGACTGCCAGCTCGATTCTAACATCAGATTTCTAACGCCAGTCATACTTCCAATGTGAATTTTGAACTTCAATTTGTCTAAAAGACTAACTTTATCTCCAGAGTTCGAGCTGCACACTGGGTAGTTGCATTTTCGGATTTATCAGAAATAATATAAGATTCATTTATTGAAATAGTTTAATCACATAGGTGGGCTATTTCTGTGTTAAGTTTAATGAAACAATGTTTACATACCACTTTAGAAATAAACAAAACAGCAACGACTTTTCGAGTCTCTAAACAATAAACTGTAACAAATTCCAACGCTCTCATGGAGCCCCAAGTTATGATAAATACATAACTTTCAACCACGATATGAGAACTAAAGTTCAAACACATCATATAAAGTTCAAAATACATAGTTATTCTCAGTATTCACTAAATTCTATTTACATTCCGTCCGAGCCTGCATACGAGGAAGTTCCACTCGAATGCAGCGCGTGCATGCATTTGCAGCAATATTTTAACGTTAAAAATTCGTGTTCCCCCAAGTGTTAAACGGGGGACTATCGCTCCCCCACACACTTCAATTGCCCTGAATGGTTCAACTGCATATTTCTGAATATCTGTCTATACGATAAGAGATTGCTGAACATTTCAACTTTAAGCTTGAAAATTCAATTGGAAAAGGTTTTATTATGTGGGGTTATTGATTCGAATAATGTGATAAGATTACAAGCTTTCAACTTTTGGAAAACAGGCTGATTATACTTGTAAAGTAGGTATCTATACCCTCATACCGCCAGTTAAGTTAATCGTTTATAAAGATAAGAGTACATTGCGATAAGTTGGCTTTAATATCAGTTTTCATGCGTTATGCCACATAGCAAATGACGTGAAAAGTTTTCCTGAACTGCTTATTGCTACATGGTTAGGAGAGATTCGAATGATTTGGTTAATAATTTTGTTAAAACCTTTCTTTCTTTGTTCCGCTTTATCTTTAAAACGGCTAAACAGTCTGAAATTTAATTTTGAGATTGAATTAGATTCAATTTCCCTGGTACCCGGAAACGACTTGGGTTTTTTTAACTTATTTCCCTTACTTAGTACATGGCTTAAAATATGTCCACCCAAAATATTTTCTCAATCTATTTTGGTCTCTTCGCGGACATTAAAATGACAAGGTCAGCAACAAAGCGATTATAAAGTCAAGTAACGTACAATGGTACACAAAAGCGATGCTTTTAAGAAAAATCTGTTCAGTGTTAGGACGATATTTTAGGTCAACAATAAAGAAAGCTTTGAGAACAATGATGGCACGTAGGTCAGTAGAATATTACGAGGCTTTTTCTTAATATTTTACAAGACTAGTTTTGTTTGTGACATCTATTCTGAGGGGTATTGTGTTAGTAATTAGTAATTAGGACAGATATTAAGGCAGGATGTGGTTCGATGAGGTCGCTTGGGAAAATGACATATTTCTATAAATGCTCTCCTAATTTCGGTAAAAGATGGCGTTTAGTGATCATATTAACGAACGCGCTACTCTCAGGAACACTCCGGCTGAGTCGTCGTATGCCTAAACTTGCTATTTTGGGGTCCACTTTCAGCCAAAATGGACGTGGATCAACTGCCTATTTGACCTCAGTTAAATTGGCAACACCATTCCTAAAGTAGGTACAACACTAGTGACATGTAATGTTCAATACACAAAAGATTAAGACTCCAATAAATTGTCTATAATTAAACTACAATGGCAAATATTTGTCTCTTAATCTTAAACAATTTACGGACAAAGACAAGTGTGCCTAAACGTAGGCATAATTATCTTAAATTACATTCAATACAAACACAGTGTGTACTCAGCTTCATTATTGCTGGGAGCATGACGGACAAACAGCCAGCGAGACAATACATCCAATTTGCTCAGTAAATGACATTGAGGCGAAATCAGTTCAGTACTGAGGGATTTTACTCTTACCTGTCTAAGATTTAAATCGGTATAGACACAATGGTACAAAGGGACTGAAGTTTTTGAAGGTTCTTTACACTATCAAGAATTTAAATTCTTTGATTCTTGAGATCTACGTACAAATTGAAACAATGTTCTAAATTGGGTTACCTTTTTCGTTTCTTTATATACGCTACGAAGAAGTGTAGTTACGTAAAAAGGTATTGAATAATAAATTTATAAGATAGATATCTTTGTAAACGCTTTTGTTTGATAGTGTCTCCACAAACGTGCGCGATTCTGTCTTAGAAAAATTTGTCATGTCTTGTCAAGTTGTGCTCTTAAAAATAAAACAAATATTATAGAAATCTAACGACTTTTAATTAAAATATTGCCGAATCCCAATAGGTTATGGGCCCAGGCACATAACTAGGCATATATTTTAATTATTAGTTCGTTAAGAGCAAGGATTATTTCCGATATAAAAGTGACCGTAAAATGGAGGTTTCAAACGGAATGAAAATCGAGAAGTTTGATGGAAGAAATTTCAAACAATGGAAATTTCAAGTGAAATGCGCATTAAGAGCGAAGGGATTAAATATAGAGAAGGCAAGACCTTTAGAAGCCGGTTCGCAAGTGCAGTGGGATAAAGATGATGGTATGGCCATGTTTATCTTAACCTCTTCGATGGATTTAAACCAGATATCGTTAATAGAAAACTGCGAAACCGCAAAACAAGTGATGACAAAACTAGAAGCTATCTATGAACAGAAGTCAGAATACAACAAGATGTTAATTCATGAGCAGTTTTATCAATACTCGTATAGTGCCAGTGACACGATGGCACAGCACGTGTCAAAGGTTGAAAGTTTGGCAAAGCAGCTGCGAGAGACGGGTGAGAAAATAAGTGACACCGCCATTATGACGAAGATTCTAAGCACGTTGCCATCAACGTATCGTTCTCTTAGACAAGCATGGTTGTCACTCGATGAAGATCGTCAGACCATACAAACTCTTACGTCGCGTTTAGTTGACGAAGAAGCCAGCCTAGCCAATGAATCGAGTAGTGAAAACGCGTTAGTTACGTCAAAAAGAAATTTTAAACCTAGAAATGAGGACAAACAAAAGACGTCAGAACCAACGTCAGAACAAAGAACTCACAGATTCGTGTGCTACAATTGTAACAAAAGGGGTCATTTCGCAAGAGAATGCAGGATGCCTAAGAAAAGGTACAATGAGAAGAAAACCAACAACATGGCGTTCAGCGCAGAAGGTTGCTCATCTGAACATGATGAAGACGCATGGATTTTAGATAGTGGAGCATCGAAGCATATGACCTACAGGAGAGAATACTTCTGCGAGTTGAACGAATCTCAATGCAACAATTCCGTTAAATTGGGCAACAAGCAGAGTATAAAGGTATGTGGCGAAGGAACTGTATTAATAGATAAGAAGGTTAATGGTACATGGGAGAGATGTAGACTTGAGCATGTGTTGTATGTACCTGATTTACGAAGAAATCTGTTTTCTGAAGGTGCAGCTACTAGAAGAGGATATGTCATAGTGAAGAACAATAAGAATGCTATGATAATGAAGAGCAATGTTGTTGTTATGTGTGCACAGTTGCAAGAGAACAATTTATATGAATTGGATATAAAAACAATCAAACAAGAATATTGTAATGTTGTGCAAACGGATATAAAAGTTTGGCATGAAAGATTAGGACACTTAAATGTCAAGGAACTTCAAAATATGTCAAAGAATGGTGTGATTCCAGTTACATTGAGCGGTGATCAGAATTTTGTTTGTGAAGCATGTCAATATGGAAAGCAAGCAAGACGCCCCTTCTTGAAATCTACCCGAGGTCCAACACAACCTGGTGAAATTGTGTACAGCGATGTGTGCGGTCCTATAGAAGAACCTTCTGTATCGGGTATGAAGTACTTTGTGTTGTTCAAAGATGGAGCTACAAGCTATCGCCATGTTTACTTTATGAAGCATAAGAGTGAAGTATTTCAATGCTTTCTGAAGTACAATGCCATTGTGAAGAATAGATTTCAGCGTGATTTGCAGATACTACATACAGATAATGGTACTGAATATGTAAACCAAGAATTCACATCTTTTTTGGAGAGTAAAGGGATAACGCATGAACGTACTGCGCCGTATACTCCACAACAGAACGGGAGAGCAGAAAGAGAGATGCGTTCTATCATGGAATCTGCAAGAACAATGTTATATGCAAAGGATATTCCTTTAAACTTGTGGGCAGAAGCTGTTAACTGTGCGGTATATTTGTTGAATAGAAATACATCAAGCCAGACGGGAGATGTTACGCCATTTGAACTGTGGCATGGAGTGAAGCCTAACTTACAACATATTAGAATATTTGGATCAATTGGTTATGTACATGTTCCAAAGGAAAAGCGAAAGAAGCTTGCCAAGAAAAGTGTGAAGATGTTGTTAGTTGGATATGACCACGACAATTATAGAATGTATGATCAAAATACCAAGAAGATTACAATATCACGAGATGTTAAGTTTGATGAATGTAGTATGCTGGAAGAAAGAAAAAGATATGTAGAAATGACAGTTGAACAAGAAGAAAAAGAACATTCTACAGTATCTACCCCGCTAAATGAAACCCAAACTCAAAATGTTGAACCTGAAGAAATATCATCAGATGAAAGTATGAAGAGTTTAGAAGATATGGATGAAAGTTATGTTCCTCCAAGAGGTATAAATTTGATGCAGGAAGAACCAAGAACCATCTCATTACGTCCTCGTCGAGACAAAAGATTAGAAGCAAATTTCACAGAATATGAACTTCCAAACAGTTATGAAGAAGCTATGAAAAGTCCAAATTCTCATCTGTGGAAGAAAGCTGTAGCTGAAGAGCTTCAATCACATGAAGAAAATCAGACATGGATACTGACCGACAAAAGTGAAAAGAAGCCTGTATCGTGCAAATGGGTGTTTGCTATAAAGAAGAATAGAGATGGAGAAATAGTACGATACAAAGCACGACTGTGTGCACGAGGGTTCACACAAGTCAAGGGCTTGGACTATAATGAGACCTTTTCCCCCACAAGCAGGTACGACTCGATTAGGGTGCTGCTGAGCATCGCTGCTAGAGACGAGCTTCACATCGAGCAGTTTGATGTGAAGACGGCCTTCTTGTACGGTGAGCTCTCTGAGGACATATACATGGAGGTGCCAGAGGGATTGGAAACTCAGCCTTCCAAAGTCTGTAAGTTGATTAAATCTATATATGGTCTTAAACAATCGTCGAGATGTTGGAATGAGAAGTTTAGTTCTTTTCTAACTAGTTATGGTTTCCAACCGTGTCCGTCTGATAATTGTGTTTTTGTAGGATGTTTTAACGATGTCAAAGTAATATTAGTTATTTCCCAAGTAGCATTCGGGGTTCTATATAAGACGTCTAGTCGTTCACATGTACTCTGCAAGCTGTGTATGTCAGTTGTATATGAGCTGTATAGCTTGCTATAATGCTTTTATTGAACCAGTTTGGGCACAAATTAGACAGCCTTAAGTTCACTATGGCTGTACATTAGAAGTATAATAGCATTATAATAGCAGTTTAAGTAGTAACATCGGACTTAAGGCTGACTTACGGCACTATATGGAACGCAGTGTGAACCATACAACGTACATGAGTGTAATAAAGAGTAATAAGTGGCTAAATACACAGCCTTCACAGTTAAAATCGGACAAAAGTACTCCAGTAAGCTACCTTAAATTCACTTGTGTCCTAAATTATTTCCATATTTTAATATATTAGTTTGTCAATTGTACGGAGTGCACGGATTCGGGGCAAACTAACTCCGGCGGATTATTATTATAATATAACACGCTGTAGTACCTGTTTTATATACTATAGCATGTTAATGTCATGGGAATGCAACTTTATCGTGAAATGTATACATATTGACAACTAAAATTTTCACGCGCCTCTGTAAAAACGCTTTATTCATTTTGAAACATTTAAAACTGGCTGAGAGGAAAATTTACATTTTCAGTTTTTGATATTTTATTGGCATTATAATTATACTACGGTTAATAATTTTAACATGAAACCAAAACTCATTCGCTCTATCTGCGTATTTTGTGATAAATCTGCATTAATCTTGTAGATTTATTTGGTAAATATTTAAGGTTACGTAGAACAAAATGGTGGAAATGAAATACGGCTATGTGAACTGTTATATAGCCTTCTAACAGCCTACAGTCCACAAGTGAATCATTTAAACACTTCTGTACAGGTAGTAAAAAAAAGGTTATTTTAAGTATCACAAACAAGTCCTAATACAGCTACTGGCTGTATAACAGTCTAAGACAAGTAAAGATAACAGCCTTTGGCTTTATAAATGACCAGAAGTGTTCTTTTAAAATGCCAGCTGTATAACATCGAACAAGTAGGCCGTTAAACAGCGGTTGCCGTATCTCTACCCTCCTATAATGCTCTTAGTCAGAAAGCTGACTAAAGGATAGTTGTTAGAGTATTATAACACCCATAACCGTATAAAAGTATTACTCTACACTCCTGTAAGTCCCTTAGACAGGCATAGGTGTAATTAATTACAATAATGCAGCTAATACATCACGAGTGAACTGTAGTAATGCTTTAAGTTCATCTTGGAACTAAATGTGTACTCTTAAATGGAACAAAATGCTACTTGGGTTATGTTGATGACGGATTATTATTATCGAAAAGTAAAGATGTTTTGTCAGATATATTAAATGGTCTTAAACAAAAGTTTGATATTAAGATTTTAGAATGTAATTCATTTATTGGTATGGAAATAACTAGAGAAAAAGATTGTATAAGTATTAGTCAGAAACAGTATATTAAAACGATAATAAATAAATTTAATATGTTTGATGCTAAGAGTAGTAGTACTCCTGCTGATGTAAATGTACATTTGTCTAAGAATACAAGTAAAGAGTCTGTTAATTTCCCATATAGAGAAGCAGTGGGAGCTTTGCTATTCTTGTCGTCTGTTTCTAGACCTGACATAGCTTATGCTGTCAATGTTGTTAGTAGGTATGTTAATGACCCAGGTCCTTCACATGTTGTAGCTGTGAAAAGAATCTTGCGCTATCTAATTAATTCTAAAGATGTGTATTGTTTATAAAGGTAATGGTGAATTAGTTGGGTACTCAGATTCTGATTTTGCAGGTGACTTGGACACTAGGAAGTCTAATACTGGTTATATATTTTTGATGAATGGAGGTCCTGTCACTTGGTCTAGTCGTAGACAAAGTACTGTAGCATTATCCACAACTGAGTCTGAGTACATGGCGGCAAGTGAAGCTGCTAAAGAAATATTATGGCTTAGACAATTTCTGTGTGACATCAAAATTAAGTTGATTAACAACCCTGTATTTCATAGAAGAAGTAAGCACATAGATATTAAATATAATTTTGTTAGAGAAAATGTGGCAAAGAATGTTGTTGTTATTAAATATGTTGAGAGTTCAAATCAGTTGGCTGATTTCTTAACTAAAGCTTTGCCAGTACAAAAATTTAATACAATTAGAGATAAGGTTTTGAGAATTGTGTAATATGGTTATTATAGTGTTTGTTAATTAATTAAAAGTTTTGTTTCTAGAGAAAAGTTTTAAGTTGTAGTAACTTATAGTGATGAGTGTAGCCTATAAGTTGTAAGTTGTTTTTGAGATATGTGCCTGATAAATTGTAACGTCTACCTTATAAATTTAAGTGGGAGTATTGAATAATAAATTTATAAGATAGATATCTTTGTAAACGCTTTTGTTTGATAGTGTCTCCACAAACGTGCGCGATTCTGTCTTAGAAAAATTTGTCATGTCTTGTCAAGTTGTGCTCTTAAAAATAAAACAAATATTATAGAAATCTAACGACTTTTAATTAAAATATTGCCGAATCCCAATAAAAGGTTGATGATTTCAAATCTCGGAAAACACTCAAACATGGCTTTCACATGTTGCAACAACAATACTTTACAGCGAATTATAGTTTAAAGAGCTGTAAGAGCTAATAAATTCAGAAGCAATATCATCCAGACCGAGTTTTCCACGATCGGCCATCTGTGTAAAAACATATGCGCTGCCACAGGTGCTCTTTCCGATTGAAGAAATATCCAGATCAACAGAATTAAGCAGCTTTTCATTTTGTATGCACCTTTAATCTCTTTTGTGAGAAATCATCAACAGACTGTCAGCTGTGGGTGCAGCGTGAGTGTCAGACTCTTACTGGCTAAAACCCATCATGTTCCTTCTGGAGCCCTTTATGTACCCAGGCCGCGGCAAATCGCACGAATAATCCCGCAGCCCCAAAGGTACCTTCGAGCTCATTTCCATAGAAGAACACTATTAAAAACAAGGAATTTAAGTACTATATAGGCATAAATAACTAAGAATGAGAGGCCGTTGACAGTTTGCCGAGCAAGGTAAGAACATTAAATATTTCGGTGTAGGAACACTAAATATGTTGTAGCTCTTAGAGCATACGATCATAAACTACGCTGTGCAAAGAATGTTATAGCACTTCACGCTGAGTTAGGGGTGCCAAACCCTTTCTAGAAAATTTTCAAAAAAAAAAAGATTATTTCAGGTTCAGAAATAGCATTATGTTTCTCGTTTGTATAGGTAGTTAGAGATTGTCAAGCTTTATTGAGAAGAAAGATTTACTATTTAAATGTAATTATTTGTGTTATTATAATTCCTTAGTTTAAATATAGTATTAGTAGAGTAATATAGTATTAGTAGTACTTAATTAACCCTCTATTGAAATCGTCTCAAGTGTGTCTTTTAGGTGTTTTATGGGAATTAATGCAGAGCTGGTTTCGTTGCTGGCATCCCTAACATTATCATACACAAAGCCTAATTCATTAAGCTGTGTTTACACTCCGGCTTCCTAAATAGCGTTAGTACCACAGTGCTAGTTCGCACGCATGTCCTAAATGCTATTGTGAACTCCAGCTATATTTAATTTATATGACTAAACTACTTAATATCCATGAGTTATTCCAAGATGTTTCTTTTGGTAGGTAAGAAGCCCGGCATTTTACTAGGTAAGTGTGTTAATGCAAATTGATGGATTCTTATTAAACGCTGCTCGGAAAAAATATTAATATGAATTAATATTTTGCTCTTAAGGCTAAATTAAACTTTTACTAAGTAAAATAAATGTGATATTTATTTTCATCTCGCTATATTTACCTTATGAGTAGCCGCACACTGCAGTCGGCAGACCGTTGACCCAAAGTTTTTTCTTTTTTAATCCTGATCGGTTTGATAACAGTTAAATACCTAATCGTTGTTATTTGCGTACTAACATTCATTTCCATACTGATTTATGAGCCCGATCCAATTGCCAGCCAACTAAAAGTTTGCATTGTGTACCTAAACATAGTAAAAAAACACATTGTAGTTACTTCCTTTTTTATTACAGTAAAACATTTCAACTCGAATTATCTACTCAAAGAGAATCGACGAATATCTAACAAAGAACTATCTATATCTATGTCCCCTTTATTTCAAAGGAAAGCTTGTAATTTGACGTCCCAGTAACGTTAACTTACTTTACTCAACTTCAGCATCTACTGTGAGTTTCAAGCCTTATTGTGAAAGTAGGTAAGTGCTCATTCCAAACGATTGACTATAATACCTTAGTTATACCTGTCCATCAAAAAGTTACGAATACCTAATCAATATCAGAACAGAAAAGTTGATTTGGACTACTAAAAGTTGTTACAAAGTCTGTTTCTTACTTAGAACATTAAACTAACTGGAGACGATAATGTCAGCCCTTCCCCTTTGCCACAAGTAGGTATGAGACTTTTTAAGTAGGTATGAGACAAGTCTAAGCTTTTGTCAGCTATTCTACTTGATATATGTAAGAACAAATATTTTTTTGATTGTTTTTTGTATGCTAACGGCTCCTAAAGTACGAAACCGTTTTGAAAATTTATTTCACTCTTGGAAAGCCAGTCTATTCATACTCGTTCAGATTAAACGAGCTTAAAGCCATTTATTATTTGAGACGGGAAGCAGTTCCCTCGGGATGCGAGTGTAGCCGCAAAAAACAGCTAGTCCTTATTATAATAGCATAGAGTTTTGTTGTCATGGCGGTTCCAGCTGGTTCTATGCTCTTAGGTTTCATCGTAAGTTTAGATATAAAGTAGAAAGCGCGTCAAGTACTCGACAAAGCAGTAGTTTTGAGCGAAAGTTCTTACTTCTTCAGAAGTTACGACAACTTCGTCAGTTTTCCGTCTCTTTAAATGAAATGTCTTGCAAATGGATAGATTTGGAATAGAGAAGAGGGTAGTTGGACAACTAGGTAAGTATATGTCGGGTAGTAGGTTCTGTAAGCAAAGTTAGTTAGTTTGTGACTTAACTACATAAAGGTTGTCATTGTTAATTTAAAACATTTCTATCTGTATACTTATCAACTATCTTCTAACTGAGGTTTTTTGAGGTGAGGGACTTGATTTGGAGTGATACACACAACAACAAAAAAAAAGTCGTGGTGGCCTAGTGGGTAAAGAACCAACCTCTCGAGTATAAGGGTGTGGGTTCGATTCCCGGTCAGGCAAGTACCAATGCAACTTTTCTAAGTTTGTATGTAGTTTCTAAGTATATCTTGGGCACCAATTCCTGATAAAAAGTTGAAGGAAAACATTTTGAGGAAACCTAGACTATATTATATAGTCTGAAATCGCCAACCCGCATTGAGCAAGCGTGGTGATTAATGCTCTATCCTTCTCCGTGTGAGAGGAGGCCGCAGCCCAGCAGTGGGACAATAAAAAGGCTGTAACTGTTACGAGCTTTTTTTTTTATTTGTGTCAACATGTATGTAACTTCGTTTTTTAAAAAAACTCTAATTTATGGAATCTTTTTTTTATTTTTAAATAGTGTATAGATTGAAATTAACGAAAATTAAGTTGGAACGCCAAAAATATAGCTAGAATAATAAATATCTGAATACATAATGGAAAAAGCTATGTGATCACTTCCAGAATGTGACTCTATTGAGTATGATATTAACAAAAAACTACTCAAAATATATGGATATTAATTTTTAAAATATTAAGCTATAATAAAAATATATTTCTGCAGTGATCCCTAGTTATGAATCAAAATTAAATTCCTGTCCATCGAGCGAAAACAGAACAAAACAGTATTTTATAAAGAATTTTAAATATTTTTTTGTTTAAAATAAAAAACAGGGACAGTCACACCACTGAACGCTTGAAAAAGATAAAGCTTCATCTACATGGACGCTATTATTATAATTATGTAATATTCCAGATCAACATTTAATAATAATCAATAAATACTTTATAAAACTATATCTTTTTAATAATGCTATATATCCGAGTGCTCCAGGGAGAGTATACTGTCCCCCACCTCCGGCTTGCCGGAGTGAAGCATGACGGGGGATAGGTCTCCCGCCTCTTGGCTTGCCTTCATCGGCCGGTCAGAGTGGAGTCGCTAGAGCAAGGTTAGTCCTGCTCGGAGGGTAGGTGCCTCGTGGTAAGTGGCGAGTGGGCCGGTGATGCTGGACCCACAGGGAGCGCGTGATCTGCGTTTAAAGTCCGCCGAGGTATCCTCACCCTTCTCAGCCGCTCATGTCCCTGTTGCCCTCTTGTTGCTTTTCAGTGACTGATTCCCGGGGGCCCAGTAAGTGAGTTGGCGAGTCTCCACCTGCCATTTTAACATGTATTTAATACATTGTCATCGGCAGGTGCCATAGTTCCCGTAGTTTCCCCATTCCTAGTCCATTAGCATCCCATCACAATAGCCTAAGTAGTTTTCATCCATAGTTAGCAATAGTTTAGTACAGAACCGGGGATTGTCCTTGGGTACATTTCTATAGTGTATACAGGGATAATCGTCGGTTTTGTGTTACCATTTCATTAAAGTTGTCTCAAGGGCTTCAGCGTGTTGGCTTCGGCCCCACGTTCGCCTTCCAAAAATCCGGAACTCTGTAGTCCCGTGGTCGGTTAGAGACGAACAAATAATAACAAAAAAATATTGTACCTCGTTTACATAAAGATTGTAAACATGAATAAAATAAAATTGATCCCCACAGAAAACTATTATTCTGAATTTCTGAAACAACATCACTGTTTTCCATGTAAACTTAACTTTATAGGATCAATCATGTTGTGACTTTGAGCTCAGCCCGTATGTGACCATAGATTTGGTCACAAAACGGAAGTCACATTTTCATACTTGCCGATTAAAAAAAAATTATAAAAAAATATTTGTGGTTCTTTTCCATTTAATGTCATTTTAAACAGTAACTTAAAGAAATGACGGTGACGGTTTCTAGAAATAAACAGCAATCCTAATATTTGGTTACGCTGTAGTAAAATTCAAACACATATCTGAACATAAATTCTGTTCTTGTACGGGGCCAGCAACAAAACGTCTACGTTCCTCAAAGTCCTTTTGACTTTAATAGTAAAGTAAAGTAAAACGCAGTAGTATGTTTAAGTAGTGCCTGTTTCAAAGTATTAGGACCCAAAAATTGTGGCTTAAAGTACAATAAAATGCGGTCACAATACTGAATGTTCAGGGCGGATCAAAATTTCATCATCGTAATTTTATACGTTTTTTTATGTAAATAAGCCAGAATATTACAAATGAATTGATGAATATTATTAAATGATGACATTTAGAAACTAAACCCCTTAAAAAAAGTATATCGTCCGTAGAAAAATCGCTAAATATTCTTGATCGAATCATACAAATTCAGCTGGGGACAAGCAAAAAAAGCCTACTCCTGTTTATTTGAATGCTGTTAAAACAAAATAATGAATAATTAGAACAGAAACTAATATAATAAATTAAAATTAAATGTATTTTCTTTGGTTCAGTATTTTAAAAACTCAAATAGTTAATGGGTTTAAGAATGAAATTAGGTCAAATCCGGGGGACAAGCAAAAAACGCACTTTACACAAATAAAAAAAAAGCTCTTACACACAAAATTATTGAAAGAGGCTGTAAATTTATATCCATGTGTATCTCTTCCCCTTAGTTCCTGCCTGGCGCGGGTGTTACCATTGGCAGAAGCTAGGTACAAAAGGTTATGAATAGATACTCACGCTTCGGAGATGAGCGCTCGTAGCTTGCAGAACACGATGCCGAGACTGTACGGGTACTGGTGCCACGATACTGACAGGTCGTTTGGCAGACCTGCAACAATAAATACATAGTCAGCAGGGTAGTATCAGGATATTAAAACCTGATTAATTTAGCTCTCGTGTGTATATTCCTTGAAGGTTTACGCTTGCCCAATAATTGGATAACAATTTGCTACTTTTTATAAGCACTTAGTACCTATCTAACGTTACTAATTTATAAAAGTATTGACAGTTGCCTACGGTTTCACCTGCACGTGAGGAAACTATGTACTTCTTGCATCCTAATAAAAAGTGCCAGCCTACACTGGGTACTATCTATTTAGGTACTAATTATGAACACGTAAACCATCATTTTGAAAACGAGACAAACAGACAGATTTACTTCCGCATTTTTAATAAACCATTTGTTAGGCTTTACTGTCTATAAATAACAACACTGAATGTCGTACGCTGGAACACTTTGGGCGACAGGTTCTTTTCAAAAAGCCCTCATAAACACGTGCCCTTTCCAAGGGTTTCCTAATTGCCTTCAATTCATACTACAGCCGACCTGAAGGGTCTCATTATACGGTAAATATAAATATTATTATTGCTTGGATTGTTCGTCTATTTTGGAACCTTAAAAAATATATTTTCAAAAATATTTCAAACATACAACTTCAAAAATATTTTTGAAGTTGTATGTTTTTTCCAGTAGTTTGGTGGTCGAAAGTGTGATTTCAAAGTTCCAGAGAAAGGGATATAGTATAATGTATTTTGCTGTCATATATTGTGTACCTACTTAGATATCATAGCAACCTACACATACCTCTAATATTTTTTCAATTTTCTAACGCAAACTTTCTGTCGAAAACGTATCAAAAATGGTCTTTGTATGGCACGTCTTATCCCAGTATTTACCAAACGATGCAATAACGTAGCTTTATATAGCGCCGCATTTGTGTAGCTTGCACACAGCTTGTTCTTTGAGGGCTCGGAGTATTGAGGTGCTGTTTTATATGCAAACTCACCTTTGTGTCGAACGTGTCTTTAAAAATAGGGATTTTGGACGACAATGTTCTGTTACACGAGAATAGTTTTGTAAAAGTTAGGGTGCTTACATAAAGGAACAGGTTGCCGGTACAGACAAATCTGTACAGATCAGTACCGATCGGTACAGTGTTGACTCGTATAAAGAAACAGGTGAATCTGTCCTTAAAGACAATCAAAATTAAACCCGTATGGCACGGCAAGTTACAACCTGTTTCTTTATAAGTGAGTGAATAGGATTACTATATTGAAATATTATACCTGCGCTGATCGGTACCTACCCGTACAGATTTGTCTGTACCGGAAACCTGTTTCTTTATGTAAGCGCCCTTATTCATGATATTTATATTTAAATATGTTCAAGCGTTATTATACATGAACAACATAATGTGGAAACAATGCAAAAACCAGCTTATTCCCCGGTGTCTTACGTCCCCGAACTATTTTGTACCCCCGGATAAGAACCCTAAAAGTTTCCTCGATGATTAGGCTATTTAACAAATTCAGATCGGACGTTCATGAGATTATAGTTCGGCCATTCAGAGAATGCGTTCCTGACACGTCGCGATTGAACTGACGACGTAACTTTGCAATGGCGTTGCAGTTACGATAAAAATATTTTTGCTGGTTGTTTACCGTTTTAACAATTGAGGAGCATTAAAACAACATTATTATATCAATAATCAATGAATGTTATTACGTCGTCAGTTCAATCGCGACGTGTCAGGAACGCATTCTCTGAATGGCCGAACTATAGCTCATGATGTACAAAACAAACTTTTCAGCTTTATAATATTAGCTGAAATAATTAAAATAAAGGTCATCACGATATAAAATTAAACACTAATTAATAAGCACATTAATTTAAACCAGTACCTATGTATAGTTGTCCAGGGTCCGTGTTTAACGATATCGGACATGACATCTCACCATTACTGTCGCTAGCTAATAATAATAATGCTTTACGAGGTCCTTGCCTAGTTGCTATGGATAAATAATATTTTTTTTTTATTATAGAATACTAAACACCAGTGATTTTGTCTACATCCAGGGAAACTACGTCCTACATCCGAATAAAAAGTAATCTGACTCCGTTTCCTTGCCAAATTTAATTTTTAAGTCTTTTCAGCAGTATTAGAGTGAAAGTGTAAAAGTTAACTTACTATCGCATTTATAATACTACATTAATTACAGAACTAAGAAGAAGAAGTAGTCTCCGTAAAACAGATAATGACCAAACATTTTAAATATTTTCATCATTTTCAAACTTAGATATACATGGTCTTACCACAAAAACTTTAAAACGTCAGTTTATGCCTTGTCTAAAAAAATGTCAAATTATGACATTGACATACGGTTCATTTTGCAGCCAAAATTTTATTAGACAAGTGTAAAACAGGGGTTAAAGTTTTTGTAGTAAGGCCAAAAAACTTTAAGATCAGTAACTTGGTCTAAACTAGCGTGATTTATGATAGTAGGTATTTGATCAGACTTCTTCTTAACAGTTGTTTAGAAAAAAGTTAGTCAAAATCAAGTCAGAACACTGTAATCGACCACATGATCTAGACACACAGCAGTGTGTCCCCCAAGTTCGAGCAAAAAAAGCGACACACCGGCCGTGGGTTATATTACACGAACCATTTCGGGCCAAATTCGACCCCCCTGTAACTCAAAATCTATTTTATTTACGCATATCAAATTTCTAGTATCTGTTGAGACCCCCTCACTTATCTAAAATACAAAATTTCATTAATATACCTATTGTAGGTCTTGAGATATTGACGTCAGAAAATCGCTATTTTTACTATACACTCACTGACTGACTGACTGATTCACTGACTCACTCATCAAAAACCTAGACCACTTCCAATGGTCGTATTGACTTGAAATTTGGCATGGAGGTAGGTCTTTATGTCAAGGTAAAGGAAAAAATCTGAAAATGGCCAAGTGTGAGTCGGTTTAAATTTATACCCCTAAGGAACTAAAACGAACTAAAATCTATACTATATTTATATAATATACCTTCGAATGGTACAAAGGTTTGTATTTAGTCAAAGTAAAGTAAAAATCTGAAAACGGCCAAGTGTGAATCACTTTCGAAAATAACGAATGTGTAACTTTGATCCACGAACATAATATATGATAACATGTCATGTCAGTCAGTTGGTAAATCTAGTCCATTTAGTTAATCTAGTTCATTTCTTTGTAAGAAACATAGTGCATAAGTTTTAATAGAAAATTAAATACTTGATTCATTGCGTTTAGTAGGTTTATAACAAGGTGTATGAAAACTTGCCAAGTAACATCATTAAAAAGTAACTATTTTTAACTGAGGTATGTGTATGGAACTTGGTACTTATTCAGATCTCACTTCTTTTATAGGCGAAGCATTCCCATATTATCGAACTTGGCAGTCTTTCACATTTTTGTTTTGGGTGGGATTGACTTTACCTTAAAAAAATTACCAAACGTCAAGCTGAAAACCATACCTAATAATAAAAATTGGACCTCAGAGTACGTGTAATCCCGAAATAATTGACAGCTCTGTTAGATAGACTTTAATACCATATAGAACAAAAATAACAAGGTTATAGAAATAATCCAAGGAGGATAAGTCTCTCTTTTACCAAAATATTTCTTGCTTGCGACTTTCAGGATAGGCTTAGGTTACTTGGTGTAAACACTGAAAGAAATTGTCTTATCTCGAACGCAATACTACATGTATATACAGATTATTTCAGACTATTTCATGACCATATTTTTAACTATTGAAAAAAAGGATCTGAAACTACATACATATATGTTTCATAATTTCACGGAAATCTCTACAAATGTTCGTTAAACTTGCAGCAAAATTACGTAGAATTCATTTTTTTACTTTTTCTCTTGAATTAATTTCATTCGGTGTGTTTGATTCGTTCTGATCCAAAAGGTGTGCGTTCACTGGTAACTTTCACACTCTTAACTAATAAAGAAGAAGGATTAAATCGCCTCAATTATACAGACGAAAATGCTTACCTACATCGTATATTTGCAAAACAGTTGACAGTCTAAATGCAAAATACGTGTTCATCTGCGCAACTGTCAAACTGTGACTTGAGTTAGGGTAAAAAGGTCACATATGTCATTGTATCAATGTTCACATGAACATGTTTATTCTCTGTTTTATCTAGACATAACAAAAGGTAACCCATTATCCTTACATGATTCCAGTAGGTCTGTATGGCTTGATATGTGAAATTCTTAGAACTTTCCAGAACATGAGAAAGCTTCTAGGAGTTTCAGATTTTGTTTTGTTTACTTCATGTTATAAGTTGTTCTGGAAAACACTTTACTCAATAAAAAAGAGATTGACAATGAGAACCTCTTTTTAAAATCAAACACATCAAAAATCGTTTATTCTAACTTGGGTGCAAAACAGTACTTTTTGAACGACCTTCAAAAAACAGTCTCCAAAACGCCCACCCTTCAGCACTTCCTTTGTGTTTTTGCTGGGAAAAAAGGCGCAACAAACTCCCCAGCAACTATTTATTTACTCGGTTTAAAAAAGAACGGATGAAAGAGTTAGTTGTGTGGAAGACAATGAACGCTTAAACTGCTTTGCATATCTATTCTCAGCAATAGAACGAAGCTGAGTAAAACATCCCTTGTTATGAATATGTATTCCAAAGTCTACAAACACTGTGAAATTCTCTTATAAAGTTATATCTGTCACCGTAAGATTACAAACATCGTTAGATTACAATCTATCTCGAGAGATTGTAAACTGTCGAATTATTGTAAACCGTAACACCTGATTGCAATTTAACGCATTATTTTTCGCTATATTATAATCTATCGATGAGAAATTGTCAAATTGTCAACTGTCCGAAAGCTCTCCCTGATTGGTCAGTCTTTTTGTAAGATCGAGAGCGATGTAGAGCGGTCAAATTGTCAACTGGCGTAGAACGGAATGCATCTTGCGCGCTGATTGGTAGAACGTCAAAAAAGACAATGTTCTTTGCAACTCCCGGTGTCACAGCTCTTTGACGTGCAAAAATAAGTGACGGTTTAATTTTTTATAAAATCAAAAATTGTACTTAATTTTTAAGACTCAAATTACACACAATTAAAAATTGTATTAAAAATTGAAGTTAGTAACGAAAACGAATCGCTGCAAAACCGACTCCACGTAGTCTTGTCTGCCCTACCCCTAGAGTGCAATTCAAAACCGCGTAGGCGCGGAGGGGCGAGGCGGCCTGCGAGCTGAGGCGCAGGTAGTTTCAGCGCTCGCCGCCGCGGCTGAGGCTGGCCGGCTCTGCCGGCCAGCAAGCCGAAGCTGCGGTGGTGAGCGTGAAAACCATCTGCGACGATAAGCTCGCATGGGACCGCCGGAGCCCCGCAGCGCCGGAGCCGTGACAGAAGTTATGCTTGCTGCATGTTGCATGCTTACTTCCATGCTGGGTCAATTAATATGGGATGTGTTATATTTTAAACAAAAAACTCAGTAGGTACGAGTTAAAAAATTAGAAGGTAAATAAATATTTTTATGATGTCATTTAATAGTATTTAAGAAGTTTACTGTTAGAATGCATGCTACAAATTTAGATGCAAAAAAATAACCATCATGCTGAGTTGTATTTAGAGTGGAAGATAACTCGTGGCTAAGATAGTATTATTTAGATGCTCGACGCTTTATTAATTGTGGCTGACTTAGTAATTTAGAAGGCAACATACATTTTTGGGGGCGAATAATGATATTAAAAAGAAGCCTGTTTAATTAGCACCCCTTTTATTTTATTTTTAAATATTAGTTTGTATTTGAAGACAAAATACCTAACTGTATTTTTATAACAGTTATTTTTATATAAATTTAATACTTAAAGAATTTTTGAAGAGCATTTATTTTATTTAACTGACACCTCTATTTCATTCCTAACTCTACGGGAACTCCATGGGAACAGAACGGCTGGTCGTGATTGGTCGATCTTACAAAAAGACTGACCAATCAGAGAGAGCTTTCGGACAGTTGACAATTTGACAATTTCTCATCGATAGATTATAATATAGCGAAAAATAATGCGTTAAATTGCAATCAGATGTTACGGTTCACAATAATTCGACAGTTTACAATCTCTCGAGATAGATTGTAATCTAACGATGTTTGTAATCTTACGGTAACATA
This sequence comes from Helicoverpa zea, assembly GCF_022581195.2. Lineage (NCBI taxonomy): Eukaryota > Metazoa > Arthropoda > Insecta > Lepidoptera > Noctuidae > Helicoverpa > Helicoverpa zea. The sequence goes on along the minus strand of NC_061464.1, from coordinate 12,463,387 downwards.
TCTATACATATAATAAATCTGTAAAAAAACTGTGTCTGTACATTGAATATATTAAAAAAATAATAATTGGGTGGGGTTTAGAAACAGTAATGGAGCACAAATCCAAAAAAAAAATTCTGTCTGTATGTCTGTATGTCTGTATGTCTGTTTGTTTGTACACGCTAATCTTCCGAACTACTGAACGGATTTCAATGATTTTTTCTTTGTTGTATCAGTATTAAGCCTGGTCAACATATAGGCTATAATTTATCTTCGAAACTTGAAGACCTGATGCAGAACTCCAACAGACCAATAAAACTATAAGAGATACAAATATGGTGCGGTGGCAAAAATTGTTTCATTTGATGAGCATTTTCAGATGAAATAATAAATTTTATGATCTGGAACACCTGATGTGGAACCCCAAGAGCCCAGCTTCTCTGTACCATATACAGGTATGACGTTTTAGCAAAAGTTGTTCAATTTGATAAGCACTTTCTATTGACTTATACAAATTGAAGATCTAAAACATCTGATGTGGAACTCCAGGGGCCCAGCTAGACTATAGCAGATAGAGGTACGACGTTTTAGCAAAAGTTGTTCAATCTGATAAGCACTCTCTGTTGACTTATAAAAATTGAAGATGTAAAACACCTGATGTGGAACTCCAGGAGCCCTGCTAGACTATATGAAGCATATGAAGATATGACATTTTAGCAAAAGTGGTTCAATCTGATAAGCACTCTCTATTGACGCATTTTTCTTTTCTCTCTCACACAAACAAATAATAACGAAGATACAACAACACTTGAATTTCGTATTAAGTCACTGCTTAGTACAAATTTTACATCCCTAGACGTGGCGTCACGAGCCCCCGCTCTCTAACTTTGTTGCGTTATATCTCATTATTATTTTGTATGTCTCTTCCAGACCTCGGGACTACAGAGTTCCGAATTTTTGGGAGGCAAACGTGGGGCCGAAGCCAACACGCTGAAGTCCTTTTGAGACAACTTTAATGAAATGGTGACACAAAACCGACGATTATCCCTTTATACACTATAGAAATGAATCCAAGGACAATCCCCGGTGGACGTCGTTAAAAAAAAAGACAATCCCCGGTTCTGTGCTAAACTATTGCTAACTATGGAGGAAAACTACTTGGGCTATTGTGATGGGATGTTAGTGGATGACAATGTATTAGGTACATGTAAAAACGGCAGGTGGAGACTCGCCACCTCACTTACTGGGCCCCCGGGAACCAGTCACTGAATAGCAACAAGAGGGCAACAGGGACATGAGCGGCTAAAGGGTGAGGATACCTCGGCGGACTTTAAACGCAGATTACGCGCTCCCTGTGCTTACCATGAGGCACCTACCCTCCGAGCAAGGCTACTAATCCTGCTCTAGCGACGGCTCCACTCTGGACGGCCAAGCCAAGCCAAAGGCGTGAGACCTACCCCCGTCATGGTTCACTCCGACCGGCCGGAGATGGGGGACAGTATACACTCCCTGGAGAACTCAGTATATATAGCCCCGCGGGGTCGCTACTCCCCGTCATCAGCCTCAGATGTCCTGCGGTGCCTATATCTCATTATTATTGTCGTTATTATCTCAAGAGCCTTTGTCCCAATTATGTTAGGATCGACTTCCAGTCACGATGCAACTGAGTACCAGTGTTTTACAAGGAGCGACTGCCTATCTGACCCCCACAACCCGGTTAACCGCTCAACCCAACACCCCTTGGTAAGACTTACTGGCTTCTGACTACCCATAACGACTGCCAAGAATGGAATGTTCAATGACAGTCGGAACCTACAGTTTAACATCCCCTCCAAATAACGGTCATTGGTATCCAAAATATACGTAGAAAGTACATACGAACTTAGAAAAGTTGCATTGGCAGGCACTTGCCAGACCTGGAATCAAAGACGCACGCTCATACTTAAGAGATTGGTTCTCTACCCACTAAACCACCACGAATTCCACTAAGTCACCACGAGTTTGTCATCTATTTAATGTTTTTTTACGTAATATTTTTGCCACACACAAATGCGGACTAATTAGAATCACTACTTTTATCCCTATGTTCACGTCTATTGCGACTATTCAGATCTTTGATTTTGCTGACTCCGTAGTCGCTGGCATAAGGGACAGGATCCGCGTACGAAGTCGCGGGCAGAAGCTAGTTATTTTAATAAAAACATTGCTAGTAGACTATCTACCGCCTCTCTTGTACAAACAGTTCCAAGAGTTGGAAATAATAGTTCCATCAGTTTTCATACATATTTGGTATCGAACTCGAACCCTTTTCGTGAGGGCTACATATGTGTGCGTTATTTGAAATCTTGAGATCGCTTTTGAAGCACAAGATTGATGTTACCTGAAATAAAATCGTTTAAAAATAGTCCTATATCTGTACTGAGGGTACTGTTTGTACCCTACAGGCTCCGAATCTACTGAACCCATTTGAAAACTTTCACTGTTGGAAAGCTTCAATCTTCCCGAGTAACATATTATATTTTATCCCGCGGGCAGTAGTTCCCACGAAACGCGGGGAAATCACAGGAACACTGCTAGTAACAAATAAAGAAAAAAAAACTCAACAGCATTTATTAAAATCCCACTGGCAACGTTTTAAACGTTATGAATTACCCATCAAGTATAGGTAAAACCTTTTATTAAAAAACCGGCCAAGTGCGAGTCGGACTCGTGCACGAAGGGTTCCGTAAATTACAGTTAAATCAACCTATCTCAAAAACTATAAGAGATACTTTGATCAAACCAAAAATCGTTGAAAGAGTTAATTAGCATGCATCACCTCTATTTTTTTTAGAATTTTATACCCCGTAGTTATAAAAATAGAGGGGGGGGGACATACTTTTTACGACTTTGAGAGCTGATATCTCAAAAACGGTTCACTTTAAGAAAAATGTTTTTTAGAAAACTTTATATCATTTTAAAAGACCTTTCCATTGATACCCCACACGGGTATGTACATCGAAAAAAAAAATTTCATCCCTCAGTTACATGTATGGGGGGCCCCACCCCCAATTCTTTTTTTTACTATTTAGTGTCATATTTTTGTAGCGGTTCATACAACACATATTCCCATCAAATTTCATCACTGTAGTACTTATAGTTTCCGAGTAAATCGGCTGTGACAGACGGACAGACGGACAGACGGACAGACGGACATGACGAAACTATAAGGGTTCCGTTTTTGCCATTTTGGCTACGGAACCCTAAAAAGGTTAACTTTATAATTGTGTTTTAACTAGATCATTAGTCATTTTGCCAATACACCGAGTAAAATCTTAGCAGGTCAATTAAGAACAAAACTATTAATTTTACACTCAGTTGCACAAAAAATGAACGAACAAGATTGATTACCTCTATTTTTCCTTTCTCTATAATCTTACAAAGGTAGGTATTTTTTGCTGGGTCACAGTGTAAAACAAGTTTTTTAGCAAACGACCCGGATAATCGGACTTTAACCGTCCATCACAAAAACGGGAATCGTAGTGGCTATCCGGTAATTACCGGCCGGCAAGTAATAGCCGTAATTACATGTTGTCGAGTTATGTTCTGAAATAAAAGAGTCATACACAGTGTGTTTTTATAGGCAAGCTGTCATTTCCAGAACTGATAGATATAAGTTCTGTTGATTTATGTATCTATAAAGATAAGGGATATTAATTTTTGGTCGTTAGGCTATTGAAATAAAAGAGATGTTCTGTAGTCTATTGATAAGCTTATCAGCTTACATACTTTATGAGTATGAAGGGAGGCATTACATTATACACTACAATAATTTCACGAATAGGATGACTTTAATGTGTACGTTAAGGAAAAAAATCAGTGAAGCATTTCTTTCAGGATGTATTTGTGCTTGTTTTGTTTACTCAAAGCACCCACTGCAGCATAAACTGCCTGGTAATTAATATGACTTATTTTAATTATTTCAGCCTTTTCCTTATTCGCTTTTCCTCTTAAAATCCTCTCGAAAGATAAATGCTATCTTTAAGTATAAAGAAACAATGTTTTGACGTAGCATTGTTCTCAAATATAAAGAGTACTGAAATAAACTGCCGACGTTTAAAAAAATAATGAATCTTCAGTTTGTGACGGCATTTTGTTGAAAGCCGCCCGATAACAAATTACATACAATATAGATCATGATAATTTGTATAAAGCCAGAAAAATAAAGCTCTTTTATTTTATTTTATGAAAGAATGGTTAAAGTAAACGTTTTGTAAATAGCGGGAAAACGTGCTTTGTTTTAAAAGTGTATACTAAGGCATTAGGAAAAGGCATGTCAATATAAAACATGACTACCTAAACAGTTGGCAAAAAGTTTACCCGATGGTTGGCAAAAAAAAAAATCGCATTCCAATATTTTCAGTCGGTCTGATAGCGGCTAAATACCTGATATTGCAATGTGTGTACTATCATTCATTATCAAACTGACTTAAGTATTAACCCAAACAACTTATCAGCAGTGTGTTCTAAGTTTGATAATTCTTATATAGCAATTGTTCTAGCCTGGTTGTTGAAAATAGCTGCCCATTTTTTATGTAATGGAGTGTAAACGGGCCGGCCGGCAGTCTGATGGAAAGCGATTATCGCTTAGTTGAGGTTTAGGAGTCACTACAGACTAGCTAGGCTTTTTAAAAAGTAGCTACTTTCTTTTTTGTATGTATACTTCAACATAGTAGGTATAAAGCTGAAGAATTTGTTTGTTTGTTTGTACGTGCTAATCTAAAGTATTTCTGCGTTAGACAGCTTATTTATCGAGGTAGCCTATAGTCTACTTTTTATCTGGATTCCACGGAAAGCGTGGTAACGGCTGACGAAAGCTTATCCTAAAGTATATAGTCTCAAAGAAATGCATAAGTGCAGAAACTCGAGTTACACAGTTCTACATAAAACCTACAATACAGACTTATATTACAGAAACATAAATCAGCTACAAACGAGGTACAGCTCGCAAAACGATACGTTTGTCGACGCATACACGAGTCGTCACACAAGCGAGTAGGTACCATCAGCACCACAGCTACCCACGGAGTAAGGAAAGATGATCGGAGATAGCAGAGATGCCATAATGCAGGTAGGTCAGATGCCTTCTTGTAAGTCAAATATGTACGTGGTCATGACCAAAACGATTAGTCACGAGTGAAGTAACGAGGCATTCGGGTTCTTTTTGACATCTGTCAACGATTTTTGGTATTGTAAAAAAAATAATGGATCCAAAAAAAGGCATATACGGTACGAAGACAATACCGTTCCTCGTCCTCCGTACACCCGCATTTTGGCACGCTACTTTCGGAGGAGATTTTCCGTTATAGCACCTTTTGTTATCAAATGACTCCTCTCGTTGTGGGTTAGCAGTGGTGAGTTAGTGTCGGACTCTTACTGACTAAAACCCATCATGTGCTTTCGTAGACCTTTTATGTAGGTACCAGAATCGCGGTAACTCTTTCTAATGATCTCGCAGCCCCGGCAGGCCTTGGCCCTGCTGGGCCCCTCTGGGGTTGCTGACATCTCTTTGAGGAGCGCGTGGAACAGAACACGGGCCTGTTGTCTTTTTCAGACGGAGGGACGATGAGCCGTTATGGCACCTCTGCTAGTGATGTTGTTCTGCATGGTTGTGGCAAATGTAACGGATCGTGAGCTCGCATGCACAGCCAGACATTACACAAATCTACACGCTATTGGCACAGTTATTGGTAATACTAGCTATGTAAGTGGACGAAATATTACGCAGTTGAGGTTACGTCATTTTACAGACTTAAAAAAATATATAATTAAAATGTAATAAAGACGAAACTATCTTTTGTTTGTTTGTACTCGAAGCTCTGAAACTACTGAAACGATTTAAAAATTTCTGTCAATGTTTTGAAGCCAGACTATTCCCAAGTAATAAGGGGTATATTTTACCCCGGTACGTGTAGCAGTTCCCACGGGACACGGGAAAAACCCAGGTTATTAATAAAATAAAGTGTAATTCATTCTTCTTTTCAGTCTATATAAAGTAGGCAGTAAAGTAACTATGTATGCCGTATATAAAAATAAAAAAAACGAAATCAGTAATGAAATGCAAAAAGCGATTAAACTATTTCAGCAAAAATACGCTTAAAACAACTCTTTGAGTACAGCTAACATCGTTGACATAATTTCATTGCACGCCGCTGTAAAATTACATTTCACTGCACGTTCCCGTGATAGGTTATTATGTAAAGACATTTTTACGAGCAAATACAGTTGAAGTAATCAGTGTATAAAAACTTTTTAAAACTTTCTTCAATAATAATGTATTCATACATACATATAAATACAAATCTTATCCTAAGTCTGACAAATACTATGAAACTGAAAACTGCATCAAAATCGGTTCAGTCAGGCGTGATATACCTAACAGCGCACAAACATACAAAACACACAGATCAAACTGAGAAATCCTTTTTTTTAAGTCGGTTAGGAAAGTAATAAATGACTTTTTTTCTAAACTACCCACGTAACGTAAAAGTATTAATAATGTCGAGATATCAAATATTTTTTTATCCCTTACGAAAATATTTGACTTTCGCCTAGCTTGAGGGAAGAAGAAAAGTTTTTTCACTTTTTCATTTATCTGCTTATCCTTTCAAAAGAATGTTGTGGGCGGGATATAATATATTACTGAAACGCCTACACAGAGGCAAGTTATAATACAATGTTATTCAATTGAACTATAGAAACCTTTATGGGATATCAATGGTGGCGTCTAATGGCGTAATCTATGACGCATGATCGCCTACTGTGAAAGCAATATTGCTATGGAGCTTGTTGCGCCACTTCTTCTTCCCAGCAAAAACACATAGGAAGTGGTGAAGGGCGGGCGTTTTGGGGGCTGTCTTTTGTAAACTGACGTTCGAAAAGTGACGATTTATCAGCCTAAATTGAATAAACTTTCTTGAGTTTGAGTTGATCACTCTTGCGGTGGGTTGCACCATTTAACTATAACGATAACCGAACCATTTTCACTTGATTTCAGGCTGGTTTTGGTTTAGGTGCAAGCGATTACCAATAACTTAAGTTGACTTTATACAGAAGTGGTAGGTATGTTAAAATCAAGTTGATATGCAAGCGGTTAAGATTCTCGTGAATAATTTATGAGAGATATAAGAAGCGAGGTAACTAACTAGATTTATAGAGATAGCATGAAAATATCGCCTTGTAATATTTGACACGTAAATACTACTTAGAAAAGATCAAGAGTTAAACAAAAGGATCACGAGAACACAATTATTTCATGAAACTCACTTGTTATGTTTCATAAGCTGTTAAGCAAAGATATACACTTGACAATGTAAGTACCCATACCTAAGTGCTATGATCAATGTACAGAGAAAACACATAAGTACCATTAACAATTTCTAAACAATAATATATTTCTGAAAACACGAGACGAAATCCAAAAAGCGTTTCCATTAATCGCCATGAATAAATAACGAGCATTTAAAGACAGACTTTTCTCTTTAAAAATGAAACAAACCGTGTAAATATACAATCCACACACCTGGATCTTAAGAGGGTGAACTCAAAAATCTAGTTTTTTGAGTTATACTTACCTACCATTAAATTCCTTAAACGAATACCCACTGACCAACAAGACAGATTTAATAATATTTATGTTCTGGCTGCATACAAGAAGCATTTTTCTATATTGAATGAACACTACTACCACCTACAGGCACAGTTTCAATATATTATCTTATAAACAGTTGTGAAGCTACTTACTAACGTTCGTCACTATGTCACTCACACACGCATGTGCTCGATGCACGACACTCAGTACTGACAGCACCGGTAGCGCCGGTAAAAGCTCGTCGATGCACATGCGTGTTTGAGCGACATTTTTACGAACGTTAGTAGGTTCCTTCAAAACTATGCTATCTTTATGCTGTGGTATAAGGACGGAGGAATTAGTTATTAGTTCTACGTTTTTTCTAAAACAAGTGTTTTGTTTTTATTAATCCTGAATAGATATAGATGTGCGAATTGTAAATACACTCGAGTGCAAATAAAACCAGTCACCGCTGTGCCGATCGCGCAAGGTTCAGGTATGAAATCATTACACTTAATGGAAGAAAAACGAGGCAACTTGGATTTGTTCCAAATGCAAACACGAATTCTGTATTTAGAAAGTTTTATGACTTTCTTGTTCCTTTTGTAAATATAAGAGGAACGCAAATGTTGAACTTTTATTTAAAAAAAGCCAAAGCCAGATTGAATTTTCGCGAATAATATGAGTTAAGTACCCCTTTAATCCGTGTTTATGAGTATTATTTCACAAATATTATGCAACTAGCTGGTGCCCGCGACTTCGTCTGCGCAGGTTTAGTATTTCGAACAATATGTTTACAAATTGTAGCCTATGTGTTATTCTGATGTATAAGCTATATTATTGTAAAGTTTCATTAAAATTCATTCAGTAGTTTTTGCGTGAAAGAGTAACAAACATCCATACATCCATACATACAAACTTTCGCGTTTATAATATTAGTAGGATATGAATCAAAAGTTTAAGATTGTAATTTAGGCAACATGCTTCTTATTTATTGAGTTTTAAAAAAATCTTACCCTTTTACCATTATTTAATAAGGCTGAATCAATCTATCTGCGTCTTCTTTTATTCAAAAATTCAGCCAATATACTTACCACATGTAGGTACACACCTTTATCAAGCTGACATCCACATAATATTGATCATAAAGTACAGTTGACATCACCAGTGAATAGACAAGCTTTTCATTGAACTGTCAATATGGCGATCCCTTTTACTTGTTCGCTTAAAGCGGATCGTGACGTCAGTTTTTGTGAACTCAAGTGTAATCAGCTGTTTATTGATTTAAAAATTACTGTTTTAATTTTAGACTGCAGTCTTTGAAAACTAGTAAAATTCAATTGTTTTATGTCAAATTATTTTCAAGGGGTACTTCAGCTTCTTACAGATATATACTTACTCAACTCAGACCCCGCGCTAAACTAAATATACCTAAGTCTAGATTAAAAATGCACTCGACAAGTCCCTACGTTGTGTCTATTAAATTGTACAATAAACTACCCGCACAAATAAAAAGAGAAGATAAAATTAATATATTTTAAAAAAAACTTAGACAATTTCTTATAAGTAAATGCTACTATTCCGTTAACGAATACCTAAATGATAAAAATATAAAGACATAAACAGTCACACACACATACACACACACACACACACCCACATATACGCGCACACACACAGCTTCCAAGTTTACAGTATAGATTAAGGGTCTCAGCACACATATGGGATCGGAAAGGGATCGTCACCGTATCGCCTCGAGCCGTTCAAAATGGTTTGTATTAAACTCCCTACTGCAACGCACACTAATCGGAATAATAACGTAATCGCCTCGCCTCGGAACAGGCTCCGAACTTGAATTCCCGCGCTTACGGCTCATCGTCCCCGCGCTTACGTTTCTCCGTCCCCGCGCTTACGTCTCTCCGTACCCGAGCTCACATCTCTTCGTCCACCCTTTCCCCTTTCCCCTCCCGCGACTTGCCTGCTAAAGACGCCGCCATTCGCAAGGAGTATTTCATTCGTGTTGTGCGTATGTTTTATTTAAAATTTTAAGTTCGATTCAAACACAAAATAACGATGCAAAGGGAGAAACTTATTGAAGAAGTGAGAAAATATCCATATTTATATGACTTAAGTGATGCTTAATACAGCATACCAGGGGGCGGCGAGGCGTAAGCGCGGTGTCGCCTAGCCGTAGCCGAGTTGACGTACAGGCGCTGCTGATACGCTTTCGTTACGTGCATACGGTAGGTTGACGCCTGGTTGACAGCGAGGCGAAAGGCGTTACGGTTACGATCCCTTTCCGATCCCATATGTGTGCTGAGACCTTAAGTGTTTAAATAAAATAAAAAAAAAGAACCTTTAAAATATAAATATGTAACTTATTTGCCTATATAACTACTTTAGTCTTAGTGAACAATAATAAGTAACATAGCCGATAAGAGCTTCCTCTCTCCTATCCCACTTATTTTGCTGTGCCCGAAAGGGTCCATGTGAACTATATATAAGACTACCACCTAAGAATACACATGGAAAGCAAATAAAGTATTGAGTATTGAGTACTTAAAGTATTTTTTTCAATAAACTCCTTCAAAATGTCTATAATTTTGTTTTTCAATATGTTAGGTACTTTTTACAGTTTTTGGTGACTAAGTGACCCATGTAGCAAACCAAACTCATATAGTAATTTTATTAGCTGTTCCTCGTGGGCCTCCTGTCTCATTTGAACCTATTTCCACATCCGGATAAAGACAGCCTTTTCCGATAAATGAGCCAACTAAGACTGTAAAATTTATTTAGTAATATCTGAGATTACGAGACTTACTGCCACACTCAGAGTCGTTTAATGGTTACTTAAGTCACTCCTTAGTGACGAAATGTCATACAAATCCTTCACTAAGGAATGGCTTAAGTAACCATTAAATGTCTCTGAGTGGGGAGGGTACTCTTCTTCTTCTTTCTCCTGCCCTGTTCCCAAATTTTACTTGGGGTCGGCGCAATAAGTCATTTTCTTCCATTTTCCCCTGTCACTCGTCATATTGACTCACTCCCTTCCTATTCATATCATCTTTCAGGCAATCCATCCATCTTTTCTTAGGTCTTCCTCTTCCTCTCCATCCATCTACATTCATACCTAGCACACACTTTGTTGCATGCGTATCATCCCTCCTCATTACATGCCCATACCACGACAATCTTCTACTTCTCATCTTTTCTGTAACTGGCGCTACTCGTGCTTTATAATGCACAACAACATAATTGGTAGTTCATACTACGATTCAATAAAACTGTTGGGAAATCGAAATTAAAACCTACCAGCCTTGATCAAAAGTTATACCGTTCAGAAAGTTCGTATGCAACGGCAACATGAATTCAATTCCAAGTTGTCGCCAATCGTTGCTGAACGAAACACAAAAGTTATGCTGACACAGTTCGTACAACTTTATTGTATATCTATGGTTTTAGCGATAGAATTTACTTAAGATAACACTCTTATTTTATCTGGATTATCTATTTTGTGATTAAACTTACGAATTCGAAAATCATTATCCGCACGTTGAAATAAAATTAATCTAAATTAATATTATGCAGATGTAACATTTGTTTATTTGTTTGGACCCTAATAAAATAAAATTGATAAAATATATCCCGGAGAAATATTAAGGGTACAAATGGGGTGTGTATGGGAAATAGCTCTTCCCAAGACGCGAGTGAAATCGCGAGATACGGTTAGTCTATACTAATATTATAAAGAGGAAAACTTTGTTTCTTTGTTTGTTTGGTTGTAATGGATAAACTCAAAAACGACTGGACCGATTTTAAATATTCTTTCACCATTAGAAAGCTATATTATCTGCGAGTAACATAGGCTATATTTTATCCCGTTGCGGGCAGTAGCTCCCGTAAAACAGCTAGTATGTAATAAAACAACAGTTTCGTAAAATAAAAAGAATAGAGTCTTATGGATCTCTATACCGAACACCACCTAAATCAGTTTAGTCTATCTACAAATCAAAAGAAAAATTCTTTATACTAAACAGAACTCCGCAATGAAATAAAAAAAATATACTCCAATGGAAAAATACGGTGGCCAGCCAATCCATCTTCATTGTAAAATCCAATAACTGAAGTAATGGAAATATCGTATTGAGAGGTAATAACCGCAAAGCGAGGACAATTGAAGCCTCCCGGTGGCTCAACATCTCTTTATATACCTCTATATGCACCACTTTAGTTTTAAATGCGTTTTAGATGATGTTTATGATTTTAATAGACAGTTTTAGAATGCATTTAGGAGTTAATACGATATATTTTTTTCGTAATCTAACCACAACTGTGTACAGTAGCTTATAGCACTTCTATTCAGATCTAATCTTTTATTCAAATGAATATCTCTTCTTGAAATTATTAAGTTTTATTTAGTTCGTTGGCAGAATTTTCAATTGGTATTTTATATACAAAAAAAGACCGCCTATTCCTTTTTGGAGAACATCATTAAAATTCCTGCCTGAATTTAACACAGTATTAACTAAAACTATTGATATAAAACCATTCGTTTCAGATAGGTTTCTAAACTACTTAAGAAGTCCCACCTCTGGATTCATCGTAAAAAAAATAAAATTCCTAAGTAGAACGACGAATGAAATTAAAACAACTTACCACTAAAAAAATAACCAAAATCTACATTTTAAAATAGCGTCTACTTACTGCGGAGCTGCATGAAACACAACACAAACACAAAACAGTGCATTTTGTTTTTTACACACGAAACGTAAATAATCTGCAGGTTTCACACGAGTTCATGTTCACTAAACTACGGGTAAGTCTAACTTTCTATTTGTTGAAAGCGCTTTTAAATCGAGTCCTTTCATTTGGGAGGTCAGAGACTTATATTTTTTAGGGTTTTGTATCCGTAGGGTCAAATGGTCCTGTTGTTAGATGTCCGTCTGTCACCAGGCCGTCTGTCTGTCTCATGAGTTTCTTTTTAAACGGGTCTGTTCACAGAATACAAGTATTGTTTTTAGCGTGACTTTGTTGGCCTTTTTATGGATAATACAGGACCCTTCGTGCGCGAGTCCAACGTGCACTACTCTTCTTTCATTTTCAGGCACTGTATTATGAAGGGAAATACTAACTACGCCTTGTCATAATCCATCTTCAGAAAGTAATAAGTAACGATGTTGTTTTTATTACTATACTTAGGAGAGATTTCACACGAGAGACTGGTGGAAGTTATTAGTTTTGAATGCAACAGCTACTTCTTCTGTATAGCATCTAGGAATATTTTAGAAATGTTGCTATAAATTATACCAAAAGCTTTCTATATAGTACAATATAAAATATTAATTTAAGTTTCTCTACCTGTATGCACAGATTGCACACCTTTAACAATTACCTACAATTGTTTTTTATTACATTCTCTAACACCTATTTTTTGTACAATCAGATAAACAACTGCTCTTTACCAGAGCACAGGACAGGACACTTAACCCATCTACGTAGCAGTCAATCCGTCACCCAGTGAACTGGCCCACATAATTCCCCTCCATTCTTATGGCGAAACTAATTCCCATGGGCCCTCTTGAACTTCCACGCCCTCATTAATATACTAAAGAAAAACACCAGTTTGGGACTACAGGCGAACATTATTAAGGTCACAAAGTCGTTTAAAATGTCAGTAGGTCTAAGATAGGTGGATAGCCGAAGTCATAAGGCACACTGTCAACTCAGACAGATTGAGAAAGTTTGTAAGGTTTTGGCAAGAATGGATGACCGAGGATGGATCATCGATGTCATAAGGCACACTGTCAACTCAGACAGATTGAGAAAGTTTGTAAGGTTTTGGCAAGAATGGATGACCGAGGATGGATCATCGATGTCATAAGGCACACTGTCAACTCAGACAGATTGAGAAAGTTTGTAAGGTTTTGGCAAGAATGGATGACCGAGGATGGATCATCGATGTCATAAGGCACACTGTCAACTCAGACAGATTGAGAAAGTTTGTAAGGTTTTGGTAAGAATGGATGACCGAGGATGGATCATCGATGTCATAAGGCACACTGTCAACTCAGTCAGATTGAGAAAGTTTGTAAGGTTTTGGCAAGAATGGATGACCGAGGATTGATCATCGATGGATGGATTGTGTGAAAGCTGACATAATGTTACATACGAGTTTTTAAATAGAAACTAACCGTTTCGTACTTTGCGGTTTTCCGATGAAATTATTTTACGTACCAAATGCGCTTTAGCCCATACTTAAATCACTTAGGCGGTCAATTTTTTTCTGAGATTAGCGCGTTCAAGTAAGCTCTCCAATTTTATAATAGGTAAGTATTGAAACAAATATATTTTTTCGTGAAATAATGTAGTTTATTCAGAATCGTATTTCCACAAAGTGCTTTTGTTAAAAAAGAGCTTTTTGAGCTCACAGCTCAACCAATCAAATTAAGCCAAGCTGGCCAGGGTAAATTGGTGTATGAGACATAATTGACAACATCATTTTTGATTCAGTATGTAAACCAAGTAACAACTTGATATAGGTTTGTCTGCATATTCATAACTGAACCGACAGTTTATTGAATTTAATAGAATATTTAAAAGAATGCTAAGTCGCCATTTGAAGATAAAGTCGAGTCCACATTTAAGTAGAGTCGCAAAGTAAAATTTATTATGCAAAATACATAATATTCTAATTGGTATATTTGAGAGGGTATGCTTTACTGTAAAGGTAATTTACTGATGCAGGTACCTGCGCATGTTTTATGATTTACCTGACAGTAACGTAAATGTTTTACGATTTTCTATAAAACAACTCAGGTACTAACTTATTGTACCCATGTTATTATAAATTGGATCCTTTTTCTAACATGCAAACACATGTACTTCATACACAGAAGTAAGCGATGGAAACCATACTTTTTGTTTGCCAAAATTACGTTGCTTTTACATTAAAAAAGCAACTTAAATAAAAGCTTTTAAAAAGGTACAAATTCAACATAATTGTTTAGAATCAAATATCTTAATTATATCTTTTGCCTGAAAAAGTCCAAGGAACAAACGTTCATTTAATTACAAAAACTGACCTCTTGAAGTTCAAAGGTTTTAAAAGGTACAAGTGCTGGAACTAAAAAGTAAGAGGTCTAAATCTCTTGACCTGCTTCTGCAAAGTGGTGCTTCATTACTAAATGTACGTAGATAAGTGTTGTGAACTTGAACTTGAGAGCTTTCTGTCGTTGGTACACAGGGTCAGTTCCTGTTTGTGACTTGAGAAGAGTTTCTTTGTTCTTTTGTTCCGTTTGTGTTGTACTAGCTTTATTTTTAATCCATTAGTAAATGGAAGTTTGTAGGTATTTGTTTTATTACTTACAAAAGATTTCTTCATAAATGATAACTTGTGGTTTTTCAGATCGCCCGGTTCGTACCGGCAGTATTACCAGAAAAATCTGCCAGTTAATTGTCTTCACACCTTCACTAAAGTAGCGTATTAGCTTCAGCGAGACAAAGCCAACTGAATTAAAAAAATATAATTAAGTATGTACATACGTTTCATTATACATGGGTTAGGTACCATAACATCTACACCTATTAATAAAGATCCAAACCTTCTACAAACCAACTCGTCTGTTATACCACAAGATCTATTAGACATACAAACAAGGAATGCAAGAGCATTGATTATGATGCTTCCTCAAATGGATTGCATCAAACACACAGACATACATACATACATACACACACATACATGCAGAAATCTCCGTGTATGCCTCTCCTACGTAAACGCTTGCATATCGCACGTATTAGATACTAATAGTATTAAGTACACAACACGTGGTGTGATTTGAAGGCAGGGATATGATATAATATATAGGGTATAATATTCGACTGTAGCTGACTTGCTACGGATAACTACATAGGTATCTATACTACCGTGACAAACAGGAAACATTTTTTTTTGTTGGTTTTTAACTTAAACGCTCCGAAACTACTGAACCGATTTTATTTCAATTAATGTAAATATTTTGTGAATAAACACTGAAATGAACACTTAATTTAAGAAGATTAGTGTTTGTATGCTTAGTTCGCTACGTTCTACAGGTATGTGTAATAAAACAATTTGAAAAATTGTTCACTGATAGAAAGTAAACTCTTCCCGAGTTACATAGACTATATTATTTTTATCCCGGTACAGACAGTAGTGCCCACGGGACGCAGATGATCTTTACTTTTATATTTAACCTGTTACTACGGGTTTCATAGCTATTATTTATACCTTAACCTGGGCCATAAAGGTATCTTTATTCATATTTATATATCATAAATTTTAGGACGAATATTTTGGCAATTAAATGTATGCTGACGTAATATTATTACGGACATCGTAAAGGGATTATTAATTGTCCTGTGGTCTATGCTCAATCATTTTGGGTAGGTAGTCGTAATAGATATTTAATTCAGTAAATATTATGGGTCTAAAACTGCCAACGTTTATATATGTGTGTTGTTTTAATTACCTCCATTTTTATTAGTTTAGTTTTCCTCTTTTATGTAAGTATAGATTTAGTTTACATAGAAATAACTTTCATTTAGTTTTATCCTTGTCTTGTGGAAATATTTTATGCTTTTCTCATGCTAGACGATATTTACTGTAGTAACACAAAAATAATTAATTTATTTATTTAGGATTTATACTACTCATAAACACAGTATTTTAGTAGGTACAGTACCTATTTTCATTAAAATCTGTTACCAGTTAAGCAATAAACGCGACTGCTTGAATTCGCATATTAAATATTCATTGAAATAACTCTTAAAACTAATTAGTATTCTCAGTGCATCGTTTCCATCTATCCTTAGTTCCTTACATAGAAAGACTCGGAACAGAAACTTTATTTACAACTTCAAACTTTCAGTTAGTACGGAAATTGCCTTTAAATAACTTCAACTCCTTAAAGATGATCTACTTTTCAGTATAAGTTTTACTTTAGTTAGAGTTTTACTCACTTACCTACTAGATTCACAGGTAGGTATTTCAAAAATTATTTAATTAAAAATATATCTATATGTACAGATACTATGTTTACAGTTACAAAATGATGGTAGAAATAATTGTGCATAATTGCCACGGAGGAAAAAATAACAAATGCCCTGCTTACACTCCATACAGAGAGTGAATAAGGCATCTTACGTACCCAATGTGAAATCAAGTAGGTAACTACCAAAGCCTATGCAGCAGCTTAGAAACTTACCCTGCACAAACACTCAAACCCGAGCCGAATCTAATGCTCAACCAATGGAAACCTCAGATTACTCAACTAAGTACAGACTCAACTGAGTAACAGTTGAATTCAGATTATCCACACCTCACTAGCGTCGCTCAAAAGCCGCTACTGACGCATAACTAAGGCAACAAGAATTCCGGGGCTGCGGGTTGTTCCGGGGCTGCGGGTTGTTCGAAAGAGATACCGCGGCCCTGGTACATAAAAGGCCTATGACGGAACACGACGGTTTTTAGTCAGTAAGAGTCTGACACTCCCTCACCGCTGCTAACCCACAGCGGGAGGGGTCATTTGATGATTTTTAACGTCGGAAAAAAAAAAAAAAAAAATGCAACAAGAATTCTCACAAAGGCAGTAACATACACAGTTATTTAAACCCGAAATGTACTACGTATAGTACAGAAACAATTGTAAACTAACTACGTACATCTCACCAGTTCAACCACAAAATTGTTCGCATTACTTAGAGTAGACTGTGTGACTCATGGAGAACAGAACGACTAGTAGAGAGGTGTCATAAAGCAAAATCTCCTAGGAAAGTAGCGCGCCAAAATGCGGGTGTTTTGTTCGGGGATGAGGAACGCTACCAGCTCCACCATTACAAGCTTTCTGTGGAACCCGCCCATTTTTTCAAAATATCATCAAGACCAATCTTTGTCACATTGTTTTTGATTTGACAAGGAACCAAAACGCCGAAACGCCTCGTTAGTTCTAGGAACTACAACTAGACCTACAAGAAGGCGCCTGACTTACCTTCCTTATAGCATCTCCGCTAACTTTCCTTCCTCCGTGGTGTTACTCCAAAATGGCGACTCGTTATACCATTTTTAAATTTCAAAAAGGATCGCTTAGCATAGCAATCGCGTGGATTTGAATTTCGTAACTGGTGCTATAAAAGATTTTAAAGGCAATTTGGCCCGTAAAGGTTTTAAAGATGAAAAGGTCGCATAGAAAGGGCCAACTTTAAGCGATAATTTAGCCTAAACTTAGGTGTTGGAAAACTGTTACAAAGTGTTTAAAAGACTTCGTTTTGAAAAGAGAATTATTATCATATTTTATCCTGCTTGAAAACATTTTGCAGTCTTTTTTATCCATCAATAAGTTTTGTACTATACAAGACTTTCTTTATCCCATTATGCTCTACTTTTGAAGCATGATGTAATAAGTCTCCAAGAGCATAAACTTACAAAAGGAAAAGCTGAGTATTTTACGAAATGACTTGTAGATAACACATCACATTTCAGTTTCTATGATGTAAAGCTAAACACAGTGTGGCGGACTAAAACCTTTATAGTCGGAACTTTTTGTGTGTGTGTTTTATTTTATATTTTATTAATTTTTCTCCGTCAAAATAGTCTGACAGATTACAATACTTTTTACAATCTTGCTGAAGCATTTTTATTAAATACAGTCCTATTCAGGCCTGCGTAGTACGCTTATGAGCATCTCGCTTAGATGCTACAACAGAATAGTAACTCAGTTATTCTCAAAACTAGCTCGGGGTACAGGGGGAAGCTATCTCTATAATAATATGTACTAGTCGGTCATGTTAAATGGTTTGAGTTTAAGGCAGATTAACTGTAGTGGTATGTAACTATTGTAGTACAACAAATATAACTGAGATAAATAATATTTTGTGAGTATCTAGAGGCAAAGTAATAGCCGCACGGGGCAATGCTTGACGCGGTATGTCCGTGGATGGGGTGATCAATCTTCTTGGAGTGACTTAGTTAAATTAGGCTAAGTCCCGGCTATAATTTGTCTTGGCTGCCATAAAATGAAATAGTGAGTTTCAAGAGCTCTCATTTCAGATTTATTTCATCACTGTTGAACCATTGTGAAGGATTGAGTAAGGTGTGTATATACGAAGTCCTGCCCCATTAATAGAACATTTTCAAACTTTTAATAAATATCATCTTTTCTAGATCATTTAATATGTAACATATTCAAGAGGATTCGATTTTTCACTTCAGGCGATCTGGTTTTTATGGCGTGAAAATGCTAACTTAGCGAGCAATAATATGCAAAGAGCCCTTTAGAAACTCCAATATTGAGCGCACTGCACTCACATTATGTTAGTAAACTAGCTTTATACAGTGGTTTCTCCTCTTCTTATAAACCTCGTTTACCGTTTTATTTGTTTTTGTTTCTTGTTTGTAGGCTAAAGGCTCCGAAACTACTGAAACGATTTGAAAAATTCTTTCACTATTTTAAAGCTTCTCTCTTCCTACGGGATGCCGGCGAAACCGCAAGAAAATAATAATGATAATACCGCAAGAAAACGGCTATATGAAGTAAATAATTTTACGTTTTCTATATTGTCAATATAAAGTATCTATGAATCTATGAATTTATTAGTATGTTTCCATTTTTATTTGTCTGATATAAAGAATAGAATCTTACCAATATACGTATTATTGTATTAATTTGCTGAAGAAAACGAATTATTCAATGCTCCATGCTAAAGTTTATTCCGGCCAAAAATAAAACAAAAACTAGCTATTTTTAATACTCATACACAACTATTTTAAGATTAATTTAGATTCGTAATTGATAGTATTTATGAACGCCTTTAAAATCTGCAGAAGTATATATTTCACGCCCAAGTTTTCTCACCGAACTCCTCCGAAGATGACTTGGTGCCTATTACCATAAGTTAATTACTCATACATATGATTATGATTTGATAATATTAGCTATGCTGAAGCTCAGTCAAGCTAATTAGGTACGCCCCACGCTTCAATAGGCACAGACTACAATACCTAGAATTACCGATTATATGTGAAGCTATTAGCTTAAGCCAGTGGTTTCACCCGCGACTTTTGGGAACTATTTTACCCCCACGGATAAAAAGTAGTAGCTTTCTAAATGAGCCATATTATACTATCCGTTTGCCCGCGCCTAGTGGTGAATAATGCGCTTATATCGGTATAAAATATAGTCTATGTTTCTCAGAAAGTATAGCTTTCTAACAGTGAGGAAATAATTTAAATCGGTTCAGTAGTTTCTAAACCGTTACGGTACAAACGAACAAAAAACAGTTTCTTCTTAATTACATATATTATATAGTAGGTATACCTCTAGGTAACACTGAAATAAGTATGCAAATCGGACCAATAGTTCCTGATATTAGTACCTCCAAGCAAACAAACAAACTATTCTATCAGTATAGATGACGCAAATGCGATGACCCAGGTTGGATTCCCGGTTGAGGAAGTGACGTGGCAGTAGCGGATCAAAAGCCTTTGTCGTAGCTTTGTAGTCAGCCCCACGGAAATGTCCCACATAGATATAGTATCTAATTTTGTTCACTTTTCAAATGGAAGAAATAGGTTGTTTTCGAAGAATTTTCTTTGCAAGGTGCGTTTTTCATTCGTAGAAGTCTTGATATGTTTGATACTATTTTTATTTAAAGTAGTAACTTCTTTGTAATCAAGGTTTTTGTTGTGTAATTTTTGCTCTTGCTATGTGAAATTGAGACTCAAATACATATTACAAAGACTGTAAATTAGTACACAGATATATCGTCACTTGTTTTTACGATACAGGTAAAATTTGAACCAAACAAGCTAGGTTCTAGGAAATATCCACATTATAATAATATTAGGCTAGAAATAATAACGAAAGCTCTGCATGCTTACATTAAAAGAATTTGATCTGAAGAGAAGGTAAAAATACTAGAAATGCTCTTTAAAAATACTAGAAAAAATGCTCTTGATCTCTGTCTCTTTATTAGTTCGGTAAAAAAACCCACGAACATACAAAAAAAAACAGTTTAGACATATCTATTATAATTTCTCCTACATGCACTTCAAAGATGTCAGCCACAGTTTGAAGCGTATTTTCTGCATCTGTTATTTGTTTGTTTATCATGTCCTTTCTATCTCTTTGACGATAAACCATTATATTTTTAGGCTTATGTTTAACTGATCACCAGAAATAGTAACAAATAGCAGACAAAAATAGTAAATGATCACCAAAATGAAACTCGCATTTTAATGTAAAATGATAACCAAAGTTTTAACACTTTGCTATCCCATTTAAGTGAAATTACTCCAAAATAAATCATGCGCAAGCCAAAAATAGTAAATGATCACCAAAATTAAACCACCATTTTAAAGTAAAATGATAACCAAAGTTTTTACATTCTGCTATCCTATTTAAGCAAAATGAGTCCAAATAAATCATTGTTATCCCAAAAGTAGTAAATGATCACCAAAAGTAGTGAATGATCATCAAAATTATACCAGCGTTTTAATATAAAATGATAATCAAAGTT
Organism: Helicoverpa zea; assembly: GCF_022581195.2. Lineage (NCBI taxonomy): Eukaryota > Metazoa > Arthropoda > Insecta > Lepidoptera > Noctuidae > Helicoverpa > Helicoverpa zea. The sequence continues at coordinate 12,442,245 of NC_061464.1, read as the reverse complement.
TTTACATCTTGCTATCCTGTTTAAGTAAACTGACTCCAAAAAAATAAGTTCGGCCTGATACAATAAATGTAATTACATTATGGGGACCCTTTTCCTGCACTAGGGTGGAAAATTGTCTATTGCATGCCTCTAAACAGTGCGATAAGAGTGTGTTTTCGAGGGAGTGTATTGAGAAACACATTCTTCTTCTTCTTTCTCCTGCCCTGTTCCCAATTTTACTTGGGGTCGGCGCAATATGTCATTTTCTTCCATTTTCCCCTGTCACTCGTCATACTGACACTCACGCATGCATTGCAAGCCGGACACATAACTTAATATGGCATCATAATACTTTATTTGATAATAAGCCTACATTTTATGGCAATCACAGTGACTTATTTAGGCAAAAATAATACATTAATTTGGTCGTCAAGAGTTGGTGATCATTTACTAAATTTGGTGGTCGAATACAATTTAAAGTGAAGTCGTGACTAAAATAGCTGGTACTATTACATTTTTAGACTTTATTTTTCTGGTGTTCAGTAGATTTTTCTGGTTGCAAAACTAAGGGTATCAAAGCATTTTATGGTGGTCATTATATTTGTTCCCATATTTTTATTCGAAAAGCTATTTGTTTGACGTTTGAATAAATTGAAAAAGTCCTTTGTTATGTTTGTTTGTGGTTCACGTACGATGATTTATTGAGCTGTCTTTACTTTTGTGTTCTGGGAAAACTGTTTTTTTCTGTACTGGCCATTGAACTGACAGTGGAAGAAAAGTTAATAACTCTTTCTGTTAAGAATGTGTTTTGAAATCATAATGTTAGTTAGTTATCAATCGTTGGTTAGTTGTGACCTGTCGAGACAAAGTAACAGAAAAAAAATAACAAAGAAATAATAATGTCTGATTCTGACAAAGATTTCTGAGAATTAATTCCTTGCATAAATAGATATTTGAAATATGTTCTTTTTAAATAAGTAAGTTTTTGTCACAAAAATTATAAAATTCCATTGCTCTTCCTTTACTAAAAACCCTACTCAAACTACACTAACTCGTTGTTATTGGATTTTTTTAGAATATTTTTAAATTATTGAGGAAGAACTCAGGAAAATTATTTATTAATTCTTTATTTAGTGTAGCTAAGGCAGATTGTTTAAAAGTTATAGTATGTTGTTTTATTAAAACTGTTTATAGAGGTACGCAAGTATATCTCCAGTCATCGAACTAATATTAAAACCTTTGCCAGCAAATAAACAGAGTGTGATAAAATCAAAATGTTAATTAATGAAGAACTGAAAACTTAATTACAGTCATAGCGTGAAGTTTTCGAAATAAAATCAAAATATAATTTATTGAGTTAGCTACGCGTCAACAGTTTAAGTTAACCGACGTTTACTTGTGTTCATTAAACTAAGTTATTATTACTGTCGAAACTCCTTAATTACATTAGTTAGTGTTTTTCATAGAACTTCTCAAAAAGTTTAGTTGTTAACGAAATGAGACGATTCTTAGAGTGAACTGCACAATTTAACTACATACCATAGCCAAACCTTATGGTTCCACTTGCCGCCCAATAATCAAATCGGCGATTTGACAACTGAAAATATTTCGGTTATTGTTATAGTTAAATGATGTAAATATAGGTTAAGGTTTTACAGATATTCTTAGAAGACTACTTTATGAAGTAGGATAATACAAAATCCTCTGTCCGTGATTTCAATATATCTTCATCCAACTTTTATGAGATACTCGCCCGCACCTGCGGTTTCATTTGCATCTGAAGAAAATTACCTCCTACACCCGGATAGAAAATAGCCCAAAGTTTAAATAAAAGTATAACAAACTGGCTTAAAATATTATAAACATGTAATAATGATTTTTGATGTGACTTGGCAAGTTTGCAATAATAGTATGGATAAGGTTATGTGGATGGATAACCATTTTTCCGCATCAACAATACCTGCAATAGAAGATGGTGTAGATTGAGTTCATTTGTTTGTAAGGAAATACGTTTCAAGAATATCAATTGCGCCTTTTCCACGATTTCTGCAATCGAAACCTATCGGATTCCTGCCTTCAATCTTTAACACCGATCGATTCTTTTACATCTGTTTTACACCAATCTTCTTTTTATTGGTATCTAAAAATATCTTTTAATAGTGTCAAACTAGAACTTAACGATGGCTGGTGGGTGGATGTTGATTCTTATTCCTTTACACTGACATCACATCGACTTGCCTCGTTACTAACCTACATTTTAATTTTAGTGAAACACATACATAATACCAATGTCTAACCGAAGCCCTATAAAATAAAGTAGGAGTTTGGCGGCAAGCAAAAATCTACATTAAGCTATAAGTTCTTACAACAAGTTATTACTACCACAATTATGGATAAATTGTACCCAATAAGCCAGTATGGCAATTGGCACCCTTAAACACCAATCAACCAACACTAGAGTAATCTTTACTTATTACTATCATCATCATTCGAACGTAACAATTACACGTGCCCACTACTCCTATGCCTTTACTAAACTTCGCGAACTACTGATTAGATAAGAACAAAGACGATGATGTCCTCCTAGCTGATTATCGGCCACGGCGGCTGTTCTCATATAAGGAAATCCGCCAGCTGCATAGACACAAGTGCACTCACTATTCCTTTACTCTCATAGCCCCGTGGGATGGAAAACCGACACGACCGGAGAGAGATCAGGACCGATATTAACGTGGTGTCTGTACTCACCATTCAAACATAACACATACATATACGTACCAAGTAACTTCACTAAACATCACAAACTACTGATTAGATAAGAACAAAGACAGTGATATTAAGACCTGACAATAGACAAGGGTTCATGGACCCTCAGATATCACTGTCGTACGTGACCATATTAGTTCGATTCCTGATTGAGGCAATACGTGAGCGCATTACTACAAACGACACGAAAAATCAACGGGTTTTTGTTCGTCGTTTTCCTTAAAGGTATACTGTGAAATGTCGATGGAGTTCATGGGGGTCGTTTGACGTGAAACAGTCTATTTCCTTTTAGAGGACATAAAAAATATCAGTAAGTATATCTATTGAAAATGGTAAATGAATTAAACTTGCTTTCATTTACCAGTACATACATACTCATAGACGTATTGCCTATGAGTAATTATATATGTCCCCCGCTTACAATTGTATGCCTGCAGACGTAAATATTAGAAGGTACTTCATCCACCCAAAAACTAGCCAAGTTTTTTATGTCCTAACTAAATTAAAAATACCCAAAAGGTCAAGCTGTGACAAACACAAATTTTTGCTGGCTAAACTTAATAACAAGATTTTTTTATATCCTCTAACTAAAAAAGTACTAAAAACGCAGGACAAAAGAAAACTGACCTAATTAAAAAGATAATCAGCTTTGCGCGCAATCTAAGTATAGTGCCTTTATTCACAAGTTATTTAAAAATGATTCAACATAAAGGTAATGTGATGATGATGTCCTCCTCCTGGCTGATTATCGGCCACGGCGGCTGTTCTCTTATAAACAGATCAGCCAGTTGCCCAGGAGATATTATAGTGTAGTAAAAGTAAAAAAGGTATACTTCGGAATCAAGTGACAGTCGTGAGCCACTCGTGATCAATACGACAATGGTCAAAATATGGAAATCTTATTATATTGTGCGACGTAATATAAGCACGCGACTGATGATATCCATACAATTAACACATTTCATTGTGATTACTTAATGACGCACTAACAACACATACGCTGACAACTGTCGCATGCGACAATCTTGTCTCTGAACCGTACCTCAAAACTTCGATTACCTATCAGCCAGACGGGTATTAAAGTTATTTACGAAATCCATTAGAAAATATTCATTTAAAATTACTTTATATACTCGTATTCCCTTGGGCAAATAAATATAAAAAATAACAATTAAAATTAATTACAGTCATATAACCTTAGCTTTTTCATTTAAAGTTAAAAATGGCTAAATTAATCTGTTTGTTGCATGGACAATAATGGCGGAGTTTGACTAATTATATAGTCCATTTGTTATAATTGTGTTAATTTTAATATGCTTCATTTTTTATGTAATGATTTAAATAAGATGCTTATTTAATTTATGCATCTATATTTTATTTGCTCTCACAATGATATGACAGAGACACATTTATTTGCAAAATGTATTCTATCAAAATTCGTATTAATGTGACTACACTATCTGGCACTGCCAGCTAACAACGAACATATAAAGACTAAAAGACTAAAAGTTCAAATTCAAACATATAAAGACTAAAAGTTCAAATTATTTCTAGGATTGACCTTTTTTTTTTTTTTTTTTTTTATCGACGTAAAATCATCAAATGACCCCTCCCGCTGTGGGTTAGCAGCGGTGAGGGAGTGTCAGACTCTTACTGACTAAAATCGTCGTGTTCCGTCATAGGCCTTTTATGTACCAGGGCCGCGGTATCTCTTTCGAACAACCCGCAGCCCCGGCAGGCCTTGGCCCTGCTGGGCCCCGCTGGGGTTGCTGACATCTCTTTGAGGAGCGCGTGGAACAACGCGCGCCGTCGACACGGGTCTGTCGTCTAGAAAGACAGAGGGACGATGAGCCACCCGAACTCACCGCCCACAGACCCACGCCTACGGTGGCCGGGAGTCATCTCGCGACACCCGGCGCCCATGGTGTCTACCTGGTCCAGCGCGGCGGCCGGGATGAGAGGTGCGAACTCTCTGGCGTTCCGCCTCCTCCTTCTCGAGCATGACCGCTTCGCAGAAGGAGGCGACGGCATCCCATTCCCTCTCGCCCCGGACCATGGCCTGAACCAGGGCCGGACGCGAGAGGTCGCCGCCGCCCAAAGCCTCGACGAGGACCCGGCGGTGCCCTTCCCATGCGGGGCACACCTGGACTGTGTGGTCCACCGTGTCCTCGGGGCTGTCCGCACAATGGTGACACCCGGGCGCCTCCTCACGACCGATGCGGTGCAGGTACCTCCCGAAACAACCGTGTCCGGTGAGGACCTGCGTCATGCGGTACGTGAGGGCGCCGTGACTCCTCCCGAGCCACTCCTCAAAGAGGGGACTTACCGCCACGATGGTGGCGTGCCCTGCACTGGGTTGCGGCAGTCGCTCCCTCCAGGCCACCATGAGATCGCGCCGGAGCTCCGCCCGCTGCGCGACAACTTGCCGCGGCAACGGGGTTTCTCCCCGGCGCTGAGCCTCCTCGCGCCAGTCGTACAGGCGCAAGAAGACCCTCGCCTCCAGATCCCACGGTGGCAGTCCAGCAAGTAGGCCAGCTGCTTCGCGGGAAATCGTGCGGTATTCTAGGATTGACCTTACACAGACTTTTACTGTAACATACCAAAATTCCTAGAAAAAACAATTCCTCATTACAACAAGAGATCACTAATACAGGAAATAAATATGATTCCTAGCTAATACTTAACCATTTCTGATAACTTCCACAATAATATATCTAGCCACCTGTTCGTTCTTTAGGTTCAGTACATTATTAGTGATATTTTGAAACAATATGACATGATCCTCGTTATGTTGACACTAGTTGTGTGTCACGGTTTCATCAGTATCTCCCTAGGTTCTGTATATTGGAAACGTGTATCTCTTTACCACCTTTTAAATCATTTTCACGATTAGATTATAATAAGTTTAGAAGCTCTTGTTTGTAAATAGTTGATTTCTTTGTTTGTGACTCTTCACGCAAAAATTAAAAGTCCATAGTGCTTAACTATTTTACGCGCTGTAGGTCCTTATAGCTTAAAAAACGTTTCTCAATAATGGGTCCATGAAAAAGAAAAATAGCTTTTCAAATCTGACTTTTACCTTTGGAGATAAGCTTCAAAACGTAGTCAAACATACATTAATCTCTCTTTAGATAGAAGCTAGACTAGTATAGATACGATTTAAAATATTATTGTAGGTTGGTAAGGGCGATTAGGGCAAAAGGGTGGTTCGATTCCCAACTCGGACAGTATTATTGCGTTTTAAGTAATTTATGAGTTTAAGTTAAATGCAACTGGATCACGCAAAATTATAACACATGGGACATAATTATTACAACAGAAGTTTTTAACCTCCGTAGCTGTGATGAAGTACATACTTGGACACTTTCCTTGAAGTGTGAAAAAATACAAATAATAAGGTAAAGATTTATATGAGAACTGAAAAGTTCTATAATCTTAGAACACAAAAAAAATTGTCTCACTGAGCACTTACTTTAGTCACTGGAATATGATTCCCCAACTTTTGTTTAAATATTTAGATATAATATAATAACTATTTACTCCCATATAATTCCCAATACCTCAAACAATAATTCAAAATATAAGCACAAGTAATAAAAACCTAAATTACCACGAAATAACTGGCCTACTACGAGTCTACTCGAAGAGATTTCATTAGAAGTAAACAGTACCTTTGTATTATTTTCTGTTACTACTTCCAAAGGCATGTGTTCACTGTGTACATAAATGGCCAAATAAAAAAATAAAAAAACTTACCAAAAAGCAGCAACAGCAGATCACTTAACGCCAAACTGAACAAGTAATAATTGGTCGCAGTATGCATGGCAGGGTGCTTCACAATTACCACGCAGACTGCCACATTCCCCACTACTCCAGTCAGGAATATCACCAACAGTAACACAGATATGGGCACTATCTTCTGAAGAGGTAAGGTTCTGGGCCCCATCATCAGCCAAAGCATCTCTTCCTCCGAACAATCGAAGTGCGATAGGTTCGTGCATCGCTGGAAGAATTGCGTACTCGTCTCGTTCACGCGGAAAAATTCGGCCATTTTTATTTTTTGTGTTTTATATTTTATGTCATTTTTTTGTAATTAATTAATTCACTTTTTTGTGTACACTTTAATTTAAATAATATCGCTAAAGTAAAGTTTAAACTTTTATTTTGTAGCCAATTCCATATTGAAACTAAAAATAAATTTACCAATTTACCATAAAAAGTAACTTTAGAAAGTTGTAACATCCACGATCGTAGCGCTACGCTGCTACGCGACTACGCGGCTACGTCCGTAGCGCCCGGTCTCATGCACGATACTGGCACGTTTGAACTTGATGCATCGCTCTGAGGCTTTCATTGAATTTTAAAAATCGTTAGAATGAACTTTACTTTACGTTTGTTCACAGCTGAGCCCTTTGACTAATTAAAATTAAGTGTACTGTGATTTGTTCGAAAACGTTTTAATTTTACTGAGAGAATTCTTAACTTGAAAAGAAAAATACTCTAATTCTAGTTTTCAATGTTCCAAAAAAATATTATTTCACGTAAAATTATTGTAGTAAACGTTTCTTTAACGACTAAAGAAATCATAACCGTCAGACATTTCAACACAAAACTAGTTCTAAAGTACTTTAAGAAAAATCTACAAAGAGAAACTCAGAGGGAAAAAGGAATAAAAAATAACGATTCTTCCTCAAAAGAAATCGTCTTTAATTAAGGGGAGTGCTGAAGCCTTCCAATTAATAATTCAGTGTATATTTAAGACTTCTAAATGATGATAAATATGGAAATAAAAATACGTTTAGAATATTAAGACAACTTTAATTGTGTAGGCCTATGTAGGAGAAAAGGATGTTTTGAGAAATAGGTATCTTCGGTTCAACAAACCGAAGAGCGTCTATAGAGAGTCATTTTTCTTATTTATAAGTCAGACGTTCTGGGATACATAATAAGAACTTGACGTTCAGTAAAAGTAGCCCATTCCCATCAGTTCTACCTATCGCTTTACCAAACAGCATCTCAATCAGATCAGCACTATTACATACTAAGATAACATTACATAGCTACACATAACTTTCTTCTGAATCTATCATATTAAATAAATAAATCACAGCTGCGTGAATTAACACGCGTTCACAAAACAGCATTTAAACGAACCTAATTCTATTTAGACTTAGACCTTATATTCCTATATTTAGAACGAGCAAAGCCAGCAGTTCTATCTAAAGTTCGACATATGTTAATTGAGGAGAATAACTTGAGATTCGGTAGGAACACGGACTAAGGAAATATGAACGGAGATGCCATTATGTAAGTAAACGAGTCGCCTTCTTCTAGGTCAAGTAGAACAAGAACTTGACGTTCACATGTAACGTGACACGTAATTGAACTATCATGGTGTTCAGGTTCTTTGAGACATTTACGATTTTTGGTATCACAAAAATGTGCGAGTTCCAGAGAAGGCAAAAAAAGGCGGGGACAATAACGTTCCTCGTCCCCCGCATTTTGGCGCGCTACTTTCCGTTATGGCACCTTTCTCATGGGAAATCATCAAATGACCCCTCCCGCTGTGGGTTAGCAGCATGAGGGAGTCAGAATCTTACTGACTAAAGTCCATCATGTTCCTTCTTAGGCCTTTTATGTACCACGGCTGCGGTAACTCTTTCGAACAATTCCGCAGCCCCGGCAGACCTTGGGCCTGCTGGGCCCCGCTGGGGTTGCTGACATCTCTTTGAGGAGCGCGTGGAACAACGCACGCCGCCGACACTTTCTGTCGTCTGTTGTCTTTCTAGACATGAGCGATGACCCACCCGAACTCACCGCCCACAGACCCAGCGTTACCTGCATCTAGCCAGTTACCCAGCTGCACCTCCGCTAGTGATTTTGTTCTCCATGGGTACGAACCAAATCTGTGAAGTTATTCCCCCGGCCGGCTTACACGGTTAGGGAGTTTTATTTCAAACTTCACCCCGGTTTGTCTTCCTCCTTCGTGTTCTTGCATATATTTGACTAACTTCATTCATTTACGTCAGTTTAATTTTGTTTACTAGCTGTTTTTGTCGGTTTTGTTTGTAAAAATTCGGTACCTAAGTTAAAAAGTAGAATTTGGTTAGTATTAATATAATTTGCATGTATATGTCCAGTATACTAGGTGGTATTTCGATACCTACATGTGTCATAAACAAATAAACTTATGTACACATTGTTTGCTTTTTTGTTTGACTTAAGATTTTATCTAAAAATTAAACCAATCTTTTTTAAATTGTGGTGGAACAGGATTGTTAAAACACACTTACTAAAATACTAATTTGTGTAAAAAGATAACTCTCTTGCTTTTTGAGGTTTGCAAACACAAACACGCAAATTGTATAAAAATGCAAATTTTAATTCAAGGTCCACTTATTTTCGTAGAAATTACTGTAGATTTTTTCAGTACTTTTTAAATGTGTCAGTTATACATTTTTTTATATGTCTAGAATGGATTTAATAACTTAGATATTTTATTATTGCTATCAATACAAATAAATAAAATATTATTATATCGGTCCATTCGAATAAAGTGGTAACTAATGTTAGCAGACGGACAAAATAAAATAAATATTTTTGCTTGAAGTGTGATTAGGGTAGGGACGTATTTCGGATATTTTATATCGATATTGGCTTTGGTCTGGTCACTAGCGGCGAGTCTGTAGGTTTGATACGTAATATTTTTTTTATAGAATTATGTTTTAGTCTCATTATGTGTCAGCAAAATTAAAGATAATTACATCATCACTTTCTCAAAAATATTTGGATAAGTAATATAAATGAAACATGATAATCTTCTTAGTTTTTTTTTTCTTTATAAACGTTTGGCCTACCTAGAATTATATGACTCGGCGAACTATAAGCGCTATCGTGAGACAGAACAGCTCAAACTAAACACAACAAATCAAACATTACTTCTCATTCATTCAACAAACATTCGAGTCAAAACGATTGACTCATCAATGGACAGGGGCCCGAGATTCTAAGTTAATAATGTCAAAATGTAATAGAAATCGAATCGCAATATGATCGCAATAGCAGTTTTAACCATATCGGGCAGTCTGCTACTAATATAAGACCAATCGTATTCCAACGACATTCGATTGGTTTGCGATTGGTCTGCTATTTTGGTGATTTTGGTACAATCATATTGCAATCGTAAATCAGTTGCAGACAAAATGATTCATTATTGAATGACAGAAAAGGATAAGAACGTTAATTTTAAAGAAAAAATAGCGGAATGCCACATACGCTTCAATCGTAATCGAGTCGTGATTGGATCGCAGTCGAATGTGAATCGTATGTCGCTTAAGTAAAAAACTTTTTACAAAAAAATAAAACCGACTCCCAAAAACACTGAAAAGCAAAAAAAAAAACTATTCTTAGGTACATCGGCCTAGAAGTCAGTGTCTATTGGATGTACCTGATTTTATACGCCACCGACTCGGTTTTATTTTTTTGTAAAAAGTTTTTTATTTTAAGCTTTTCAGTGTCAAGCATAGTTGTCACTATCCGCATAAGTGGAAGGTTCTCATCAATACGAATATTATAAGCCCAAACAGGAGGTAGTTTACGTATTCAGTTGCAGAGTTCCCTCGACCTTCTCTGGTCTCCGTCATCAGGTCAGCTCCAAATTTTCACTGATGCAAAGGTCTCGTCAATACGAATAATATAAGCCCAAACACGAGGCAGTTCACACATTCAGTTGTCGAGTTCCCTCGACCTTCTCTGGTCTCCATTATCAGGTTAGCTTCAAACTTTCACCATTGCAAAGTGTTATCAGACATACGCCTAAGTGTCAAGTTTTTACCCTACGGATGCCTACAATTTTTGAAAGTTGCCCTCGACTTCTCAGGGTTTCCATCATAAGATCCTGACCTGATGATTATGGGACCACCTGGGAGGTAAACCCTATCGAACAAAAAAAATTTTGCAAATCGGTCTAGGCGTCTTCGAGTAATCGGTGAACATACATAAAAGATAAAAAAAAAGATCCCGACGAATTGAGAACCTCCTCCTTTTTGGGAAGTCGGTTAAAAATTAGGAGAATCGGGCCCGCAGTGTGTCGGAAGCGGTCAATTAATAGCCGCTACGTAGACACGTGTCAACTGTCAACAGTTACCGCGAATATTACTGCTCGACACACTCTGTGTGTTTATGTGTTAATAGTTTATCAGCATTGTTATGTGTTATGTGTTGTTAGGTTATCCCAGCGGTATTGTTATTGGTGTGGATACTGTTTTGTAGCTTTGTTGTGTGTTTTTAGACTAGCTGCTAAAGGTAGCAGGTTATGTGTGTTTACGATGTTTATGCTCTGCTACATTCTAAAGGCAATTGCAAAACAAGTATTGGGTATAAGGGATATTTATTCATAAATTGAACATATTAGTTTAATAAAGACAGTGACTGTTGTATTGTTCATATAATGTTACAAACAGTAGATCCATGGTTGCACTATATAGTGCAGTGCAGATGCACGTGATTATAATCCCACCCAAAACAAAAATGTGAAAGACTGCCAAGTTCGATAATATGGGAATGCTTCGCCTATAAAAGAAGTGAGATCTGAATAAGTACCAAGTTCCATACACATACCTCAGTTAAAAATAGTTACTTTTTAATGATGTTACTTGGCAAGTTTTCACACACCTTGTTATAAACCTACTAAACGCATGAATCAAGTATTTAATTTTCTATTAAAACTTGCCAAGTAACATCATTAAAAAGTAACTATTTTTAACTGAGGTATGTGTATGGAACTTGGTACTTATTCAGATCTCACTTCTTTTATAGGCGAAGCATTCCCATATTATCGAACTTGGCAGTCTTTCACATTTTTGTTTTGGGTGGGATTTCATTTATTTTTGTAAGGTTGTTTATTTTATTTTTTTCTTATGATGAAGTTAGTTAAAGAAATGTCTCATTTATACTATCTTTCAGATTTTTTAATATGCACTATGTTTCTTACAAAGAAATGAACTAGATTAACTAAATGGACTAAATTTACCAACTGACTGACATGACATGTTATCATATATTATGTTCGTGGATCAAAGTTACACATTCGTTATTTTCGAAAGTGATTCACACTTGGCCGTTTTCAGATTTTTACTTTACTTTGACTAAATACAAACCTTTGTAACGAATTTCAGATCGGTACGACCATTCGAAGATATATTCTATAAATATAGATAAATTTAGTTCGTTTTAGTTCCTTAGGGGTATAAATTTACACCGGGTATAAAACACCTTCATTATTTTGAAACCGACTCACACTTGGCCATTTTCAGATTTTTCCCTTTACCTTGACATAAAGACCTACCTCCATACCAAATTTCAAGTCAATACGACCATTGGAAGTGGTCTAGGTTTTTGATGAGTGAGTCAGTCAGTCAGTGAGTGTATAGTAAAAATAGCGATTTTCTGACGTCAATATCTCAAGACCTAAAATAGGTATATTAATGAAATTTTGTATTTTAGATAAGTGAGGGGGTCTCAACAGATACTAGAAATTTGATATGCGTAAATAAAATAGATTTTGAGTTACAGGGGGGTCGAATTTGGCCCGAAATGGTTCGTGTAATATAACCCACGGCCGGTGTGTCGCTTTTTTTGCTCGAACTTGGCGGACACACTGCCGTGTGTCTAGATTTGAGCAGTTTTAAGTACCCATTCTTTTTTATAATACTAATACAACTTTGTTCATTGATTTTTTAATCGCCAAACTATACAGTTAGATGGCGATAGGTTAGTGCCTTGACTATAACTCGTGATTTTCTTAATACATGTCGTAGTAATTATATATTTCGCAGCGCTGATCTAAACAGACTACTCGGCCGCTCAATAGTTCTATGATAACCTAAACCTGTCAGTTATAAGATGGAAGCTGTGCGGAGCATGAATGGAGATGGGAACTCGACATGACTGACATTCCATTACTGGAGTCCCTACAAAGGATTACCCAACGATTTTCTGTTAGCACATAGTTGGAAGGGTCAATAGTTAAATACTTAGTTTGTACTTACGCTTTTGTAGGACAGATAATCGAGCCGAATTATTGTAGGACGTTCTTACTAGGATTTTCTTACTGACTTTATGTAGGACGTGTACGTTGCTGTAGGTTTTGTCATCAGTGTGTTCTATTTTTCTCCTACAAAAAATTGGTCACCGATTATCGGACGTGGGCGGGCAGACTTACCTAATATTAGATTCTAATGTCAATGCTTTATTTTTAGCACTAGCTTCTGCCAGCGGTTTCACCCGCATCCCGTGGGAATTACTTCCCGTACCGGGATAAAAAGTAGCCTATTCCCTTCCTCGATAAATGGGCTATCTAACACTGAAAAAAAAAATTCAAATCGGACCAGTAGTTCCTGAGATTAGCGCGTTCAAACAAACAAACAAACTCTTCAGCTTTATAATATTAGTATAGATAGGTACCTACTTTAAGTAATTGGGTACTTAACGCTAATGAATGAAGATATAAACTCTAAAAATAAGCACAACTTTAGCTTAATAATTCATGAATTTTGAATGGTTGTTGTCAAATTATTGTCTGATGAATGATTGTCACGTGGAGTGATTATTATAGACGTCTATTTTTGTACCTAAATAAAATAAGTTATTTTTGGTATTTATTTATTTTCAAGCATATAATTTACATTTTTAAATATTAAATATAAAAATAAAAAACATTTAAAAATATAAAAAATAGGTTGCCACCGATATCGGGCACAGGGTCCAAGGTACCGGTGGTTAGGGTCCCAGAGACAGAAACCTCCTCACAATACGTGCCGTATCAAGGAGTACTGCCTTCTGAATCAGTCCCTTGATCCAGCCGCCCAACGAGAGCCTCCTGAGGTGTTCGTCGAGGCTCTTGGCTATTAAACCATTGGCCGTAACGACAATCGGCACAACAACAGCCGTGTCGACACTCCACATGGCGACAACCTCGTGCGCTAAGTCGAGATACTTTATTTGTTTAGTTCTCTTTCTCAGCTTTCACAAGGTTCTCGTCATGCGGAACGGCGACATCGACTATCATCGCGCGGCGCGCTGATCGATCTATCACCACAATATCAGGCTTATTGGCTACAATAGTCCTGTCAGTGATGATAGATCGATCCCAGTACAACGTGATATGGTCCTTTTCGAGAACTGGGTCGGGCGCATACTTGTAGTACGGTACCTCAAGGTCTACAAGGTTGTATTGCAGAGCAAGCTGCTGGTTGTAAAATAAGTTTATTATTAGTTATGTATTAAAATTCTTTCCTGTATAACCAGCCCTAGTCATGAAATTCTTATGTATGTAAAAGAGAACTCGTTTTCAGCTGACGTCGGTATAGCTGACATATTGAACCTCTTTCGAAGCTCCGACTAAACTAGTACGTCAGCGAATTTGCAGGAAACCAAATTATTCATTTATTCTATTCACTTTGCTGTTTAAACATTACAAAACATTGCACGGGAAATCGAGTAACAAAGTTATTTGACATTTTGTAAGTTTGGCTGTTTCGAAAATATTAGGTACGATTCGATCTCAATCGAATGAGAACCTCTTCCTTTTCTTCTAAGTCGGTTAAAAAACAGGAAACATATCATTAAAAGCGCTGTTTCAGTACAAAAAGTTGTCTGTATATGTATATTTTATAGTACAGTGTTGCTAGCCCAAAAAATCGTAGCGACATTTAGTATTTTTGTGTAGTAGAATATATTTGATTGATGGCCGCCTCACTGCCTGAGCCAGATGTTTGAATAAATCGCTTACCTAGGGTTTTGGGGTAGGACGACCATTATCAAAATGTATAGAAATGGATCTGACTTGAGTTCTTTGTAACTTCTTTTTCGTAAAAAAAAACAAAACATTAGTTTGAAAGTCAGTATGTCATCTTTGAGATCATCTGGAGAGTAATAAAATATACTTAAAACCTGTAAAGGTACCCATTTCTTTGTCAAGGTACCTGAAGGCATAGGTATAAGTCAGTAGGTACCTAAATAAGTACTAATAAAATTATTAAAGTTTCATATGCTAACCAAATATATAATCATAGGTATCAAATAGATCTTAAGCATCTTGTACAAAGTATTTGTTACTAAGTATATCATATATCTTTCCATACTATGAAAACATCTGTCCACATATTGTGTTTAAATTCTGTGTCTTCCACAAACGTCTGGCAACACTAGTTAGATCATTAGGCGTTTTTCAGGCAAGGACTATATAAATCTAACGTCTCCAGAACACCTTACTTATTTACTTTCTTGTTCAATTAGAAAACAATTTGTCTTCCAGTCTCGCTTTTTATGGCTTTGTTTTTTATTTATTAAAAATGATTTTATAATAGAATTTTATATAACAGCCATTGTTGAAGGTATTTTTACTTCAACATTGCCATGTTTCCAATTATTTTTTGCATAAACTTTAATAAGTGTAACTGGCACGTGAAGTTCAAATTAATCAAAAGAATTACCACCTCATGAATGCATTATGATTGATGAGGAAAAATATTAATTTACTATTCGGACTTTTTAATGTATTACCAACTTACAAAGTTGTAATCAATTAAAAAAGGATGGACATATGAATTTCAAACGCACTTTGAATTTCATCAAAACATATTTTCAAATTCTCGTCTAAAGATCACATCAAACTATCTTACTAATTTCATAAACTTTTTGTGCATTTATTTATCTTTCAACATATGGCTAGGTAAGAACAGAAGTAATCCAAGTAGCATTTTTTAAAAGTTGAGATATTCATAGAAATGCGTTTTTATGAATATCATAATTATGTTGAGCACATGATTTAAAATATGTTTGTTATTTGATAGATATAAACATAACTCAAACTTTCATAGCTGTTTTTCTTTAGTAAATGCAATTTTGATAAAAATATTGATTTAATTGTAGAAAATAGCAATATTTGTTGAAATACAGAAACGTAACATAAAAGAGTTTGTTTGAAAAAGTACTGAATAGCACTTGGATTACTTTTGCACAACCTCACTTCATACTCAAAAGTTCCAAAAATCGACTTAGCTCCATTTTGTCAAAAATGTTACTTGGATCACTTCTGTTCTTAACTAGCCATATCATTTATATTTTTAAATATTAGATTATAAAAAAAATAAAAAAAGTTATCTTTATGCAGCTGCGGGAAGTGGTTTTCCCAAAACTTGCGCGTTCCCAAATCCTCAAAGTTCATTGACAGCTTTAGGTCATAGAGCAAAGCAATGAACTCCGTAGTTTCTTTTCAGAAGTTTTGCTCATCAAATTATCTCTGATACTCACGTCGTCGACACTATATAGTTAGTAGAACTTTGTTAGACAAACTTACTGATGGTTTAATGATAGGTTTTTTTACGTTTCTTAACCGTCAAATCCGTTTCGTCGTCGACCCCGATTGGGGTCTGAACATCAATGTCACCGTAACCTCGGTTTAGACCCCAATCGGGGTCTGCGAATGAGTCATACACTTTCCTAATTATTTACGCCCATATTTATTTTCTTTCCAATCAAACCGTGTTTGTGAGTACTAAATAAAATAACTAAATAAATTTAAACTATTTTGACGCATTCAAACCTTTCATATTTAGCATCCCTTTATAGTTCGGCCATTCAGAGAATGCGTTCCTGACACGTCGCGATTGAACTGACGACGTAACTACATTCATTGATTATTGATATAATAATGTTGTTTTAATGCTCCTCAATTGTTAAAACGGTAAACAACCAGCAAAAATATTTTTATCGTAACTGCAACGCCATTGCAAAGTTACGTCGTCAGTTCAATCGCGACGTGTCAGGAACGCATTCTCTGAATGGCCGAACTATAGTAATATACCTTTTGAAAATCCAATCGTAATTACCGGGAATTCTGATCGAACTCGCCATGTTTGTTTACATTTGTTGTTTTTTTTAATTTGAAGACGCATAGACAAGATGGCGACGGTGATAGAAGTTTTGCATCGAATGATCCGATTCGTTAAAATAAAGAATCGATTTAATAATTTTATATTATTTAATATTACTAAATTGCACTTTTGTATACTATATATAAAAGTAAAATGACTTAATTTATTTTGAAAAAATGCTAGAAAATCAGTGGTAGAAAATACGTTGTAGCCGGAATATTTTTTTTTTCGGTTTTTAGGATTTCTTAAGACCGCAAATTTTGAAGACTTATTTATTTTTTCGGGTGTTTTATGTGCAGAATTCCTGTAGTCCTGCCAAACTTAATGGCGGTTCTTTACTTCCGACTTTTTAACTGAGCGGCAAAGCTATTTGACGAGAGCTGTAGTTAGGTGTAGTTATCGCAAAATTTTATGACGATTTTATTGTTTGAAAGGGCAAATAGATAGTCGGAACTGCTACTCGCTGTTCATCGAAAGCTGGTCCAAGATGGAAGAAAGACGGCCGCCGCCGACTTAGTTTTCTTTTCACAAATCTGTCAATACGGGTATCAAATAAATTACATTGACTAGTAGAACAAGAAAGATTATTTTTGACTGACAAGCTATAAAGAAGCGCGGGGTCGCTACTCCCCGTCATCCGCCTCAGATCCTCAGAAGTCCTGCGGGATCATTAGGATCAAAAATATTAAGTCGATGCCTAGAGGAATGAAGCAATTTTTTTTCGCCACCAAAGGACAATGAGCGTTTTGATCTACCTCTCCTCTAGCATTAAGTAATATATCAATAGAAAGCTTGTGTTATATAGAGTATTTTCTTGTACGGCGGCGATTGTCATTTGTTAGTATTTAGGGAGTTGGACCATGTTTAGTGAAATAATAACTATGTCTAAAATCTACTGTAGCTTCTTAGGTACTGACAATTTGTTAGAGGTATTTAAGTACGAAATGTTCTATTTAAAAAGGCCTTTCCAGTGATATATAATTAATTACTAGAGAAGGAATCTAAGGACTTGAAACTAACTATCGATAAAAAACCTTAAACATGTTCTAACATCTAAAGTACTAAGAATTGGTAAGTAGTATGTAAGTACAAAATGTAACGCTTAAAAAGACCTTTCAAATGATGTATGACTCATTACTAGAGGGGGAGTAGACCAACATTCAAACATCTCGCCCAATGTCCTTTACGCCGCGCAATGGTGGCCGAATCATTGTTGTGACTCACGCACACAAAAACCACGGTCTGCTCCGATAAAACTTTCCTGAAAGACCGTTGATGCTATCCCCGCACCCCGCGCGCCATTCCGGCGCGCCATCTGAATTTTATTCGAAATTTAAAATTCAAAGGACTTATGGGACACCCAGTATAAAAATTTTACCTATGCTAAAAACTTTCATAAAACTTTAATATTTTTTCTTCACAAAAAAAAACAAATTGAACCTATAATTTAAAATTAAGAAATAAAATTGAAATAAGTTTCTATTAAAAAATATATATAAAATTGGTATTCGATTATTTATAATAAACATCCGATTTAGGTATCGAATGCACACCGCTGATTGAAAAAAAAAATGTACTCTGTTCCAAACTCTAATTCTTATCTGTGACTTTGATCTTGTAAATTGTTCATTTTTATTGTGTATTTTATGTGCTGATTTTTTAGTTATGAATCATAAATAAGTGCACGAAATGTATTGCAACGGATTGAAAATGTTATAAATATGACGTTTGTGTTGTGTTTGAGAAAGTGATGCAATTATTTATTGGTAAGTTTTCACCAAATTTGAAATGCCTAACTTTTCGATAGACTTAGAAACACCGTAATTATTATCTATTTCTGAATTAACTGACCCCATTTGACCTTCGCACGTTGTTGTCAAATAAGTGAGCTCTAAAGTTATAGTTAAAATACTTCTGATCAGGCATTACGGACTTAGAATTTATGTGTTGAAAGTTAGTACAAATTTTTGAGTTCCATATCGCGATTCAAAATATCCCGCCGAATCAACGGTAAAGTCATATGTCAAAACCTTGTCGAGCAGAGGGGTTAATAAAAATGAAGTATGAAGAAAAAGTGCAAAAATATAGATTAAAAAATCCATAGTTAAAAGAAAAACGGATCGAGAGTAATTTGATCATAAAGTACCTGTATATAATTTCGAACACTTCATAATTGGTCCCCATTTTGAATAAAAAAATTGCTTTGTTTATGTTTTTGAGGAATATTTCGAATATTTCTGCCCATGCCCATTTCAGCTTTTCACCGGGAAAGGGGAGGGATTTCGGGAACAATCAAAAATGGCCCCAACGGAGTGAATGGGGTGTTTTAATGGGAAAGGAAGGGTGGTTATTATTGAGAATTCATTTACTTTGTCAAATTCCAAGACAGCCTTTTAATTAACAAGAACTTTTAAGGAAAAAAACACCTTTTATTTTGTTGAAAAATCACGGTTACGTCCGTACCTACCTACGTAGTCTCATTAGGTAGGTATCTAAACACCTACTCACATAAATTCCCAAAGAACTAGTTATATTAGCATACTGAGTAAAGCCTGAGAAAACTGATTATTTGAAAACAACAGCCGTCTAGAATACTAAGTTAGGTCTTGAGCAATTAGAGTACTCGCACACTGCAAACTTTTGGTAGACTGAGAGTTTGTTTGGGCTCATAAATCTGTATGAAGCAACGTATACGCAAAAAAAAATGCTCAAATTACAGTTCTGGTATTTAGCCGGTACGAGATCGACTAAAAACCTTGATTCATCATCATGAATCAAAACTTGTTTTACCATGACAAAACATCATGTTATGGTTCGTCTTATATGCAGATAGTCACTTTCCCGCAAACGTCGCCAGGGTGACAAGAGCCCCTACACGCTTGCTTAATCAGGGAAATTAAAGTAAGTTTTCTTGTGATGTAAAAGATAAGTAGGTGGGATCATAATTGGTATACTTTCATATGTTCTAAAGCAGATCTGTGTATTTCTTATCCTTTTGTTACCTATTTACTGGCTTCTTATTAAAACACTTGATTACCTCAACCTAACCGATTCATACCTTTATTTAATGAACCACTATTAGGAAAGGTGCGCAGTGCGCATGACAGTAACTTTCCTAACTTCCGCACCACCTTGATTACTTTTGTATATATTTCATTACAGTTTCAATGCCAACCGTCCACCGCGTCCCATTGTCCCCATGGATATTGATTCCTTCACAAAAAACGAAAACTAGGCCACATCTGTTATTTTTGTTATAGGTAGACCCGATGTGGTACATCATCAGATGGCCAGGTCTTTAAACTTTGTCGATTACGACACATTTATTGTATCATCATCATCATCAGCCTATCGCAGTCCACTGCTGGACATAGGCCTCTCCAAGTGCACGCCACTGAGGTCGATTTTCGGCTGCATTTATTGTATGCACGCATTTTATAAACAATCGGGACTTAAACTCGATTCGTAATATACATAAAGGTACGCAACTTTTTTTATCCAACGTTTCAGCCGAATTGCACTGACCGTGGTCACGGGCGTACCTAAAAGGTACCTTTAACATAGTAGGTATCTCGTTTTAGTCATAAATACGGTGACCAGGGCATTTGATGATTTCCAGCTATGGATGCAGTGGATAGTGTTCTACCGACTAACACCACTTCTAACTATTCTGACCTGTACCACTACTGCAATAACCAAGGAATAATTTAAACCCTCAATTTCAAGACCTTTATTCTCATTTATACGTTTTCAAAGATCTTCTTGATGGAGCTGAGGTAGAAGCTGGCGTTCCTGCCCAGCTCGATGAGGTCCGGTCCTGGCTGGTGGCGCCTCCCGACCTTCACTGCTTGCTGGACAACGTTGGCTTCGGCTGACAACTCGCTCGAGGAGTCTGAAGGCTGCCCATTTAGTTCTGCTGTCATTACTAGAGGAATTTATAAGTTTTTTTTAGTAGGTGGACAGTTTAAGAGCATCAGCAGTATATGTATAGTTCACACTATTAGACAGAAGTAGGTAGCCCTATCCATCAAAACTGGGACAGTAAACATTACTGTGGCAAGAAGATTGCCAAATAAGCAATAGTATCAGAATAACTATACAATGAGTTCGACGCGGACGTTAGAGAAAAGATTTGTGATATAAGAAGGTTCAAATCCGAGACTCTGAAAACGAAACATCTTACCCTTGTTATTAGGCTTCCAAACTTCAACATCATCTTCCGTGGTCCCTAGAATATAAATACACAGCCTTAGTTTCTCGTTCTCTGCAATCGCTTATTTTGAACGCATACTTATTCTATGTTACAACAGGACATACCTTTAACTTCATCTTTTGCCATCGCCTTCTGTTCCTGTCCATCACTCTCTTGACTCTCCAAGTTGGGGTTACTTCGCATCTGAGGCTTCGATCCTTTGCTGAACTGCTGGTTAAAGATGGCGGATGCTCGGTTCAAGATCTTGTTGAGCTGGTTGCCCACTGGGGAGGCGGCGATCTGCTTCGCTAAGGAGTGCATGTCTTCCACATTTGCAGTCAGGAGTATGTAGGAGTTCGCTGCGTGGAGCGATAGGAGCACGGCTGAGGAAGATACAAGTCTATTGAATTTATGGATGGTTACTGTTATAACCATATCTTAACAAACTGTTGAATGCACGAATATATTTCATGTTAACGAGAATGTACCATGTCGCGTTACTTAAATCAGAAAGTAAGGAAATTACCTACGTTCTTCACAGAGAGACAAGCATGTTGTCAAGGAGCCCGATATTAATTTTAATCTTCTCAAAATGCGAAGATGAATCAAATTAACACGGAGGCGCGTGTGTTTTGAATACAAACATTGTGATAACCACATCAGGACCTACTTCGGGAAGTACTGTATAAACTTTGTACAAGAAAAACAAAAAGATCGAAGGTCTCAACTTGTGTCAACTTCGACTGAAATTCGGGTCACAAACAAAAACACGGCGAAGAAGAATATGAACGCAAGTTTCAGACGACAAGTTCGAGATTAATATTATCTACAGATGTTAACTTGATGGCAAGTTCTTTAAATTAGGTTTCTTTTAAATATATGTATAAAATTTCGGTATTTATATAGACTTTTTTTTTTTTTTTTTTTATTGACGTAAAATCATCAAATGACCCCTCCCGCTGTGGGTTAGCAGCGGTGAGGGAGTGTCAGACTCTTACTGACTAAAATCGTCGTGTTCCGTCATAGGCCTTTTATGTACCAGGGCCGCGGTATCTCTTTCGAACAACCCGCAGGTATTTTATAGACTAAAATTAAAAACAACAAGATGGAAGTCCTAAATCCTAAAACTGGAAACATAGCTATAACATCTTTCTCGGAACTCCTTCACCTCCACATAATATTTCTGAAATTTTCTACAGGAGACAAGTATCTAATAATACTATGGCAAATTCCTTTGCCAGAGACAATTTCTTTAAACACGATTATCCTGGGAGGCTGGCAAAAAGGCCGGACTAATGGCCGACTGTACCGAAATGAAAGTTGGCACCTTCCCGTTACAACGAAAGCAAAATTGTAATTTAATCGCAATATCGCTGTTATGGTGAAAACGACAATTTGAGGAAGCTTGCAACGAAATCAGTGAGAGAAAAAATTAAAATGAATTGAGAATTTCCTTTCTTTTAGATGCCGGTTAAAAATACGAATGGGGAAGCAGGGGATAGTTAGCTCTACTACCGAATTTAAATTCATGACTGCGAGGTAGAAAATTATGTAATACCGGCACCCTTCAGACAGCAATTTGTAAGATCTAAAGCACACTAGATACTCATTAATTTGTAATGATACCCGCATGGCATCACATATCGCCATTAATGTACGATATTACTCACAATTAGATGGAAAACATAGTAAACAACAGGCATATCGTTTTACGGATGACGATTAATTAATATTAATTAAACATTGTTCGAATGTGTACTCGATACTTTAGTCTCAAACACGTTTGGGCTTACAAATTATTGTCGAGTCTTTGTAATTAAGGTTCCAAGAGTATTGGAACGAGAAAATGATCCAAAACTTCTTCAGGTAAAAATAAAATTACTGATTCTAAGACAAGTTGCAAACTTCTCTGAAACGAGCAGAGTTTGCGATTAATTTAATGAAAATACAATAACTTTGGGAAAATTGTAAATTCCCATTGTTGCTCCGGTACTGTTCCAAAGAGTTACCTACCACGGCCCAGGCAGTTAAAGGCCTCCAGAAATAGCACGGGAGGGTTTTAATCAGTAGCTCCACCCACCACGGAAGCGGTCATTTTGATTCGATTTGACACCTTAATGTCTATCATAACAATGAAATTCATAAAGTAAGTTGACGAAAGTTACTAGAATAGTGATGAAAATATATTTTATGGTTACTCTTCATGCCTTCAGACAGATGAATTTGAAATACATAGGTAGATACAGCCAGCGGCGGCCCTAGCCATTGCGAGGCTACGTGCGGCCGGTCTATGCGAGGCCCTTTGTCCTACGTGAAAAGTATGTGTTGCGAGAGTAAGCTGGGGCCCGATTCTCCTAAGTTAATTACAGCCATAGTTTAGCTAGTGAAGTACCTACAAAGGATCACAAGTGGCTGTCACGAAAACCTAGTAATCAACAGCTCCAAAACGGTCAAAGTTAGGTTTTAGTCGGTAAAAGTCTAACACTCCCTTTGTGATCTGATGATTTCTCCATATAAAGACAAATGAGAGGTCATTTACAAATCCGACCGATGATCTATTAAGAGTTGCGGGATGCTAGGTATATCTTAACGCTATGGAGACTAACTTTAGTGACAAAATGGGACCATTCATGCGAAGAGAAAATGCCGTTCCCAATAGACAAAATTCGCAGGGGAACATACCGATTCGATTAATTTTGGGAGACCATTAATATTTCATGAGTGTATTCCCTAGGGTCCCATGGCAAAAAACATAGCTTGAACCATTGTGTTTCTAAAAAGATAATCAATAAAATTAAAAACTTACATACTACACAGATCTTGCTTGTAACCATGATTCCATTTCAAATCGGAACCCTCGTGCTAAAACTAAATTAATGTTTGCGTAATAAGCAGTTTACATCAAATTAGCGAGTTTTATTGAGTGTGGAATATAGGAAGGAATTTATATGGGCAGTAAACTATAAAAAGGTACATAATATAAAGTGAAAATAAAGATGCAGGAATGCAGGCAGGCATGTACTGTAGTGTGTATTACCTAGTTACGTTTATACTTTAGCTACAATGCTTACGTGTTTTTGTAAATGTGATGTGATATCTGAATAATAGAAAAATATTATATCGTAATCTTATGTAAATAAATTGTATTATTTCTGAAATTAGAGAAATAAAAACGAAAGGATTTGAAACGAACAAGCCGTTGCCTCTCATCTGCTAGTGTCACTTGTCAGTTTAGTTTTAGCTGTCAGGTGGTTGTCACTGTTGTCGTGTCACTTGTCAGATACCGAACTGAAATTCGTGAAAAATAGTTTTTTGCGAATCATTCTGTTTATTTATTATTTCTTTGTCTCACTAAAAATGGAGACTAATCTCCAACATGAAGATTTATTGATAAAACTGCGCGCTAAACTGAACGAAGAGAAGGTAAAGTTATGGGAGGCGCCGTATATCACGCAAGATAGTGAAATCACACAAAATTTTAAGGTATGTATAATATAGAATACCCAGGTCTTTGTTGATGTCTGCTTTCATTCAATTCATTGCCCGGCGAACAAAAAAAATACTTTAATTATCAAACAGCAGCCTACTTATAATTACAGATACGATTTTAGGGAGACTTCAAATAAATACGAAATAAAATTTTTGGAAACAAAATGACTTCTTGACCTTTTATCGCAGTGTCCGTTTCTCAGGCAAATAGTTAGCCAAATAATATTAGGCTATGATTCATAGGTAATCCCCGTGAGCAGGAAAAATTCAATGTGATTGCTATACCTATTAAATTTGACCTGTAATAGATAAAATGATGGGGCAAGATAAATTTCCGATTGTTTTCCCAATACAATCCTACATTGTTTTTACAGGATCTTGCCGAAAAATATGCAAAGGACTTGTCATTAGAAAACGATGTGGTGCATCAAGCATTACGGGAACTGCAGCTGCATTCGCTGGAGAGATCTAAAGAAAATGCGGAGTATAAGGAGACAGGGTTTGCAGCGTTCAGGATCAAGGCCACCATACCGGGAGAAAAGCCTCGGATGATAAAACTTCAGAAAAAGTTAGACGTGATGGGGTCAGAGCTTATTTCTGCTATTGCTACTGAAATTGGCGTTGCAGAAAATAGGTATGTTTTTGTTTAATCTGATCTATTTTATCTGGTTGTTCTGATAAGTTCTTAAAATAGAAGCTCTTGATTGATAAATGATACGCTCTTTAATGTGTGATGAGTCACATCCTGTGATATCTATCTAATTTTAACTTATTTATGGTACAACATCTAGTAATATAAATACAGAATACAATAGGTTCAAGAAATTTCAAAAATTATTGAGCAGATTACTGACACTGTTTAAGAATAAAATAAGATGAATAACTTGAAATGTCTCATATTGTGAGACTTTGATTGATTGATGATTTTTGAATACTTACCACCTAATTATAAAACATTGTTTATAATTAGTTAAAGTAGTACCTATTAGGTTTAGTCTGTTTATTTTCTCCATTGTGATGGTTTAACCAGATTTTAAGGTGGGTGAAATCAAAAGCATGGAATGCCTAATATAGGAAATGTAATTCTAATAAAACTATACATATTGTCACACAGGGTCAAACTGATATTCAATGGGAAAGTGATGAAGCCCACGCCCAGCCTTGAGGAGCAGGGCTTGAAGAATGGAGCTACCTTGATGGCACTTGTCATGGCAGGTTTGTATTTACCGCACAATTTCTTATGTAGATGCATTCTTGGTAAAAGTTTGGTTGCAGAATGAACATTAAAACGTGCATATTTTTGGTGTGATCTGAAATAAGGGAATAAAATAAAAAGTCCTCAGGTTCACTTCGAATACCTAATCCTCTTAGTGTACACAAAAAAATCTTTAATTAGCTTTCTGGCATCAAGCTATTTTCAGAACAGAATGCACCAGCTTAAACATGTATTCTATACTAAACAGAACATTTCACATTTGTTTTTGTAAGAATATTCAAAACCAATATTGTTCTCAGAAACTCCTGAGGAAGTAAAGAAAGAGGACACAATGTACATGGAGATGAAGACTGTCCGTGATGATGCCACGCTGCTGTCCGAGTACGTGGACGAACTGGCTGATGATGATGAGTATATGAAGGTATAACATGCTGAAGCTGTTGAATTTTATTATTGTGGAATTATAGCATTTGCGAGTGCTATTGCGATTGAATTCTTAAATCAGTTCTCTATCTCTGATTGTTTTGCTAATCCTAAAATTAATAAATGTGTTTGCATATTTCGTTATCCTTTGTATTAATAACTGCCTGCTCTGACTTTTCTAATAATTAAGTAATTATTATTAAGTTTCAGCTTGCGGCTTTTAATAGGCTTACAAAATTGTGTTTAAGGGTGCATCTACAAAGTAACTTGCGTTAACAAGTGACAAGAGCACGCGGGTGGGTATTTTGGCAAATGCCTCGACATGCGCAAGCTGCTTGCAACGTGTAGATGCACCCTTAGGTAAGTATTTAAAATTGTTCAAGTCACAAACATTTATAACACCGCTACGCATTCATAATTAATAATAATTGATCTTCGAGAATTTAATTACTACTTCCACACAACAGTCACCTTGACTCCTCAGATAGAAGACCAGTCAGGCAAGGCAGTGGAACTACCAGCAGCAGAGCGACGCTTCCTACTGGTGGGGCTGGCGCTGCATGAGCGCGGCCGAATTGCGGCCAAGCAGCATGACTACCCACTAGCGCTCGTGCTGCTGTTGGAGGCTGATAGGCACCTCAGGTAGGATAGGCTTATTGGCAAAATTATACTAGGAGTCGGCTTCTAGTATATTTTAATAAATTTATTTATTTATTGCTAAATTTATACAGTTACAGAAATGCATCCTTATCCTAGTTATACATTACTTACATTACATTACGGGAGTCTTCGGAACGCGCTCCGTAACCGACTAATACTGCTCGTAATCTTTTATTCGTAAAATAATTTTTCGGCTGCTAATTAACTTTATTTACATTAAAAACTCAAAAACAGTGAAGTGTCAATCCACCAACGGTGCATACAAACATTCTGTGCGTCTATAAACATTAAAACTTTTAATAACTTAAATAGTGAAAAAGTGCATTATCACAGTGACTGTCTTGCGTACTCAAGGAATTGTCGCGGTTAAGTGTCCTGTGGGCCAAGCACGAATATCTAACGTATTCGAATCGACAATGTATCGAGGCCTCGATTCGAAAACGGAGTTTGTCGATAGTAGGCAGCACGAACCACATTCGAAGCACTATCGAACACTCGATTCGAATTCCAAGGTGACGTCATGCAAATGTAAATAGGGACGCGCCACAGTGAGCAAAATGAACGATTGTTGAATGAATGGTGCGTTCGAAAACTAACTCTAGTTGTTAATATTTTTTTTACCTTTGATTAAACGTTTTATTAT
Source organism: Helicoverpa zea (assembly GCF_022581195.2). Classification (NCBI taxonomy): domain Eukaryota; kingdom Metazoa; phylum Arthropoda; class Insecta; order Lepidoptera; family Noctuidae; genus Helicoverpa; species Helicoverpa zea. The sequence goes on along the minus strand of NC_061464.1, from coordinate 12,414,940 downwards.
TATTAAATTATAATAAAAACTGAATGTAATATAAAAAAGAGACCCAAAGTTAATTATTAGACATTATAAAATGGCATTATCTCTAGCAATATAACATAGTTACGGAGATTTTATTTTTAAAAAATGACGGGTGCCGAACGCACCCACTTGACATCCGACGCGCGTAAGGGCGCCAAATTTGTTTATGTTTTGCTACACGTCCACAACAAAAGTATTTCTGTTTTTTTTTTTGCTACAAATAATTAAGTGCTTTCAATATAATAAATATTATGAGAACCAGTCAGACGCAATATGAAATGATGGTTGAATTCATGGAAGCGTGAGTAAACAGTTTTAATAAGTTTGAGTGGCATAAACTTTAGTGTGAAGTATTTTAAGTGCAATGCTATTTCTATATTTTTAAATTCGGTTTCATTTATGTCCAGTGGGTAAATTCTATTCCTAAGTTTTGCTCTGCGCGTAATTTCTCTACAATGATTAAAAATAAACATATAAATAACATTTTTTTTTTCAAACACATTAATTCTATAGGTTCGCAAATAAATAAAATATGATTTAATTACTTACCTTGTTTCTCGTGATTGATATCCATAATATTCTAGTAAAGGAGATTGGGCAAGAATGTATGAAGTTTGGTCCAAATGTCCACCACGAACGAGACCTATATAATTAAATAGTCCACTTAATTTAGAGTAACTTTTACTAAGAAAGTAAAAAAAAAAAACAATGCCAAAAAAAAGTTATAGCCAAAAATGTATTCTTAATTTTCGGTAGTTTTTGTATGTTGTCATTATTATTTTTTATTTTATTCCACTTTCATTTCCGCACTTTATCTAAAACTAAGATGAGTAAGACACATTTGCATATAAACCCATATTTATTTGCCCGATGGATGTACGAATCACGAACCAATTGAGGTGCCAGAAGGGCTTGAATATACTCAACGGTGCCTGGATCTAAGATAGTTCGAAGTAACTGGTGGTGTCTTCTCTCTAATAATGAACAATTCTATTTTGTCAGAAGTTACAGAAAGTACGAAAATCGAACATCACGAAAAGTAATTGAAAAAATTAAATTGAAAAAATCTATAAAATGTTTTATTTTATTTTGCTATAACTTTTTTCTGGCATTATATTTTTTTTTACTTTCATAACAAAATATGTTCTATATTTAACGGGCTATCTAGCCATATAGGTCTCGTTCGTGGTGGACATTTGGACCGGAATCGCCCATTGTCCTTTGCCGCTAAAAAATAATATGCGGTACTACGTTCATACAGTGGCGGTCTTTGCATTTTAAATTATATTGAAGCTATTACTAATTGTTCCAATAACTTAACAATAATTTTATTCACAAAACTAACTCTAAACAAACATAAACACGGTTAAAACTTTATTTTTACACTTCTCGAAACCTTTCTCACCGACTATTTTCAAGTGAATAATGTTTCGACCATACTCGATAGCCAGCCTTCGAGAGTTTACGTTACCGTACGTCAAAAGAATGTTCGTGCTGCCATGTTTTGTTTCCTTTTACGCCCGATAGGGGCGCTGTACAATTCTCATACAAATGTTACTCGATTTCGATACGAATAACTTTTCGCAAATATTCGTGCTTGGGCTACAGCATAACCGTCAGAATCCTGCGCGCGTGCACGTATTGATAGATTGTCATTGCTGCCAACATTCCAGCACTGTCACGAGCGCTGCGTTCCAGGTAATAAATACAGTGCGCTCAAGCTACAAAACTGACACTGCGAAAGTGGCGCCACCCCGATTTTAGTATCGGTTAAATACATTCCACTCCGACTAATCACCAACGCGTTCAATTATAAAAAAGATGCCTCGCGTGCAAAGATCCCCGCCACCTGTAGGGCAAATCGCTACCCATGGCGAAGAGGACCATAAAAAGGCTGTAACTACTCCTGTGAATCGGGAAGTCAGCAACGTTCCCTCTCGGTCGAAGCCGTCAAAGCGGGCGCGTGTTGATAATACGCCTAATAGTGTTTCAAGTGAGGAAAATGCAACTTATACCGAATACGAAAGTGTAGCTCGTGCGCTCGATGACAATGCTCTCGCATCCATCCGTCACGAGATTGAGTCTGTAATTTCATCGCAGCTTAAAGTGTCGCTGAAGGCATTCTTTGAAGAGGAGTTTATTAAATTGAGGGATAGTCTTAAGTTGCTTGGCGAATTGAAAGACTCAGTAACCTTCATGAGTCAAACCTTTGATGACATAAAGGCTGAACTCAATAATAACAAGGAGGTCATAAAGCAGTTTGCGTCTGAGAACAATAGTCTCAAGAAGTCCATGTCGGAACTGGTCGAACGAGTCAACATTTTGGAGCAACACTCACGTCAAGATAACATAGAAATAAATGGAATACCTGAAAACAAAAACGAAAATCTCTTAAGCACCGTGGTACAGCTAGGAAATGCGATATCTCACAACATCGCGGAACAAGACATCTTGTCATTTGCGCGTATTCGGAAAACGGATGCCCATAGTGATCGTCCACGCTCGGTCATTGTAAAGCTGAGAAGTACCAGGGTTCGAGATGGTATCCTCGCATCTGTCGCCAAGTTCAACCGGGCCCACCCACAAGAAAAGCTTAATTCCAGCCACTTGGGATACGGTGGTGTTAAGATGCCGGTCTTCGTCTCCGAACATTTATCGCCTTTAAACAAAGCCATTCACGCTGAGACCAGGAAAATGGCACGCGAGAAAGGCTATAGATACGTATGGGTTCGTGATGGGCGTATTCTTGTTCGCAAAGATGACGGAACAAGCGCAAGGCAAGTAAAATCCCTGCAAGCTATCGCACTACTTTAGGGAATTGTTGTGTTAACGTGTGCATATATGACATATACTATAGGTCTTTATATAAAATTCACAATTTATTACCAAAACTTTAGAGGTATGCGAACGAAACTCCAGGATATTAACATGGAAGTTGGTGCTAGCCAGTACGACGTTATTGTTGCAACTGAAACTTGGCTCAACAGCAATGTCTGCGACGGAGAGATCTTTGATGCCTCATATAACGTCTATAGAAGGGACAGAGCCTCCAGTGCATTGGGAAGTAAAGAAGGGGGAGGTGTACTGATCGCGGTGTCTAAGAGGTTTGATTCATCACGTGCTTGTCAATGGGAAACCCCAGCGGAAGATTTGTGGGTCAGGTTAAAACTAAACAACGGGAAGAAGATTAACATTTGTGCCGTCTACCTTCCCCCGCCAGTGAATCAACAGCAACTGGACTCGTTCCTCGATGTCGCATCAAGTATTATCGACGCGTCTGGTGAAGAAGTAATTATACTCGGAGATTTCAACCTGGGCTTCATAAACTGGGAAGTAGACCTTAGCGTCACGAATGCAACCGTAACGGTCCCCTCAAATTATAATAATAGTCTAGGTTTTTCGTTAATAGATTTCATGTCCCTGAACTCCCTGCAGCAATGTAACTCAGTGAAAAACTCGAAGAATAAAATCTTAGATTTGTTTCTCACGAATGTTCAATCGGGCGTAGTGAAAAAGTGTGAAACCCCGATTAGCAGAGTCGACAATTACCATCCACCTCTTGTAATAGATTACCAGTTTGTAACTGTTGCGGCATTAAAGCCTAGACAGACCAAAGTATATAACTTCCGCAGTGCTAATTACGAATCAATCAACAACAAATTGTGTGAGATAGACTGGATAAAGCTGTTAGGTTTGTGTTCGCATGTAGATCAAATGGTCTCTACATTATATGAACGTATAAACATTATAATAAGTGAACTTGTTCCCAAATACAAGCGACTTAATTGTAAATACCCTCACTGGTACACAAAATCTCTGGTCACCATTTTAAACGAAAAAGAAAAATTAAGATCTCGCTTTAGGAAATATAATAATCCACGTGACCAAGTTAAATATAGAATTCTCAACGACCGAGCCCGGGCTCAAATTAAAGAGTGCTACAGTAAATACGTGCATAAAATAGAAAGCAATATGCGGTTTAATTCCAAATGTTTTTGGTCTTTCGTCAAGGCCAAAAATAGACAGTCTGCTGCTGTTCCATCTACAATTAAATTCAATAATGTAGTGGCTACTAATGGCGACGATATCTGTAACCTTTTTGCCTCGCAGTTCAGTTCCACTTTTAATAGAAAGAATATCCCGCTTGCGCGAACTCCTCAAAATTTCCCCCAACAATCTCTGGGTAGAATTAATTTTAATGAAAATGATATCTTTAAAGCACTAAAAAAGCTAGATGTTACGAAAGGTGCCGGTCCTGACGGATTGCCACCAATTTTCATCAAAAAGTGTGTCCGAGGTCTTACTCTTCCGTTATCACTGATATATAATAGATCTTTGTCAACTGGAATTTTTCCCTCGGAGTGGAAAAAGGCAAACGTGGTTCCGGTATATAAAAAAGGCGATAAAGCTGACGCAAGTAACTATCGTCCCATATCCATGCTCTCTATTTTCTCAAAGGTATTCGAGTCCTTAGTTTGTCCCATATTAAATGCGCATATTAAATGTCAGATTGCACCTCAGCAACACGGGTTTTGCAGTAATAAGTCAACTGTCACGAATTTAGTATCTTACATTAATGACCTGTCATTAGCTGTGGACGCAGGTCAACAAATAGATGCCATTTACACTGACTTTAGCAGTGCTTTTGACAAAGTCGACCATCGGACGTTATTATTAAAACTTGAAAACATTGGTGTTCATGGGAGTCTCTTGGAATGGTTTTGTTCATATTTGGATAAGCGCCGACAGAGAGTAGTAATGGAAGGGTACCACTCTTCGGAATATACTGCAACATCCGGTGTGCCACAGGGTTCACATGCTGGCCCAATATTATTCATAATTTTTATAAATGACCTACCAGATAGCTTTCGTCATAGTCGGTGTTCACTTTTTGCTGACGACCTGAAAATCTACCGGGTTGTTGGGTCACTAGAGGACGCTGCACTACTTCAAAGGGACCTCAACTCGTTGCAGTCTTGGTGCGTCGCCAACGGCATGATGTTAAATGTAAGCAAGTGTCATCACATCACGTTTACACGTAAAAAACGCTCGATTCCAACATCCTATTCACTTGCAGGTGCTCCTTTGGAGAGAGTTGAGACTATTCGGGACTTAGGCGTGCATCTTAGCTATAACCTGTCTTTTACTTCTCACTTTGACAGCATTACCGTGAAAGCTGCTAAAATGGCAGGTTTTATTAAAAGAGCGTGCAAAGAGTTTAAAGGCACTGCAGCGTTAAAAACTCTGTTTAATAGCCTTGTTCGTAGCACGTTGGAATATGCTTCCTCGGTCTGGAATCCAATGTACAGCGTTCACTCGGACAGAATCGAACGGATTCAACGAAGCTTTACACGTTACTTACGGTTCAGGGATAATAGCTGCCCCAACAGAGCTGACTACACGCTTCGTATGAATCATTTTGGACTGTCTTCTCTGCAAGATCGTAGAATTCTGGCGGATATGGTTCTGCTTTTCAAGATAGTGAACGGTCAAACATGCACTCCCGAACTGCTTGAACAGATCAAATTAGACGTTCCTCGCGGGTGTCGGGTGAGATCGGTTAGGGCACGTAGTACATTTGTGAGTAGAAGCTGTCGTACAAACCTGGGACGCTCCGCTCCCCTTAATAGGATGATGGACACTTACAATAAGATCAGTGCCAGTAATCAAGATGCTGACATTGATATCTTTTCGGATGCTCTCTCTCAATTTCGCTCTAAAATTATAAAAGAAGGATTGATTCGTAGTTCTCACTGATCTCCCATCAATAAATATTTTTAATTAAGTTTTTTTACGGTTGGATCTCGTTAATTTTATTGATTTATTACTTGATTTAATTTTGTTTAATTTAATTGTCTAATTTATCAAATTTTGTATTATTTTATTTTAATTTCTTAATTGTATAGTTTATGTTTTAGTTACTTTTAATTTAATTTTATTGATTTAAGTTATTTACAGCCGACCACGCTATTATCTGTGAGCGCTGTGCACGCCTGTAAGTGATTTATTTACACAGAACTAACAATTCTATACTAATATCTGCGTAGCATTTGTAAATAAGTTGTTGGTGTGCCTTGTAATTTAATAAATAATTACCCTGTTAGGGCGCAGCAAAAATAAATTAGTAATGGGTATAGAATTGTATTAGGTAAATTTTACATTATTTTATAAAGATAACAACATACTTTATTATTAATTATGCTTTCATGTACTATAGATACATAGATGTTTTATATAGTTCTCGCTTTCGACTAGCAATAGCGACTATAATAATAGTCCATAGTAGTTCGTGTGATGCTAAATTCTCTGCACGAGCCACCTAATCTTAGATATCCCCCTATACCAAGGATAGCCCACTTTTCGCAGAAGTTAATCCCACCCTGACTGTGACAGAGACAACTTACTTTTTATCAATCTACAGCACTGTCTATATCACATTTTCCACCAATCTAACTTCAAACTCGTTACCCAGTGAATGCCGTGACTCGATCCTGAGGACAGTGGACAACTGGGCAGTGCTGCAACTGGACATATCCTGGTGCTACCTGTGTCTGCGCAGCCTGCCCCACGCGGCTGATGCTGGCCAGAGGCTCGCCAACGCGGAGAAGGCCTTCACGGATACCTATGGGGAAGATCATCAGAGGCTGATCGCTTTGAAGGGTAGTGCTGGTGAGTGGGGGTCATAAGTTTTTGTATGTAAGAGTCGAATTTTGATGTATTTTGTATGTGAAGTAAAGTATTGCAAATGTGTAGGGTAGAAATAACGTTTTCATCAATACCTGTAAGAATAAGAATCTTTATTTGCAGAGACACAGTATCAGGTACAGGTGTTTGGTTAAGTAACGTAAAGTACATGCGATATATAAATGTAAATAAATAAAATAATATAACATAGTGGCTATATGATTCGCATTGCTACTGAGGTGGTGGCTGTTCATACGCATTAATTGAGGCTGGTGCGCTTGCCGCTTGGCGACTCAAAAATAATGTCCACAATGAACTATCCCTGTGGACACAAATTTTCCGTTTGAGTAGGCATTTGATATGACTCTTTATTATGTCTATTTGTTCTTTATTCAAGTTGACTGCCTACTTAACTGGTGTATAGTTGTGTATACAGCATGGTATTCCTTGCAGCGAACGAACGCGTGCTACTGATGCGGCTGTACCTGCTGCAGGGCATCGTGGCCTACCACCAGAACAAGCGAGCCATTGCAAAAGACAAGCTCGCCCGAGCTGAGCTCGAGCTCAACGCGCTCAGGGTATGTCATCTCCCGAGCCTTTTCCCAACTATGTTGGGGTCGGCTTCCAGTCTAACAGGATGCAGCTGAGTACCAGTGTGCCACAAGGAGCGACTGCCTATCTGATCTCCTCAACCTAACTAGGTTATTAACTAATCTATGTCATGTTATGTGTACATCTTTTGTTGGAGATCCTAAATAATATAATATAAATAAAATATGAGGTGTGATGTTATTTTGCGGTTATAATTTCATCATCAGCCTATAGCAGTCCACTGCTGGACATAGGCCTCTCCAAGTGCACGCCACTGAGATCGATTTTCGGCTGCTCGCATCCAGCTCCTGCCAGCCGTCTTGCGCAAGTCATCACTCCACCGTGCCTGAGGACGTCCTACACTACGTTTGCCGAGGCGTGGTCTCCACTCTAGAACTCGTTTACTCCAACGGTTATCGGTTCTTCGGCTACTATGGCCAGCCCACTGCCACTTCAGCTTGCTGATTCGGTGGGCTATGTCGATGACTTTGGTTCTCTGACGGATTACCTCATTTCTAATGCGATCCCTCAGAGAAATGCCAAGCATAGCTCTTTCCATAGCCCGCTGAGCGACTTTAAACTTGTGGACCAGCCGTACCGACAGTGTCCACGTTTCGGCTCCGTAAGTCATGACAGGTAGAACGCACTGATTGAAGACTTTTGTCTTTAGGCACTGTGGGATCGACGATGTTAGGACTCGACGTAGCTTCCCAAATGCAGCCCAACCCAACTGAATTCTCCTATTCACCTCGTCCTCAAAGTTGTTTCTACCTAACTGCAATGTCTGCCCGAGGTATACATATTTCCGAACAACTTCGAGAACGGCGCCGTGTATCGCAATCGGTTCCGGTAGAACATGTTCATTGAACATGACCTTGGTTTTGTCCAAGTTCATCCGTAGGCCGATGCGTAGAGAAGATTCAGCCAGGTCGTTCAGCATCTGTTATATATATCGGAGTCCTGCAGCGTTTCCGCCATGATGACGATATCGTCAGCAAATCGCAAGTGAGAGATGTGTTCGCCATTGATGTTGATGCCGCGTCCTTTCCAGTTCAGCGTCTTGAACATATCCTCCATTGCATTAGTGAACAGTTTCGGGGAAATAACATCCCCTTGTCTCACTCCTCGATGCAACGGTATGGGCCTTGTTTGCTGATTCTGTACTTGGACCGACATTGTAGCGGCTTCGTAGAGACATCTCATCACTTGGATGTATCGCCAATCTACTTGACAACGCTGCAGGGACTCCAAAACAGACCAGATTTCAACCGAGTCAAAGGCCTTCTCATAGTCCACAAATGCTAGACACAGGGGCTGATTATACTCTTCGGTCTTCTGTATAATCTGCCGCACTGTGTGGATGTGGTCTATGGTGCCGTATCCGCTCCGAAACCCAGCCTGCTCCGGTGGTTGGAATTCGTCGAGTCTCCGCGCAAGTCGGTTCGTGATCACTCTTGAGAACAGCTTATATACGTGGCTTAGGAGGGAAATGGGTCGATAGTTCTTCAGCTGGGTTTTGTCTCCCTTTTTGAAGAACAGGACGACAACACTCCTACTCCACGCCTCTGGAGTTCTCCCTTCGAAAAGGACGGCATTAAAAAGCTTCTGGAGCTCCCCCAGTACGGGCTTACCTCCCGCTTTTAATAGCTCTGTTGTAATGCCATCCTCGCCAGGGGCTTTTCCATTTTTGAGCTGTCTCAGAGCGATCTCGATTTCGCCACTGCTGACTTCTGGCAGGTCTTCGGTGAAATGGCGTGTTAATGTGGCTCTAGAATCCTCATTTCCGGGATCAGGTCGAGATGCATGCGATGCGTATAACCGGCCATAGAAATTTTCCACTTCCGAAAGGACTGCCGGTACCGAAGAAACGACTTCTCCACTTGTTGTGGTCAGCTTCGTCAAGTGGCTTCTTCCAAGAGATTGTACGAACACCTTTGACCCCCGATTCAGCTCAATTGCTCTTTCCATGTCAAAAGTATTGGAGCACCGGAGGTCGCGTCGTACGTGCTTGTTGATCTCTTGGTTTAGAGCCCGCTTAGCTGACGAAGTGACAGGCGGGTTTTCACGTCGTTTCTTCATAAGCCCTAATGTCTCTTCCGAAAGCTTTGATTTCTTGCCCTTACGCTGCATGTTACAGAATCTCGAACCTTCCTCCACTCCCACAGGTTATAATTTATATCAAATTAATCAAAAATTATGTCCGAGTATCTCCGAAAGTTCTTATTTCAAATTCAAATTAAATCCGATAAACTTTTCAATGCAAAATATAATAGTATATATATCGGAGCCCAACATGGGATGCTACATATTTACGTACTTACGTGTCAGGTGGACGAGGACTCAGTACTGACGCTGATGGAGCTGGGCTGGTCGCGTGCTGCCGCCCGCAGCGGCCTCCGCGCCGCCGCCGGCGACCGCGAGCGAGCTCATCACTACCTCGCCGACAGGAGGCAGCAGAGAGAACGGGCACGGGAGGCACATCGCCGGGACAGGTAGGAAATATACACGAAGGAAGTGAACACTTGGTGTATTGTATTACATTACATTGTGACACAGACAGCGTCGGGCGCTGGGAGTGTGTGCGGACGGGTCGGCAGTGAGTGCGGCGCTGGTGGAGTATTGTATTACATTACCGTGTGACACAGACAGCGTCGGGCGCTGGGAGTGTGTGCGGACGGGTCGGCAGTGAGTGCGGCGCTGGTGGAGTATTGTATTACATTACCGTGTGACACAGACAGCGTCGGGCGCTGGGAGTGTGTGCGGACGGGTCGGCAGTGAGTGCGGCGCTGGTGGAGTATTGTATTACATTACCGTGTGACACAGACAGCGTCGGGCGCTGGGAGTGTGTGCGGACGGGTCGGCAGTGAGTGCGGCGCTGGTGGAGTATTGTATTACATTACCGTGTGACACAGACAGCGTCGGGCGCTGGGAGTGTGTGCGGACGGGTCGGCAGTGAGTGCGGCGCTGGTGGAGTATTGTATTACATTACCGTGTGACACAGACAGCGTCGGGCGCTGGGAGTGTGTGCGGACGGGTCGGCAGTGAGTGCGGCGCTGGTGGAGTATTGTATTACATTACCGTGTGACACAGACAGCGTCGGGCGCTGGGAGTGTGTGCGGACGGGTCGGCAGTGAGTGCGGCGCTGGTGGAGTATTGTATTACATTACCGTGTGACACAGACAGCGTCGGGCGCTGGGAGTGTGTGCGGACGGGTCGGCAGTGAGTGCGGCGCTGGTGGAGTATTGTATTACATTACCGTGTGACACAGACAGCGTCGGGCGCTGGGAGTGTGTGCGGACGGGTCGGCAGTGAGTGCGGCGCTGGTGGAGTATTGTATTACATTACCGTGTGACACAGACAGCGTCGGGCGCTGGGAGTGTGTGCGGACGGGTCGGCAGTGAGTGCGGCGCTGGTGGAGTATTGTATTACATTACCGTGTGACACAGACAGCGTCGGGCGCTGGGAGTGTGTGCGGACGGGTCGGCAGTGAGTGCGGCGCTGGTGGAGTATTGTATTACATTACCGTGTGACACAGACAGCGTCGGGCGCTGGGAGTGTGTGCGGACGGGTCGGCAGTGAGTGCGGCGCTGGTGGAGTATTGTATTACATTACCGTGTGACACAGACAGCGTCGGGCGCTGGGAGTGTGTGCGGACGGGTCGGCAGTGAGTGCGGCGCTGGTGGAGTATTGTATTACATTACCGTGTGACACAGACAGCGTCGGGCGCTGGGAGTGTGTGCGGACGGGTCGGCAGTGAGTGCGGCGCTGGTGGAGTATTGTATTACATTACCGTGTGACACAGACAGCGTCGGGCGCTGGGAGTGTGTGCGGACGGGTCGGCAGTGAGTGCGGCGCTGGTGGAGTATTGTATTACATTACCGTGTGACACAGACAGCGTCGGGCGCTGGGAGTGTGTGCGGACGGGTCGGCAGTGAGTGCGGCGCTGGTGGAGTATTGTATTACATTACCGTGTGACACAGACAGCGTCGGGCGCTGGGAGTGTGTGCGGACGGGTCGGCAGTGAGTGCGGCGCTGGTGGAGTATTGTATTACATTACCGTGTGACACAGACAGCGTCGGGCGCTGGGAGTGTGTGCGGACGGGTCGGCAGTGAGTGCGGCGCTGGTGGAGTATTGTATTACATTACCGTGTGACACAGACAGCGTCGGGCGCTGGGAGTGTGTGCGGACGGGTCGGCAGTGAGTGCGGCGCTGGTGGAGGCGCTGGTGGGGATGGGGTACGGGCGGCGGCTGGCGGCGCTGGCGCTGCGCAACTCCAACAACCACGCCGCCGAGGCCGTCAGGCTCATACAGGAACAGCCCGAGCTGGTGAGTGCACCCGGGTTATTATTGTAGTACTCCTTCATTACAAATCTGCTCCTCATTGTTCCATTTAGCCGTCGTAGAGCTATAGCGCACTTTATATCGATTTATCGCACCTAGAGTAGCCTTAATGCATCTTGTGTATCGTTAGCGAACATAGTGTAGCTTTAGTGCATGCAATGTAGCCTCAGTGCACATAGTGAAGCCTCAGTGTACATAGTGTAGCCTTAGTGCACATAGTGTACCCTTAGTGCACATAGTGTAGCCTTAGTGCTCATAGTGTAGCCTTCGTGCATCTAGTGTAGCCTTGGTGCACATAGTGTGGTTATAGTGCACATAGTGTAGCCTTAGTGCTCATAGTGTAGCCTTTGTGCATCTAGTGTAGCCTTGGTGCACATAGTGTAGCCTTAGTCCAGATAGTGTAGCCTTAGTGCACATAGTGTAGCCTTAGTGCACATAGTGTAGCCTTAGTGCACATAGTGTAGCCTTAATGCACATAGTGTACATTAGTGCACATAGTGTAGCCTAATAGCATCTAGTATATATAGGTATAGTACACCTAGTGTTGGTTTAGTGTACCTTGTTATAACTATGCACAGTTATAACTATATACTGTGCACTTATTGCTTCAGTGCACCAGTTACCTCATATTTATTGTTTCATCGTCGCATAACGTTTGCCTGTAATTGGTTTTGAATTTAGATTGTAATTTTTTCGCATGTATCGATTTTTCCTATACATAATGTAATAAATGACTGTTGACATCCCAAATAAATAAATAAATAATCCTTTTGTGTAACAGTTGGCGGACAGCGATCTGTCATCCGACGACGCGTCTACGCCCAGCTCGGAAGACTCCCAGGTGGAGCCCGACAACAAACTAGTCGCTGAGGTAACTACACACCATTTCACAATTATTTATTCAATTTCAAAAACGTTTTTCGTTTTCATGTTAAAAACGTTCTCTCTTCACCGCTTTGAAACCCCTGTTAAACAGACAAAATTTTGTCCTTTACGAAACACTGCAAGGTTTTTTTTTTCAATACTCAATCATTTAATGCATTCCATTCTACAAAGTGTTTCTTAGGTGATAAATTATGAGATCATCATGGACGTTGAGTAGTATCCATCATCATGTTGCCACCTCGAAAACGAACGCATGTGTTTTTAGGGCCAAGATCACCGACAGCATAAATGGCATTTTCTTTTTCATAAACGACCATTTACTTTGAAAAAGAGGGTTTTTAATTTTAAGGGGAACTTCCACTGAAAGAAAGAAAGAAAATAAAGAAAAATACAAGCCATACATACACATAGAAAAAAAAAAACAAAATAAAGAAACAAAAGGTTGCGCCAACTAGGTCCAGTTCAGCATTATGCCAGATAGCTAGTGTCTGACGCTGGTTTTCAACTGGACCTATGCGGAGTTGCGGGTGGTTGTCCATCGGTATGAACTGATTTATGCTCTATATCGAGCTTCTTTCTCTTCCGCGATTATCCGATACTTATGATAGTTGTATATTATACAGCTGGAGGCAATGGGCTACGACACTGAGGAGGCGAAGACAGCTCTCCGGCTGTCCAGGAATCACATCAGCGGGGCTGTCGACAGACTTGTGGCTGGCGGTGGGAAGGTCGTACTAAGTCAGTATAACATGTGCTCTGAAAATTTAAGTTAATTTAGAAGAAGTCGCTTTATAGGTTTTGAAAACCTTTGGCATTTGAGCCAATGTGAAACATGTCTAACTAGCTTCACGTCTCGTAGGCACTAGGTCCTGCACCCGGATAAAAGGTCGCCTTTGTTGATAAATAGGCTATAGAACACTGACATATTTTTTCAAATCGGATTTGTAGTTTCTGAGATCAGCGAGCTCAAGCAAATAATAAAACGTTAGCATTATAATAATAACTTCGCTGTTCCATAAGTCAAATGTGATATAAACCGATTGTTTAACTTTTGTGTCTGCATCGTGCACAGAGAAGATGATTAATATGGATGGAGGATTAATATTTATTTATTGTATCATTATTTCATTTTGAAGTTGAAATCATTATGAAACATGATTGTTTGTTTCATGCCAGGACCAGTACGGACTCGGCGTAAGTAACACTAGCAAAATAGACCACATTAAATGGGCTAGCGCATGCATATAACTATTGCAAAAATTGCCGCTACATATACTTTTTATATGATGAGCGATTACTAAAATTAAAAATGTTACATGTGATGTTAAATATTGATTATGTTGATTAATGGAATTAGACAATATAATTATTAATATTAACATTTCTAAATAGGCGACGATCCCGACAATCCGTCGACTAGTTCAGGCGCAGTTTCTAAGAGGAAGGCCAAGAAGCATAGGAGAGAGAAGAGGTATGCATTTTCTTTCTAACCGTCACTACTGAGCCTGTTTTTATTAATAAAAATAAAATAAAGTTTATTAAGCCAAAAAATACAGATTGATACAGTTCGAACAGAAGGTTTATATTTATACATCCGGAGTTCGTGATGCAATCCGTCTAAGAAAGATTCTTCCACCTCTTAAACTAGGACACTTTTAAGATATGTTTGTGTTAGTTAGTTATCTGATATAATTAATGCTATATGCTAGTAATTTCTGCTAGATATTGCTAACTGAGTCCTGTGAAACCAAAGTTTATATATCAGATAAGTTCCGGATACGCTATCAGAGACTTTATCTGTAACTAGTGAAACTGGCCAATAATCTTCTTACGTTGCAGGAAGAAAGAGCGCGAGCTAGCTCTGCGGCGACTGAACGCGGCCATCCGCACTGAGGAGGACGACTACCTCGACACCTCCCTCACTGAGGAGGAGGAATTCCTCGCGCAGTACAAGTCGCTGCTCTAAACACCTCCATATTATACACCACTCTGTTTGCAAAATTACATTATGCAATTTAGCGCAGTTTTTGCGCAATTAAACAACATCATGCGCAACTTAGCGCAGTTTTTGCGCAATTTAACACAGAGTTTGCGCAATTAAACTAAGTCATGCGCATTTTAGCGCAGAGTTTGCGCAAATATAATTAACCAAGATGCATAGTACTATGCACGTTTGTATACGATACTGCAGTGTGGTTATTATATAATATCACCAGTTTTATGAATTACACTTGATCATTCAATTTGAGAAATTACCTGTATTTAAATGTTTGCATTTATACTAATCTGTTTTAGTCATTGTAGTACCAGTTCGTAACTTATACAAACAGATAATCAACCTTATGCTCTCAGTATTAAAGTAATAAATTGGTAGATTCCATATCGATGTACATATTTAACCAATTCAATATTTATTGTCTATTATAATAACCAATCATGTATGTATGACATATAAAATAATCGAGCTTTTCTCGTGATAAAATTGACTAGTAGTGATATCTGTCCATGTTATAAAAAAAAAAAAAACTTAGTATCTGTTTTTCGTAAATATTATGATATATCAAAATGTGTATTCCGTATTTGCATTTTACAGGACTTAAGGTAGAATTTGATGTCTAATTTATACTATACAAGTACATATTAAAATAACTTGGATTAAATTACGAAGCATTTTTCAAAGTAGAATTTCAGAAAATTCGATCTCGGTGTTATTTCATAGACAGTAGTTGTGACAAAATAGAATCTAAGATTCGGAGTTTTTGATTCAATTCTATACTTATGACTATCGTAGTGCCATTTCAATTAAATTTTTATCAATAAGGTTTATAAAATAAGTCTTATACACGTTTTAAATAAAACATCCAGGAATTGTTATTGTTTGAACAAAAATATTTTTTATTCATTTTTCTAATTCTATGTAATAAGTATAAAATACTTGGTTTTATTAAAGAAAAATATGTATACAGCAAATATATTCTTTGATTTACATAATTATAATTTCATTGTACAATTTAGAGAGAATATGTTTAAATAGTCTTAATTTCAAGGTGGATTAGTTTACGTTAAAAAATAGTCAGTAGATACAACATTGTCTTATAGTTTACATAGATGTCACCCAAAACACAAGCAAAATTGTATAAAAAATATGTAAATGAAATCTAGCTTAGGTTCCAAGAAACCATAGATAAAATTGGTATCAGGGCGGGAAGAAGAAGATTTACAGAATTTTCAGCATTTTCAAAATCACTGATTAACAATAAACTCAATGAACATGACATCGTTTTTAACATATTCGAACTTATCGAGACTTGTGTGTGGTATGAAGATGTACTGTCGTTTCATCTGCGTGACGGTCTTATCGAGTTGTTCCGAAGACTTGCGGCTGTCGTCTTCTGCGTCGTCATAGTCGTGACGCTTGGAGGATGACTTGCGACGAAGCTGCAGGGATTTTACTATGTCCATGGCCTGCAGAAATAAGGGATAGTTGCAAAGCCTTCAAAAGGGTCTGGGTAAAATTCTTTAGATAGTTGTGGATCAGAAATCACAAAATATTTTTATTAATCAGGCAACTTAGGGTGTAGGAGTGATGCAATTGTTGTGATTTATAACTCGTTGACTCTTTCAGAAGTACCTATTGTGGCGTGCTAGTGATTGATACCTGTACCTTTCATAAGAATGTAAGGGTTTGAACCTGACAGTTAAGACAAGTAAGGAGTACCAATGACACTTGAGGGCGTTAGAAGTCCAAGGTATGTACTTTTAAAATGCTTTTTTTTGAACACCACTTACTTTCTCCGTATTAGAGGAGACAGAAGTGGGATTATAAGCAACCCTTCTTGACGGGAGTGAAGAAAAAGATCCAGACTACGAGTTCAAAAGCAAACATCCCTTTCAGTGTTCCCTAGCTTTATTTCCTCACCTGGGTCCTATTATTAGGTTGGTCTTTGAGCACGATATTAACGCTGAAGTCGCAGGGCCAGTCCAGCAGCGCATCGTAGGGCCCGGCCACGAGGCGGACTGTCGACGTGATGTGACGACCCTTCCACTTGCCGATACCATTTAAATTAAGCTCTGCCTGCAAGGAAATATGTCTTTAATGACGACCTTTGTCAGTTGTAATGGGGTCTAGACATTTGCTATATAATTGCCTCTGTTGCAAAGGCTATGAATTTACATGACTTCCGAGATTATAGTTCGGCCGCTCAGAGAATGCGTTTCTGACACATCGCGATTGAACTGACGACGTAACTTTGTAATGGCGTTGCAGTACGATAAAAATATTTTTGCTGGTTGTTTATCGTTTTAACAATTGTTGAGCATTAAAACAACATTATTATATCAATAATAATCAATGAATGTTGTAATTTTGTGCCAAATTGAGTGTCAAATAACTTGGTAAACAATATTTTTCTAAATCTATACTGCGCTATTACAAGGTTATGTCAGCGCTTTATATTTGTAGTGCTGTGCTAAAAATAACAGGCAAGTATCGTAATCTGTTCTGGTTGATGGTTCTTATACAGTTATACTTATAATATAAAATAATACTTTTTGTTTTTCTTTTTAAGAATTTGAAAATAATGGACTATAGGATAACTTTTATGAAATATAAAAATAAAAGTATGATCAAACTGAACGCGCGAAAGAAAGTAGCATTTTTATATTTAGGTTGAAATTGGTAACCCCAAATGGCATCATGGGCCGTCATTTTGTGACGCTAAATAGTCGTTTGTTGTCGTTTCGTGCGCTAAGACTAAGTGCCCTGCCTCATTAGGACGCCAATGACGACGTCGCCGGCTACGTATCCAAGCAGTTAGTATTGAAATGTATGGAACGTCGCAACGTCGCCAAATTGGAGGCGTGGCCACGAGCTACAGTTCCCTATGTGGCTTCTGGCTACCGTGGCAACTTGGCGACGCGACGTGGCCACAGTAGCCACTATAATGTACACGGTAAAGCGCACCTCCCTCACACAGTCGCCAATGTGGTCGCCAATTAGCTTGCAATTTCTTGAGCGACGACGTAAACAATTGACTGTCGAGACGCCATGGCCACTCGACTTGGCGACATTTGGATGCCAGAAGTAGCCAGACCTGTGCCGCTTGCGACGTCGCCATGGCGTCCCAGTGAGGTAGAGCTCTAAAAACCTGATTTTGGAAGGTTTTGACCGAGATATCAGGATTGATTCTGTTATTGATAATACCTAATATAATTATACACGTAGGCGAAGATGATGATGAAGACACCACCTCCTCAAGCGAATCGGAGTCTGATTAATATTCTGTACGCACATTCAATTCAATGTACTTACTTTATTGCATAGAAATACAGATTGTAACTTTGTAACAAAGAATAAATAAAACGATTTTATTATATGAATATTACCTTTTTTTGGTTTCCACTTAAATAACTAAAATATAAATTTTAAATGATTCCGCCAATTTAAAACGAAAATAATCTTAAAATAATGCGGCGGTTTATTTTGGGGGAACGGTAACGAACTCAGTGTTATGTTGTGCCCATC
Organism: Helicoverpa zea; assembly: GCF_022581195.2. Lineage (NCBI taxonomy): Eukaryota > Metazoa > Arthropoda > Insecta > Lepidoptera > Noctuidae > Helicoverpa > Helicoverpa zea. The sequence goes on along the minus strand of NC_061464.1, from coordinate 12,396,896 downwards.
ACTAGTCCTGACTAACTGATAGGTGTCAGGAACGCATTCTCTGAACGGCCGAACTATAGTTTGGTCTCCGGTAAGAAATTTTAGATCCCTCATCCAATGTTGTTTGTTGTCCATCCCTTGTTTAATTGACTTTTCCGAATTTACAGAAGAGGACTTCTCATCTATTTATATTACATAATTTTTCGATCTTACCTTCAAAGTGTATCCATATTTGCTGGTCCTGAATATAGGACTGGTCAGTACCGTGTCGTTCTCTTTCGCGTCCTTCATTCGCTCTAGGAAGCGGTCTATCCTCCATATGAAATGACCTGGATGATGGGAATGTGTTAAATTCAAAGACTGAAGATATTTGGCCAGATTTAATTCCGAAAATTAAACTGTATTCAAGAGAGAATCAGAGCCTGATCTGATTATATTCTTATCTATAATTTACATGAGGTTTCTTTGCAGATTTTTAGGCCCGTATGATATAATAAGAATACTAGTGTCAAGATAGGAAACCGACCCCAACATAGTTGGGAAAAGGGCTCGGAGGATGATGACTAGTGACAAGATAGGCTAAATATTTTAGAGTCTATAGTATTTTAGATTTAAGTAAATACTACAAGATTGGGAATATTGACCACGATTGGTACATCCACGTTTTAGCCATTAGGCTATTACTACCCACAATACCTTCTTCAATATACTGACCATCATCAGTGCCCATCTCAGTCCTGTCGAAGCTGGCTCTAGCCTGGAAGTCAGCGAGCTCAGTGCGCAGCTTGTGGTAGGACTTGGTCAACGCCCGCAGGTCCCGCAGCACGGCGTCCACCTTGCTGGACTGCTCCGATACCTCTGCGCGAGCGTCGGCGGTAGCTACTTCTAGTACTGCTATGCGATCTATTGTCTGGAGTTCAAAAGGGTCGTTTTCAAGGATTTATCGAAACGGTGTATATTTCCGTTTAAAGGTTTTTTAGTCAATTTATTTCGCAGGTGCTTAATTTACATATTTATGAGATGGTAGCATGTCTATAAGAGTTAGATTTTAGGGATTTATTATTTTGGGCGCAATAAATTAGGTAGCAGTAATTAAGATACTAAAAGTTTTACCCTTCCGTTGCATGTAAGATTATACAGGATGTACTTGTTGTGAATTATAGGTACAAACAATTAAACCGAGACTTGAAACATAGGTATAAACCTGCTATTTATGTATATCTAGGTAGGATAACATTATTACAAATCCAAATGTATCATAGTTATACATCAGTCAAAACTGTATCAAACAAAAGTCCCTCACCGGTCTCTCAGTAGTGGTGGCCTGTAGCTGTGCCCTCAGGGCAGCTAGGTGAGCGAGCTGCTCGGAGGAGCGTCGCGCCTCCACGAGCTCGCTCTCTAACGCGGCGCGGTTCTCCGCGTTCCTCTCTCTCTCCTCTTCTACCGTCTGCTTTATGTAGCTTATCACCTCCTCTGGAAAATCGTACCAATAGAAAGTAGCGCTTGTTAAAACTTAGAAAAGTTCAGAATGCATTATTATATAAAACATCGTAATAATGTAAATCAGTTTAAAAAATTTACCACGTAAGACATCTCGCTTGGCATATGCACAGATTTGTCCAAAGCATTTAACACTGTCGCTACTGCTTCGTTACTTGTATAGATAAATTGACTTCACATAGTAACACGCTTAAGACAAAACAAATAAACTTTATACATCTTAACTAAGACTAGTATGACATATAGATAGTTCAAGTTTCTTGAAGTGACACTATCTCTCTCAATGGTGTGGGGATGCCACAAGGTAGTATACTTAGCCCTTCATTGTTCTCACCTAACTTGTTGACGGCTCGGATCCTGTTGTCATGCTGCGTCAAAGCTTGTTCCAAGAGTTCTCGCTCGTGCTGCTCGTGTACCAGGCTGCTCACTGTACTCTCTAGCCGCATCACTGTTTGTAACTGCTGGCTTTGTAGCTCCTGGGAAAAAAGTATGGGTACTTGGGTGAGTTTGGTGTAATCGTTTTAACGAGTATACGGAAGGACTGTGCTACGTGCATGTTCGTATAACCGTTCTATTATTATATGGCAATCGATTGTTCACTTCGAACATCCGACCAAAACAACGAACCACAGATTACTAAACAAAGACAAACTTAAATAAAAAAAAAAACTTTTTAAATTGGTTCACTCAAAAGGTCACACGCATGTCGGCTTTGGGAAAAAGCAGATAATGCTACTTCTGTATGTAACTGCATCTTATTTCAAGAATAGAACCTACTACCACATCCAATTATACTCCTTAACAAAATTACCTGCAAAGCCAACTGCACATTCGCCAGATCATGTTTGAACTGTGCAGCCCAATTAGCAGACCGTTCAGCCTCATCATCCACGGCAGCTCTAAGAGACACCAGGGTGGACAGGAAGTGCTGGCTGCGTTCCTCCACCAGCACTATCTTCGAACGAATGTTCTCCAGTTCTGTGGTTTGCACGTCACGGTGACCTGATTCTTCGGTTAGGACTAGTCTGAAATGTAAGGTATGATTTGATTGGTACGGTTGGTGAAATGTTTTACTTTGCCGAACATCTTTAGAGCGATGATGTTGGTTCTAAGTTCCAAACATATCTACCTGTTAGGTTCTATTTAGAGAGTTCATATGAGAGTACATAAAAAGAGTACATCAGAAGAGTACATAAGACAGTACATAAGAGATCACTTAAGGGGAGTACATAAGAGGAGTACAAAGAGAGCACATAAGAGAGTACCTAAGAGAAGTACAGAAGGGAGTACATAAGAGAGTACATGAAAGGAGTACATAAGAGATCACTTAAGAAAAGTACCTACATAAGAGGAGTACAAAGAGAGTACATAAGGGGACTACAGAAGGGAGTACATAAGAGAGTACATGAAAGGAGTACATAAGACAGTATATAAGAGATCTCTTAAGGGGAGTACATAAGAGGAGTACAAAGAGAGCACATAAGAGAGTACATGAAAGGAGTACATAAGAGAGTACATAGAGAAGTACATAAGGGGACTACAGAAGGGAGTACATAAGACAGTACATAAGGGGAGTACATAGGGGGCGTTTATAAGAGAGTATATAAAAGGACGTACTGTAAGTTGAGACTTTCTGCAGGACTTTCTTGTTGACTTATTCCAGATGTGAAAATGAAAACAAAGAATAACAAACTAAATTACATTCTTACTTGATAGAAGCGACTTCCTTCTCCAAGTAAGACACGCAGTCATCCAGGGGTACTTGGCGAGGCGACCACGTGTGGTTGGAGACGGGTGGCAGCGGCGGCGACGGCGCCGGGGCTGGCACGCTCACGTGACTTGAAGAGTTTCGCGTCTGCACGGTGAGGATTTGGAGTTAGTTTTAGCTTTTATTTGGTCAGGGGCGAAGGAATTTTATGGCAATTAAAATCTAGTACCTTAAAGGGCAAGCTTTTCCCTACTTTTCTTGCTTAAGTCACCCATTGAATTGTGTTATTAAGTTTAAGCTACGTAATTCTTAATTTATAATAATATACAAGGATTTCTGAAGATGATCTCAGCGCCAGCGCACCTACGTCAAATTATCTTCTAAAATTCTCTATTTGTTCAACATACAAATAACAAGATAATTTTACCTTCTCCATCTTGGGGCACTCCTTGACGTGTGTCTCCTTATGCTTCCTCTGGATCCATGCTCCGCATCGCAATGGACACTGTTCCAATATACTGCCGCACTGCTTCAAATGATTCTGTTAAAAATACAAGGACGAACTCACTAAAAGACGTTTTGGTCCTTCAATACAAAGTTTGGTCCTACGTGTCCCACTTTTCAGACTCTTATTGACTAACACCCACCATTTTCCTTTCTATGTACCAGGGCCGCGGTAACACGCGCGAACAGTCCCGCAGCCCTGGCAGTATGTGTCCCATTTTAAGAAAATACGTTTTTTAACGTAATTTGACAAAATATACGTACACCAAAATTATCATAAAAGTAAAACATGTCGAAGTGCACCACACGACTTGCTGAACTCAAACCAGATTACTAAATACTATTATTTTAGTAATTCAATAGCCATTCTTCGGCTACTTTTAAGAATGCATCGATCTATGTCATAAGTCCAAATAGCTAATTATTCTATGACATGTTATGCTCGAGGTCTCGGATTAGATTCACGGGTCGGGTCGTAGTTGCCTTACTTATGGGTTCAAGAAACTTTCACAAAGCAGCCCCTAGTATGGAAGCTGGTGATTAATACACCAATGCCTCGGAGAGCACCTTAATGTCGGTCCTGCGCCTCATCTCTCTCCGATCGCGTCAGATAACAGTCCCATATGAGAGTGAAGGAAAAGGGAGTGCACCTGCATCGGCATAAATGCTTGTACACTACAATATGTCCTGCGCAGTTGGCTGATCTACTTACATGAGAACAAGACAATCGCCGCCATTGTTTGTTTTAGATAGGTCATACATCGAAAAGGTTCGAGTTAGGTACTATTAGAGTGCGTTTAGACAGAACAAACAAATGATCCCACAGTTTCAGTATTAAATAAAACGAGCAAATACTTACTCGATGAACTATCTCTAGATTGGAACAAAATGCCAAAAAAACTGTCAAAGGGTACTCGCTCTAATACGTGGTTCATTTTGATTCAAAGGGCCCTTACCTCTGGCTAAGTCGTTAGTAGGCCTATGAAGTGGTTAACAACTAGGCAAGTAGGACACTTGTTGACAGACAAATGTGTTTCCGATACAATGATAAGAGCTTTTGATTAGAAATTGACTTCTGGTACAAGCTATTATTTATAGATTTATCATTTATGTATAGCAATTTATAACTGGTAAAGTTTTATCTACTTGCTACTTGTAACATACTGCCCATACCTAAATTATAAATTACGCGAACAAATTAATGTTCCCTGAAGAGTTTTTTTTTTTAAATCTCTGCGTCACTTAGGACCAATCGACAAAGGGCGCGTAATCCCTAGCTAGATATAAGCCGCTCCCGTTTTTACAATATTGACAATTTAATCATGTTTCAATAGCGCGATAGCGAATACCTCGCTAAGATCTTATCTGGAGAATGTGGTAAACCAATGTAACGTGTCGTCGATAGACGCCAATTCAAGGAAACTTATACAAACACAAGTTAATCACAATGTAGGGATTTGTTCAAGGAAACCAGTGTAAGGACGTCTAGACTTTTGTAACATGCTTTACGCCTGATCTTTCTCCGGAAGTTTCACGTTCCTCCTGAGGGAAGTACTACTGACTAAAAAGCAGTCTATAAGATTTGCCAAAATGTTATTCTGATGAATTCATTCAGCTGTTTGCGTTTGAAGAAGTACCCAACATACGCACAAACTTTCGCCTTTACAGTGTAAGTGTGATTGACATAATTTGGACCAGCTAATTTTGGTGAGAACCATAATACACAGTAAAGATTGGTTACCTGACACCACTCTAACCAAGGGGTATTTAGTTACCCGGATAACTGGGTTGAGGGGGTCAGATAGGGCAATCGTTCCTTGTAAAGCACTGGTACTCAACTACATCCAGTTAGACTGGACCCAAACATAGTTGGGAAAAGGCTCAGAGGATGATGAGAGATTGGTTACCTGTAGTTGTCCCATTTCAAACATTTCATTGCAGAAGTAACAGGGACTGTCCTTGGCCTTATTAGCAGGCCCATCCACGCTCTGCCCGTATCTGTTCAGGCTCATTTTGACCCTCAACTGTGTCCCCTCTTAGTGGAAGTTGGTTATTGATGTCATGATTGCTCCATATCTTCCCTGAAAGAAAATAAGAATGTTTATTGGGGTTGCATACAGTTTGATGCGAGAAAAATAAACACGTTACTTGTACCACAGATTACTTGTACTCTACTCTAACTGAAATATAAATATTTTGTTAATAAACGTAGGTTCGTATAGCGAATCGCAATATCTAATAGTTGATTGAAAGATGCAATAGGTACACATTAGGTACATACCTACTGGTAAAGTGGTAATATGTAATTATCAAAATACACAAAGATTTTATTTATTTTCTTCTACATACCTACAACAAGTAAACGCGTGAATGCACCCACGCGTGCATTTACTTCAAACATCAATAAGTGCACGTAATTCAATAACGTAGATACATATGGATGTCATAATTTTAATTATACCTAAACACTAAAGAATGTTATGATGATCAATCAATTTGACGGAACTCGCATTGATTCTTTTCGATTCCCGCACGTAGCAAAAAAAAGTTGTACCTAAGTTCGGTTATGTACGGAATTACGGAAGAATGTGTGTTTGCTTAATCGTCCTAGTCCCTAGAACTACTTTACCGAATATTCAATTATTTCAGTGTTAAATAGCCCACTTATTGTGTAAGTCTATGGACGCGGAGTTGCTAGTTCCTAAGTAAGTGGACATGAGTTAAACCGCTGGAGAAAGCTAGTTAATATATAGATATTTTTTTTGTATCTCATTTCTGGTGATATCCTTCAAATTGCTGATCTAAGTAAGTAGGAATTCGCGCACGCGCAATTGGTACATTTTAAACTAACTATCTAAGCAATTTCTGAATCTGGGTTAAATGTGAAGCTATGACTGTTTATTGGAATTTATACCTAGGTACTTAGTTCCACAATTTTCATCTTCAATCCTCCCACTTACTGCAATACTCATGAAACCATTCACGTAAAATCAAATGGATACCTAATTCTAATTAATATGTATGAAGGAACGTAGCAATTTTTATTACTTAGTTAATTAGATGACATCCAATTTGTATGTATAGTGTTTACTGTCATTGATTACTGGACCATTGATAGTACCTAACTATTTAAGTTCTAAAACCTTACAACCTTGCAAAGAAAAATTTACAAGGTTTCTTCTAATTCTAGCGATTACGTTATGGCGTGACTCAGGTCTACTAACTCATGAAAATATATACTTAAAATAGATAATATGTAAAAACCAAAATAAAGACTGAATTACCATCTTACCTTTTTAAATTTAAGTCAATCCAATAGTTGATATCCACACTTTCCTATCACAAATGTATTAAAAGAATTACACTTCTCACACCAGCACTGTTAAAATATAGCTAAACTTATTGACTAAATAATGTCAATGATAAAATTAACAATTTCCGAGCGCTTGATAATCAATCACTAACACAGCGTAATTAGAAAGAAAACAAAAGCGCGCGCAATAATTCAAACTTCGAACAGCTCAGCGATCAAACGTAAAGATTTTTTTTCTATTTTTTTTAATAAAAGGTCTTAACAAAAAGGTTGTATAGAACAGTTTCACAGTATTGTAATGCAGCTCGTCTCTTTGTCACTGAAATGAATCATTTTATCGTTATCGTTATCACTGATACATGATACGGGGCGTTGTTTGACGATGATAAGCTCGCAAATACTATATGATCAAATATTTTTATTGTGGGTCAAGGTGGATCGATCCGTGTCAATATTTATAGGTAAAATTAGATTAACTATTGGGAAAATAAAAAGAGTTTTCAAGGACACTTGAACCTCAATGTTTTAATTGCGTGAGTTCCGCAACCATTACTGACACCGTACAAAAAATATCGGTAATCGAATAAACAAAATGCGAAGAAAACAAAATAATTTGCGAGTGTACCGAAAACGCACCAAAGCAACTTGCGTATAAGTTGTGTATTTACGTCAATAGATGGCGTTGCTTGACATAGTTTCGATGAGATTATACAAAATTACCTAACAACTGTTCGACGTTCGTATTTTATAACTAAACACCTTTTTGCATATCAAAGCATATCGTGACACAATTTTGATACGAACCTCTTTTTGCATTCCACGGTAGGTTACCCTAAGACCCATGTTCACGGTGGCTTAGCCGTGAAAGTATGCGGACCACGGACGACCGGTTCGATTCCCGGCGCGTTACTCAATGCACAGATTTTGTGCTTATTGTTCTGCCATCTCCCTTACGTAATACTGTGATGATATTTGTACATTTGATATGAGAATTATTTATTTGGTAAGACGAAACCGGCTCTGACAATATTGAATTGTTTCATTTTCTTTATAAAGCCTTTGACACAGTTTATTTCTAATGTACCTAGTTAAAAATATTGGTATCTCAATCTAGGTATCTAAAAATCTAGGAACTTTGCCTCAACATAATTTTGGCAGATTTACCTATCTGACATGAGTCAATACTTAAAGTAGATTACTGGCAATATAATAAATATAGAATGAGTATGGAATACCTCAGGGACGAATTTTGGAGCCCACATTGTTTTTAGTACACTTCATTATTTATGCTAAATCAAGATGCAAAATACATTACTCAATGCAGGTACTATGTATATTGTTCTGCCGTCTCAATTTCGTAATAACCTGATGTTATTTTGTACATTTGATCCGATCATTATTTGGTAAGAGAGACCGGTTCTTATAATTGGATTGTTTCATTCTATTTATGAGTGTAATAATGTACGTCAATAGTTTAGAAAAAAAAGTTCGGGAGATCTTGATTGGTTTATTGGTCAAGCAATTACGAGCAAATCTTTTTTTGTTAACACATCTTTCCTATAGTAGGTACTTATTGATCTTCGATTTGGTAATATATAAAAACTTTTCCGCAGTTTTCATAAGTATTTGTTGTATCTACTCGTCATCTGGAAGCCACTGAGTACCAGTGTTTTATAAGGAGAGACTGCCTATCTGACCTCCTCAAACCAGTTACCTGGGCAACCCAATATCCCTAGATGAGACTGGTTGTCAGACTTTCTGGCTTCTGACTACCCATAACGACTGCCAAAGATGTTTAAATGACAGCCTATGTTATAATTACTAGGTACACACCAATATACGGTATCATAGTGCAGTGACAGGTAAAGTACCAGTGAAAGGTCAAGCGTTAGCGCGCCATGGCGTCCGATTTCCTAATGTTTGCTGAGCTCGTCTGTTTGTTTGCACTGAATTAAGGTGAAGGTGCTGTTACAACGCTGAAATATTATTAGAATTTGTCGAAGATCTGTACTTGGTACTAGTTTAAGATGTACCGATCTTGTTTTAAAGCTCAAGTGTACGCTGATAGAGAATAAAAAGCAGCTATAATGGACGGAACGTATGGAAATTATAGTCTTAATAAAATGTCAGAGCAATTTAACGTGATAATTGATCAACACACCTACAGAGAATGCGGCAGTGATTACGTGTGTATAATCCTATGTATAATGAAACAACAAAAATACATAGGAACTATTTCCTAAATCAGCTGCATATGCTTTTCTTTTTCAGAAGAAAGAAATAAGGAAAATAAAGAAAAGCCATTTCGTTTTGCTCTTACCCATAAAAGCTCATAAAACTATTCAACTAAAAAAATTATATAATAAATGATTGATCCTTTTCCTTTTCTTTTTGATCCTGTGCCCAGCAGTGGGGTGTTAAAAAAGGCTGTAACACTAATAAATGATTAAAATATCTGGATTCCTTGCATTCCTCATAATGTGAACTAAATAATAAATGAGTCTCCACCTGCCATTTTTACGTGTATTTATTACATTGTTATCGGCAGGTGCCATAGTTCCCGTAGTTTCCCCATTCCTAGTCCACTAGCATCCCATCACAATAGCCCAAGTAGTTTTCATCCATAGTTAGCAATAGTTTAGCACAGAACCGGGGATTGTCCTTGGGTACATTTCTATAGTGTATACAGGGATAATCGTCGGTTTTGTGTCACCATTTCATTAAAGTTGTCTCAAAAGGGCTTCAGCGTGTTGGCTTCGGCCCCACGTTCGCCTCCCAAAAATCCGGGACTCTATAGTCCCGAGGTCTGGTAGAGAAATACTTTGACTTTGATAGAAAGATCAAAGTTCGATTCATTGTTTGTACCAGTCGGAAATCCCCTTAAAGTTTTGAATAATTAAAAAAAATACAGCTTAGCCTTGTAATCGAATTCATCTCATCTATTCGCATCCAACTATAAGAATCAGTAATACAACGCACGAAGTCTAAATTAACCTAATAAGAGGTAATAAAAAGCTATAGGTCATAACCTCCAAGATCTTATATAAAGTATATAAAACTAAACCTATTCCATTTTTTAGAATTAAAATCAAATTAAAATAAGGCAGTCCTCAAAATATCTGCTCTTCACCACTTCCTATGTGATTTTGTTGGGAAGAAGAAGTGGCGCAACAAACTCCCCAGCAACACAATGTCTGTCTCATCCTCCGAGCCTTTTTTCCCAATCTTGTTGGGGTCGGCTTCCAGTCTAACCGGATTCGGCTGAGTACCAGTGCTTTACCCGGGCAACCCGATACCCCTTGGTTAGACTAGTGTCAGACTTACTGGCTTGTGACTACCCGTAACGACTGCCAAGGATGTTTAATGACAGCCGGGGGTCCTTTACCCACTGGGCCACCACGACTTTCACACAATGTCTGTCTGTTAGAAATTAATATAGGAGCGGAGATATACTCGAGACACAATTGATTGTCCACTGTTTTATTATTAGCGACATACAAGAGGTAAAGATCCTTCGGAATTAGGTACTCGACTTGAAAAGTTCTTTCAGTGTTACATAGTCCATTTACCAAGGAAGCCTATAGACAACACTTTATGCGTGTACGCCAAGTGAATCTCAATAGACCCGAATTTGAATAAAAACTTTGGACCATCCTTGAAAACAGCTACCTCATGCATCCGGATATAAATAAACCGTAAGTAGAACAGTATAGTAAGAGACATTTATGTTATATATTATTTATTATTATTTTTTATATAATTAATGTTGTTTAAATCTTATTTAATAGACCAAATCCTTTATCTTTGTGTCATGGTGAGCAGGTTATAAAACTTCCCTAAGCATTAATTCTAAACTAAAATGATGTTGGTTTTCCGCATTTTTTATACAATCCTTCACTTTATAAATAAACAAACAAAAAAACTACTTCAGCAAGTAAATATTATCACTACAAATGAATAATTAAGCTCATTAATTATGGAGGTAAGTTAATTTAGTCAAGTGGTTAAAATATGATACATACATAATACACCTTTTTAGTCATGCCATTAAGCGAAAATCCCCATTTACTTTAATAGCAATGCTTATATACTACCGCATTTTTATTGTAGCTATGCTGATACCATATTTACAACTAGGTATGTTACACAAATATTATCCATCCTGCGCTTTGTAAACGGTCTATGACTGTTATGTATTAATTACCTAAAACATAACTAAAGAGATCAGTCGCGCATAACGTACGTATGTATTAACCTTTATCAATTACAGCTTAGAGCCTTCGCCTGCGCAAGCGCATCCAGCCAGCCCTTGCGGCGCAGCCTGCGATATTTCTCAATACCCGCTCAGTTGACGCACACACCTCGACAGAGACGCACGTCTGTCGCGCTCCGAACTTATTAGACCGCGAGTGTTTTGATACCTAATTACACATTTATTTATTTCGCAATTAAAAAACAGTGCTGTTTTGTGAAGTGATAAAAAGAAGGCTTTTTACAAGGTGGATTGTGTGTGTGAGTAGTTCTTTAGTTATTATTTTTCTTTTTTTTCAGGGTAAGGTAGTTTGTTTTGTTGCAAGAAGACACAATAATAATTATATTTGAGATAACGATCGGAAAATTATTGCTTCTGTCTGAGATTTGCCTTGAATCGAGATCGTGATTCTGAGATCTGAAAATTACCACATCTCAAGAATACTTGTTGTTGACGTTAAAGTTCGCAAGTTAACTGGCAGTTAAGTGTATGTTTGTATGCACAGTCAAGCACGGTTCCTCGGCCGGATGCAGTCAAGTTAAGTGATACCGAGTTTAATGTCATTTGTACTTGCGTTGCATTGTGGTTTCGGATGCAATTTATTGATGCAACTGCACTTGTAGGTACCTAATTGAAAGTTGCGAGGTTATTCACCGAAAGAAGTTTTTGTGTTTTTTTGACAAATATTGTGTTAAAAAATATTAAATTATGCAAACTAAAATAAACTTCACTACCTAATTATAATATAACTAAAGTTAATTTTATCAGTTCCGGAGGGCAGACCTAATTATACCTAATAAAATTACGTATCCTTCATATTTGAGAAGCATTTTTAATTTTAAGGTACAGCAAGGAAATTGCAATGACCTACTGAAACTTAAATAGGTAATTGTCTAGATTTGTAACGTGCAACTACAACATAAAAATCTGAAAAAATAACAAATCCTTAAATAAGTATAATTATACCGAAATAGAATATTCAAACGTTCAATGGATTATTTAAGTATTAACTTAATGACTTAACACACTGCAACAATAAGTTTTTATCAAAAAACTAGTTTTTGCAAGTATTATGCATTCGAAACATACCCAACAGGTTTTGCAAGGTCCAAAAGTCAAGTGTAAATAAAATGAATAATTATATGGATTTCTTACAAAAACTACAAAATTCAACTCATTTATGTAACTTTTTTATAAACGTCACCATACTGTGTTCATTTTAAGGGTAAATGGGTTGAGGAGGTCAGATAGGCATTCGCTCCTTGTAGAACACTGGTACTCAGCTGCATTCTGTTAAACTGGAAGCCAACAGCAACATAGTTGGAAAAAGGCTCGGGAGATGATGATGACTGTCGTTCATTTTAGATGTTTAGATTTTTTGAAACCCTTACAAGACGTTTCATATAAAATTGGTAATGTATAAGGTCAATAAATAACACAGGAAACAAGTTTGAGACAAAACCTAAGTTACACTATGTAATTACTATAATACCTACATGCATAACAAAGTACTTATAAGAACAACTACTAGTGTATTAAGACAAAATATAATGAAGTTATTTACTAAGTAGATACTTATTTGAATTAAGAGATAAAATCAGACACTCAAAACAATCGAAAATATTTTCTCATGACAACACTTTCTTCCGCAACAATGCCTACCCTTATGGGTAGTAATTTGGAAAAGCCAAACAAGTCAAACAATTGCATGTTTTATAATAAGATTGTTTACCTTAAATTTTTCTTTTCCCAGTCATTTTTAGAGCAAACTCACACACTTGTCACTTTTGGACTGAAAACTTTAACTAAGTTTTCAGTCGGGTTGATAGCGGCTAAATACTTTGTAATGTGCTTATTAATGTGTTATTAATCTTGAAACTGATTCATGAGCCCAAACTATCAACCGACTAAAAATTAGTAGTGTGAAAAAAATCTTAAACCTTAAAAAACATTACCGGGGCAAATTTTTTTCATCGATATATCTATATTTATACAACACAAATTGGACAGCAGTATAGAACCCTGCTCACCTAGATTCAAAGCTTTGGTAAATTAGCTTGAATTGGACATTCATGTGGACCTAGATCCAGTTCACGTTAATTATATAAATAAGACCAAATTGTAATCCTTTTGCGGGGTTATGTAATTAGACTTCGAATACTGGAACGGATTAAAATGAGCTTTGAATTTTATCTCCAAAAGCAGTTAGGTATTATGCAGTACAATATGACCACATTTAATGACTAGAACAAACTAGATGTTGTACCTCACAAAAACTTTATGCAACAAAACAAGCTCATGTTAAACTTAACTTAAACTTTACACGGAAGTCGATGCTCATAAGAAAATATACATACAAATAAAAATATTGCATTTTGATTGGTAAATCATACATTTGTCTCGCATAGGATACAAACCCGGAACGATAAGTGCATGAGTTAATCACACTACAACACTACCGTCAATCATTTTAGTAGTCTTCATAAATTAATTAATTAGTAATTTTACCGTGGGAACTACGTTCCTGTTTTTGCTGTTTTATAATTCATAAATTCAGATTAGTAATTGTTCTCGAAAAACCTTTAAAAATATTGAGGAAACCGAAATCTGAAACAATTAAAAGCAAATTCTCGAATCTGCGTTATTTTTATGGTGATACTTTGCGGAAAAACAAGATTGCAATTACATATCTCTATCTATACTTCTTTAATGACAAAAAATTATAAAGAGGATAAAAACATTCAAGTATTTATTTTTGTGGCTCCTAACTTTGTACTGAAATGAAAATGATTTCCCTATTCGGAAGCTACACTATCTTGGAGTGCCATTAGCTATATTTTATCCAAGAACAAGTAAATACAAGTACCAAGATTCAGTCTACAACATCTAGCCAACTCTGCCGTTGGTCGTCAGTAGGGTGCACTCAATCTCTTAGGGTCTCTCTCAGGGCTTTGTACATACAATATCATCATCATCTTCCTGCCCTGTTCCCAAGTCATTTGGGGTCGGTGCAACATGTCTTTTTCTTCCATTCCTCTCTGTCAGACGTCATACTTACATCCACTCCCTTCTGCTTCATGTCCTCTTTCAGGCAATCAATCCATCTTTTCCTCGGTCTACCTCTGCCTCTCCATCCTTCCACATTCATACTTAGCACACTCTTTGTAGCATGCGTTTCACACCGTCTCATCACATACACATATACCACGACAAACGCTGACCTCTTATTTTTTCTGTCACTGGCGCTACTTTCAGGCTTCCTCTGATATACTCATTCCTCACTTTGTCCATTCTGGAAACCCCACACATCCACCTCAACATTCTCATCTCTGCTACATGCACTCTTTTTCATTCTTCTTTTTCAAAAAGGACGACAGGTCTTATTACGTATTTGTAAATCTACATACAATATTATAAACGTTAAGAATTGTCAAGGTCAAGGATCTTTGACCAAAAGTTTACACAGCTAATTTGGATATTTTTGGCCAATTTTGAATCAAGTACCGAAGTTAGCTCAAAATGTATACGCAAATAGGTACTATTCATTCATACCTTAATAACCTTGCCTTTCCTAAATTTGATTTTAAAACTACTAATGTAAGCTGCAATCATCTTTTTAAGGCTTGACGTCACAATTATAAAAATAACTTAAACTTCTCACATCTTAAGTGACGGGAAAACCTAACGCGTTCGTGTTGTTTATTTTTGTTTAACTTATTAACATAACCACGACACTGACTGGCGTAGTCATTCCTCAATAACTTGGAGACGTTAAAAATCAAAAAGTAAAAATAGACAGTTAAGGTATGATTCCGAACCACGCTGCACGCAGCAGTGCTGCCACTAAGGTGCTGCCCAGCAGTGCTGCCTGCCGCGCTGATTCTGAGCAACGCGGCAGTGTCGCTCTGTTCGTGGTGATGCGTTGTTAATTTACGGGTTAACATTCAAATAGGTACTCTTGCTGCGGCACTACTGGTCTGTCGCGGCGGTAGGGCGACACAGACGCGCAGCAGTGCTGCCGCTATATTGCTGCCGCGACAATGCTGCCTAGCTCGGAATGTAATCTCATATAAGATGAATATTTGAATGATATGTCTCTGTGAATTGTATTTATTGTTGTTTATTTTGTTTTCTGATGATTTAATTACTATTTTTGTTTGTCAATTTAATGTTAAGTTTTTTTTTCTCTACTACATTTGTACGTCGTAATGACAAAACATAGCGTTCTAATTATACATACGTAAGATCTTTATTTTGTCAATACCTATGTTTTACAAATAAAAAATATTCTATTCTATTCTATTCTATTCTAAGCCAATAAATAAATTGTACGGAGACCAGTAGTGTCGCGGCAGCACTGCTGCGTGCAGCGTGGTTCGGAATCATACCTTTAGGAGAAGGATAAATGCTACAATATAATACACACAATTTTCGTTTAAAAAAATCCTACTGTTACTAATACCACCAAATTCTCTCTCGTGACTCTCGTCCCTTTGACTCATATTAAACGGAACGCCTGATCCAGAGAGCGCAAAACGCCTGCGCCAGATTCTGCTTTAAAATACCGCCAAGAACTCACGTCACTCCATTTATTAATGAACACTCCATCCTTAAGATGAAGTCACGCCGCAAGTTACACCTGGCTTGCCTACTCTTTGGGGTTATAAAGTACAAAGAACCGTCCTATTTGTTTAGCAAACTTAACTTCATTGCTAGTAAGAGAGAACGCCCGGTAAGACAATGCTCACAGCAACTCTCCACGGAACCGCACAGCACTGCGGCCTTCAGAGGCAGTTTTAGGTACGCTGCTACTAAATGCTGGAACAATATTCCCCCGCCAATAAGAAATGCCAAAACTCTTGGTACTTTTAGAATACACCTTCGAAAGTTCCTCATTAACTCACAAAAAGAACTTGGTATGACGATCTCAAACACGTCCATAATATAGCGATAGCAGGTACCTGCCGTGATGGTGTTTCGTCGCCGTATTCCGGTTCACTCGTAGTCTGAGAGTACTAATACTAGTATTTACCTAGTAACACATTTCTACACTTCAATATTAATCATAGTTCACATTCAAGCACAACACATACACAGAACATAAAACACTTACTTCAAATACACACAGCACACACACCAATAGTCTACTCGACGTCCGTGCGTCATTTTTAGGGATCCAGCAGAATACCAGCGTCAGGTATTCTACCTGACACATGCTGAGTTGGACTCCCATTCGGTGCAAACGTAAGACACTGCAGCGCGCCGTTAATCTCTGATTGTATTTAATATTTTATGTTTCTCTTTCTACCCACTTCTTGTTTTGTTTTATTTTTCTTATTGTGTATCTTTGTGGTGTCTTTTTGTTTGTCTGAATAAATGTTTTATCTATCTATCTATCATATTTCTCAAGAAATGACATAGGTGACATATTTAATTAAGTGGAATCGGCAGCGTCTTTTCCTAATGAGCGGATTAAGAATTAGAAATTCCAATTGATTGAAAAAACCCAGTAAAGGTCACAACACTCACATCTCACATTTCGACTTGAAAGGATTCCCTTTTCATAAACGTCACTGTTTCATTTCTTCTTTCTTTGTATAAAACCTTCTAGGTACCTACTGCAAGCTATCCTAATTGTAAAGGGCAACCATTTGAGTGGGCTCTTAATTAAAAAGGTAAACCATCTTGATAGGGCTCTGCTGCACACAAATACTATACTAAGCAAATTAACTGCCACTTAAAAAAATATTCCATTGATACCTAATGTTATTATTGTGTTTACGTAGATATATATGTTTTAAGCCGCATTTCATTTTAAGCGGAGTTTTGAAAAAGTAAGTAAATCATTAGTATCAAGATTTATCTCAAGCTCGTCGACCACACTTTATGACCAATTATCTCTTGCAGGATTCATAAAAAAATCATTTGAATACATTGAAGGTGAACTAGTTACACGTTATAATACTTATACATATGAACATTAATTGAGAACAAGTTTTAGGTAATTAAATCAAACTTGTCGTAATTATCGGGAAATTCGCTTGAAAGTGTTCCTTAATTGATAACAGTTGATTATGAATGAGAAATGTTTGTTTGTTAACCCTATTCATATGTATTGTAAAGCTTCGTACAGACTAGCGTTTGAAAACAATGATTTAATGACAGCCCGCGTACGTCATATATTAAGAGCACAAGTCCCGACTCCTGCCTTGCAGTATAAAAGGTGTATTGTATACGCATAGGGTCGACTCTATTTACTACAATACAAAACAAACGAGCCTAAAGCCCGTTACTACAACATAAAAGTCAGTTTTCTTAAAACAACTCTTTACTGCGAAAATTTTAGTCTACAGTGTTTTAAGAAAACGGGACGTTTAATTTGTCAGTGAAAATGGTCCTGTTCTGTACGTAGGTACACATATAGCGTACCTGCTTCTATGCCAAATAGAAAATCAATTGTGTCTTGCCTATATCTGCAATCCGACATACAACGGGTTAAAAGATCAATTGACTGAACTTACACATACATAGTATGAAATTCCTATTGATTTCGCAAAGTCAAAATGACTAAGCATATTTCACAGGTTCTATAAAAGCGTTTTATTAAATGTGTCGGCCAATAGTTGTTTTGGGCTCATAATCATTATGAAGATGAATGGAAGTACACGTAACAATGATTAGGTACTTGTCCGGTAAAAACATTGATTGAATTTACGATTTTCAACTAAAAAAGTCCTACCGAGTGCCGACTAAATAGTGTGTAGTGTGCGCGCAGGCTAAAGATTATTCATATTCTGCTAACCGTCCGCACAATATATGTATTACAATAACTCATTCAATGATGCCTGACAATTATAATAACGTATTCAAGCCTGAAATGATAACGATTATGAAAAATTATGTTTTCAAACAATTGATGAACTGATTGTATTCGCTCGGTGATCGGCCGACTTTGAATCAATTACAGTGATTCTTCATTTTCTGAAGTAATATTATCATAATAATTAACTACCTCGTTGGTTTAGCTGTCGCAAGTGCGGCTGCTGAGGACGAGGTCTCGGGTTCGATTCCCGGGTCGGGCCGAAATCGCTTTGTGGGTTTTAAAAGACTTTCACAAAGCCGCCTGGAAATTGGTGATTGATACACCCGTGCATCGGAGAGCACGTAAATGTCGGTCCTGCGAAAGATCTCTCTCCGGTCGTGTCGGCTTGCCGTCCCATCGGGCTATGAGAGTGAAGGAATAGTGAGTGCACCTGTGTTTGCGCTAATGCTTGTGCACTATAATATGTCCTCCGCAGTTGGCTAATCTCCTTTATCTCCTTACATGAGAACTGCCGCCGTATTCGATAATCGGCTAGGAGGACATCATTATAATGATGTTATGACATTCATTCATATTTTATAACGTAACCTTACTATACACGACCTCCGGTAAGGTCTACTGTGTCTTTTTGTGTGTTTGTCACAATGCTTATAAGGAATAAGCTTAATAGTTGCCACTTATGACATTGTGCATAACAAAAACCTTTGGAAACTTAGACCTAGTTGCACCATTTAACTATGTATAACGATAACCAAACCATAACCAGCGACCAGCTGTATACTTGCCGCCGATTGGTTGAATCGGCGGTTTGACAACTGAAAAAGGTTCGGTTATCGTTGTAGTTATTAGGATTCGTAAATTTATAGGAGTAAAACCGATTTTAGTGATTTAAGCCAATGAGTGCAGCTGTTTGCAAAAAAATTTTGTGATTGTAATGTTTGCTAGCATTATACATATATTTCTTGAAGATACCAAAATAGCACCCAGGTGTTCTTAGAATTTAAAATACAATGAAGCATGAATAAAATAAATTGTTACTATAAGGTTTACATTTTGAATCACACCTGTATACAAGACGCACTTTACAGTTGTTTAACAGAAAAACTATAACCAGCAAATGTCAATCATTAAAGAATTGTTGGAATAGAGAAATAATAGAAATAAAGAATACAGGATTATTAGAATAACTAAGAAAGTAAAGTTTTTTTAATGTTATGTAAGCATGAGCAACATTTATGCAGACTTGCTTGCAGACCGAATGCAAAGACTAGTCTAGGCTTTAAAACCTTTATAAAAACAAATTATTTCTAGAAACTAAACTTTTGAATTTGGTTTTGTTGATATTTCAATATCAATGCTACTTAAAGCAAAGGTCAAAGACATCAAAATAAAATGAATCAGTCGTTAAATTCGACCGAGCAATAAATTCTAATAGGTCGTGTTTATTTCTCGTGTTATAGATTATACATATATTTAAACATGTGTTTAGGAATAATTTGATGTTGAGGGTTGAAGTACTTAATAGATTAAAAAAAAGACCATAGGTTACAATCTTATTAGTAAGTATTATGCTAATTATCTCCGACTTAACTCTCCTCTTTTATCAATTAATATATTTATCTATATGTTTCATCTTCACGTCATAATTTGATAAGTTTTATGGAAATAAATGGCTAACAATCTAGAGCACATAGGCTTAGGCCTAAGTTCACCTACAACTTAGACGTCTTTTTTCTTAAAACAACGTCTGTTTACTATAAAAATTGAGCGTGAAAATTAATAGTTTCGAGAAAACTGACGTTTATGTTGTCGGTGAACCAGGGACTTAATCGTATTTATTTATTTATTTATTCGACTTACACGGCTTTAACAGCCAATTACATAAATCGTAAACTTAAAATTAAATTTAAAATAAAAGCTTAAAAATACAGTTAAATAAACTAAAGTATAAAATAATATTTAAAAAAAAACACTAAAAACACATATAAAAATAAACAAATAATAAAATTAGGAATTGTTTTTACAAAACTTTAGGCATACGCCCATTATATGGACAAAATTATCTTCGAATATATCGCAGTCCGGGCTGGCTTCAACGAGTTTGTTGATCGTATTCAACACGCGCGGGTACGGGAGCCGCAGCCCGCGCCGCGGCTCCCGTACCGTACCCTATTAATATTCTACTTGGTGAAGCTATGGTAGAAATCCAGTTATTTTGATATTCGTTACAGACCAAAATAACAAGTAGCAAAATGATAAAAATCGCGAACTCATCTCAAAACTAGCCTGAGTTCAGTCAAGGTCAAGGTTGGCCAATCTGTCAGTTTTCTAGCTCTATCTCGCGACATTTCTTGAATATCAAGGTCAGAATTGTCTAATTAAAATTGTGAAATACTTATTTTGTGACATCTCATTTATTTTATGTCAATTTTACTATCGTATATTGCATATTTTTTTGTAAATTGATTATGTGGTGGTCCCATTAATATTAAATAGCTGCTGTGACATCATTATTTATTTACACTGCCTAATCATTGCAGAAATTCTTCTTCAACTATGTTTTTTTCAGCTTCAACCGATTCGACATAGTCACATCTTCATCTTTTAATTCATTACTTGAATACATCGAAGGAGCTGATGGCCAAGTGACTACCTACCTCTCGATCAATAATAAGTCGAAGCAGTGGTTGCCGCGGTTGGTCCTTAGATGGGTGACCAGCTCAAAAGTCCGTAGTTGAAAAGGCACATTCAATAGTTTGACAAATGGTAGGAAGGTTTATCAGGTTGCCCAGAGTGAGTACGTCTGTCAGGCAGACACACACTGACAGCACACTGGGAGCCATCCCCAACATTGTTGGGAAAAGCCTATGCCGTTGACGCACCATACAAAACTACCCGATCCCCACGTCACGTTTACTAAAGCCCCCTTCTATCACCCACAGTATCATCTGATATTTGATTACAACAAATGACTTCTCGCTAACATATTCAAGCTTGCGGTTGCCGCGGTTACTTCTTGCCTGCAAGATTGCAAACTTAATAAAAATACTGTGGTTTCTCATCATTGCCTGTAAACAATGGTTATTGAATACATTATTTTTGTACAAACGTTATGTAAACTTTGGGTGTATAACAATATGTTTTGTCAGGTAGTTTGGTTATAAACACAATTATGTTTCTTTAAACCGCTTATATTTTTAAACAGGAACATAATTAATCATGCTATACAGAAAACTATGGTAATTTATCGCTTATTGTGTTTGTTATAGGTACACACTATTTTAGTTTATTATATTTCTTTTTGATGTTGTTAGCTTTTAAAACGTTCCCCATTAGCACCTTTTAGTTAGTTTCCCAAGATTTATTTGTCACAAATACTTTTTTGTTACAAGACGGATAAGGACTTATATTCTGATAGTTGCCAAAATCATGTCTTTTACATCGATACTTGGAGTTTCTTCTTACCTTTTCTTTTTTAGCAGTAACTGTATTTATAGTTCCATGAACTTTTCCATCACCTTTGAAAGCGTCTTCCAATCCAAGTGTTATCTTGACAATGACCACAAGTGACTCATTATTTAAATAATCAAACAATATGTATTCAGTAACTATCTTCTTAATGACTTCGTAAGCATCTGCTCTGAATCCTAGATGCCTTGGTTCTGCGCTTTACCGCATATCAATGCTAGAAAATTTCCCATCGCCTACGATCTAAATAGTTTACTAATGATTAGATTCCGTAATTGGCCTAGCTTTGAGTCTATTCATTCTTGCATTGACCGAATTGTATCTGCTTTTGCTGTGATTACTAAATCTTAAATATTAAAGTTACCTAAGTAATGTTGCTGGTGAAGCATTTGCGGAGAATGAATGAAGAATGTGAGATGACGGCAGATAGAAGAGTATGGAAGGAGAAAACAAGCTGCGCCGACCCCAAAAAAGTTGAGATAATTCCAAATAGTTGGTATAGATGAAAATAAAACAGCATTAAAACTATGTCAAAACGATCACGCATCTGACGCATCTCGAAACCTTGAACATGGAGATGCTAATATATTTGGTGAAATAGATAAGTCAATATGTTGTGAATATTCAATGATTAGGTAAGTTCTTACTGATATAATCAGGGATTAAAAAACTGCTAAATACATCACATAGTTAAAACTCAAACTCAAATTGATTTATTGCAAACATAGGTAATAAGCACATAAGACATGATGAAGCATACATAATATAAGTCCGCTATGTTTCGCCTGTCGGCTTGCAATTTACAAATTAATTATTATACATATTTTGTGAATAAAAACCCATTTTGATGCAAAAAAAAAATAATTATTATAAATTAATGTCAAACATTATACTTGTCCAGTCTATAGTCACTTCACATTTATGTTAACATTGTCTTTTGTCCATAATAGTACCATAGTATTTCGAATAATATATAACTTATAATTATATAACTAGTTAATGAGACCCTTAGGTCAAACAACAGGTACTTTTGGATTTTAGATTTTTTAATTTTTGGGAGGTTATGCTACGTATGAAATAAAAACTAATAAATAAGTGCTTTTACATATTTAAAAAAATAAATATCATTTTGTTCATTTTCTTGTTTTTTAAGTACCTATAGTTTTAGTGCAATACATGTATTTATATTTTCGTGACAATATTTGTGAATGTCATAGTTCTAATAAGTGACCTTTGCTCAGTCTTCAGACAAACACAGCAGTATTAATAATACTTACGGTTTTTTGCTGATCGAATCTATTTAAAATGAGAAAGGAAACTTGCGCACGCGCATTCGACAGAATCACGTGTTCTATTAGGTATTGTATTTTGTTTGTTTTAATAGACACATGAGTCCCATTTTAATTTAATATGGAAGGTAGCTAATATGTCTTTGACAGGTAGTCAGAAACCAGAAAGACTGACATACAGTCTTACCAAGGGCTATTGGGTTACTGTCGATCCGTGTAAAACACTGGTAGGTAACTACTCCCAATATAGAGGGAATATAGTAAGTGTATCAAGTGTATGTATCCCTTACCCCAGAGGTAACAAAAATGGTTGGAATATGGCTAGGCAGGTGACTAAATTGAAAGATTCAACCAATTTTGTTTATACTAACCTGACGGTAGGTCAGGTCAATTCAAAGCGAATTTAAAACCACCTAAGTTATAAGTTCAATGGTCATGTTTATAATCGTATTAACGAGTGTTACAAAGACGTTCGGTCGCGAGTGTCAACGTACCACTGTTTTCACAACAGCTCGAATGAACGAACCATTGTGAGAAAATAAGGACTTTGATAGCAATACTCTTGTTGCTAGGGACCAAAGTCGATAAAGATAGATTTAATAGTTAATTCGAACGTAAGCCAACTGCGGTTAAGCAACATTTGGGGCGGTCAGTCCTTGGGGTGACCATTTTGTCATGACGAGTTTTCCTTGTTGCGAAAGGCACTACAAACAGGTGGGCCCCAGTTGTCATTTGATTTGCATCCTTGGCAGTCATTGGTAGTCGGGCAGTCTTGCAAAGGGATAACGGGTAGCCCGGATAACTGGGTTAAGGAGTTCAGATGCTCCATGTAGAATAATGTATCGTAGCAGCTGCATTCTGTTAGTCTGAAAGCCGACTGACATAGTTGGGAAAAGACGAGGCAGATGATGAGATTAAGTTTATTCTCCACAATACAATACAAAAACAGAGCTGCACAAACTGCATTACGTAAATGTTTGAATAAATATCACATTACCTAAGACATATTACTGCAGCATCATAGGAAAATACCGGTAATAGGATCGGTTGATTTTCTTATTAGATGTCGCTGTTTGTTCTACACGACACTTTGTTTATGCTCACTGGGTGTGATTTACAGATGAGTAAGCTTCTCTGGTACATGGATTCTTGTGACAACTATAATTAAGTAAGTGGATGTTACAACTTCATCTAGGAAGAGGAAAATATATTCGAAACCAATAAACAAAGAGGAGAAATTGATTTCTTTGTTTGTAACCTCCGAAACTGCTAAACCTATTTAAAATTATTTCGCTGTTGAGAAACTAAACTAACCCCGGTTGATGCAGGCTGTATTTTTTCCGGATAAAATAGATGTTTTATATCATCAGTACTAATCAAAGAAAAGGACAACTAAGATTTATTTATTTTTGGACAAATGAAGTAGGAAACATTACAAATACTTATTTACTACAAATTCAAAGACACAAAATGTTCTTAACTGATTACTAAGTGCTTTATAAAGATAGACATCGCAAAGCCTCGGACAGAGGTCGTTTTATTTCAATTTACTCAAGAATATACTTAATGCAAATAATCTTTTTATAGCAATACATAGGACAGTTATTAGCGAAACCATTGTTTTTGACTTCCCTGAAAATGGCCTTCAAAAATATGATAATGGGATTTTAGATGTTAAGGAAATGCGGCAAACTGACATTAGTGCGATCAATTATACATATATTAAAGCTAAGTGAAAAGAATGACTAAGTATTCTTTGAACACAAAAATAATAAGGGTGTAGGCTCAACTCGCCCCTTGGATCTCGCCCCTGGATTGCTAAGTGCATCAACTCGCCCCTTAAATTATTAGATACTCCAACTCGCCC
The DNA here is from genome assembly GCF_022581195.2 of Helicoverpa zea. Taxonomy (NCBI): domain Eukaryota; kingdom Metazoa; phylum Arthropoda; class Insecta; order Lepidoptera; family Noctuidae; genus Helicoverpa; species Helicoverpa zea. Next base: position 12,372,193 of record NC_061464.1, on the reverse strand, counting down.
CCGATTGTTGGTTAGTTAAAAGTACTGTCAGCACTCTAAGTTTATAAAATATTTAAATGAATATTTTTTCTTAAAACTTCAATAATGCCTTGGGATTTAATAGTGAAAATTGAAATAAAACTGCATGTGGAGTTAAAAAAGTGTAATATATAATGTAAATCACGCATACTAATCTTTTCAATGTTTAACAAATAAAATGTTATACATACTATGGTTTATACCTAGATAATTAATATAATTTAAAATCACAGATCAAAGTTTGGAATCAACACTTACATGACTAAAAAACGTACAAAATAATCACAGATTTTTTGATTAAACATCACAGCATAGGTACATAATATATTATGTATATATATTTATAGTATGTATATAATAATACTTAAAAAACAACAATAAAATCACAATTTATTTGTCTTTAAAATATCATGGGTAAGACTAGGCGGATGATAAAACCTCTTATAATCAGTTATAGATACAGAAATAATATTTAATACCCAACACGTGTTTAGTCTTGCCTTAGGTAAACTACAGCGTTTATTTTTCAAAATCCTAGCGATTTCCCATTGTAATCAAGTGCGTTAAGCAGGTTATTGATTCGTATTGTAGTGAAAAAAAAAACAATGTAATGTGGTAATACTACAACTTGTGAACACACTAGAGTTACTTTTCATGAAATTATGTATTATAAAATGTATAACTTGCATACAACGTTTGAGAACCTATTTAATTATTCTACTACTTATTAGTATCCTATTATGACAGAACCATTCTTAACCACCCGAATTAAAGATAAGTATTCCTATGGTGTACCTCTACTTAATTACGTTATTTTATTTATGCATTTGCGTATATGGATGACATGATACTTAAAGCCAGTTTCTTCATTAAAAGTAAAAGCCAAAGTAATGCCATAAAGTAAAAGTAACGGTCAAATTCGGTTTTTCAAAGCTAAAGTAACAGCAAAACTGATAGATAAAATCGTGAAAAAACTAATTTGACCGTTACTTTTTTTTGGCTGTTAGTCTCCAATTTAACTGTGTCGTGGATAGCCAAACATGTATATGTAGTCAGACAGACGTACATGTAATCTTATTTACCTACCAATACATAAATGCTTGTAATCCGGATTTGTCTGGCCATGTGGCTGGCGGCCACTGAAGAATATGAACGACTAGATTAATCCGATAGACAAAGGAAATTATGTGGACAAGGACAGGCACGATAAAGTACGGGTTTTCCTGTTTGGGAGTTCTAGTTGATAAAGTATTTGGTGTGAGACTAGTATTAGTAGTAGTATCTATTCTGAAATATAGGTTATGAGAGTGGGGGAATAGTGAGTGCACCTGTGTCTGCGCAAATGCTTGTGCACCATAATATGTCCTGCGCAGTTGGCTGATCTACTTATATGAGAACAGCCGCTGTGGCCGAAATCAGCTTTGGACGCCATTCTATGCTGAAGAGTTGGTTTGTCTTTTTTGAATGCAATTATTTCAAGAACGATTTTTTGCGAAAAAAAAAAAAACAGAAAATATTATTCTAGATTACAGAATTTTATTAGTGCCAAGATCAGTGGGTAGGGGCCGGTTTGGAAACCAGAATAAAGTATGAAGTAATTTTTTATATCAGTTCGCTACATAACTTTACATAAGTTACGTTGGCTACTCTTCAGTGTATTGGATACGAAGATAAGATGCTTAAATTATATTCATTGTATTTGTACTACAACTATGATGTTCCTAATTAAAGCTATTCCTTAAAACCTATTTCAAATGGCAGGTACTTGGTTGTTTTTTGACAATTGCACAGTTAGTAGGCAAGTTCAGAGCAATGAAGTTATTTTAGGTCACATAAATATTCGATAATAATAGCATTTATCAAACTAGACTGTTTAATCAAGATTTGGAACATGTGAATGTATTCTATTCTTTAAAAGATGGTGAAACAATATGTTCCACATTATTCCTCCAATCAAAATCAATCAAATCGTAAAACACTAAAAAAACAGTATTGATATAAAACAAAAAGCTGTACATTACAGAAACATGCGACAGTTCTCATGTAGTGTTGCAAGCTGCGCTCGCGCCGGTCGGTTGGCCAATCCGTTACGTCACAACGTGTCCAATACCGCACGTGGGAATCGGTGGAGCGCAAAATATACTGTGTTTGTATTGTCAATTATGTAGTATCAAAATTATGGGAAATTAATTTGGAAGACAATGAGATGGTAGATAGCAATATTGTTGTTTCAGAGAGGTGAGGCACCTGTGCCTTAAGAACTTTGAGTTGATTGAAAGTTAATCTTTATCAATGTAACTCAGTTCTTAACAGTAATTCTTATATGAGACTCCATGTCAGTTACAGTTTGAATCTAAAAAGTGATACTTCTTTCACTTGTTTTGCGTATTCTCATTTTCTTTTTGGCGTCCTACTCGGCCTTTTTTATATTGTCCATAGAACCTGTGCAATATGGATACTTATTTTGGGGCACTATTTGACTTCTCTTGATTCTCGATGTTCTAGAAATAATTTAATGATCTTAAAAAAGACTGAAAGCTATCTATTGTTTGCTAATTAACAGTTTCATAATGAAATAGGTACTTAACCGTTTTACAGCATCACCACGCTAACTAGGCGAGAGTACAAAAAGGTGCGATGATAATGAAATCTTTTCCAATGTAGACTGGTTTGTTTTTCCCACAGTGTAGCTCAAATTGAGTTGTTAGTACCTTTTATTATTTTATTTTTCGTTTCACTTACACTTGGTTCTGACCTACTGAGGTTGCATACGAGGTTGAAGGACTGCCTATCTCTCCTCCTCGACCCAGTCACCAGGGTAACCTGATACCCCTTGGTACACTGGTTGTCAGACATTTTGACTTCCCGTAACGACTGCTAAAGTTGTTCTGACGGCAGGAACTTGCCTTTCGCACCTAACGTAGTTAGCAACACACGAGTTCCCTCGTCACGATAGTCACCCATCCACTGACCGGCCGCACCAAACGTTGCTTAACCTCATGATCGATTTTCAACCTTATTCGAATATAAGAACAAATTATCTCACGGACGAAAACATCGTCCAAAAATAACTTCACTTCGTGAGAACGTATCGTGAGTAACATTGGAGACAACTACTAGTAATAACCCGTCGGACTGCATCGAAGTTCTCAGCGGAACAATGGCTACAATTAGAGGACACAGTCCAGATGATGATCATTACGATAATCATTGTAACTAGGCGCCCGTCATCAGGTGTTTAGCTAACCTGGGCTGTACTTATTGAGTTTTAAATTGTTCTGATAGTACTTTTGATTATTTTTGTTATAAACACCATAGATATTGGTTCCGAGATTTCTGATTGAAAAAATCTGATTTTAGCTGTGTTTTCTTCAAAATTTAAAATAAGTTGTACGTTCATAACCAATGAAGTAGTCCAAAGTCATCTTAGACAATAGTATAATGCACTACTTAGTTGTCCGGGGAAACTTCTTCCTGTACCCGAATAAAATAAAGCCGATGTTACCGGGGGATATTGCAGCATCCTAACATTAAAAAGATTTTTCAAATCAATTCGGAGTTTTGGAGCCATAAAAGTACCTACAAACAAGCAAACAAAAACTCCTCTTAATATAGTATTAGTTTAGAAAACTGACTTATGAGTTTATAATGACGTGCCTAAGGTTCGACAGAGATGCAGAACCTTTATTTATGGAAGAACGTTTAGGCTCTGATGCTAACGACATAATGATTTAAGACCTCTATGGTATCTGGCAGGTTATGGTTTGAGAAGATAATCGGAATTTAAACAGATGAATGCACTCCACGTTGCTTGTTGATGCAGAAGATAAATAACATCCTCAAAATAAGTATGACTATATAATTGGTATAAGCGGTTAGTATGACCGTCCTTCTGGGTCATATACCTACCTAGGTATTAAAGTGATGAGTTTCAGGTGATTATTTTACTACTAGCTTCCGGTCTCATCCGTGCGAACTACTTCTTAAATCTAAGAGGATCCAATAGCCTTTCTAAATAAATGGGCTATCGAACACACAAAGTATTTTTAAAATTGGTCCATTCATTTCTGAGATAAGCGCGAAACAAACCAACTCTTACAACTCATAACTGGCGAAATGTATTGACTCCGCTACACGCAACAAGCAAGTCTTTAAGAATGTCAAAAACGTAAATTAGTTTAAAGTACAAGCAGCCATTCCTTCAAGCTATAGTGCTGTTATTAACCACAATAAAATTATCATTATCGATATTATCGACAAAGCTATTCATTTTAATCTTTTGCTTTTCTTGCACACCTTGCACCTTGTCCGATTGACATAGCTGACACTTGTTTCGAAGGCGTGAAATAGTGACATTTAGTTAATCTATTATTCGGATATAGTATAATACAAATCGAATTTTATTTTTTATTGGTAAGCACCATTACAGTAACAGTAATCTTTACACTGTTACACACAATAGTCAACACGTGTAAATAGTTCAATTAATCCTTCTTTTGGAAAAAATATTGGTCACATATTTTTGATTCTAACAAAACATTTAAAAAACTGCCAGTAGGTAAATTCTAAAGCCTAGGTACTAGGGGTATCTAACCCGATCGATCTCGGTAAGGTTCCAGATCCAGTAAGTTTAGGTAGATAATATCCACTGTGCCCTGAAACTTGCTCGCGGGAGGATCTAATGAGTGCATCCGGCCGTGCTCTCGCTGTGGCGTCATATTGGGCTGACATAGTGTAGATTCACTATATGACATGTCATCGACACAAAAGAAGAAGAAGTAGATAATACCACAGATTACTATAATACCCGAAAAACCTAAATAAGTAGGCCTTCTAAATTGTGTGCCTTATTGATAGATCCGCAGCTTGGTAAATTCACGACTTTCTAGAGCCTTCATCTTAAGCTATACCAACATAATTCGAAAAAAAAATATTGAGACGAGCTAAAATTTCCTCCTGGGACAAGCTAAAGGTCCTCAGTATATTCTCAGTGATCTAAATCTCTCTCAGCAGGTTATCAGTACGATCAGTGACTCGTGATAAACTTACTGACGACGTAACTATTACTAAGTTACGTAGTTAAAATAATTACCTTCATTAAAGTAGTTTTATTCTTATTTCTTAGGTACTTACTTCTGAGAAATCATTGTTACATCTTAACTCGGTAGGTTTGTATGGAAAAGGTTAAAGAAATACTGGTTTTGTTGATCTGATTTATTTTTGCTTGCAGAAAATGTGTAAATCCAGGTATGTATTATTGTATGATTCATGCAATAATGTGTAGGTACATGGGTCTATACCATATTATGTAGCTTGCGATCTTTTGATTTAAATCTTTGTAAGAAAAGGTTAAGCTATATTTTGTTCTCAAAAAATCTTCACACGTGTATTCAAACATAAAATTATTAACTATTTATTAGTATTTACACTGGTTTCTGAATTTTGGATTTTATTATCTTCATTAATGGGTTTTGTTAAAATATCCCAAGGTTGAAACTCTTCAGGAGATTTAAGACGAGTTTTATTATCAAGAGACATGTTTAAAAGGCGAATAGATAATTAAGATTACAAAACGACATACACAACAAATTGAGCGCACCTGCCTTGTTGGCTACGTATATACGTATTTTAGATAAAAAAAACATCTGAGTCTCTTCGAAAACAAAATACGGCTGCAAAACACTGCCTTACAACAGCTTCTTATTGACAAAACTGCATAAAACAAAACACGCAAAGGACTAAATATCGAAGGTTTAACCGATTACGATAAAAAGCGAGTATTAAACGCAAGCGACAATGTTCGCAGCGATAATTGCAATACGTTGCGAGATTGTCGCCGTCAATCGTTACATAAGGCAGTTTCGCAATTTCTTACAGCTAAACATAGCTAAGTACTTGTAAAACACGAGGTTTTTGCATCAAAACCTAGTGTTCAACTACTATCAAACCTTGTGATCGATGCTGAAGATTTTGCTTGTTTGCTTGAGGTTATCTCAGGAACTACTGGTGCGATTTGATCAGCATTTTCAGGGAGGGGCTATTGACTTTTTATTTGAGTGTGTGAAGTAGTTTCCACTATTGGTGACACCGCTGACAGAAGCTTAACTACTTAAACCCAGCACGTAGATAAATGTCGGCCCTGCTTGTGATCCCTCTTCGGCCGTGTCGTAATGCCGTCCCATCGCGCTATAAGAGTGAAGGAACAGTGAGTGCACCTGTGTCTGCGCAAATGCTTGTGCAATATAATATGTCCAGCGCAGCTGGCTGATTTATGCAAATAAATGATTAGATTCACTGACCGTAGTCCTCCTCCTATCTCCTTATATGAGTACAGCTGCTGTAGCCGATAATCGGATACCATCATCATTACTTATTTATTTATTTAATTAATAAAAAACAAATAAATTGCCCACTTACTCACTACGAAAAATCTTAGCTATTGCGTGGTTTTTGTCAATAAATTAATTTCTAACTAACTCTATAATATACTAACATCGAACAATGCCTCCACATCTATATTAGTAAGCACATTAATATTCACGTGTATGACAACATTATTAAAAACCGCTCGTGTTACGTGATTGGACCAATATTATAACTATTATCCTTATACTTTGTATTCAATTGATTCTGACTAACTATAAAATACCAAGAAGTTTAGATACTACTGGGCATCGATGATATATCCCGCTACAGGGCACAGCCTCCTTACACAGAGAAGGATTGAGCGTGAAAAGTGATTTCAGACTTTATAGTTCAGGTTTCCTCGAGCTGTTTCCTTTACCATCAGTTATTGGTGTCCAAAATAGAGATGGGTAGCTCAGGAGTGATAGATAAAAAAGATATGTATCTTTCCGTTCTAATCACTCACTCTTTGTATCAGTTCAAATCTGAATGTATCAGTGTATCCTTAACAACTCATTCAATCGTCGTCCTTTTGTATCTGCGTCGCACTCGCACACAGCGTTCAGCGGCTGGTCTCACGGTGTCTCATCGGAAAGTCCAGACATCTCTTTCGCACCTTCCTACTTAGAATGTTCTGTCGCACTTTCTCGATACCGAAAATAAGTGTTTGACCATTATTTTTATTTATTAATTCGACATACACGGCTTTAACAGCCAATTACATAAATCGTAAACTTACATTTAAAATGAAAATTAAAAACTTAAAAATAAAAAAAACTTAAACTTAAAAATATTATAAACTGATATACGAATCTATCTATCCTAAAAGAATCTATCACTCGTAGTTCGTACTGATTTAGTGATACATTGCATTGAATTGAACGAAGCGAGTCACTCTAAGCAACAGTACAATGTCACTCGCGGATTCGAAAGGATATAAAGATACAAAAGAGTGATACATATCCCAGTGATCAAAAGATACATATCAATCTTTTCTTTTCAATGATACGTTTTTCCCATGTCTAGTCCAAAATTTTTGCCTACCTTAGAAATTACTAAAACCTCTATCGTACTTATGTATCTAAGGTCTACTTCTCTCGAGACGTGAACGAACCTTTTACAAAACATTTTCAAAGTACCAACTTAGTCACTATTCCTTAGTAAGCAAGCTTCTCAAACGTAAACCCGTTTTTGTTTCATCGATTTTGATTCTATTAACTGACAATTAAATACACATTACTAGTGTATCAGTGTCCGATATGGGCACATTTTGAACAACGATTTAATCAACGTATTTTAATAGGTAGGTATAGATTAGACCTATAACTGGTTTTAAGCATTATTTGCCAAAGTTCGATTATTGCCTAAAACTTGCTAGGTAAGATCGGGTTTTACTATCAAGTCATTCAAAAATAAAGATAAAAATTAAATAAGATATTACTTACTTATTTTTGATAATGTAATAGAGCTTTTTTATTTACTTCAAATTATAAATATTAAAAGCTATTTTTAAGTTACAAAAATAAATAATATTGAAGGAAATTTTTAAATATTTCATAAATAATACCTATTATGAAATATTTAAAAAAATACTAAAAAGACCTAAATCATGTGTCATTTAGATAAAGGTACCTTAAAATTAATCAGAAAACCAATTACCCTTTAGGTCCTAAACGTGGTTAAATTTAGATACTTATCAATGTGACAAGTGAGAAATGTAAGATCCCAAAACATACCTAAATTTTTTTTTATTGATATTTTAATTTTTTTACCACAGGTTATTGACTTAAAAACTTACCTCGTCACTGTTAACCTTTAAGTACCGACCCGTGGTCTGACAGACACTTTGCGAGTTCGAAATGTCTAGTAACACATGTTAGCGAAGTCGTAACCCCTCTGGCTTCTCTCTACCCCTCGGGCAGGCGTTTGGAAGCATTCCTGGTGAGTAGCTGCGTCGGCGCATGCGATTACGGTAAGTTATGATTTTTTTAAAATCGCGAGTGGTCTGTCAGACCACTCGTCTGTACTTGTGTAACTTTTTTTGGATCCGACTTTTTCTAAATTATATCGTTTTTCTAGTTTATTTTTAGTCAGTTCTAAAAATGGATATACCAGGAACGTCGGGTATGAAACGGGCAGCCGCAGATGCAAAAAAAACGGTGTCAACGCCGATATTTGAATAAGCGTCTACCACGATAATTGAACCTGTGAATAAAAAGTGTTTTGGGTCCAAATATACCTGATAATGTTAGGAAAGAAAATGAAACAGAAGGTAATCAAACCAGGATACTCTGTCCTTCAAAAATGAAGTGCAAGACTACCCACAAATGTGACATTTGTATGAAACACGTGTGCCTACAATGCAGCAAACCTGCATGTCGATTCTATAAAATATCACAACTCACTTCGACATCACTCTCACTTCGACTTCGATCTAAAGGTAGAATTCCGTGGACGCGACAATAGTCAACCTTTGAAAATGTATGGCACCGTTGTCGAGGCCCGTGACAGTCGCGCGCGGCCGACGAATTTCGTAAGCTGCTCGCGGCATTGTCAAAAATTTAATTCTGGTTTTACTAAAATTCTATAGATGTTATTAAGCGCTAGACCATGTTGAGAAGCGTACGGCCGCGAGCGGCTCACGAAATTCGTCGTCCGCGCGCGACTGTCGCAGCCCTCGGCAGCGGTGCCATACATTTTCATAGGTTGACTTTTGTCGCGCGCGGCTGCGACAATCGCGACCCACGGAATTCTACCTTAAAGTTTCGTGATTGACATTGTCAAACTACACTAGCGCTTCACTATCGAGCGTGTTGACAAGTTGAACTAAATCAAAGTCGAGATTTTGACAGATTTGTCAAAATCTGTCTATCTATAGGGGAGGTAGGGGAGAGATGGGCAGTTGGGAGACATGATCAAATCAGAATAAAAGGGGGGTCCTTTTATTCTGATTTCTGATCATAGTTTTGTTTTTTTTTAATTGGGTAGTTTACGTTACCGACTGGTAACGGTGTTCATCCATAGACTATCTGTCATTTCTGTGAGTTGTCAAGAACAAACACTCGTAAAAGTACTTAAATATTTTGTTGCGGTTTCGGATCGTTATAAAGAGAAAACTAATGAAAGGTATGTGTATTTTCTATTATTAATTATTGATTGTCAAAATCTCCAGTTACAATTATAGTAAGTCGATGCAATCCACACCTATTATACCTTTAGAAGAGAGTACTACAGCAATAGTTAATGGGCCCCACGTTTTTATTTTAGTCTAATATGACCGGGACCACCTACGTAGGTTGACAGGTAAGTAACTATTTTTTATTTTCTAGTTTTCAGTGCACATAAGATAAAACCGTTTAACTTAAAAGTTTTTTTACCGATTTTTTTTTCATAAACTAAGTCAAAAGTGTCCAATGCTCTCTATGGTAGGGAGGCTTTTCTTCGTCAGTGAAAATTTGTGAGGTTATAAATCTGCGCGAAAAATCCTTTATAGAATCTTGTTTCAGGTACCGTTGCCAACTTGATCTAGAGACTATTATATTTAAAATAGTGTTTAAATAAAGTTCTAAGTGTTTTAAAGTGATTAAGTGCCTACATTTAACGATGGCTAGAATGTTTTTGCTTAAATCTTTATTAGAAGAAGCTCATGCTTTAGATAATTTAGAAAAGCGTCAACAATCTGCTAGAATTCGTAGTTTACCTTTATTAACTCGCGATGATGACTATGTGAGCATATATAGATTGTCAAAGGAGCTAATTGACCAACTGGAGTCTGATTTACTGCCCCTGATAAAGCCCACAAAACGTCGAGGCAAAGGACTTACAACTCGTGTAAAAGTAAGTATTGACACAGTTTATAGTTGAAAAATTGTAATCAAGCACACAATAATAAGAAAAACACTTAGTTCTTAATAAGGAGTATTCCCTTTATGTGGTTTCCCCGCCAGCTGATATGTTTTCAAAAGCCTCTGTACTTCAGTTATAATATTGGTATTCTCTTAAGCATGAAAATAACCAAATTGGTCTCAATTTTGTTTTCACTAAATCCAGATAAAGTAGGTATTACATTTTTTATTGATTTATTGTTTCACAGATACTATGTACTTTATCATTCTTGGCTAGTGGCAGTTACCAGAAGGTTATTAAAGAGGGCATCAGAACTTATTTATCGCAACCGTCTGCATCTCGTTGCATAAATGAAGTAGTGGAAGCTCTGAACAATCCGGCCGTAGTAAAAAAATATATAAGGTTTCCTCAAAATCAGCAAGAAAGGCAAATTTTAAAAGAAAGGTTAGTACCTAGATATAATATAATTTTAATATTATTATAATTAAACTGACCCTTTTATTTTTACAGTTGATCATGTTAGTGATTATTGTAAATTACAGGTTCTACAAAAGGTTTGGGTTTCCAGCCACCATAGGCTGTATTGATGGCACTCTGGTGGCAATGAAGAGACCAGCAGAGAACGAAGAACGGTTTTACTGCCGCAAAGGCTACCATGCAAGAAATGTGCAATTGGTAAAATGGATTTCAATGTTGTAATCAATTATAATTAGGTATAATAGAGTCATTGTAATTTATTTCTTTTTCAGATAACAGATGCAGATTTAAATATTTTACACGTGGATCCCACATATGGAGGAGCTACTCACGATAGCTTCATTTTTAATTATAGTGCTATCAAAGACCATTTAGAGGCATTAACAAATGCTGGTGAAGAAGTAGTTTTGCTCGGTAAGTAGATCCTTTCCTGACCCTGCTTCAGAATATAAGCCTAATTACTAAGTATAAAAACTACATAGTTATTTTTTTTTCAGGTGATTCAGGATATGCTCAGCGTGCCTACCTCATGACGCCAATTAGTGGCGCTGAAGAGAATTCCCCTGAAGCTTATTACAATAAGCGTCATTCAACTGCTCGCAACTCAGTTGAGAGAACAATAGGCCTCCTAAAAGGACGATTTAGGTGCTTATTAGTACACAGAGTACTCGACTACCATCCAGATGTAGTTGCAAAAATAGTAATTGCATGTTGTGTTTTGCACAACATGTGCAATCGCGCGGGAATTCCGGCAATCTCTATTTCCGAGGAAGAAAGAGTAGAAGAGCTTGAAATAATTGCTGAAGCAACAAGGAGGCAAACTAGAGATTTACCATCCAACGCCGATTTAGCTTTAGGTCAATTACGAAGGCGAAACTTCGTGAATGGGCTTTGGCGTTCACGTCATAATTAATGGGTGCTAATTAAATAGACTTCTTTTTATTATCATTATTCGGCCCAAAAATGTATGTTGGCTTCTAAATTACTAAGTCAGCCACAATTAACTATGCCGGATTGCTGAACCAGAGGTCTTGGGTTCGATTCCCGGTTCGGTCGACATTTGTGTGATGAGCATGCTTGTTGGCCGTGGTCTGGGTGTGACAATATGTATCTATACTAATATTATAAAGAGGAAAACTTTGTTTGTTTGGTTGTAATGGATAAACTCAAAAACTACTGGACCAATTTTAAATATTCTTTCAATAATCTTAGCTGATGTTTATTTTGTTTTGATTGAAAAAAATAAAAAAATAAACTTATGTAAATTAGCTTATTTATTGTTCAACCACCTATAACAATTTACCTAGTTTAGGACCTCGAAGTTTAGTTTAGGCCGAAGCCAAACGCTGAATCCCTTTTGAGACAACTTTAATCTAAAAATTCTGTCCCTCTCTGCACTCCTCTCCAGAAAGGACTGCATGATCTGCGTATTCAATCTTTGTATCTCCAGCTGCTGTTCTTCCAACCTCAGGAATCTCTCAGTCATGGAGGAGAATTCCTATCTCTGTTGACGGCCTCTGCCAATGCTTGCAGCCCTTGACCGACTGCAGCTACAGCTTCAGCAAAAATTCTGTCCCTCTCTGCACTCCTCTCCAGAAAGGACTGCATGATCTGCGTATTCAATCTTTGTATCTCCAGCTGCTGTTCTTCCAACCTCAGGAATCTCTCAGTCATGGAGGAGAATTCCGTTCGCCGTTGTGATGGTGGAAGAGCAGCAACTGAAGACGTGTGACGTGCTGAAAAGAGAACACCTATTACTACATGCGTTAATAAAAACTCTTAAATAAATAGCTGCCTTTCGTTGTGATTTGTCTCAAAAATTGTTTTGATGGTTATTTTTAGTTTGTACTTACACACAGAACCACCTCGACTACCACGAACTGTCCTAGAGCGCCGAGAAGGTGAAGCCACTGAAGCTGTGTGACGTGAAACTAAAAAGATAAATATTTACATTTTAAAATTCTCGATCTAATGGTAGAGAATGCTGTTTAAATGTATTTTTTACCTACATGATGAAGCCGCAGTTCTTGGAATGACTGGGGAGGCTACTGGGGTGGAACCACGGCGTGAAGGTGAAGGTGTGGGCGTATGGGAAAGTGTTACAGTTGGAGGGGACAGGCTGGGATGATAAACATGAGGATTTGGAGGAGGAGTGTTGTCTAACTGGTTATTCTGAAACAACAGAAACAATCTTAAAAAGGCCCACTTCCTAATATTGAAATTAAATATCGACAATTCCAAGTGACACAGTAAATAATATTAAAGCACTTAGAATTTCAGAGATAGATACATACCCGTAAAATGCTTTGGCTAGTTCCAACAATGGAGCTGGATGAGGAAGCAAACAGTTTTCTCGAAATTGCACTAGCTGGTGGTCTGTAATTTCGAGGTGCTGGACTGTCCTCAATCAGGGCGGAATCCTGTAAATTGGATAAAATGGTATCTTCCTTGTGGGATAAAATTAAGATTATAATATTATTAGGGTTATTACAAGGATGAATTACTATTTCAATTATATTGGTAATAATAAAATGAATTTCAATATTTATAGATACTAATAGAATATAATCTAGACACATCATATACAGACATATTTAGTACAAAATAGCTTACATAAAATACAATAGCTGCTGATTCCTCAGTAGGCCGTGCCTGACTCTGCTGTTGTTGTGGTACATTAATCTATAATAAGTTAACATAAAAAAAAATGCTAGATAAGAGTGTAAAATAATGAATTCCATAAAATTATGAATTAAAAAATATCTTACGTTGTCATCATTAGTATTGTATATAGGTTGTGCTTCGGGTGATGGAGACGGCGTATCATTTTCCTGAAACAGGAAGGTAAATTTAATATAAAATTCACTTAACACTAAAAAGGGTCTAATCCACAAAAAAATGGGTGCTGTAAAAACGACAGCAAACCTTGCAGAGTGTTTCTAGTATTACTTACCAATTGCATTTCTGAATTTCTTACCGGAAACGGCTGAATGCCTAAATGTGCATCTCCTGTGGAAAAGCTTTCACCACCACACAAAGCAACAATCCTTTCCTCAACCTCAGTTAGCATCATTTCGTCCTCCACCCCACCACCAGTCCTACGCCTAGCAGCAGAGCGTGCTGCAACTTTTTTTTTAATGGCGCTTTTTTTGTCAGTCCAATACTACAATCAAACATTTATTTAAAATTAAAAAGAAAATTAGTTGTCTCCATTTCCACAATATTCTTGGTCAAAAATTGAAAAAGATTACATAAAATCAAAATAAAATATTTATGAATTCAAGGAACACACTTGAAACCAAGACTATCGGCTATCGCATAAGTGGTTTGCTTTAAGGAATGTGAAGTGGTTCTAACATACTGCTGCAAAAAAAAATACTGCTAACCTTGGTCCACTGTTTGTGGGTTTTGATGGTGCCACCTATACTGTTTAAGCGCACGGCTAATTCCTCCCACTGGCTTCGACTTCGCTCTCTGGCATTTTGCGTTCTCACGAAACCCTTCGCCAGGCCAGGGTTTTGCTCCATAAACTCAACCAGAGTTTCAACCTGAGCCGACGAAGGGTGAGACGACCTGTCATTTGGACTGAAATTATTGTTGGATTAATAAAATAAACACTTCTTTAATTAATATTATTTTTAACTTTATAACAAGAAATATAAAATTACTTCATGATTTTATCACAATTACGGCGAAAACCGGCGAAAACAAACAAGCTTAAACACAATATGAAGACAGAAGATACCCGATATATTACTTTCCTCTATGACAGAAGAGAAGAAAATATTGTCCACAGATTAATAATGGTATTGGCGCTGTCAGTATTTTTTTTCGTAGGGTAAGCATAGATTATATTCACAGCACGAATTTAGAGATTTCTGTTTATTTTATACTTAAAAGCTGCCTCAAATTCCTTACAATAACAAATTATAACTAAAACATCATATTTAGCTAAAATTCTGTGTCAAAACTGATAAAATTAAAAACTGATTAATCTCGGTTGACATTTTGTCGAGTGGGGAAGTCACTAGCACAGCATTGGTCGATGTCGAGCTCACTTCACTTCGCAAGTGATTAGGTGATGTTTACAGAATGCAAAATCAAGGTCGTTCTGAATCGAATGCGAAGTGAGAGTGAATAGCGAAGTGAAATGCGAGTTGTTGTTCGAATTTTATAGAATCGACGTGCAGGCAGGCCTTGGCCCTGTTGCGCCCCGCTGGGGTTGCTGACAGTATTCTACTTGTGTAGCCCTTTCATTTGATACCCATATTGAGGGGGCTGTGCCATTTTGTGCCGGCGGCCATATTGGATTTAATTAAAGGTGTATACAAAATTTCAGACCAATCGGTTGACAGGAAGAGGGTGAAATTTGAATTACTAAATTTGATCCAAGAATAAATAATAAAACAAACGGGGTGAGCTAAATAAAACCGTTTAAATATCTCGTAATGTTGAAACTGATTGTAATTTTTAGGAAAGCTCTTTCATTATATCTAGCCGAATATAAGAAATGGCAATAAAAGTTGATAATGATCTGTAAAATCTGATTTTTTATGCAATAAATTGTGAAAAAGTGCCCATCCCTCCCCTACCTCCCCTAAAGTATGAAATGACATTACGAATCGAAGTGAAATGCGAGTTGTTGATCGAGTTTTATAGAATCCCAGTACTGTATGCAAAGAGTGTTTGTAAACTACGATAGTTTGGTGCCTGGAGATGTTGAAAAATATGTTTGATTATGTGTTAAACTTTTATTTTTATTGTTACTTACTTATTAATCTTTTAAAAAAGGGTAGTCAAAAAAAATTATATTGTAAAGTTAACACATAATGATTATTCAAATAAAAGTTAGATTTTTCTCTCAAAAAAATTAGAACTGCTATGTAAAAGTCTATAATTAGTAATAAATGTAAAAAAATCTATGTTTTGTTTTACTTATGCAATAACTAATTGAATAAGCAATAGATAGTAACTTTTTTTTAAGCAGAATACAAAGAAACAAAAAAAAATTGTAATTAAAGCGATGGTGGTCTGCCAGACCCCACGTCGGTACTTGTGTAACTAAAATAGGACGTCGGTACTTAAAGGTTAAATAAAAAGTTATTTGATTTATGCTAGTGATTTTTATTGTTTTTCTGTCCATTTAACTAAATTATGTTATTTAACATAATGGGTTAGAAATAAAGGAAAACATCACATATGCACATTATTTATTCATATGTAAAGTGTGTAAAATAATTTAATTTAATAAAAAAACATAGATAAACAGATTATCCAAAACCTTCCTCTGTTTGGAAATCTTAAAAGACTTACAATGTGTGTTTCTTTACATATTTCATACATATTTTTAATTAACAATTAATTTACAAACCAAAATGACTTAAAACTAAAATGATTGGTAAGTGAGAGATTGCATGAAGTTTCTAATAAAATGTTTCTCTATGCAAATAGTACATAATGCAGTAATATCGAGCACACTAAAGTAAATCCAGCAATAATATAAAATGCCACCTTATATAACATGATATCTCATTTCTCGACTCTTGCGCAGGTCCGATAGACACACGTTACGGACCGTATTATGTAACATATCGTAATTACAAGCGATTTATTTTTGCATACATATTTTATTCTTACATATATGTATAACCTAGTTCATCATCTGCCTTTTCCCAACTACTTTGTACGGGTCAGCAACCAGTTTAATTGGATGCAACTGGGTACCCTTTGTTTTAAAAAGAAAGATATCTGATATCTATAATCCATTAACTGAAAAAACTTAACTCCTTGGAGAAATTAACTATCATACTCCTTGCATTCTGAGTAGTAGGTAGTAACATTGACTTTCGTATTATTTTTTTGAATGGCAGGTCATATAAACCACATAACGCAAAAACAATAATAATGAATTAAAATGACTTAATCATAAAACATATTTTAATATGATTGACATTTACAGAACCTTCTCTTTGCTATAATTACAAAAAAATTAAACGCAAGGAAATATTGAGACCACTTATTTACAAATAAAAGGTTAAATCAAAATGGTCTCAAATCTTGCCAATATGGTGTCATTACTTGGCCAAATTGGGCCAATGTTTTGCCCATGAC
The DNA here is from genome assembly GCF_022581195.2 of Helicoverpa zea. Taxonomy (NCBI): domain Eukaryota; kingdom Metazoa; phylum Arthropoda; class Insecta; order Lepidoptera; family Noctuidae; genus Helicoverpa; species Helicoverpa zea. The sequence continues at coordinate 12,355,336 of NC_061464.1, read as the reverse complement.
CGATACTGGCAAACCTTGGTTACATGGTAGATTCTAAATAGTCTCAAATTGGGAGAATTTGCATAATATATGTATCAGCTGTGGTTTAACATGTATCGGGTGCTGTGATGTTAATAATTATGTAGGCTATATAGATTTTTTTTTTTTGCAAAAAGTCAAAGTCGCAATAAGTCGCAAAGTGAGTGATTTGTGAAGTGGCTTGGTCGAAATTAAATTATTTCGAATCCTAATGTATTAAAACAATAAATATATTTTTTAATCGATAGTCCCGGTAAGTACCCATCACTAAAATCTTAAGAGAACTAGCGTGTTAAAAAGATGAGTAAGATTCGTACATGAAACCTTGTATGATAATTATTATTGAAAATGTAAATGATTAATTCAAAAAAATCTCTTTTCCTTACAGTTTGTATTTAGGTTTACTCTCCATATTACAAAACGTTGTCAATAGTTTAAAAATGCAATTTACGGACATTGACCCGAAACGGCTATTAGTTACGTCATACAAACATTTGTAACACACGTGAGGTCAAAACGACTACGAATAGAGAGGCTCTTTTACTTAGTAACTGAGCGATAATGTCAACTAAAAAAAATCATCGATTTGTTTTCTTTTTAATATAGGATAACATGTGTGTTTTAGCTGCCTGCGATTTCCCGCTTCAAATGGGAAATATTTACAGTTTCTCCGATAACTGAAATATGGAATACTTACTTAGTAAAATATTTTTACAAATGTGACCAATATTTCCTAAACCAGACTGGTATGTACGTAGGCACAGCAAATGAATAATTCATGCAGTGTTTACTAGACTTTGGCTAGACAAATCTTGATTTTAGTCTATAGTTAAAGTTACTATTTACTATCCTAACCAAAGACTTAAACGCAGTTCAAACGTCGTGACCGCACGATCAGATGCTACGGTTAAAAACAGGTTCATACATAACCTTACATAATACACTGATCTGTCAATTTGTACCTTGACCTCCATAGTTAAATACCCAGTTAATAGAGGGCCCGTTAAACCTGTAGTTAAATTTAAGGTTAAAATATACAAGGTCCTTGAACTGTAGTATGATATATGTAGGTATATTTACCTAATCTACTCATTAGAAGTTATAATTGCAAAATTGGAACCTTCTGCAACCAAAAAGGCTGGTAAGATATTTTATGCGCCAGAAAGTAGGTCATTATCTAACACTTAGCTAAATGTAGGTATCTCTGATTAAGATCTGAGTCCAAATATGGTAATTGCTTAGCTGTTTTGTTTGCACCTAACATTCAACATAGTTATGTTCTGTGTTATAGTATATCTCGATTAAGCATCAATTCCCAGAATCAATTCATTAATTCATCAATTCCATATGATAGACCATCATTTACAATGTCTTCTCATCTAATCGTTTTGTTAAAAGCGTTCCATTTTGAGTTCAGACTTCGGGAAACAGTTTACAATACACTATCACAGTCATAATCAATAGAAGTGGAAAAGCCCCTTTTCTCACAAAAACAAATAACAACTTTAAGAAACTAAACTTTATAATAAAATATTCAAAAATCCAGCAAAATGTCGGCGAACAAAAGCCACTACAAAAGCTCTAGTGGTAAAATAAACGTATACTTACTAAAACAAAATATATTAGTTTCACGCTGTCCCAGGTTCATTGCCCGTGCGATCCCTCACGGCGAGTAAGCTTTGCTATTTATATTCTGCGCTCGTGTCTACAATACATACCCATAACATTCGTTTATATACTAACTACATCTTTATTAAGGTACTTACTTACTATATTTTTATAAGCCTTTTTATATAGCAACCAGTCTTACCAAAATATGTAGTGGTGAACGGGTAACTGGGTTGAGGAGGTCAGATGGTCAGTCACTACATATAAAATACTGGTAATTAAGTAATTGCATCCACTCAGCAATTAAAAGTCGTGGTTTAATGGGTAAAGCACCAACCTGTCAAGTGAGAGTGTGTGGGTTCGTTTCCAGGTCAGGCAACTTTTCTGAGTATATCTTGGACACCAATGACTGTTCAAAGGTGAATGAATACATCTGAAGGAAACCTGGGCTATGAAGTCTGAAATCACCCACAATGAGCGCACATAAAGATTAACGCTCAATCCTTCTCTGTGTGAGAGGAGGCCGCAGTCCAGCAGTGGGATGATAAAAAATAGGCTGAAAAAAATGATTTTCACCGTTGCTTGTAGTCACTCGTGGCTTTCTTAAAGTATAACCTCAGATATTTTAAGTTCTTTAAACTCTGCAATCTGATTGGCTTACCAGCTATAATGTTTGCTATTGTTGTTATAATCATAATATCGACTAAGATCTATCATTGAACATTCAAAATGAAAGGTAAACAATTGCAAAACGTTTCAAGTTGCATAAAAACAATACTTTATAAAGTTCTTGAAATAAAATACGCTGATGTATGTAAGCAATAACCTCGAGAATCAAATTGCAGTGAATTGCAAGTTTGGTTTGTTTTCTAACAAAACATTTTAAGAAAAGAAAACTGATCTGTATCTTTTATTGCCCTACTAAAACTCTGAACATCATCATCCTCTGAGCCTTTTCCCAATCATGTTGGGATCGGCTTCCAGTCTAACCGGATTCAGCTGACTACCAGTGCTTTACAAGAAGCGACTGCCTATCTGACCTCCTCAACCCAGTTACCCGGGCAACCCAATACCCCTTGGTTAGACTGGTGTCAGACTTACTGGCTTCTGACTACCCGTAACGACCTACAGTTTAACGTGCCATCCGAAACACAGTCATTGGTGTCTAAGATATACTTAGACATGCATGATGCTATTTATCTATAACATAAGTAATTAATTGCGAACACTTGCGCTATAAGTTAAGTGGAAATAAATAATAGTTGTAATATGCAAATAATCTATACTATGCACGTTTTGCACGGAAGTGTATCTACTCACATTTCAAAAACATTGTTGCATAATGTGCATTTATTAAATACTGCAGAATAAGTTTTAAGTGTATCTATTTAGAACATCTAGTTTCGAACTCGAATATTATAAACGTACTTTCCAAAACTAGTTAAAACATTTTGATGATACTTGGCAGTAACAGGTACTTAAGGCTTATACTGACATCTTTATCTTTACCTTTTGTACGGGTTAAGAGAATGAAAACTGTATGATCCCTTGCTGGACCCTACAATACTTTAGATGATGGTGGAAAGGAATAAAAGATTGTTAAGTACTGAACACTACTGTATTAACCGAAACGTACTAAAGGTAAAGATGAGCTTAATGGACTATGAGTGAATGAAATGAGTGACGCAGCCCTTGTTGGCTGTAACGAGAACGCTTGACCAACTTGGTAGCTCAACGCGAACTGAACATATATTATGAATTAAAATGTAAGTGGCGTAAAATGCTGATGTGCGGAATGTGCGGTTGCACCGTACATGCTCCCGAGCGGGAAGATGAGTATGAGATGAACATGATAAGATGAGTAACAAGGTGATGCCAATTGGTCCTTATTTAATGCTTAGAGTCTCTACTTGAACTCCGTTTTACGTGATATAGGCACTGTACACTTGTCTAACTTATGCACCTTTGGAATTTCTCTGTAATCTGACACACACGGAATTTCACACTGATTACGCGCACTAGCACTATATTCCACAGTGGATGATGACAGAGAGGCCCCAGCCTCTGCCCGTGCCGGGGTCACGTGTTGCGTTGCCTGTAGACTTGCCAATGCGGCCCTTGCCACCTCGAGAGAAGCGGTCCGCCTGTTGTGCAGCCGACGCCGTACCATGAAGCCTGCTCCAACCACCAACACAACTCCGATCATCACATAAAATGCTGTGTAGTGATGGATATCGTGATAGGAAAGTTGATTTGGTAACTTTTCACTTGCTTTAAGTATGCGGAGTTGTTTCTTGATTTCGTCGAACTCCTCGTTACTCGAGAGTAGTGTATTGTTTTGTATCAGTGGTGTCGAGATGCCTGCGTTTATGATATGATTAATTGGTTCTATCTCAGGTAGCTTTAACGATGGTTTTATGTTTAAAGTGCTAAAAGCTTCATTGCGTGAGTAAACGGTAAAACTTTCAGTTTTAATTAGACAGTCGTGTTCGACTCCCAATATGCCTGCTTTTATTATCTGCCCCGGCGACACATTATCGCCGCATAGAACTCTTATTTCACACTGACTACAGCAGAAAAATGCGTAATTGTTTATTTTGCTAAGAGCTGTCCATTGGTTCGAACAAGTCGTAATGCTGATCTTGCATTTGCTTGAGTCTGGTTCTAGTTCACAAAATTTTTCATTATTCTTGAGATGATAAATTGGCTTCTCTATATGACATAGATAATTGTCCACATTGTCACTTAGACATACCTGAACGTCGGATATGGACATTGGTAAATACGAGTCCTTCTTTAAATTGATTGCAACATGTTCAGCAATCGGAGTTAATGTAGCCATCCTTGAATTACCTACAGATTGAGGTATTGGGATAATTTTCATGATGGAAAATGTATCTCTAGACACCAGAGGTACTTTCAATTCGAAGATTAAAAACTCTTCAGTCATTCTTGCTTTGACTGTCAATAAATGATAAATGTTTTTAAAGTTGATTTGTAAGTTATTGATCGGTAACGTAAGATCTTTTGAAAGATGACTCGATATTGTATTCAGCGTGTTCTTCAGTTGTTCTGGTGACAATAAATGAATATTGAGTCTTCCGTGGTAAACATCTGTTACGGTATCTAATAAACTTGTTTGGATTGTTTTTAGCTGTCTGAGAACATTGCTTGTAGCGATTGCTCCCGTACTGAAATCGTTCATGATTCGATTTCTCTCTGATTCGTTCAATAAAACGTTTTCTATTCTATCTAGCTTGATTGATAATGTATTAAGCATCTTGTGTTGCTTATTAATTGCTTGCCCGTTTCTTTTCAAAATGTTGTATTCTGCTTCAATTACCGTTGTTTGTTGTTTCAACAGCGAGATTAAATGATCTTCATTGTCACGTATGGATTGAATATCTTGTTTATATTGTTCTGCGAATCTCTCATCAAGTACACCGAATAAATTGTTTGCAAGATACCCTACACCGTTGATAAGGCCTCGCTTGCGGCGGCGCAGGTCTCGTGCGCGGCGCGTGCCGGTATGCTGACTCAGCAGCAGGTGGTTATAGTACTCGAGTTCTGAGAATTCATGCTTTAGTTGAACTTGAATTACGTCACAATGTGATGTTTCTTTAAACTTATTGCATAGCTGTTCTAAGTAGCCGAGGTATTTACTGCATGCTTCGGTACCTTGCCAAAGTGAATTCATGTCATAGTATGTGACTATCTTCCATTCATCTCTGATTAGTTGCATGTTTGCAATTTTGTCCAAATAAAAACCTTGATTGTCTTTTAATTGTGTTACATTGTATGAACCGTATGCTGTGGTCAAAATGCTCATGAAAGACAAGAGTAACATTACCAGCGAAAAAAAGCTGTAGTTTACTCTTTTGATTTGATATGGCTTGCCATCCTTTACTTCCTTGGAACGCAACTCTTGTTTGTTGATTCTATCGTTCACAGGGAGAATAGACAGTTTGATAATAGGCCTCTTGATCAGCCCATTCTTTGTTTTCAATGTGACCACCCTGATGTGGCCATCGGCCCCGGGATGCAGCTGGACGACTCGACCAACTGCCCATTTCCCAGGAGGTAAGTTTGCATCGTTAATTGTGACGATGTCATTTAGTTGAATGTCTGGTTGAGAATGTCTCCACTTGCTTCTTGCTGACAGCTGTGTGAGATATTCTGCATGCCAACGTTTCCAAATATCTTGTACTATTTTTTGAGTTAAATGCCATCTTGTCCGCATATCAGTTTCTGTTTCTAATATAGTCATATCTTGATTTAGATTGATAAAGCTTGACGGAGAGAGGAAATCTAGATCGTTGGGGTCTTCAGTAAGAGGACACAATGGCCTTGAGTTAAGTACTGCTTCTAACTGGGCCAGAACTGTGCTGAACTCTTCAAAAGTGAGCTTTTGCTCTCCAACGACTCTTCTTAAATGATATTTTAAACTTTTAACTGCAGCCTCCCACAGCCCTCCTGCTGTGGGCCATGAGGGTGCGTTAAAATGCCATTCAATCTCCAGGCTAGTAATTTCTTTGATGAAATCTTGATCAAATGTTTTTTGTATTTGTTCCAATTCTTCCTGTAAAATTTTGTTAGCACCAACAAAGTTTGTACCATTGTCGCTATACAAGTGTTTCGGCGAGCCTTTTCTTCCAGCCATTCGTCGCAATGCAGCTAGGAATGCTGATGATGTGAGGTCCGAGACTAAATCTAGATGAACAAGCTTGGTTGCCATACAGACAAATACCACTACGTAGCCCTTTGTAGTCTTAATTCCTCGGCCCTTGTTGGCCTTTATGAGCACGTGTCCGGTAAAATCGACGCCTGTATGTTCAAAAGGCTTTGCAATGTTACATCTCTGCGTAGGTAAATCACCCATCAACTGTGTCATCTTGCTTGGATTGTGTTTACGACAGGTAACGCAGGTACGTATACGTTTTTTGACGGCTCGATTACCGCCTATGATCCAATAATTCTTGCGAATGAATGCTGATGTCACCCGTGCTCCTCCATGGAAGGTAAGTTCATGTGCTTGATCTATAATTAAGTTTGTTAAATGTCCTTCGTGAGCTATGATAATCGGATGCATCATGTCTTGATTGATATTGGCCTTGCTTAGTCTTCCTTTGACTCTGAGAAGTCCCTCGTTGTCAAGGAATGGATTTAATTGCAATAACTTGTTTTTTGCTGATAGCGGCTTATTTTCTTTTAAATAATGTACTTCCTGAGCAAATTCTCTCTGCTGTACATGTAATATTATTTTATGCTTAGCATTTTTTAATTCATGTAATGTTAAATAAGTTTGCATGCGATTTTTCTTGTATCTCGCTTGCTTGATAAATCTTAATATCCATGCTAAAACTCTTGTTAGTTTAGCGAGTGTACTATATCTTACTAATAATTCATCCAAAATATTATCGCTTTCTTGCTGCGATATGTGATTAATAAGTTTCTTGGCTTTTCGTGCTTCTTCGTCTGTGGTAAACACTGCTTGCTCAGTTTCATGGTCAGGGTCGTATTTTCGGAGCCACGACGGTCCTTCCCACCACAGCGAATGATTTTTCAATTGATCGATACTCAATCCGCGGCTTGCACAGTCCGCTGGATTTTCTGCTGACTTGACGTAACGCCAGCAATCTATCGGTATTATGCTTGATATTTGTCGCACCCTGTTGGCGACAAAAGGCTTCCAACGTCCTGGCTCTTTTTGTAACCAGGCTAGGACTACCATTGAGTCTGTCCAAGTATATATCTTGATATTATGACTGATAAAGCATTGTTTAATTTTAGCCAACAATTTTGACAATAATAAAGCACCACTCAACTCTAATTTTGGTAATGATATTGATTTGTTTACTGGAGCTAATCTTGCTTTTCCTGCCACCAAAGAAATCTTTGTTACTCCGTTGTTTTCAGTCTTGCAATAAACAACGCATGCGTAGGCTTTATTAGACGAATCGCAGAATCCATGTAATTCTAGCGTGTTGTTTTCTCCTGTACCCAGCCAACGCTCCAACTTGAATTGATTGATTTTGTGCATGTCATCTTTAATGTTTAGCCATTCTTTGCTAATTTGATCGGGTAACTTGTCATCCCATTGACTACTTGACATCCAAACTTGCTGAAATAGTAGTTTTAGCTTTGTTGATAACGGTGACAGCCAACCAAGAGGGTCAAACAACTTTGATATGTCTGATAACATGGATCTTTTAGTTGGTGTTTTGTTTGATGGTTCCATTTTTGATTGAAATGTAAATAAGTCTTGTTTTGAATTCCAACGTAATCCCAATGTTTTTGATGTCTCCATTTCCTTAAAATCGAAATTTTCTTGCTCTCTATTCGCACTGATTGCATCGTCTTGTAAGACTGATACGTTGGACGACCACTTTCTTAAATTAAACCCCCCTGATTTTAGCAATGTGATTAAATCTTGCTTTAGTTTTACTGCTAACTCGACAGAATGCGACCCATGAAGGACGTCATCCATGTAGAATGACTGCTCCAAGGCCTTGATTGCAACACTGTCGAAATTTTGTCTCTCATCTTCAGCCAGTTGTTTTAAAGTCATCATAGCTAAAAATGGTGCGGCCTTGGTGCCGTATGTAACCGTGCATAGTTGGTATACCTGATGACGCATGTCAGTAGTATCCCTCCATATGATTTTTTGGAATTTTTGATCCTGTTCATTTAGCCAAATAAAACGGAACATTTTTTCGATATCTGCCGTAAAAGCAACGCGATATTGTCTCCACCTTAATAGTAAAGATTGGAGATCTTGCTGTAGATTTGGGCCTTTTAACATGACGTCATTTAAGCTAGTTCCTGTTGTTGTTTTTGATGAAGCGTTGAAAACTACGCGAAGTGCTGTCGTAGTGGAATCGTTTCGCAATACACAATGGTGCGGTAAATAATAATCCGGTTGCATGTTACCGGACGCCGGTATCATATGTCCTAACGTTTTATATTCTTGAATAAATAATTTATATTGTTTTGCTAATTCTTCATTATTGTGAAATTTCCTTTCCAACTGTTGAAATTGCGCCATTGCTTTATTTTTAGACAATCCCAACTGTACCTCAAAGTTTTCTTGAAAAGGCAATCTTACTTCATACATGCCATTATCATGCCTTCTTGTGGTTTTCTTGTAATACTCAATGCATTGTAGATCTTCTGCAGATAAATTGGATGATTCCGAGATGTCTTCAATCTCCCAAAATCTTTGTACTTCGTCCACTTGATTCAGGACTACGCTACAATGAAAAGTGTTTAAGTTTCCGCATAAGATCCATCCCAGTCGTGTCTGTTGCGCGACCGGTAATGATAGATCCACCCTGATAATGCCCTCTAAAATGATATGGGAATACACATCGGCTCCCAATAAGATGTCGATAGGACGGCTGACATTGTATTCTGGATCGGCTAGTTGCACGCCAGCTAGATGTGCCCATGTTGGCTTGGTAAATGTACATCTTGGTAACTGATTAATCAGCGTGTCCATGATTACTACATCTGTTTTAAATGTAAAGTCATTGAAATGCGAACAACATGTTATGTTCGTAACGCCCTTGCTACTGCTCTCCTTTTCTCCTATCCCGCAGATGACGGCCTTGCAATACTTTCTTGATAAAGCTAGCTGTTGTGTCGCTCTCGCTGTGATAAGAGAGGCTTGAGAGCCTTGATCTATTAGCGCACGCATTTTGTGGTATGATCCGTCACTTGCTTGAACTTTGATCATTGCGGTTGCTAATAATGTTTCGATCATGTTATTGCCTTGTTGCGCAACGTGATTTTCTTGAGATTCTTGATTTTGCGTTGCAAGGACCACTGGTGTTTTATTCTCAGTAATTGTGTTACATGAAGACTTATTGTTGAACGCTTCATGTAAAAGTGTATTATGTCTACCGCTACATTCGCGGCACCGTTTTTCGGACGTACATTCCTTATCCCCATGCGAATAAAGACAATTTTTGCACAGACGTAATCGTGTTATAGCTTGTCGCTTCGAACTTGGCGTCATAGTTAAAAACTTATTACAATAGTATATTCCATGTGACTCTTTGCATAATGGACATGTTAATTCGATATTATTTACCGAAGTCTTACTTGCTGAATATTTATTCTTGAAGAATGATGACGATGTTTTATTTTGCTTGCTTGTTGATGGTTTGGAATTTTCGTTTTTCTTGCGTGAAGATTCCAATGCGGTGAATCTGCTCTCTAAGAAGCTTAGAAACTCCGTCAATTTTGGTAGATCTCTGGGTTTCTTCAGAGATTCCAAATAATGATCATGCGTGTCCGCATCCAATTTCAGCAATAAAATACGCACGATGAATGGATCCCAGCTGTCTATGTTAACGCCTAGGTTCCTTATTGAGTTTAAACACTCTAGAGTGGTATCGTGAATTTTCTTGATCTGAAAAACATTTGCTTGTTGAACTACTGGAAGATTCAGTACGAGATCTAGATGAGATGTAAAAATCAACCATTTGTTGTTGTACCTATTGTTCAATATCTCCCAGCAGACATTGTAATTGTCAGAACTGATTTGTAAATGCTGTATCAAACGTTCAGCTTCTCCTCGCACCTTGCTTTTAAGAAACTGCATCTTGTGGGCGTTTGATAAGGAGATGTTACTGTGGATAGCTTCAGTAAACAAGTCCTTGAAAGACACCCAATTTTGATAATTGCCACTGAAGAACGGGATGTCGATTTTTGGCGTCCAATTCTCTTTGTGAACTACTGACCCTAGTTTTCTATTAATTGCATTTTTTAATTCATTGTAAATAGTTTCTTGCTTCGTATAAGACACCTCATATTCTTGATTCGTACCCTCTAATTCGCTGTCTAGTTCCCAATGTAAGGAATCTATAATAGACCATCGAGACTGTAGAATACGCAAGGCATCTTTCAACTCCCACTTTTCGGACATAAAATCCAAATTTATCCCTGCCACAGTGCGCTGCAGCGCCCTGAAGTTGCTTGCTTGTTTCTTCAATAGTTCATCAAGCTTGCTAGATGAACCTCTGGAGCATGTCTCGACAGGCGGCGATTGTTGTCCCACCGGATCTTCTTGCTCAGACCATGCAGGACCCTGTTCTTCCTGTGTAGAATCTCCTTGTTGAGTTTCTTTCATCTTCATCAACAAAACTTGATATTGTTGATTGATAAGTTCCTTAGTCGAGATATATAGCTCTTTTGTTTTTTCGTATTTACGGCCAATGAAATAGGGATGAGTCTTACTTTCTTCCATGAGAAGACGTTCGTGATGGTACTGGTAATCAGACCAATATTGATTTAAAGTATCTAAACGTCGCTTGAAATAGTCAGCAGTCTTACGATCCGCTGAGTCTTTTTTGATATTTGTAGCCAACTTTAGGATGGCTGTGTAAAGTTCGTCCTGATTTGCATGTAAGGCCTCCATGACGAGGATTTAATTATAGTAAGAAATAAATGGAAAGATCTTACTTGACTGTTTTTGATAACTGCTTACGAATCCTTGGTGATCCGCTGAGACACCTGTTAGCCTCAGATTTTGATGATGAAGCGCTTCTTGAGACACCTGTTAGTCTCGAGTCTGTTGCACTGAACTCCTTATAGTTCGCGGGTCCTTGATGACCCTGGGTCACTTGTTAGTCCCAAAGTTTTGTAGTCACTCAACACAATTCACACAAGTTTTGAGTCACTGGTTAGCTAACCGCTGCACTGTCCACGCGCGCGATATGGACTATGCAGCGTGCAATGTTCACAACCGAAGGACCATAAATATGTATGATCCCTTGCTGGACCCTACAATACTTTAGATGATGGTGGAAAGGAATAAAAGATTGTTAAGTACTGAACACTACTGTATTAACCGAAACGTACTAAAGGTAAAGATGAGCTTAATGGACTATGAGTGAATGAAATGAGTGACGCAGCCCTTGTTGGCTGTAACGAGAACGCTTGACCAACTTGGTAGCTCAACGCGAACTGAACATATATTATGAATTAAAATGTAAGTGGCGTAAAATGCTGATGTGCGGAATGTGCGGTTGCACCGTACAAAAACCATAAACTAAAAACCTCGTTAGTGTAAAAGCTTAACTTTGCAGGAGGAAGAAAAAAATAATTGAGCAAAAATAGGTCTTCGAGGTCTGAACCAAGTTCGAACGTACACGTACAGAAATTCTTCCGTGTTCAATCTCATGAGTAAACGAAGATGAACAATATACACACTAGATGCTAATATTTCAACTATTTTCCCGCGTCAACGCACATTTTTCTTCCAAACACACAAACGCCCAAGGTGACCCCAACCTTCATTGCACAAAAGACCCATTTAGCTTTAGGCTATTGAAACACTGGAAGAGCATCAAAACGTATTCATTCATTACTAAGTTGAGTGCGTACAGACAAACAAACTTCTCTTCCTATTGTTCACAGGTTGACAGGCGTTTGACAGCTTTTACGAAACGTTGGCGGTACAGTCGCGGACTTGTATAGGTTTATATTTTTCGTTAGGTAAAAAAATATAAAAAAAACTCTGTTAACGTTATCTTATTAGAACATTTTTGAAAAAAATGATCTAAATTTTATTAAATTTAGATCATTTTTTTCGAAAATGTTCAAATAAAGTAAAGTTTGTGAAACTATTAAATAAACATTAGGTACCAAAGTTCGAGGTATCATATATCTTTAGTTACCTATATACCTCATCAGGATAGGAGAACAATAACACGAAACAATCCTCAAATCAAATCAGTTTCCAAGAATTCGCCAACACATTTTTCTATGAAAACATTTTTTTCCCTTTTAACGAATCTAGCCAGGTAGAATTCCATTCAATTTGAAACAAAAGTCTAAAGTTCGTGAAATAAAAGAATATTTACTATTATTTGGCAATCATGCATTGCTTGTTTTTATATTAAATGCAAGCGCATTGTATAAAAATATATTTTGATGACTTGATTTGTTGTAGTTTTGCGAAATGTTTAAATTAACTAACTACTTTGGTTTCTATAAATCACTTCATTTTATCATGCTATAGTGACCCGCCCCGGCTTTGCAAAGGGGTTATGAATATAATGGTGAACACCGCATGGTATTGAGTTTATCTCGACTTGAAACTTTGTACCTAATCCAAAAAAAAAAATAACATTAAGCACTTTTGCTATCACCTGTACTTAGTTAAAATGCATATTTATCTAGAATTACGGGCGATTACGCATAATGACTACGTAGTACGCGCGGCTCGACGTGTCAATAAAAAAAACTTAAACGTCACAACTAGTAATGGAAACTTCCTTTTATTATATCTTTTTTCTAAAAAACTGTATATCAATTAATTTAATTATTATGTAAGATTGTTGGATTCTATGGCACTTTTTTTCTTATAATCACCTCTAGTTTGTAACAGCTCATTAAAGGTGTTAAATGTTAAAAAAAATATGACTTAACCGTGGTATAAGTTGCTTTGTAACTTATTATTAATGTCCCACTTAATTAAGTAAAACAATAATAATAACACGTTATTAAATTCGCTAATTATTGTTTACTTAACACCTGAGTATCAAATTATTCTTTAAAAAAAAGTTCTGATGTTGCATTTTTCTTGCACTGTAATTATGTTGCATTCTTTACAAAATAACAATGCAGTAACTGATACCGCAGATAGGTAAACGATTTCTTAGCAGTGTGACGCAAGTTTTATTCCCGCAAAACACATTTTTGTTTGTCTTACATTTTTCTTAGTAACATGTGCACCCATTTATCTTTGTTTTGAGAGAAGCTAAAACCTGTAAGTAACTGAAGCTTTTAACAACTATATTCATCCAACTTAAGCATTACAAGTTAACAGTACCTAAATATCATGATTCGACTATTAATTCTATTTTGATAAGACTAGCCAGGCCAGCTCTGAGTTGCAAAAACCCAAAATAAAATAGGTATATATCTAATTTGTATCAAAATCGTTATTTGCTTACCTTTTATAATCAAATTATAAATAAACATAGAAAAAAGTATGCATTTTACGACTAGCAGTTTTAAATCGATCATAAATCATTTCGTTCGTATTAATTTTATATTATTGCATATTAATAAGTAAGTTATGTCAGATGCGATTCTACGAAGAATGTCTCATTGAATAACATAAAATAAAATTTAATGTCTTCTGAGTATGAAGGTTAGATTTATGAGTAGACTGAGATTTTTTTGTTTCAAAATTCCTCAATGGCAACCTAAGTCGAAGGAACTCGAAGGCACGTTAAATTAATGAGCCTCAGCTGTCATTTGAACATCTTTTGGTTGTCGCTACGGGTATTCAGAAAGCTAAACAATCAGTCTTACAAATTGGTATCGGGTTGCTCGGGTAACCGTTTTGAGGAGGCCAAATAGGCAGTCGCTACATAGAAAACACTCTGGTCCCACTACTGATCCCTTCTGCATCCGGTAATACTGACAGCCGACCCTAATGTAGTTGGGAAAACACTAGGCAGATCATTATTATTGTTAAAACGAATAATGCAGGCTAAAAATGTCTAATAAGTACCTTATTGTTATTTAAAGCTCATCTTTAAATGATTTCTATTGTGAATGAAAACATGAAAACCATAAGGCTACTATTGCACGCGATAACTTGACGGGTCATGGCAGCATTCATTGGTATTTATTGTACATAATTCAGTAATCAATTAGGGTGCTTACATAAAGAAACAGGTGTCCGGTACAGACAAACCTGTACGGGTAGGTACCGATCAGTGCAGGTATAATATTTCAATACAATCCTATTCACTCACTTATAAAGAAACAGGTTGTAACTTACCTGTTTCTTTATATACCTATATATACCTGCACTGATCGGTACCTACCCGTACAGGTTTGTCTGTACCGGAAACCTGTTTCTTTATGTAAGCACCCTAAGAGTTTAGTTTTATTAGTTGGTATTGGTACATCCAAGCGAATTGGAGTTCCCAATTATGTTGGGGTCAGCTTCCTGTATAACTTGATGTAGCTGTTTTACAAGGAGCCACTGCCTATCTTACCTCTTTAACCCAGTTACCCGGGCAATTGGTTTCTTACTACCCGTAACGACTGCCAGGATGTTCAAATGATAACCAGGACCACCATACAGTTTATCGTGCCATCCGAAACATGGAATGAATGCTATATAAATGTTTACAATTCGTCTCCTTAAATTACAAGCCTGTGACTTCAACACTGACTTAAAACAATTATCATTATTCTTACGCCGCTGAAAAAGAAACAACTTACTGAAAACCCAGCGCCAATGTTTCTCAGAGCTACTAATTACATGAAATACGATATAAATCATCAGTTTCCTGTGAAAAATAAAAATCATCGTTCACATAGCAATCATTTTGTTTAGCCATTTGTAAAATGACGGATCATAATGATGACTTCTGACGACCAATTTGGTGGCCGTTGATAACCATAGCCAGCCACTAATTTGAGGACATGATAAATAATTTGCTTTTAATTTTTCTATCAAAATTTGTAACGAGGAAACTTGAAATTGATAATTTGTGTCATGATTCCATTGAGAGACATTTTACGCTACGTTCACATACGTTTATTTTTATGTTCGTACATAGATTCATATTAAATAAGAAAGTAAATGTGCACAACATGCTAAATTCAATATAGGTACACTATATATATATAGGTACACTATATTGGATTTAGCATGTTGTTCTAATTCATAGATATCTTGTTTTCTTCTTTTCCTTAATCTCATGCAGAGATGTAGCTAATGCTTAGCACGTGAAAAAAAAACATTTTTGACTGCACAAGACAAAAAGTTTTAAGTAGGTTTAATGTTTTTGGTCTTAAGATTTATTAAAAAATTATGGAATATCCCTCAAACGGACATATCGCCATCTAAAAGCATCTACAATTATTATACCTACTGCTTATAACAAAAACAAGGTAACCGACATTACTCTTCACAGATGGGTGCCTTCACTGCGAAGCTTCTTGATTTAGGTACCATATTCTTGCGGTCAACAATCGCCAGGATTTATTTTTTATAATCACTTACTTTTATGAAAAAAAAGGTTACTAGGTCGTATACCCACAATTTTAATCCACCGAATAATGTATTTCTGACTGTACCTACATTAATCAGAAGCCAGACGACTCTCGTCTCTATAAATAGTTACAATATGTACCTATTTAAACCTTTCAATGATAAATAATGACACGGAAAAGTCGATGGCCGATGGGGCTCAAAGGTTCTTAGGTGGAGACCAAGAATTGGCAAACATAGTGTAGGACAATCTGACCAAAGTCTGAAGCAAGCAGGTTCTAGCCATTTTGAAGGCCAACGTTCGGCAGTGGCTAAGATGATGCATAGCTAGTTTGATTCAGATACCTTCATATTGCGTCCCAAGTTACATGATCAATTAATTGATGACATGATTCAATGATTGAGAACCTACCGAGAACACCTTTTACCCGTATTGCCTGCTACAGAAAAAAACACAAGCTAAAAATACAAGCTACGAGAACTGAATTGTCTAAATATTGATTTACTTAAAGATTCTCAAAGAAAAATAAGAAGAGGTAAATACATAGAATGCTTAGAAAGATAGAACGTGACGATGCGTTTGCGCATTATCTCGGTGCGACTGAAACGTGACAAAGTGTTCAACTTGCGAACATCAGACTGTGAGATAGGTTATCTAATTAGTTTGTATGCTCCATGGGTGCATTTTTTCAAGCCAAGTATATCGAGGATGAAACCGTGGGATTCTGCGGTAGTCTATCTATCTATACTAATATTGTAAAGAGGAAAAAAAATGTTTGCTTAAAAATGGATATACTTAAAAAACCATTGGGCCGATTTTTAAAATTCTTTCATTATATATAGAAAGCTACATTATCTGCAAGTAAAATAGACTATATTTTATCCCGGTATTTAAGGAAAAGGGACGGTTCCTAAAGGGACGCGGGTGAAACCGCGGAAAACGGCTAGTTTATTTTAAATCAAATGTCGAAAGTTTATTTGAATTCGGTTTTAGCTGTCTTGTCTAAGTTAGTTTTTTATCCAATAAGCATGGACTTTGCAGCCTGGCCTTTGAACCTAAACATAAATATAGGATAGGAGGAAAATATTGCCTTAACAAACCCAACATCATTCAATGTAATCGTTTTTTACAAGCTAAATATAATTATGATAAAAAATATTTCGAAGAATTCTTGATCATTAACAAATTCAATAAATCTTTCAATTTCACGACAAAATTATTTAAAATCACATCGCTGTAAAAGGATTAGTTATTATTGAGATCTCGACAAAAAATATTCTTAATAAGACTCACATGAATGCAGAAAAATAAATCATATTTTTATTTTTAATGCTTCAAAAGGCAATTTTTTGTTAGTTTCCATTTAACTTCTTGGTTGTTTGATTTTTATATGTACCTGTTTGGTTTCGTGCATCGTATTTTATTTTTGTAGTAACAATATCGTCCATATACGCGAAGTCGGCTTAACAACTATTATTATTGATAAAAGAAAAACGAATTCGGTACTTCTCTCATCTTGAGCAAATAAAATTCTGATCTCAGAATCATCACAATTGTCCAATCATCTTCCGATACGAATTGCAAACCTCCTTTTTATAAGTGACTAACAAATTAACAATTAGCGAGATGGCCTTGCCAGAATCCCAGTAATATATCCATCAAAATAGATACATTACTTCTTAATGATCGAAGATCTAAAAGCACATATTTATGTGAACCTTACCGTATGCATTACATCTGCAGGCAACGTGTAATCAAGCTGACATGCTTGAATCACGCGGTTTCGCTTGACATCGTGACAGGAAAGGCACAACACGAACGCTTATTATACAAGACGTTTCGAAGGCCGAAGCTGAAATAATACCTTGTTACATGATTGCTGTTTAAGATTTTGACGCAGCTTTTATATCTTTGTTAGGTATCTAGATATTTTTTATTGTACTTAGCGATGTAAATGGCGATAACAGACCACAAATTAAGATACTTGAGATTTTATTGTTAGCACCGACAATTCTATGAAATATTATGTTAATGGAAGCGGTGTAAATACTAATAAAAATGGCGATTGTGATGCAATATTAGATAAAGTAGACCCAGGAGTTAAACAGTTAAAATAATTTCGTACTATAAAACTTGTTAATCCCAATAAAGCCTTGAGCCAAATCAACATCATAGCTCAAACCGGTAGACCAAATGACTATTCATTCACTAGGTCAGAACAAATGAGAATGACTATAAAAATACAAATCCCAATCCGAATCACGACGGCCTTGCAGCAGATAATTATATTGTAGTAACAATTGTTGACATTACACATAAAATAACACATGGTAATGTTCTGGACAATGGTGAGACACCGAATCCAATGTGGATGATAGTCTGGGTATCAGCATTGCAAACTGTTTTTAAACATAACACTGAAGACCTGCAGGAAGAAACAGTGTGCGTTGAAGTACTTGAGGCTTTAAGTATGCATCATAATGATGCAGAAAACCATAATAGAAATGGATGTATGGTGTAGAAAACTTGAATATCTGAGAAAAATCGATTCATTCAGATAGCAATCATCATCAGAGTATGGCATAATCAGAAAGAATTAAAAACGTACTATACTTCGGCCGTTCAGAGAATGCGTTCCTGACACCTATCAGTTAGTCACGACTATAGTTCGGCCATTCAGAGAATGCGTTCCTGACACGTCGCGATTGAACTGACGACGTAACTTTGCAATGGCGTTGCAGTTACGATAAAAATATTTTTGCTGGTTGTTTACCGTTTTAACAATTGAGGAGCATTAAAACAACATTATTATATCAATAATCAATGAATGTAGTTACGTCGTCAGTTCAATCGCGACGTGTCAGGAACGCATTCTCTGAATGGCCGAACTATAGTGATGGGCACAACATAACACTGAGTTCGTTACCGTTCCTTCAAAATGAACCGCCGCATTATTTTAAGATTATTTTCGTTTTAAATTGGCGGAATCATTTGTTTTATATTTTAGTTATTTAAGTGGAAACCAAAAAAAGGTAATATTCATATAATAAAATTGTTTTATTTATTCTTTGTTACAAGTACATTGAATTGAATGTGCGAACAGAATATTAATCAGACTCCGATTTGCTTGAGGAGGTGGTGTCTTCATCATCATCTTCGCCTACATGTATAATTATATTATTATCAATAACAGAATCAATCCTGATATCTCGGTCTAACAAAAGCCGGGTAATCAAATAAAAACAGATCGAAAACACTTGAAAAACGTGGTCTATGCGCACGAAACGACAACGGACGACTGTTTTAGCGTCACAAAATGGCGGCCCATAACGCCATTTGGGGTTACCATTTTTAATCTAAGTATAAAAATGCGGTTTGGTCATAGTTTTATTTTTATATTTCATAAACGTTATAATTAAGTCTTATAGTCCATTATTTTCCAATTCTTAAAAAGAAAATCAAAACGTATTATTTTATATTATAACTGTATAAGAACAGATTACGATACTTGCCTGTTATTTTTAGCACAGCACTACAAAATATAAACCGCTGACATAACCTTGTAATAGCGCAGTATAGATTTAGAAAAATATTGTTTACCAAGTTATTTGACACTCAGTTTGGCACAAAATTATAACATTCATTGATTATTGATATAATAATGTTGTTTTAATGCTCCTCAATTGTTAAAACGGTAAACAACCAGCAAAAATATTTTTATCGTAACTGCAACGCCATTGCAAAGTTACGTCGTCAGTTCAATCGCGACGTGTCAGGAACGCATTCTCTGAATGGCCGAACTATAACGTAAATAGTAAGTACCAGACCTACACTACCAGATCTCCGGAAACATGGTAAAAATCAAACTTTGACCTTTATTATTGGGTTTTCTTAACTCAAAGGTTCATCTTCCTACGATATCCACCTTTACCATCTTTCACCTTTAGCTCTTTACTACGATTCAGCCAAAGATCCATCATCACATGTCACAGTTCGAAAATTTTTAAAGTAATTTCCTTAGTATAATCCTAATTTGAAATTACAAAATGGGCTATTCCCACAATCATAGACTCAATTAAAACTTAAATTGCCAACAATATTGCTTATAAGATCTTTATCAAAAACCTAAGTGATTCTTAAATCATGTGGACTTCCCCTAAAGTTGTGTATAGTACCTGTTTGCTGTGAAAATTGAATGTTTGTGTGTGATTGTTATTACGTATAAATGTAATTCATGCGCCGGAACTAGCTTATTAGCGTCCTATTCTGTTGGGGCACAATTGAGTGCAAAGATTTGTTGAAGTGTTTTGTTATTTATAATTTAATGAGGTTTTTCGTGTATTGTTTGATGTGCCCATTGAGTACACAGGATATTTCTGCAGGATATTACAACTTTGTTTATATCCTAAGATATTTCTATCTTAGGCTACATTTTCTACTTCAATACGAAGTTAATTCTCTTAGTGTTAGCAATAAAGTTATTCTACGCATTTACTTAATCATGTGATTGTATTGTTTCAGGAATGTCGCGTGGTACTAGATCCAGTTCACCATGGCGGGTGGGCAGCAGCTTCGCTTGCTGCTCTGGAAGGACTATCTCATACGAAAGAGGAAACTGGTATGCTTTTTAACTTTTCACTTTTTTTTCATCTGCAAGCTCACTCTACCAAGAATAGTTCATTGGGCTGCAATGGGTTTATTAATAAGTGATGATAAGTTGATGCGTAAGATATTAAATAAGGAACTATTTTAATCACGTGTTTAGTTTTCAATGAATTCAGTGATGTAATTAAAGAGTATTCTCTTGTTTCAGATAACATTAGTGGGGGTACTATGGGCGACAGCAATAATGTTAAGCTTATACATAGTTAGGGTTAATATAAACAACGAAGACTATCCCACATGTGAGTATGATTTACCCTTCACACCCTCTTTTTCATCCAAAAGTTGTATTTACGACAAGAAACAGACATTATGCACTATCTTTAGAAAGTTCAAACACACAGCTTTTCTTTCTATTTTCGTCACAAATGACTGGAATGTTAAACCAATATGTGTCAATACCACCTGCGTTTATCTTCCTTCATCAGCAAGCATCAGTCGTACTTGAAGTACGCGAGGTGCATCTCATTAAATCTTTTGAATATCACTTTGATCGTCCGCTGATGATGCAATTTTGATTTCTTTGTTTTCTCTTTGATTCAAAGCAAATACAAGCACCATTTATTATTCTATATTGTACACAAAAAAATATTCAATTACAAACACGATACATGGAAGTTATGTACAAAGGCAGTTCACATCACCATTGTTATTTGTAGTTTATTTATTTTTATTGTATTCGCTACTTCCTTCTAATTTTTCAATTTTACATTGCTCTTTGTCTCCAATATTTTATACTTTTCTCTGATTAACTGCTAGCAACTTATACTAATTTATTTACTGTCTGCTTCTTGTTCAGGTGGATTCCCGGCCAGGGCTCTACCTAGTGCAGGCATGCTGCCTTTCCTGCAATCTTTCATATGCACTGTCAACAACGAATGCTCACCTCTTGACAAATATGATGAACTACCCACCTATGAGAATTCCAAGTAAGTTTACCAGATTCTTCAGAACTGGCATTAACTAGATTTGGGTGGCTCTAGATTTATAGACAGCGGGGAGTAGAAAGCTGGGGAATTTAATGAATTTATATTTTCAGATTAACACATTTACAACGACAGCTATCACCTATTTTTAATGAAACAGTACTTGATGTGGCTTCTTCGATGCCAGACGCAATAAAGCTTCTGGCGACACTAGCAGATGTGGTAGATGAACCTGCATTCATAGATATAAGTAGTAAGTATAATTAAATCGTTGCAATATTTAATAATCACTATCACATTAATGATATTACCATTGATACTGATATTGTTCTTCAAGACTAAATAATAACCAATATTGTTAATTTTACAGAAAACGGTCTAAAAGTAAAAGACCTGTTTATAAAGCCTGCGAGAGTAAAACGATACATATCAGATAAGCTGGAGCTACATGATGATGTTGTGCAAAGCGTGATGGATGCTGAACTCAGTTTCCAAGGTGTAAGTTTGTGTTTAGCTGGAATTAACTTTGTTAATAATAGTATAGAAGTAGTTATTAACCAGTTAACATTGATGGCAAATGATATGAGTGCTATTTAGATCATCATCATCTTCCGAGCCTTTTTTCCCAACTATGTTGGGGTCGGCTTCCATAATCCATAATGCTATTTAGATAAAATTACAAATTCTCCCGAAATAATTATTTTTTGAAAGTACTGAAGTAGCGTAGATTTTGTTATTTCCTTTTTTATTTCTAAATATGTAGATTTAATATGTAATGTAAATATATTGTCTAATGTTAATATCTAATGTAAATAAAAATAAATTAAAATCGTAAAAAAATTAGCTCATAAAAGTTTTCAGTTAACGAAAAAGTCATCACATTATATACGTATGCACTCAAAGTGTTGTTTTCTCACGGTGTGGTTTCCCAACAGATAATGAAAGGCAATATGAACAGATGCAGCATAAAATCACTAAATGAAACTATAGTAATGGAAAACGAGGAAAACCTAAAAATGTTGATGGAAAAACTGTGTTCGAAGTCAATGGAGGAACTACAAAAAATACTAATAGATGTGTTATTCCAAGTAAATTACAGTAAATACTTAACAATGGTGAGAAAATATGGGTAGATAAATATAATTTAAGTGTTTTTGAATTGATAAAAATGTACGTCATGCTATTATAAGCTTTAATGTTTCAGTTAGGCGATATGTACTTCAAGATGTCGGGTGACAATAGGTTAAACACTTTAGGTAATATGTTGACGGCTGTGCTAAGAATGATGAAACTGCAAAACTTCTTGCCACCGGAGCTGGTCTCCATATTCCAAGGTCAAGAGGTGGACTTCAGTTACGTACATTTAAGTTTGTAAGTGTAGAATTCACATATCATAGCCCTTCCTTTAAGCTAAAGTTATCATTGAGAACGTTTTCTAATAATCTTACTTATTCTAGAATTCCAAAACTCGTGGATCTATTCAAACCAACATTTGGTGATACCCAGTCCTATGGAATTATTAAAGATATAACCGACGCCATTGTAGTGGGGCTCCAATATATGAACAAAGTATTTGCTAGACAACGCCAAATAACCACAATGAATAACCAAATAGCACCATCAGATAACAAGGCAGGTGGTTTGCAAGCTGTCTCTAACCTATTCCACAATGCTGCGGGAGTTTTTGAAGAGGCAATGCAAAAAGATCCAACAATTGATGCATTCAGCATGTAAGTAATAGCACAAAAATATCCAGTTAAATAAATAAATTATAATCGTAGTAATAAATCAAGAACTTTTAATGTTTCAGAATGTCCCAAATAATGAATTTCATAAACAAGTTCTTACCAGCGAAAACAAAGCACGACATAGTATTTTACTCCACGCTGTTATCCAAGTTGATGGAGAGCGCTCAGAAAGTCATCGATATAAACATGCATATTGAGCAGTTGACCTACAATGTTACCCAGAGGAACCCCGGGGCTATTGAAGTATTGAAAGGATTACCACCTAAGATGGTTGGCAAGGCGTTTGAAGCTTTGGCTGATGCTGAAAGAACGCAGGTATGTTTAGCGATTCGCAAAAAGTAGTGGCTTTATTTTCGAATACTAAGTGTGTCAAACGCTTATGTTAAATCATATTTGACATAATAATCATTTTTTATTGTGAATAGATATTGACGTCCAAAATAAACTTCCCCGGCCAAATGTTCTGCGATGTCTACAAATTGCAAACGTTCTTCGTGATATCGAAACCTGAAGCTGAATCTCTGAAGAAACAAATGTGCAACGATGCCTGGAAGAACTATGTCTCCGATATGATAAGATCCTTTGGAGTTTTTGATGTTAAGAATAACGTAAGTAGAATTGCGCTAAATACCACCAAACCTATCAAAGACAGGCAGTTTCTGAAGAGTAGTGTCCTTAAAAATAACTTATTTTTAGATCAACAATATGGCATCCCTCCTGATCCAAGAAACCTTCGGCAAAGATACGAGTGACCAGCTATACAGCATAGAACAAAACTTCAAAGTTCTGAAGAATTTCACACAGGCCCTTGTTAAGATAAATACTGAGGACCGTCCAGAAGTAGGCTGGAACAGTTTGTTCCACCTTCCTGAGGATTCAGAACTTATGAAGGTGGCACGAGCGAAGGGACATTTGGGTAAACAGATGCTGTAAGTATAAATGATTTGCTATGATTTGTCTTTAACCCTCCTTTGTCTCATCATCCTCCGAGCCTTTTCCCAACTATGTTGGGGTCGGCTTCCAGTCTAACCGGATTCAGCTGAGTACCAGTGCTTTACAAAAAGCGACTGCCTATCTGACCTCCTCAACCCAGTTACCCGGGCAACCCGATACCCCTTGGTTAGACTGGTGTCAGACTTACTGGCTTCTGACTACCCGTAACGACTGCCAAGGATGTTCATGGTAAAGATGTTCTGTGTCATTTTCAGAATAGTTATCCACGGTGCCATAGCAAAGGAAATAGTCCAACAGAATTCTATCCTCGACTTCAAGATCTCCCCGTATTTGAATGACGTCATAATTCTAGTGTCTGCAATAAACAAACAGTTGGAACAAACTCCTGAAAGTGAAGCGAAAGCTTTCAAAGATGTCTATGTTGACGTTGTTGAGACTATGTTGATGACTGCACTTAATGAGAAGAAGGTACGCAAAACATGATACAATATAAAAGAAAAAATTGCACTGCTGCAAAAATCCTTTCATTTGTTTGTGTCCTTATCTTGTTAATATCTTGAGTCTTCCAGCGATTACCAAAATCAAAGGTTTGAAATTTTGTGATTCTATTATAGACATATAAAGCTCTATCAACTACTGGGCAAGAAATCCTGTGCAGTGGTATAGAAGCAGCCAGTGAATTCTTGGAATTATCACCGGATGAAAACACACGGATGAAAGTGGTGGAATCTCTGTGTAACGCAACTATTGCCATTGAAAAGGGACTGGAAGCTGATTCTGTGGTTTCTACAGCTGTAAGTTCGATTTTTTGATTATATGAAAGACTTTAAGAATAAGTTTAATTCGTCAATAGGATTCGAATAGTCAAGCAGATGCTGAAGATGATAAAAAATAGATTTTTTATTTAAAGGGACACAGCATCATAACAATAACATCTTCTACGTAATTTACGTAAACGCAATAATTGTTGTTCATTATCTTGCAGATAGCCACAATCAAGAACTCTTCCCACCCAATCATAACTCTAAACTGGAACAAACTCATCAATAACTTGAAGAACTTGTACGTGAAGTTGGACAGGGACTACACGTACCTCTTCCAGTTCTCCAGCTATAACATGGATGACTCCACCAAGAGGAGGATCGACTCCTTGCTGGGAGAAGCCAAGGAGTACTGGTTCGGAGTACGGAATATGGAAAGGAGTTTGCGGTTAAGGTATGAATGATCGCAGTTCTTTACGATTGATAACTCCATGAATTGAATGTTATTGCACTCCACTTAAAAAGTGCCCCTTTTGCGAAGGTCACAATTTGAGAAGAGCACCAGTTGCGAAGTGCACCATTTGAGCATGGTGTACAAGTTGAGATGTGCACCAAATGCGTCAAACCCGATACCTTATCTGTCTTTTTTTATGTGTAACTTTTTCAAACTTGTTAATTTCAGTGTAAAACTAGCTTTCCGTTTCCTGGACATGTTGGACTATGGTCTGTTTGATGTGAACGGTGAATACTGGCAGAAGATAAAGTACGCGATTACCACCACCGCTGGACCGTTCAGCGTTTTCGATGAAACTATGAAATCGGTTGCAGGTAACTCATTAAAACCTTTAAAGCTATTGCTTGATTAATTTTCTGCTACAGTTTATGAAAAAGTTATTATTCCGATCTCCTTTCATCACCTTTTCATTATCATCATCAAAAAGAACTATTCATCCAAACTCAATTTGATCTTCATTTCAGCTTTATTGACAAACAGTAGGTACTCTAGTGAACTACCCCCGACCACAGTAGCAGCTCTTAGCAACATCATCCCGAACATTCCGCAGCTCATTGTCGATGCTGTTGATATCATCATGAGGGATGATACTGATGTAAGTACAGCTAGTAAACTATATTTATTACAGATGCTATAAAAATAAAGCAGTAGATTATCAAATCATCACTCTATGTCGTTGACTCAACGTTTGATGACACAAACTGACAACACCTTCAGATTAGTTTAGATGCAATATGAATAGTCTCCGTGACTTTTCACTCTTCGATTCATTAGTCAAGCATGTATGATAAAATGAGATTTGATGTTGCCTTATGTGCTAAGATCTCTAAAAAGGAAAGAAGACCATTTTTAATTGAAAATTTTATAGACTTAGTTTCATGTTCTACATTGTAGTCAATAATAGTATAAGAAAAACTGTTTACAACTACGTTAAAATTCCAGGTGCAACCAATAATATCCTTGATGAACTCGGACCCGCCATGGCCATGTTCCACCACGAGCTTGTCCCAACTGCTGCAGCTGAGCGAATCCTCGACCGAAGCCGTGAGAGGCATGGAAGTCATACTGTGCATGAACAAGGACTTCCAGAACGAATGGGACGAATATCTTGCAGTTAAGAACGTAAAACTAAATGTAAGTTATACATTTTTATTAAAGCTATGTAAACTGCTTCTACATAAAATATTACATGAACATCGTCAAGCGATGTTTGTAGTTTGTTCTGATAATACATCTATATTATTAGCAAACGCGGTATGAGTATATAGTATTTATCTCACGTAGTTTATCCATGACAAATGTCATAATTCTTGAAGCATAACTAGTATCCATGCAAATTAATCTATTAGTAGTATCTAAAACTTCTTGTTAATTTTCAGAGTACCTCTACCTGGAACACTACAGACTACGAGCCTCATCAGTTCCTCAAGCTATCGTCCATCTTCGACTCCTTAGTGGATGACATCCTGCTGACCAAAAGCGCTCTGGAGTTCGCGTTCAATGATACTGCTGATGGAAGACTGGGGATGAAGGAGGCGTGGAACTATGCTGTACAGACTCTTAATACTACAGATAGGGATGTTGTGCTGAGGTTGGTATGACTAACTGTAAAAAAAAATAAAGGCGGTCTGCTAATATAACCTTACAGGATTGTTTCCTAAGCATAAAATAAAGAAGCCAAATAAGCTTTAGAAAAAAAAGCTACCCTACTACTCTACTCTTATTAAACTTCTCCGATCCCAGTACTTAGAACGTGTAATAGGAGGTGAAAATAAGGAAACATCTATGAAAAAATATTTAATTTGAATAACTATTTGCAGGAAACTCTTCACCAAGGTGGACACAGTCCTTAACGCTGTGAACACCTCTTCGATACCAAGCGACGTGCCCGTCAGCAGTCTGTGGGAGAAGTACTCCAAATGTAGCACGACCATGGATGATGAGTGCAGACTCATTGGCAGGAAGGCTTGGCAGAACCTGTTCGGGTCCCTCACGATAACCCTCGAGAATATTGCATCAGATCTGCTGACTTATTTCCAAGAAGTTAATGGTAATGTTTTTTTTAGATATCGAAGTATAACACGACTTTGCTCCATCGTGAAGACAAAATAATATTTGATCAAAAAACTATTTGTACTTTTGAAATAATGGTCTCGACTTCTTTATCCAGATTTTCATTCTTATTAAGAAGTCCCTCAAATATCATTTTTGTTTTTCCAGAACCTAACTCGAACTTGCTCCAACTGCTTGGATTTACTCGAAGTACGGGACTGTACATGCTCTACGATAACATGCCTGAGTTCATGGGAGTACTTCTCAATTCCTACTGGGACTATGGTTTTATGAGCCAGGTAAGCAACTCAAAGACTTCTTTCATCCTAACCATGAAATCTCCTTTATTTCATCTGCTAAGAACTGCTACTGGGGTACCAGCAAATTCCAAAAAAAAATGTTAACGTAACAAGCGAGTTGTATGTGTTAATTTGTGTTAATGCCCACTTAATCCTCCAGGTTCGTCGTGCATCATTATCACAGTTTTGGGACTGTCAAGCCTTGCTAACAGCTATGGTTCCTCCACCAGGCAGTATTATAGACTCTGCGTTTATCAAGAAAGTTCAACCGTTCGTCTGTCCATCACTGCTTCACTGGCTGTCTTTACCAAGGGGAGAGAATACTCTGCTTGATGTGTTTTCGAAGCCTGTAAGTAAAAGCGTTCTTATTTAATATTATTAGACTAAAGTAACATAACCCACTGGAAGCTGGACTGGAAGCCGACCCCAACATAGTTGGGAAAAAGGCTCGGAGGATGATGAGACTAAAGTAACATAACCAAAAGTTTATTTTATTCCATTGCTGTTTTTAATCATTTTCATTCTGTTGGTTTTCTTTCACAGCAATACTTTTTCTTCACTCTGCCAGTGAGTAATCTGACGAGCAGATTTGAAAACGCTTATACCAAAGCTGTAGAATTAACTGACTATTTAACTGAATTATCGAAAAAGAACCAAACTATACTAACTGAAGACGACGTTAAAATGAATACTATTGAAGGGAAATTGCAGAAAGTCGTTGACGCAGTATTATCTTACAAACTAGATGAAAATAATCCAACGTATAGGTCATTCAATGAAATTAATATGAAGCAGTTTGCAGCTCATATTTATTTGACTAGAGTAGTTAGTATTATGAATAAATTGTCTGAAGATATTAACTCAATAGACGCTGACAAAGTATACGATGTACCGATCGAGGATACAACAACAGTTGCAGCTGATTTAGAAGTGATCAAATATCTATTTAAAAGAAAACCGTCCGATGCAATAAACATCCATTTTGACATATTTACTGATGTTATATGGACTAATGCTGATGACTATACTTTAGTTGATGGTTTCCACAAAATGTGCAACAATTTAAAAGCAAATACCAGCAAAACAATACTGGTGACTGATGAAAAAGCAAGAAGTCAGTTATGTGCTAAGAATTATGGAATTATTTATGGTGCTGTACATAATGTTGGATTTGATGACTATGAAATTGCAAGGAAAAGTCTGATGAATCTTGTTGATATCTTGAAAAGTGATGGTGAAAATGTGACAGATATATTTGAATTCCTAAGTAAAAGGCAAGTTTTTTCAGTTCATAAGAGATGATTTTTCATCAGAACTATGAACATTTTGTTTTTTAATAAACGTAAAATGAACTTTACCTCTAGTGTAAATTAATAACTTGAGTTATCAAATTACCAATTTTTTACAGGAAACAATTGTTATCAGTCCTAAGAACTTCAACCCAGCATGCATATGACCTGAGCATCCCTATATACTTGAAGTACTTGCAATACAACATGCAAAGCTACGACATCATCCTGAGCTTCCTGGCTGGCGAGGACTGGTGGAAACTCCTCAGGGAACAGTACAACGGACCTTACGCTACCAAGTTCTTGGGTTATCTGGAGAACAGCTTCGATATTGCTGAAGATTTGCTTAGCAATTTCGATCAGATACATGTAAGTCGCTTTACTTAGATCTCTTGTTTTTTTCTCGTGTTTAATAATAATTCCATGTTCAACGTTCATCTTACCGCGTGCTTATACGAATTGATACTGTGATTATAAAGCCCCTCTTACTCAGTATTCTTCCTTCAATATGTGATAGCTTTGAACACAGCTCTATATCATTTTTCTATTCCCAGATAGTCCGTCTTCTCCACGATATCGACGTGAACCAAACGGAGTCGTTCTGCCAGCCGAACATCACGCTGTCAGACTACCTCCCCGACCGCACCGGCATGTGGTCCGACATGAAGCGTCAGATCTGCGACGGTGATAACACTGAGCTGTTTAAAGAACTGCCTCCATTGCTGTTCGCTTCTCAGGTAAGTCTTCTCTTTAAATAGTCTATGTATATTTTGGAGTCTGCATCCAGTGCATGAAATAACCTGACTGGTATCAAAATTACGGCATCCTTTTTGCCACAATCCTTCTTCATATTTTAAAATGAAGTTAACTAAATATAATTTGTTATTGACTTCGCTTGAGTTCTTATAAAGAAAAACTTTCTAGGGATACGAAAACTCCTTAAAACTTTCAAGAGATGTTGACTACGCAGCAGTCAATGAGGACATAAACAAGATAGAGTCGCGGCTACACCTCATTAAGGAAGGGCCGAAATCGCCACTAAACCCTTTGTGGGTGACAGATGAGAAGGTCCAACATTTGAGGATGGTAGCACTGCAGTTGCTATCAAAGGAGACGCTTGCAAAGATCTCGTTTGCTGTGCTCAGCAATGGGGTGGATGCTGGCACTCTTTTCTTGAATAGCAGGTAACTATACTCCTTGCAGTCATGAATGTTCAATTTGCAGTGTCGAAAAAAGTGGGCGTGAATTAAGTTCTAGATTTGCTTGAGTAGCTCTTTGTGATTCTTATCATCAGCCTGACGTTAAGAGTTGTAATGAGTTATAATAACGACTCCTATTGCTGAAATATTTTTACCCTCACCTCTTGTATACCTTGGTATTTTAGGTTTGCATTACCTTTGTCCTAATAAATATTTTGTCTTCATCTTCGCAGCCAGTGCACCGTGTGCTCTCAATTCACGACGTGGTTCAAGCAGCTGAACCTGCAGTTGTTCAAAAAGCAGGAGTACGACAGCTTGCTCTGCCACCTTCATACCCTCAGCCTGGATGATGTATACCACGCGCTTAAGAATGATTTCCATTGGGATATGGCTATCAAAGAGGTTAGTACTACAAATAACTTTATAGATATTAGCATGTTAATGATGGTGGATTGTGAACTAAAGATGATTGGTGTTTTAACTATAAAACGAATGTGTTTTTAGACCAATGATAGACCTGTATATTAAATACTTGTCGATCTGAAGTCATAAATTCATTCATTACACTTTTTTACGACAGCTTATATCAACCCGCAACTACACGAAGTACGAGATGAACAAATCGATCAACGAGTTCCTGGGACAAGTGAAGGCACACCTTCTGGATGATATGAATGCCAAGAGCACCAAGCTAACGGAGTGCCTCGCCAGCAATGTTTCGAGAAATGAGTTTGGAAATGCTACACTGTGAGTATACACTTTTCAAATGAAAACTAAAAGAAATATTTCGTCTGAGCCAGAATATGTAATTTAAGTCGTAGAATAACGAATATAAACTAATAACCATTAATTAAATCTTGTTCACCTAACTCAACCAGTAAAAAATAAAGCTTGTTCAATACTGGATGGATTTCAGATTCGCTTCAGTGCTAGCGCACACGTCGAAACTAATTCGAGCAGAGTTACCTCACATACATGAAGTAGAAGGAGTGAAGGACCTACAATACCTCAAAGAGTTATCAACAGAAGTGGCTCATAAACTGGATGTGGTGAAGCCCTTGAAAGACTACCTGATTGAGAAGAATGACTTGCATGGAGAACTGATGAAGATTGTGGATGATAATGAATTGGTTACTGACATTGAGAATGCTCAAGTTAATTTAAGAAAGGTTAGTAATGTTGTTGATATTCTTCTTTGTTTTCATCAAGATTCTTAGATTGAAAGCTACTATTTATGCTTACTTGCTGCAAAGTTATAACTCTGCGGCTATTCTCAGCTAATGTCTCGCCACGTACATATGATCCTAAATAATAAGATACACTTTACTTACTTTCAGATCCGCAGTATCCCCGAGCCTGCCCAAAACATCATAGTTGCCAACATCAACTGGTCCGTTATTTGCAATCAATACAATTGCAGCGACGTCACTTACACAATCTTCAAGAATTTGAATAAAACTAGCATTAATAAAGCTGTAAGTATGGATGATAAAAATAAGCCAAAATATAAAGAAAAACTTCTGTCTTCTGTTGTTAAAAATCACCAGTTTTTATTACGTTTTTTTATATCAACTATACTCTCGTATTTTATTCCAGCTCCCAAAATACCAACAAGAAGAGTTCTGGCGGTTCACCTTCATGTCTTCAATCATTCACCACATCGGGAACTTCATGTCCCACGGCGCTCGACTCCTGGGGCTGGCCAGCAAAGTGGACGTCGCTGGCTTGACCAAGGGACAGTTGGAACCAATGCTAGATGCTCTCCTGCTCATTATCAGTGAAGATGCTATGGATAATGTTATGTATAGGTAAGCTGGGAAAATAGAAGACTTATATGAGGAATATTAAATAATTGAGACAACTTTTGG
Organism: Helicoverpa zea; assembly: GCF_022581195.2. Lineage (NCBI taxonomy): Eukaryota > Metazoa > Arthropoda > Insecta > Lepidoptera > Noctuidae > Helicoverpa > Helicoverpa zea. The sequence goes on along the minus strand of NC_061464.1, from coordinate 12,323,411 downwards.
CAATAATAAAGCTTTAGACTCGCATTAAGTATTCATTAATATCAACCAAATTGAATTGATTAGTCGGTAAATTGTGGACGTTATGGCATTCTAAAAGTTTCAACATGTACCTTCTACCATAAAACTAAATTCAATATTTTATTCGTTCTCCTCTATTAGTCTGCAGGGTATCGTGGACGAACTCCATCCACTACTGGAAGGTCTTCCATTAGAGGTGGACCTGGAAGCATTATCTTCTGGCTTGGCAGTCGTAAGGCAACTCAAGAACTATCTACTAGAAACAGTCGACCTTAAAGGTAACTATGATAAAAAAATAACCATAACTAATGAGTATCCCTAATGTTTCGATGCGATCTTTCGTTGTCCTCTAACATGAAACGGTCTTTCAACAGTGGAAGTATCGAAACTATTTCCTGATGCTGAAGACATCGAGTTGGGTTTGAGTGCTCTTGGAATCAACAACACCAACTTCTGGTCTATCGCAGCACCAAGGATACACGCTGGACACTTGCAACTGAAACCAGTAAGGGAAATAGCGTATCTGTTACTTATAATATCCCAGCGAATAATATAAGTTTTCGTTTTGAATGGAACCTCATATAGACAATTGCTAAATAATTTTTAACTTAGTTCAGCAGTTCAACTGCTGTGGATGTCCACATACAAAAATTGCAAGCCACCTCCAGATTATATGTACTGTCCATTCAATAACTTAAAGTACCATATATATTTTCTTCCAGCTATTATCCTCAAAGCCAGACGACAGCCACATCGGTAGATACGTGTGCCAGATGGATTGGATGTCCAAAGTCCTGGTGCCTTCTAACCTGGACGTGGTGACGGCAGACGATGTGTTCGGAGCAGTTACTGAGCAGTTCTGTGGTCTACCTGATGATATTGCTAAACAAGTGCTGCCTGTGCTGATTAGGAATTTCAACTTTAGTTTAATTGTTGATAAGGTAAGTTTTGTGATTAGGTCTTTTGGCGTTATGTACTTACTAGTACATACTTCTAGTATATACATTCCAGTCCTCTAGTATATAGTTCATAGTATATAGTTTTATAGTAAATAAACCCCACTACAAGAATTTTATCCAGACATTCAAATGTGAACCACTTAAGTAATAAAACGGTCACCTACCACATCAATTCAAAGGATTTCGAATGCAATGCATTGTAAGAAGTACATTAGAAAGTACAAAAATACACCATGTCCCACAGGTAGCAAGCACCCTTCTCACGAAACTATACTCCGCCTCAAACCTAACGGAAGAGGAAGGGTCCACAGTGCTCTCCAAGTATTCAGAAATGGCTGCCCTACTGCCGATGCTGCAGCAGAACATGGGAGAAGTGGGAGAGACCCTCGCCAACGAGACGCTGTTCCAGAGCTTAAAGGACTTCAGCTCAGTTGGGAATCTGTTATCCTGTACGTATACCTAATTAACTCAGAAATAATAATTTATATTATTACATACTGTGGTGACTCGGATCTATGCTTTTAACAATTTAGACTCTTTTTAGATTAGAAAATATCCTATCTGAGCAATAGAAAAATATACTCAGTAAGGTCTTTATTCTTTTCAGCACGAAAATGATATTAAAACGAATTAAACACATTTTTAGGGTTCCGTACCCAAAGGGTAAAACGGGACCCTATTGTTTTCGCTCCTCTGTCCGTCCATCCGTCCATCCGTCCGTCCGTCTGTCTCCAGGCTGTATTTCATGAACCGTGATAGTTAGAGAATTGAAATTTTCACAGATGATGTATTTCTGTTGCCGCTATAACAACAAATACTGAAAACTAGAATAAAATAAATATTTTGGGGGGCTCCCATACAACAAACGTGATTTTTTTGCTCATTTTAAATAATGGTACGGAACCCTTCTTGCGCGAGTCCAACTCGCACTTGGCCGGTTTTTTTTTATGTAAATTGAGTTTACTTCAAAATAATGTACAGTTTATTTTCAATAATACTTTTATATAAGTAAAAAAAAATAAAGAAACACAAGTGTGAATGAAAATCGTAATAAATGACTTTTTTATCTTTATATTTCTCAACAGCTCCGGAATTCTTATCCAGCGTCGGTAACATGCTGTGCGGCAAACCGTTTGAGATGAACACGAACCGGTTCTACAAGTCCATCGCGGCTACCCAGGACTTCTCCACACAACCTGATCAGGCACAACTTGATGTACTGCCCAGTAAGTATCAAACTCAAAAACTCACTCAAACTCAAAATCGTTTATTCAAATTAGGCTGATAAATCAGCACTTTTCGAACGTCAAAAACAAAAGACAGCCCCCAAAACGCCCGCCCTTCACCACTTCCTATGTGTTTTTGCTGGGAAGAAGAAGTGACGCAACAAACTCCCCAGCAACACATGTCTGTCTGTAAGGTTTGAAGAACCAGAATGTATACAAAACAAGTCAAATAAAAATATCATTATCACATGATAACCATTATATAAAATTAAGAAAGAAAAAAACGATACAAACTTAACACAAGTAGGCTAGCACACAGATCTACACCTATAAAGACTAAGTACTCGAGCATTACTTACAGTCTATTAAGTGTATCTAAAGCCTCCTGTTAATAAAATAAAAATGTATTTTTAATATAAGCATAAAATCGGCGTGCCCACCCACATGCGCAGATGGTTATGTTGTAGCTGTACAACACAAACAAGGTGTATACCTGCTAGGACTACAGTATTATTATTTTCTCCAAAATCACTTTGGTAGTCCAGATTTTCTGACTTCACTCTTGTATGGGATACTCTGATTCGTCAAATACCTGTAGATATCTTAACCAGGTAGACTTACGGTCCTAGATGTTAACGTAACAAATTCTCCCTCTACTCTCTATTGCCCTGAAGATCAAACCTTCTTCCACGATCTTAACTTGGCTCAAGAATTTGTGAAAATTTGGCTATGCGCTTTAGATGCCTTTCCTAACAGAGAACATAGATAATCTAGAGATATGCATCAATTTATGCATACCTTTTAGACCATATGCAATTATTTGTTTGAACAGCTGACTTCTGTCGCTCCCTCTACATGGACATTATCAACGTGGAGGGCGGTAAGATCGTGTGGAGCTTCGTGAAGCCGCTCATCATGGGCAAGATCCTCTACACCCCGCCAACACCTGCTGTCACCAGGATCATACAGAAGGTAAATTGTTCTGGGACATATGTTGGTATTTTTTTGCTAGGAACAGGGTTAACTTCAGATTTTTCTGTAAGTATTCTGCAAGCTTGTCTACCGTTCTTAAAAGCTTGATTAATTTATCACCTCTTTGGCCTATCTTTTCTTTTCTGACTGACTTCGTAATTATGAAAGTCAACTTTGCGTCTCCCGAAAATAGCTGTGCCCTATAATTTTACTATCACCCACTTACCACTTATCTGCCCTTCAACACATGCCTTTTCTTTCTGATTTCTAACGACCTAGCTCAACTCACCTAATTCTTCAAACATTTTTCCACAGGCGAACTCGACATTTTCCACAATGATAAAGCTGACCCGCTTAGTCCAGTCGTTCTCCTCCTCATTCCCAGCAGTGGGCAAGCTATCCTCACACCGGGACGGCATAGCTGTCCTGAGGAGACTGGTGACCGCCCCCCAGTTCAGCAGCCTCAGGAAGATGCTGATACAAGGGGATGATGTGGCCATGCCTGATGTTGACGTCGATGAACTTTTTGATCAGTTCGGGGACTTGGATGTAAGGATCCGGACCTATGATGTTTTGGGTCTATCTAGATCAGAATTTATTTTTGGATATTGTGTTATCAAAATTATATTTCTGCTTTTTTTTGTCTCCTTACCATACCATATTCTTTGTTAAGCTTAGAATAGACCTTCGATAGATAGGTGTTATTAATATCTAAGATCAATTAAAATCATGATTCAACAACCGAACACAATAATGCTCTCTGCTTGCGTACATTCATCTGAGATACGTGTAAAGAATTTAAAAAACCCAGAGTTTTAGTTACAACAACATCAGTTGGCACGTATTTACTGAATGTCCTACCTTTTCAGAGCATAGGTAGCTTGCTGTCCAAGGCATCTCAGCTCCTGCAATGCGTCAACCTGGACCGGTTCCAACCGTCTCCCAGCGAAGATCACCTGTCCCACGAAGCGGCACAGCTCAGCATCGTCAACGAATTCTCCGCCGGTAAGTGCAGTTTTCGTCTAGAAGTTTTGCTTGTCCGAATTCGGTTACTAGTAGACTGCATGCTATTCAACTACCACTTAATAAACTAAAACTCCTAAATAAAATACTTACCTTTCTTTTTTTATTATCATTAGATAGATTAGATTCTGTTACTTAATTTCTGGGTTATAGTTTAAAAATATTGTTTTTATGAATAAAAGATTTGATAAGTTGTGTTGAAAAACGCTTACATACAGAAAGAAGTAAATAGAAACAAAGGCTGCTATTTGAGTAGAAAATAATTAATCACAATTTTAATGACCTGTTCAAAGTCCAATATTTATTAGGTATTGAACAAAATTACCTTGTAACTCGTTGAGAGAAAAGTGGGCTTTAAAATTGTTTTTCTCAAGCTTTAATGTAAATTATTACAAGTTAATTGTAGAAATAGCATTAAATAAAAATAAGCACGGAATTAAAAGATCGAATAGTTTCATTTTAATAACAAAAAAAAAAAACACACGTTTTGGTGTCATCCTCACAAATGTTTGTGCTTCAATGAATACGGCGTTGCTCGATAGATGGCGCTCTTCATGGCAGTGGATATTCTGAATCGCGCTATGGTTTCGTTCACAAAGTTAGACTAAGTAGCAATCATATGAATAAATTTTTGACATTTACAAACTTCTTGTGAAAAACCTATGGTGAAACTAGAACCTACATTCTGGTTAACTAATTTTTGAAGAGTCAGTACTACTGCTGACTTAATTTACCCCCCATTAGATCTATGAAAAAAATTATGGATACATGAAGTCTTATTTATTAGTATTTTATTGCGTCCCCGGGGAAATTTTTCCCGTAGGTATCGGGATAAAATATACGGCCCCGAAAGTAACAAAGACGCATCTATCACTTTTTCCAAAATTGAGTTACCTATATATGAGTATCTAGCTTTCACCCACGATTTCACAAGCGTCCAGAGATAACTGCTTCCCGTAGTCGGATGATAATAAATCTATTCTATGTCCTTCTCCCGGGTCTACGCTATCTCTCCTCTAATTTTCAGCTTAATCGGTTCAGCCATTCTTGAGTTATAAAATGTGTACTAACACGGCTTTCTTTAATAGATATATTTAGATTATATAACCGTTATGAGGAAATCAAACTCACAGGATCATGATTGTAAAATACAATATTTAACTCAGTTTTTTTTTATTCCTAGGTGTGGTATTCCTGAACAGTGACAAACTGGATAACTCGCTGAAAAACGTGGAATATAAGATCAGAATGGATATCGACAACGCGCCTACTACCACCAGGCTTAAAGACTAGTACGTATAGAAAGAAAGAAAGAAAATAAAGTTTTATTGCGCAAAATATAAGACGCATAAATGCCCTTAACAAAATGAGCATAACATGGATAAAAAGATAAAAAGAACATAAAACAAATTTAAGGGAAAATATGCGTCCTAAAGCGCGCAATACGGCCCTCGCTCAGCATAATGCTGCGACCCGTAACGAGACAGAGTCCCAGCGCTGGTATCTCCCTAAAATATAATAAACATTGGTTTCAAGACTTTTTAGAAGCTATAAACTTATGTATTACTGAGTAGGTATCAGTCAAAAAGGAAATCGTTGTGTTCAGACCCAACTCTGACCATACATAATAATAATAATGGCGTCCACGGCCGATTTCGACCACGGCGGCTGTTCTCATTTAAGGAGCTCAGCCAGCTGCGCAGGACATATTATAGTGCACGAGCATTTGCGCAGACACAGGTGCACTCACTATTCCTTTACTCTTATAACCCGATGGGACGGGATGACCATACATATTAAACAAAGAAAGGCAGTAATTGTTTCGACGTCTTATTTCAATTTAATCTCTCAAGGGCTAGTTTTTATTTTGGTCAAAAATTAAGCATTGACATACAACGTGGCAATACTGGCAGCCATAGAGGTACACTCCCAGTGGGCAGCGATGAGGAGTTTTTTGATGCCATTTTTTAATCATAATTATTATTTCATTAAATAGTTAGTAGGTAGGAGTATATAATTTGTATAGTCTTGCAATCAAAAGTCCCTGTTGACCAGTGAAAAAAAAATCTAGATATTCAAGAACTTTCAATCTAAAATCCACTTGTTTCCCTTCAGCCTATGGATCCCAGGTCCTGAGTCCAACTTCATAGAACACATGCGCTACTTCCGAGGGTTCGTGCAGATCCAGGACATCGTGGATAAGGCCATCATCCGCCTCTCCCACAACTCCTCACGGAGGGAGAGGAGAGAGACTCAGCAGGAGATTGACTGGGCAGTGTATACGCAGCAGACTCCGTACCCTTGTTATAGGAGGGATTAGTAAGTTTTGCATAATGGAAACTTCTTCGGATGAACCAAAACTGCTTGATTTATCAAACAGTTTTAATTATCTAAAGCTCAATGAAGCTTCCAGGAAAATAGTTTTAGCAATACTGGGCTCTCGAAAACTTTATATCTTTAAAACTAAATAACTTCATTTTTTGTCACAAGTACATTAAATATGTGGTAATTATAATGTGTGGTTATTGCTCAAGTATCAAAACTACCTACGGTTTAAATTCATCATCTTTTATTCCAAAGTAAACTTTAAGAATATTTGCAACTTTCACAAAACAGATAAAAATTGGATGTATAATTTGCAGCTTCCAGACATCTCTATACGAGTCACAGTCGCTGATCGTGGCGTTCTTCTTCTCTCTTCTGTTCACCGTAGCCTCTGCCGTGCGGTTCATTGTGTCTGACAAGGAGTCCGGGAATACCATGGTAAGAACTCCCATTGGCTAATCACAATATCTTTTAGGAGACTTAGACTTCAAAGTCGGAAATCGCCCATCTTACCTCGAGTAAGCCTTGTGATCAGCTCATTATTTAATTAATGAGAAGAGGACTTGGAACAATAAAAATGTATCTACCATTGTATCTGTCATCTGCAATTTTGCTTTATTCATATTATGTATGTATTTGCATTCCACAATGTATAGAGTAGGGTGTTACAATATGGCTTAGAGCTACAACTTAGTGTACAACAAAATAAAATTAAACTTACATCTAAAATGATAATTATTTAATCTATAGAAAAAAAATGTTAAACAATTGGCCATATGATTAACCATCTGCATTTGTTCATGTTTCGTGCAGGAACAAACGTGAGACTTGACTATACAGCTAGCTAGCTAGACTATATAGCTGTACAATTAAATAACAGGTATTCGCTAAAAATAAAAAAGCTTTACATTTGTATTACAGATACAATATAGACCGATTTTCTTAAACTACCTCACATCTTTCTTTCTCTAGCTTATGTCAGTGATGGGCGTGGACCTCCGCTGGCACACTCTGTCCTGGTTCCTCTCCTCCTGCCTGGAGATGACGCTGACCTGCCTCTGCATCACATTGGTGCTGTACCTGGGACATATACTGCCGAACACAGATCCTAGTCTCGTGTTTGTTCTGCTGTTCATATTTGGATTGGCTGTGCTGAGTTTCTGGTGAGTGGTCATATTTAAAATATTTAGTTAGTTTTGAAGAAATAACGTTAATATCGCTGTTAATTTTTTTTATGTTTTCTTTTTCTCCTTGGTCTTTACATTAAAGGCTCGAGCAGACCGGATGCGTATGCGTAGACGTAAGCGTAGACGTGCACGTACCACTGAGTTGTAATGTATGGAAATGTATGAGACAGGTCTTGCGTAACGTAGACGTGCGCGTCGACGTAATGCGTAGCCACGCAATGCAGCTACGCCAAGGTACAAACAGGCTGCGTGACTACGCCGTACTATACGCAGAGCAGAGCGGCAACGTCGCGTTGATGACGTTGTATTCAATGGCGCGCCATATTGGACGTACACCGAAAAAGTTTGAACACGCACGTACCTTTGCTGTGCGTTGCCCTACGCGCGTAACTGCAGTCAGTTGTATTTTATTACAAACCGGTAGTGCCGGTTTGTAATAATATAGTTTTGTTTTATTTTTATAATAAACTAACGATAAAATAACGATGTAATTAGTTAGGTATTGTTGTTTTCCTTTTTATTTAATTTGTACTATGATTATTGTTGTATATCTTAGACACCAATGACTGTGTTTCGGATGGCGCGTTAAACTGTAGGTCCCGGCTGTAATTGAACATCCTTGGCAGTCGTTACGGGTAGTCAGAAGCCAGTAAGTCTGACACCAGTCTAACCAAGGAGAATCGGGTTGCCCGGGTAACTGGGTTGAGGAGGTTAGACAGGGCAGTCGCTCCTTGTAAAGCTGCACTAAACTAAACTGGTACTCAGCTGCATCCGATTAGACTGGAAGCCGACCCCAACATAGTTGGGAAAAGGCTTGGAAGATGATTTCCACCAGCTAAACTCCTAATTCCTTCCACAGCTACATGCTGTCCAAGCTGTTCTCGTCAGCGAGCGTGGCGGCGGTGTGTGCTGCCATGCTGTACCTCGTGAGCTTCATGCCCTTCATCATCATACTGTCGCTGGAGGCAGTGCTCTACAGCTCGCTCAAGACTATTGTTGTAAGTTTGTTACTCTTAAATCTATAGAAAATATGTTTTATTGAAGTAGTTTTGATATTTATTCAAGTTTCTAAAGTTGCTAAAACTAAAATTACCCACTTATGTAAAAACAAACGGTTATTTAACTTATATCGGTTATCGGTTGGTTATTTATTTAATTATACAGATATGTATTAGGTACATTATACTAGGAATTTCTACCCTACTTTCGTTAGGGACTGTTTTTCTCCTTTAAAAAATCAACAAAAAAAAAGGATTATCGTACGTGACAATGACGGGTAGACTTAGGGAACATTATAACTGCCTACAAAAAGTCCTGAAAACTCCCAAGACATCTTATATAAAATGTGTGTTCTATAGAACTATTGCAACTTTATGCAGTCTATTTGAGTTACTGCTCCCAAATCTTCCATTCCACTTATTTTCTTACTTTTTGACGCAAACGCATACTTTTCATTGTAAGTACCACTCTTTTTTTCAAGCAATAAAACCCTTTTAAAAACCTATTATATGTTCCGTAGTGCCTCTCAATGTCATCATCCCTCTGCTACGCATTCCTCTACATTACGCGGTTCGAGGCTCACGGGTCCGGCGCGGGCTGGCCGCAACTGTGGGCGGCTCCGGCTGATAGTGATGACATGAGCATCGGCCTGGCTGCACTCATGATGATCGTTGATGCCGCTATCTATTTGGCTATTGGGTGGACTATTGATCGGTATTTTGGTGAGTATTTGATGAACTTTAATGGTTGGATTACTGGAATAAGGCGGACTGTGTCCTAGAAAATGATGATGATATGATAAAAGACGGGTTTCTTTTTGTAGTCTGTATTTTAGTAGGTTAAATACAATGTTATTCTTGAGATGACACCAGATGAAGAAGTACGGAAGAAGACATGCTGCGCCGGCCCCAATTAAATAGGAAACGAGCGGGATGATGATTTTTGATTATGTATCAAAGTGCTACTAAAATGCGTTTTGGTTTCATCTTTCCCTCGACGTCATCAAATTGCATTGATAGAAGACTACTTTTTCAAGAGCACAAGACTAATGACAATAGTTTAAGTATAAAATGTGTTTTTGTATAACTGTATATACTTCGCCCACAGGTATAAAAACAATAAAGAGCAACATAACATACTGCACGACGACTGACGAGAAGGCGGGAGTCAGCATCGTGAACATCACCAAGGTATACGGACCCCGCTCCCGCCGGCCCAAGCTGGCGCTCGACAACGTCTCCATAGAACTGCAGAAGGGACAGATTACAACGCTGTTGGGACATAACGGGGCTGGGAAGACTACGCTCATGTAAGTTTTATTTTATGTGATATTTAGAAAAGAGCAGATGATGAATTATTTTGACTCAGCTGATGTTGCAATCGTTTGAAAGTACGTTCGTGGTTCGGATGTGAAAAGGTGCTTATTTCGATGAGCCCAATTTTGATTACCTAGATTTGTTTTTTGTAACATTCGGACAATTTGAGCACTACATAGAGAATAAATTGTCATTCTTAGGAACCTAACTCTTTAACTGGTTAATTTTCAAGACTAGGAATATCGCGACAAAAAGATTTCCAGATTAGCGCATTTTACACTGTAGCACAACCATACTTAAAAAAACACTGTCCCCCGCATACATTGTCTAATTTAAGCATTGTTACTTGGTACTTGTGAATACGAGGCTAGTGCCAAAGAGTTGCTAGTATATGGTGTCTCTGGTTAGCGCATACATGCGCGTCATCGCTATGTGCAGTTAATCCGCTAGTATAAAACCAGTCTTGACGTTGAATAATCCCTTCTCAGTAAGATCCTGACGGGCATGCTGCGGCCGACGTCGGGGCACGTGTCGGTGCGGGCGGCGCGCGCGCGGCTGGGCGTGTGTCCGCAGCGCGACGTGCTGCTGCCGGCGCTGAGCGCGCGCGAGCACGTGCAGCTGTACGCGCGCCTCAACACGCGCCTCCAGCCGCACCAGGTGCCGCATGAGGTGGACAGGTGAGCCAACACCCCTCGCAGTAACATCCTGACGTGCTGCTGCCGGCGCTGAGCGCGCGCGAGCACGTGCAGCTGTACGCGCGCCTCAACACGCGCCTCCAGCCGCACCAGGTGCCGCATGAGGTGGACAGGTGAGCCAACACCCCTCGCAGTAACATCCTGACGTGCTGCTGCCGGCGCTGAGCGCGCGCGAGCACGTGCAGCTGTACGCGCGCCTCAACACGCGCCTCCAGCCGCACCAGGTGCCGCATGAGGTGGACAGGTGAGCCAACACCCCTCGCAGTAACATCCTGACGTGCTGCTGCCGGCGCTGAGCGCGCGCGAGCACGTGCAGCTGTACGCGCGCCTCAACACGCGCCTCCAGCCGCACCAGGTGCCGCATGAGGTGGACAGGTGAGCCAACACCCCTCGCAGTAACATCCTGACGTGCTGCTGCCGGCGCTGAGCGCGCGCGAGCACGTGCAGCTGTACGCGCGCCTCAACACGCGCCTCCAGCCGCACCAGGTGCCGCATGAGGTGGACAGGTGAGCCAACACCCCTCGCAGTAACATCCTGACGTGCTGCTGCCGGCGCTGAGCGCGCGCGAGCACGTGCAGCTGTACGCGCAGTTATCGCGTGCAGTTATCGCGGAACGGCTTCAAAAGGAAGTTGAGTTTTAATCAGCAAGCTTCGCCCGTAACTTACTTGGACCATCGCAAATGCCAATAAAATTTTGAGTGGAAAAATGACTAATGTAGTTTGTCATATGAAATGAAATGAAAATCGTTATCTTCAGAGACATAGTGAATACAAAAGGTGGTAAAACTGTAGGCATGTGAAAATTATAACATAAATAATATTTTAACTCGTAACTAGGTAGGTACAAATCTATTTTCTACAATTAACAACGTCTTCTATTGTGTAGAAGCATAGGTTCTGTTTCTACACTTTGACAGACAAGGTTTTTAATGTTTATTAAATCTCAAGTGTTTCCAGTGGTTTGGGAAAAAATCTCTCAAAATTTCTCCCAAACCATACCAGCCACCAATGCTACCTCTCCTTCCAGAATGCTGGAAGTGCTATCCCTGGGCCCAGTGAGCTCGGAGCCAGTGTCCCGACTATCAGGAGGCACCCGGCGTCGCCTGTGCGTGGCGCTGGCCTTCATCGGGCAGCCCAACCTCGTGTTCCTCGACGAGCCCACGGCTGGAGTCGATCCGGCTGCCAGAAGGTGAGGGAACTACTGCGTGTTCGCATCTTGATTTGGTTTCAGAATTGTTTGAGAAAAGCAGTTTTCAAAGTTTCAGTTGTCAAAGTTGTTTATTGCAGTATAGTTTTACTTGTTGTAGGTAATCAATGTAAAATTTTGGAAAATATGGTTTAGGTGTCGTGGTACATTTAACTATCTAACTTTTGAATGAAGTCTCGTTTGATGATAGCCCTTTGAAAACACATTAGCTTATCAGGTGGGGTACTGATCATCTTATTGTCTCTTGCAAAGCTTGTAAATATTCGTAAATAAATAAAATACCTAAACAAACAAAAGTTTTAAATCTATGTATGGGAGCTGAGATCCGGTAAGACTGGAAGCCGACCCCAACACAATAAAAAAAAGGCTAGGTAGATGATGATATATATCGTCATTGGGAGTCCGTCTCTGAATAAAGTATTTATTCCAGGGACATCTGGTCGATGATAGTGAAGCTGAAAGAAGACCGCACCATCCTGATGACGACGCACCATCTCGACGAGGCAGAACTGCTCAGTGATCAGATCGTCATCATGCATAAGGTAAGAACCTACATCCTATCAACCTATCACACTTTTCATCAAAGACTACCCGCACAAGGTAAAGTTTTAGTCGGCCAAGTAGTACACACACACAGTATGGAAATGAATGGTAGCACACAAAAACCATCAGGTAGGTATCTGACCGGTATCACATCGACTAACTTCTTTGTTTTATTTTATTAATTTTAAGAAAACTTACAGCTACATATATACATCGTTTAGTTATAGCATAATAATGTGGAAGAAGGCCAATTACAAGTTTCCACTCATAATTCATGATTGTGTTAAAAAATATTTCATGCCAACAATATAGACAACTATACTATCGGCCGACTGTGCAAAGTGCGGGTGCTCTAATATTATAAAAGCGAATGTTAGTGAGTATATTTGTAACTTCTTTACTCTAAAATTGCTGCACGGATTTTATTAAACTTTATCAGTAATATAGCTTACATAACATAAAAGCTACTTTTTATCCGGGGATGGAATTTAGTGCTCTTAGGAAGCAAATGAAACCGCGAGCAGAACGTAGTAAGATTATGTTTCGTCAGTACCTATAAGCTGAAATAATGTAGGTATTTAATTAGCACATTTTAACAGCTCGGTATTTAAAAGTAAAAACTTTCACAATTATTAATTAAGTAACTTAACGTAAGTTACTACTTGAGTAGAACTCATGTGAGGCTATTATTCGTAAGGTTATAAACCACAGTCGTAAGTCTGCGGAAAGAAACGCTACGGAATCCGCTAAATTAAGCTTTACTGAGCTTCAGTAAAAACTTTTTTAAATAATACTTTACAAAAGCACTTTCAGTAATAAATATTTGAAAAGTAAATGTCATTGAATACTGTTTTACAGTAAGTATTTTTTTCCATACTGTATTTTACCTATACCTATTACCTATAGATAAATACATATATTTAATGATTAATCTATTATTCTATCATACTTTTATATATTTTTTATCATTTAAAAACAAAACGTGTGCTCTATAGGTAAGCAAGTTGTAGACTGTTTGTAAATTAACACACGTGAGGGGTGAACGAAGGGTGACTGAAAATCAATAAGTGGGCGGGCGGGAACGTCTAGACTGACCAATCAGAGCACTATTTCACTCGGTCTAGACTAAAACCTACTTGCATCCTTATCACTCAAACAGGAACGTCATTACAACATTACATTCTTAAATTAAACTTCAAATTCAAATTAAAATTCCAAACAAAAAATATCAGGGAAAACTTCAATAAATTCTCTATACTTTTGAATAAAAATATTCTTTGCAAACAAAACACAGTCGCCGTGAAAAATCGCTGAAGTTCAGATCCTGCATCGCGCTAGTGAAGTTTTCACAGCAATTTTATACAGTTCCAAATTTCGATGACATACTGTCGGGGGTCCGTGGCTACTCCGGAAGGCGGTGCTGGCAGGAGCCGCTCTAAATCCTGCTTTACCATATGAAACAGCGATAAGCTAATATTAATTATAACGTGAATAGTTTAAACATTGATGAAACGATGGGTTAACACGATGATACGAGACAATGTCTCCACATGACGGTAGTAGCCAATATGACCTCTTTTGGTTTTTCCTTTGAATTTGAATTTTCTAAAAACTTCTTTTTGAATTTTCTGTAGATTTTTTAGTCAATATGAAATCGGTTTTGTTGGTATTTTATGAAAGAGACTCGATTTAGTCAATCAATTCGAACGGTTGCTATCGGTGGCATCGGTTTATAAAATTTTATTCGCTTAAAATAATTATTAGACAATAACCAAGGGGTTTTGAAGGAATCGTATTCATAGTTACTTACTATAATCCATTATTTTCAAACTAAAAAAAAAAATACTAACCCTACAACAAACGTGCAAAGAAAATTGTTTTGATATTTCGGTTGCGGCTGCGAATAAATTTCAGGCCTGATAATGCATATAGGTATGATTTTTGTAATAAGTTGAACTTACATAGTTATATGTAAGTTTTAAGGACAAAACGCTTGGAATATCACAGTATCTAGCCCTTATTCCCACAGCAAAACCTTTGTTCACAGGCGCTATTAAACTAGTCGGTACCATACAATATCTGTTTCGATTCATATGTTTTAACTGATTTCCATCACAGAAGGCTCGTAATCCATCCAAATACAACCTTCTATTGTTCTACCATTCCAAAAATTTAAACTTCGCAGGGCCAAGTCCACACAACGGGTTCGCCGATAGAAATCAAACGCACTCTTGGCAACGGGTACAAGTTGACCGTGGTCTACCCGGACCGAGCCCCGGACCATGACGAGACCTGGGAGGAGACCAGCCAGGAAGAGAAGACCAAGCAGCTTCTGACCGTGGTTCGAGACGTCGTGAAGAATGCTAATGTTATTGATGTTAATGGTTTAGAAGTTGAGATTGGGCTGCCTTTCTTTGATGTCAATGGAATTAATAATAAGTAAGTCTTATTTCATTATTTGAACTGTTACTTGATCGCTGATTTGAATTAACGGAAAATCTTTTAGAAACTTAATAGGTTCAGTCATTTCACGGCGAACAAATTGCAGCCATAGTTTATTTTGTTTTAGTCGCTCATTTAGCAATTTTTTGGTTTTCAATACATTTCTTTGAATAATTACACTTACCACAACGTCTACAGGCACGTACGGTGCCACTTTCCGCCCTAATAGAAAAGTTTTGAATCAAACGCCGTAGAGTAAATTAATGGAAATAAAATAACAAATAGTGTTTGTTAACTCGAAAAATGTTCTTTGCATATCTATACTAATATTATAAAGAGGAAAACTTTGTTTGTTTGTTTAGTTGTAATGGATAAACTCAAAAACTACTAGAACGATTTTAAATATTCTTTCACCATTAGAAAGCTATATTATCTGCGAGTAACATAGGCTATATTTTATCCCGGGCAGTAGCTCCCACGAGACGCGGGTGAAACCGCGGGAAAATGGCTAGTTAAATTATATAAAAAGGACCTTCAAGGGCGCTAATGACTAAGGGCCGTTCCCAATATTCTTTCTATTGATATTAGTCCCATACAACCAATGTCAACTTCCTATCTCTAGTAAGCGAACTCACAGATAGATATCAAATTGGGAACAGCTTTAAGTAAGTATATCTGTCGTCAGCTTCCTCCAAGTGTGCACGGTGCTGGAGGCAGCTCAGACGGCACTTGGCTTCAAGTCCTACAGCATGGACTGCAGCAGTCTCGAGCAGGTGTTCTTCAACATCTGCCAGCAAGCCGACGCGCCCATCAACGGCATTGAGTATTGTAAGATATTTTACATCAGTTCTAATATTATAAAGGAGAAATTTTGTGCGCACGAGAAAAACTACTGTAATGATTTTGATGAAACGTGGCTTAAATATCAGAAGCATGAATGGGTTACTTTTCATCTATGTGTTTCCACGGTATAAAAGGAAGAAAGCATTGATATACAAAAAGTGACTGATTTCTACCGGCTGTTGAAGCAATGGTGATCGTAGTATATGTATCCGTGTCTTCAAGCACTGCCTGGCAAAGCGAACTAGTTGCACTTCTTGCATTTTATGTTTAGGAAATCATTGCATAATATAAATAATGTAATACGTACTAAACCCTTCAACCTTAACACTCAATAATAACACTTAAAATTCAATGTTATTATATATAACATGTAACATTTTTTATCACGTTCACCATTTATTTCTGCCGCAGTAACGGAAGGCACTCCATCCAAGAGTGCGTCCAGCTCCAGCATCAGAACAGACCGCGCGTCGCAGGAGCTGGTGCCTCTAGAAGGCCCCCTCAAGGGCTCCGCCTGGCAGCAGTTCCTGGCGCTCATGCATGCACGGTTCTTGCATCATATTAGGAACAGGTAGGAGTCGAAACGATTATTTGAAATAATAACATTTAATTTTATAATTTAAAGCGGAAATAAGTCATGACTACGTTAGGTATAATTTGATAAATTCATTCATATCACTAAATCGAATTGCCGTGCCCCAGTACCGCATTTACTTTTCAATTACTTATACAAGTGTTTCGATATGAATGCAATACAAATAAAATTTAACGATTAAATAGGTATACAGTTATCACACAGAGCTAGAGCTAAATAATCAATTTCTACTTAAGATTCAGACGAATGAACATGTAAATGTATACGTAAATTTCCACGTAAAGGACTATCAGGTTAAAAAGATTCAATTATTATTTTTACTCATTTTAATTATATAAAAAAATATATAATTATTATGTAGGATAAAATTATACAATAAATACTCTAAGTTATTGTTTTATTATGAAAAGTTGCAATATTTGGCTTTAAAGTAAATTATTACGCCCTAGCAGGGCGTAATGTATGGCGTGATGTGTGTTGTTATTATCGATAAATAATTTTCCCCTACCAACTCTTCCACCTATTTTCTAACCCCACCATTGTCCACCCAGATGGCTACTGTTCATCCTGGTGGTACTGCCGTCACTGTTCGTCATAGTGGCCATGGGTTTCTCCATGTTACGCCCCCCGGCCGATGACGAGATCGCGCTCAAACTTGATGACCACTTGTATCAGGGATCCACTGAGTTTATAGTGTGAGTATATTTTCTTTTATATTATCTGGGGTTGTATATGTGTTAACGTTAATTTTATTAGTGTAATGTATATTTGTAAGTTAATTGGATCATACGCACTAAACTTTCGTCATTCTTAGATCCAAGTTCTTTACTTTTAAAATTAAACGTGAAAATTGGAAACAGTTGTTTTAAGAAATATTTCGTTTATATTGTTGTGTAACTTGGGTTTTAAGGAAATCCAAACCCATCGGGTACTTTCCCTTGACCTAGAATTATATGGCAAGTAACATCGTTCAAGTACAAGAAAATATCTTAAAACTATACATTGGTTCAAAAGTTTGAGAAACCACGTCAAAGTTCTCAGACAAGAAACTGAATACCGCAATTGGTTGAATATTCTCTTTTATTTCAGGCCACAACCCTCGATATATTCAGAAGAAACGAACCCATCATTTGCGGAGCACGTACTTAACTATCTGATGGTGGACAAACGAACTAAGACCTGGACTTCTGAGGTACGCTATGCCATCATCTATACAAATATATGAAATTGGAGTGTCTATTTGTAATATGAAGTTAACCAAAACTAAAGTAAGAGCATATGGACATGAATGTATATTATATACTTTATATAGTATTACAACCATTTTGCATTTTGTCTTTCTGTTTGTTCCGGTTAACTTCAAAATGATTGGACCGATTTTGACGGGACTTTCACTGGCAAAAAATGTATGTAACGGAGTCACTTGGGCGCGTTTTTATCCGGGTTTGGGAAGTAGTTCCTTTTGAAAGTGGATGAAATAGAAAAACAGCTAGTTTCTATGTAGAGAAAAAGTTTCAAAGATCTTCAATACTTTCCGTTCCAGACGATGTAGCATCATAATATTGGTTCCTTAATCAACTCTGAATTGTTTCTCTCCCAGGACTCTCCTCACTGTGAATGTGGAGTGGTGAAGCAGCAGTGTGAGGTCACGGACGACATGACGCGCCTGCCCGACATGATGGTGCTGCCAGACGCGAACACCCTCAACCACTGGCTCGTGGATACACAGGAGATTTATATTGAAAAGAGGTTGGTAGCAATTATGAGAATATAACTTTGTTGCAGTATGAGAGTTTCCTTCCAAAACGTATTCTTATTGCGAGAAATAAATCATTTGTAAAACATAATCGCAAAAGTGATGTATTTCTGCTTATCAAGTAATGGAATAATAACCAAATAGACACTTAATAGAATTAGGAAGTCAGTTCATAAAACCTTTTTCTACAGCATTTTGTATAGAGCTTTAGGTTTTACCTAAAATAAATAAATAAATATCAGTTCTTATCCGGTCGGTAGGTACTGCAAACCTTTCCCTTATTCCAATTTCCGTAGCGATTTTGTGTACCATCACTTGTATTCAAGCTACTCGGAAAATTTTGGACCTACCTACTCTATCAGAACAGAGCTAGTATTTCTTATAAGAACATGCTATATGACATGTTATGCTAGTATTTTTACTTATAAACTTTGTAATCCTAATTTGTAAACCCACTCCTCAGATACGGCGGTTACTCAGCGTCCCTCAAGAACAACCTCACCAACCTAATAGCTTGGTACAACAATAAGGGTCACCACGCCATGCCAGCATACGTGAACGCTATCAACTCCGCCATTTTGAAGTCCGTGACCAGATCTCCTTCCGCCAACATTACGACTTACACTCATCCGCTTAAGATTTCTAAGGAGCAAATTAGTAAGGCTACTGTGTGAGTATTGTGAGATTTTGTGCATTTTAGTTTAGAATTGAATATTATGAAAGTCTTTATGGCGTAATTTCACCAAAATTGTGCTTTAACGAAAAATGAGCTCAAACCTACTGCTGGCATATTGTTTGTGTACGAAGCTTGTAATTTCGTGGACATTTTGTAGGGCAGATAATTATGGTCATTATTTGAAGGACTATCTGACTAGGGTTACCTTGCCGACTTTTGTAAGACGTGTGCGGTGTACTATTGCTATCAATGTGTTCTATATCGGACATGAGTTGGCAGCCTTAAAAATATTCGCATATTTATTTTATGTTCTCCAGCTACCAGCACATAGCAGACGCAGGTATCTCCGGGCTGGTACTCCTCGCCTTCTGCCTCATACCGGCCGGAGCTGGCGTGTACGTGGTGGGAGCGCGAAGGTCACAGGAGAAGCGTCTGCAGCTGCTGAGTGGAGTCACTCCGCTGCTGTACTGGACCACGGCGCTGGCTTGGGATATGCTGGTTCTTAGACTTTTTAAATCATATACGACAAGCTTTCGCCAGCGATTTCTCCTGCTACCCAAGGGAACTGCTGACCGTACCTGAATAAAAAGTATCCCATCTTTTCTGATTTTTAAGCTGTATTACTCTAAGTTTCATCAAAATCCATAACGTAGCTTTTGCATTAGAGAAAATAACTCTATTTATCTGTCTATCCGGCTTTCACGCTCAAACTATTGAATCGCGGTTTAAATAATTTGAATTTGGTAGATGCGGTTGAGAGTAGTAGTTCCCTCTACGTAGATGGAACCGTAAGGAACAGCTAGTTTACTATAATTCCAATGTGTTTCCTATATATCCAAAGTAAATTGCATGTAACATGTACTTACAGGTGATGGTAATAAACATGGGCGTGACGGCAGCAGTGATGTCGGCGTTCGGCTTCCCCGTGTTCGTGGCGCGGAACAACCTGCCTGCCATATGTCTGCTCTTCGTGCTGTATGGGTGAGTAGCCTTAAAGCATAGTCTTTTGATAAAGATTATTACTTAAACTTATTACTTATTATTCAAGCATGTACCTATGTAACCATTGCACCTGGCTTCATCCGCGTGTATAGTTTGCGTTAATTATGCCAGCATTTCTGAAGATAGCCATTTCATCAGACTTTTGACTTTTGTGACGACTAATGTGAAGTCAATAGCAGCCATCTCTCGGACAAACAAAGCATGTGTAAAAGATCTGTAGTAAAAAATGCTCAAGGAATCAATGACTTACTTATGTTATGCAAAGTTATTTAGCGCGAACTGTATTTCTATCAATTTATACTATTAAACGTCGAAGTTTCTCACTGTTTATGCCGAAATATGTAAAAAATAATGTTCCCTAATTTTTTGCGTCAGGTACGCGTGCCTGAACTTCATCTACGTGCTAGAGAAGTTGTTCTCTGAGGCGAGCATCGCCAACATGGTGCTGTTCTGCGGCAACGCCTTCCTCGGCCTCTCATTCATCACCATACTGCTCATCTTTGATATCGTCTCCGAGTCTGAGGTTAGTTACTTTTATCATACAGTTGACCTTTGTATTCTCATACTCTCGTAGTCCGATGAAAATCCTTCATAAACAGAGATATTTTGCTGGGAATCGGGAACCCGAGACTCCGTATGCGACTTTTGGACCTAAAAACCTACAAGTTTTGAGAACGAAGTTCCTTAGGAGGATTCTTCTCAGAGTTGACTATTCATGAAGGGAAATACCTATATGACCTTAATAAATGGGGCTTCGTTCTTAACCGTGATTATTTAATGTACAAGTATATGTTGGTTATTATCGCAATGGCAGACAAAGATTTCAATAGACCTGAATGCGCAAACAACTGAAGCCATACTTCAGACCTGCTAAACTTAACTTTCCAAAGTTCCATACTAATTTGAACTCTAAAGCCTTCACATAAAGCTCACTTCTGTACACAGGCGACAGACCACGTCCGCTACGTGCTACACAAGATCTTCCTGCTGGCGCCGCAGTTCGCGCTCGGAGACGGACTGCTAGAAATCGCCAAGAACACCATACAGGCACAGGTTAGTTAAAACCGATACAATAACTAAGTGAATAAAAATTAATAATCGTTATGGTAGATAGAAGCAGAATTCATAGGAAAGGTGTGAAAAAATAATATTCCTACTTAGTGAAAACTTTGTTCCGAAAAACGGAAACGCTCTGGTCTTATAAAAGTCAGAGTAACTCTATGGTCGAATTACCGTAAAAATCATAAAGAGGACTGTAGCGTGATACTTTGCGGCTATTTGTTTGAAGTTCCTAAATGAGAGCTTTTATAGACTCTGTCTTTAGCACACATTTTAGCTTTCATAAACCCTTTTTTGGTAACGATTTTTGTGCAAAATAACACAGACCACAAAATAATTGTATTTTAATGTAAAAGAAAAATGTTATATAATGTTATATAATATGTAGTACATGTTCCTTGCCGAAATAGCGTTAAACATGTCCAGGGTTGTCTCGGAACTTATTAAATTTCCGAGGCAAGGACACGCGGGTCAGCGCTGAAAACCAGCGCTGTTGGCTCGTGCCCGCGTGCGCGAGGCACACCATTTATGCTGAGCGCTGTCCCTTTTTCGCAAGGTGACGCAAATGCAGCGTATTTAAATGTTTGTTTGTTTTGTCATTAGTTTTATTTGTTTTGTTGCTTTTGCGTCGTTTGCGTTAATAAATAGTTTTTCTTTCTTTTCTTTCTTGAATATGACCTTTCCGAAGACCTTCTTCTTGTACCTATAATTTTTTTGACTTTCAAAAAGTGCTCAATTACCAGCCCAGTTTGACTATATTATTTTGATTTTCACCCCACAGGTGCTGAGTCGTTTCGGCATGGACACGTACAGAGACCCACTGGGTAGCAGCCTGGTGCTGTACCACTACATCTACCTGGTGGTGGTGGGCACCATACTGCTGCTGCTCAACCTGGCTATTGAGTATAGCTGCTTCGATACGATTATGGCCAGGTAAGAATAAGTGACCTTTGACCTTTTTGACCTTTGACCTTGAAGTAAAGTTTACAGGCCGTAGACTCATAGCTATACTACAGGTATTACTGCTGAGAAAAATGTACGTGTTAGTGCTATTCGGACACAAGTAGGATATGGGAAAAATTGTTCTTGGAAAGATGCTTCGTTACTTTTTGAAGAGGTCACAGGCTTTTGGAACTCTGTGGGTAACGTGGTAATAGCAGTTTGCTGAAAAGAAGCGTCCGTTATGTCTCTTCAAATATTTATGCGATACTTTTTGTATTTTATGATTTTCTTCTTTTTCTACACAATTCTCCACATATTTCGCTAGAAGCAAATATTTTTAAAATCATGAAAATAACTACGTATATTTTTGTTGTAAATAAAAATTGCCAGAAGTAAATAACAGCTTTATTTTTCTTCCCCAGACTTCGTCCAGAGCACATACCATCTAGTACATCAGAGTTAGAGGCGCATGAAGTGAACGCGGAGCGTGCGCGCGTGCGTTCCGCGCGGACACATGCGCGGGCGCCGCCACTACGGCTCAACACTATTGGAAATATTAACAGAGGTCAGTATTACTGCATTATATTATTTGTTATAATTTTACTAACTGTCATGTACCTTTATTTTTATTCATATTCATTACATATTTACAATAAACATAAATAACAAACATAGTACAAACAAAAAAAAAACATACCTAAAAAATTATCCCCATGGCTTGGAGCATTACCTCGTTATAGTATATTAGTAATGCTGCAATAGGATTCCATAAGTTACATACAAAAAGCTTTTAAAAAGCTTTCCGTCGTGATCGGCGTACTTCAACTAACGAGTTCTTTTAATGCCATCCATTTTTCCTTCGACGTATTTTACCTAGATCCACTCTTGGAATAGCGAAGACATGGCCGTAATATTTACCAATTACATACCTATTGATATCTTAAGACCGGAGCTTGCCACGATCGACTGCATTAATAATCGCAATTGACCGGTTGGCCACTCTTGCCATACCGTACCTTCTAATCCGTTGAGGATTCTTATATGTTCTACGTCTAAAACTGAATCACTGATCTTTCCTCTTTACCCCAGGCTTCATCCACACAGAAGGCAAGAAGAACTCGATGCAGCGCATCGTCTCGCCGTGCAGTGATGCAGCTCAGTGCGAGGACTTGGGCAAGGTGTACCGCGCGCTTGCAGGCCCGAGGCTTGCCGTAGCTAACCTTACGTTAGGCATACCTCCTGGACAGGTAAGATATGACTGGGGAATCTGGTAAACCCATAACCATAGTTATTAATTTTTAGATACTTTGTGTACTCATTTATGTACTGCCTAAACACTAGTACTTCCTCATGTGTTTCCGATTTGTTCTCCCTTATCTGCTCCCCCTCAATACTCAATTATGTACTGCCCCTATCTACTCCCTTATCTACTTATGTACTCTCCCTATCTAATATCCATATGTATTCTTTATGTCTTCGCCATTTGTTCTCTCTTATACACTCCCCCAATATCTTGCATTCGGTTAGACTGAAAGCCAACACCAACATAGTTAGAAAAAGCCTCGGGAGATAATGATGATGATGTAGGTACTCCCTACACTCCCTCTCGCTCTCTCCTTAAGCTTTAAAATATTAGTTTACTTGTACATCTTGTTCTTACCATGATCCTATCCATTAACAATGGTGTTATGTTCCCCACAGTGCACAGCCCTACTCGGCCAGAACGGCGCGGGCAAGTCGACGACATTCTCGATGCTGACCGGCGAGGTGCGTCCGTCAGCCGGACAACTGTACCTCAACAACGAACCTGTTACATCCACGCAGCTATGTCGAGGACTTATCAGTCAGTTCTGCTTATAAACTTATAGATATTAAGGTTTCACTGATTACCGATGAAGAGACGGTTAGTTATCTGTTAGTTAATGTTACCTACTACCAGATAAATGTCTGCCAGATATTGCTATCTGACACCTATGAAATATTTTTTTCCCGCGATTTCACCAGCATCCCTTGAGGACTACCGCCCGCACCAGGATAAAATATAGCCTATGTCAGTCGCAGATAATGTATTTTTTTTTTAATTGGTAGTTTTTGAGTTTATCCATTGCAAACAAACATAAAAAAACTCTTTATCTAGTATATGTGTCCATTATTTAGTACAGAAAATGTGACAGCTGGACAGAGAATAATATTAGAATATTTGTGTGATGTTTCCAGGTTATTGTCCTCAGAGTGACGCTCTGGACTCGCTGATGACAGTGGAGGAAACGTTACAACTGTACTGCCGACTAAGAGGCATCGCCGACCAGGCCGAGGTGAGGAATAAGTTTTATTACCTACCCGTTTTATTTGCAATGCCATTTACTGCTGTCAATATTTTATACTTTTTAGTGTGAATGACTAGGAAGTCAAAGTCAAACAGTTTATTAAATAGTCCAGTCTAAATAGAGATCGACTCTTGCATTTAATTTTCTGTCTGAACGCAAAACTGTTATATGATTATAAAGTACTACATTAAAATTAAAAATAACCATTCATCTCATATGTTCTACAAAAGATATTCAAGGTCAAAGGTCATTTTTGTTAAAGTTGACTTTTTTTGTAAGAATCTTTATTTCAAAGATATCTCGATGATCTTCAGTATTAGACTAGGTACAACTCTTGTTTACTTACAGGTAATAAAGCGTACAGTGGATGTGTTCGAGCTAGGCCGGTACTCGCACGTGCGTACGGGCGCGCTGTCGGGCGGCAACCGGCGCAAGCTGTGTGCTGCGCTCGCCTTCATGGCGCGAACACCGCTCGTATTGCTTGATGAGCCTACTAGGTCAGTAATGGATTCAAGTTGAACCTTATGTTCAATTTTTACGCTTTGAAATGGCTTCTTTCACAGTCTATAGGAGAGATTTTGGAAGAGGCCATTTTAGATGCACTCATTATTTTTATCACACCGTCGTTAACTAGTGCTGAATAATGCCGCATCAATCAAGTGAGACGCATTGCAAAATCATGCAACCACAGATTGCTTAACACCCGCGTACAACCCCATAATCTATAGGTACCTGTGTGGTAAAATTCTAGTATCGGAATAATGTGGCCACAATACGTACGTGACAATAGTAGATTTTGATTGCGTGGATTCGATCAAATTCTAAATGTAGATAGATAGTCTGAAGACAATGAGTGAAGCGTCTGAGAAGTACGTCCTTTGGGAATGTTTATGTCGAATCCGTCGAAATGTTTATGGCGCTTCTTTAAGTGCGGGTCGGAGAGTTGTTTTTACATTTTTGTGAACTACAAATTGTAAGTTTAAATCTGCTTTATATACGAACATTTGTCCCTTAGCGGCATGGACCCAGTGTCCCGCGGCTGCGTGTCTCGCGGAGTGCGCGCGGCGTGCGGGCGCGCGCGCGGCGTGCTGCTCAGCACGCACGCGCTGCCCGACGCGCGCCGCCTCGCCGCGCGCGTCGCGCTACTGCGTGCTGGACGACTGGTCGCGCTGGCGTCGCTGGATGATTGCTTGACTAGGTACGGCTTAAAATCCAAGTTTATTTAACAAAATTAGGCTGATAAATCAGCACTCTTAGAACGTGGTCGCGCATGACAAAGCCTGGTTCGATCTGCTCTCCCACAAGTGCGATCTACGTCACGAACGAATGGCACAACCTCCAACGTCACCGGGAACACAGTTTGTTTGTGGACGTTGCGATCGGCGCTGTCGCTCCCGCATAGGCTTTGTTAGTCATCAGCGCAAGTGCCAAAACCAAACAACTTGACACGGATGCAGCTTATATCATCTTTTATAGATGGAAAAAGGCCATTGATTAGAACGTTACAAATACAGCCTCCAAAACGCCCACCCTCACTATCTCTGTGTCTTTTAATATAATTTCATATAAAAATAAGGGTGTACTCCATAATGGAAGCACTTTATGGAAAGCCCCCTTTCCTTAGTGAAATATAAAAATAACATATGTAGTTTGTAAGTAAAATAGTTACTAACATCTCTAGATTTGTAAATACAAACTTTATTTTATTATGTATTTTTGAATGTTCGATGTTTAATTCATGCTGTCTGAAATACAGATGATAATGATTTTAGCTGTCATCAGTTTCCCTATGGCGAATAATTGTTTACCTGCTTGCTTAGGTTCGGCGGCGGCTACGTCGTGGCATGCCGCGTGTCTCGCGGCGCGGGCGCGGCGTGGCGCGGCGTGACGTCACGCGCGCCGCACGCGGTGCTGCGCGTGCTGCACGAGCGCGAGCTACACTTCCTCATACCCTCGCATGTTACCGGTAACTACTGCTTAACTTACAGCACTTCAGATTTTAAAAAATTAAAATTGTCTTGTCGTATCAAAGTCATCAAACTATCAGTCCCTCTCATTATATTTCACTAAAATGTTCTTACTTCTAGTATTTTATTTCGATTTTTAACCCCCGACGCAAAAACGACGGGGTGTTATAAGTTTGACGTGTCTGTGTGTGTGTGTGTGTGTGTATGTGGCATCGTAGCTCCCAAACGGATGATCCGATTGTAATGCGGTTTTTTTTGTTTAAAAGGAGTGTCATTCGGGAGTGTTCTTAGCTATGTTTGGTGGAAATCGGTTCAGGTCTTCAAGGTCATCAGCCCGTTTGTTAGGTGTGAGAAGAATGTTACACGCTCAGTTTACTTGCAAGCATGTGTGGGATCTGAAATTTGAAACACTAATGTCTTCTGGAACCACCGAGCTGGTCTGCTGTTAGGGCACGAAGGTAGGAGACGTAACCCTGAACTGCCTTTTAGTAAACCCATCGAGTTTGGGCTCGTTGAATTTGTCTTGACTAGTTCTCTTCAATTGACGAGAACCTGATACTGGAAATGGGATGTGGCGGATGAAACCCTGGAATGCCGGAATGAAACGGATAAACCGATTTATATCTTCGCTGAAAATCTAGAATGACCAAAGGTTTATGTTTCCTCAATCTGTGCAATTCTCCCAGAGCCAGTATGTTATGAGGATTGTTAAACAGCATCCTTTGTCCGAGATCGCATAGAGCGACCCCATCTTAAAATAAAAGAAATTAACTGAAAGAAGAAAAAATTAAGGGGCTCCTTCAAAAAGCATGAAATAAAATTAAATTATAAATTTAAAAAAACCCCCGACCCAAAAAAAGTACGCAATTAGTATGACAAAAGGTTAAAAACGCTAAACCCTATAAAAAGCAAAAAATAACTTTTAACACTACGTAAGTACCAACTAAAGCATGTCAGACTAAACTAAATTTTGACGTGTCGGGGGACCGCTTTTTACCTTCAAAAACACTTACATAAATCAAATGATACCTACCTAATTACAACATTCGTATAAAACAAAATTATATACACAGTTATAAGTAGTATATACTTAATTACTTCTAACGTTAGGCTAATAAATTAGAGCGGTCCCCCGACACGACAAAATTTAGTTTAGTCTGACATGCTTTAGTTGGTACTTACGTAGTGTTAAAAGTTATTTTTTGCTTTTTATAGGGTTTAGCGTTTTTAACCTTTTGTCATACTAATTGCGTACTTTTTTTGGGTCGGGGGTTTTTTTTGGCCTTGAATTAAATGTTGACCTTGAATTTCCTAGTGTAGTGGTACTTAAGTTTAGTTGATTTTCAAATCATTGCAAATATATCCTACTGTTAACCAAACGTCTAGTTTATTTCGTGCAGGTAATCCAAAATGTAATGTTCGTTATAAATATGTTTCTCGTTTACAGTTGACAAAAAAGAAATAACGACTCGGCTGAGCGACATCTTCCGGCTGATGGCGGAACTACAAGGCACCTGTGATATTGAGGACTACACTATCAACCAAAGTTCACTTGAACAGGTAAACCCTTTGTCTAAACTCATATATACACTAGTAAAATATAACTGACTGATAGCAACACACACGTCCTACAATAAGTCGGTTAAAAAATCTTAGATCATCTTCTGAGCCTTTTTCCCAACTATGTTGTGGTCTGGTTCCAGTCTTACCGGATGCAGCTGCGTGTTTTACAAGGAGCGACTGCCTATCTGACCTCCTCAACCCAGTTACCCAGGAAACCCCTCTTGTTAAGACTGGTGTTAGACCTACTGTCTTCTGACTAACCGTAACGACTGCCAAAGGAGTTAAATGACAGCCGGGACCTACAGTTTAACGTGCCCTCCAAAACATAACACATAATTGTCTGAGATATACTTAGAAAGTATAACATTTCAAGATTTTCTTGATGCCTACAGATGTTCCTAAGCTTCACCGACAAGTCAGACATACCCGACACAGTGGAGGTTGAGCCGCTTCCGACGCCGACCGCCATCCGACACACGGATGACCTCGACACTGTCACCTCACTATAATTAGTAGTTTACTTTAGAAAATGTACTGTGAAATGTTAAATATAAAATACGAATGTTTGTTAAGACGGGATTCCATTGGTGTGCTAAACTGTACTTAATCTTTTTCGTGAACAAATGTGCCACCTTTTAGTGGAATTCTGCCTTTCGCTTACACGTTAATAAGTTTGAATCAAAATATGATTTGTTTTTAAAATAGATGTGACCTTGACCTTGTATACGATATAAGATACTATATACCTAGTACTTCAAATGCAGGAGAAACGTAATGTAAGGTATGTCTTCAAGTCTCTATTATAAGGTGCCATCGTTTAAGGTCCATCCATAAAAGTAAAGATTGAAATGTCTTAGGCGAAATTACTGAAAAAATGACAATAAAGCGATACTTAGAATAGATAAATGGTGCCTTAAATATATAAATATAACATGTAAATGATAATATTGAAAATGGAAATGGCAAGTGATATTATTCAGAGAACAAAATTATTACGATATAGAAGTTTATTTAAAGTTAAGAATTTTAGCTACGTGATATAATGGTAATCTCAATTTGTTACCTATTTTTATACTTGATTTTGAAACTAGAATATAATATATGTATTAAAAATAGGAAAATTGAAAAAGTGAATTCCCACTGTAATGCAGACAAAAATGTTAAACCTGTGAAGACTACGTAAATAGATAAATGTTTTTCAAAATGACCTTAGCTTGTAAGTGACTGGTAAGAGTTTTAGTTATAAGTATTTTTGTTTTTTTTAAAGAAGACTTGTTCAATTATATTTTATGTGATTGAAGACCATATTTAGCTCAAAGCAGAAAATAAACCATATTTAAAGACAGATCTATATAAAAATACTTTGGTAAATAAGGACAATTTACGAATTTACTACATACACATATACTTAGTAATTTAATTTAAACATATCAACATAAGTGTGACTGTAAGATATAGAATAATAATGTACGGTCAGTGTGACACGTTTTTTGTAATAATTTATTATGCTGACTGTACATAATGATATAAAAGAATGTAATTAAATGTACAGATGGCAACACCGACATGAGTGTTGCTCTCTGCACTTTGTGTTTATATAACAAATATGCAATCTCTGTGATATTTAATATTTTTCTAGAATTTAAATAATAAAGGATGGTTTTTGGATACATATTTTTCTTTTTTACCATTCTAACAAACATTATAGTAAGTTCAACTCAGTCTTGCGCGCGGCCTTATGTGTGGGTAACCCTTGTACATACACAGTGACTTTGTGTGCGTGACAAGAGGTACAGTCGGGTACAAATACAGTTATTTAGGGGTTACGGCTGTTTAAAGAAAAACAGTTATTATAGTTCGGCCATTCAGAGAATGCGTTCCTGACACGTCGCGATTGAACTGACGACGTAACTACATTCATTGATTATTGATATAATAATGTTGTTTTAATGCTCCTCAATTGTTAAAACGGTAAACAACCAGCAAAAATATTTTTATCGTAACTGCAACGCCATTGCAAAGTTACGTCGTCAGTTCAATCGCGACGTGTCAGGAACGCATTCTCTGAATGGCCGAACTATACGTAATTTAATGTTTATTTATTTATAATGATTCTGAATCGCTACTTGAAAAATCAAATGATGAATTTTCGGATTCGCTACTCTCACCGAGGTAAATTATAAATTTTGACTCCATGTCAAAATGTCTATAGTATTTTTCTTTTTTCTTTTGTACATGTCGACAAGTATTACCCAACATCCCTTCATCAATATGACTTAAACGTTCATTTATGAGTTTCATTATTTCCGTCTTATTTTGGTCGACATTATGCGAAGCAATATTATTTTTTAAAATTCCCCACACATTTTGTTTACATTATTATACTAGATTATACGTCTTTTTACATTCTTAGTCCACACTTTTATTTATTGTCCGCGTCCCGAGATCTAGAAAATATGTAAGGAGTATTTAATTCATCTTAGATATTTCACCTCTTTTATTTCTTAGATACTGTCAACGTCAATTTGAAAAAACTTATGAGAAAATAATGAAAAACTGTAAAATGTAATAATAAAAAGCTTTGAATGTTGTTTCATTTTTTGAAACGCTACCTGACTCCTTAAACATTTTCTCCGTTAAGAACTAGACATTTTCGTAAACGACTGTACCCATAACAAAAAGCGATAAGAACACGTCATGCTCGGACGACGTCACTGTCACACGAATGAAAGTTGTATATTTACAAGCCGACGCACACATAGGGCCGCGCGCAAATCTGAGTTGAACTATCTATACCTACTTTTATATAATTCACAACTAACAAAAAAAACAACTATTGAATTCATGAAATTCTTTATTAATAACGATTAAACATGGTAGGTACATTAATTTGCTTATCATATAATAAAATAAAGTTTACAACTAAGTATAAAAACGGAATGTCA
Source organism: Helicoverpa zea (assembly GCF_022581195.2). Taxonomy (NCBI): domain Eukaryota; kingdom Metazoa; phylum Arthropoda; class Insecta; order Lepidoptera; family Noctuidae; genus Helicoverpa; species Helicoverpa zea. Next base: position 12,292,824 of record NC_061464.1, on the reverse strand, counting down.
ATTCACATTATTATTATAACATCAAACAAAATAAAATAAAATCACGATATTTTTTTTAAATCTCAGCAGTTTAACATCAGATCTGAAATTAGACTAGAACCATACATAACTAAAAAATAATAATAATGGCGTCCTGCCGATTGTCGGCCACGGCAGCTGTCCTCTATAAGATCAGCCGCACAGGACATGATAGTGCACGAGCATTTGCGCAGACAGGTACACTCACTATTCCTTATCATCATCATCAACATCATCATCATCATCATATCATCGTATCTTGCCCCGGGCAACGGACAGCCACGCTGCTCCACTGGTTAAAAGTATGTACTTTAATCTCGGTGGTAAGTAGAGAACATGTAAAATATTAAAATAATTACAGTAAGTTATATCAAAGAGATCTGTTACTCTAAAACTATTGATATCATAGTGGAATAGATGTGTATTATATGAAATCATCAACATGTCAACCAATCACGGATTTCACAAGATTTCTTAAATTGATTTTGATCACTTAAAATTGGCACGAAATCAAGTATCTTATACATACTTTTTACTTATAATCATTGACCATTTAGAAGATTCCATTACCAAGACTTCAAAATACAGTCATACTTTGTAATAATCTGTCTTTCATACCCACTGTAAAGTAGATATGCACACACAAAGTGTCATCCTTTATAAAATAAGGAAGGTGTAGCATACGCTGGATCTTGGGCTAAAACACTTCTTTGCAGTCGGACAAAACTGTACATAAGTTAACAATATTACTGTAGGTAAGTTACCTAATTATTATCAAAGGAAGGGTTTCTGAGAGCGGCTGATTTTTTAAAGTGCGCGACGAGTATGTCGAGGGCGCGGTACGTGACGTCACTGTTGATCTGCTTGGAAGACAGGCTGGTGACTAGGAGGCGGACTGCCGGGGACAGGTTCTCGGCTCCAAACGCGTACATTACAGCTGGAAGGGAGATTCATTAATTGAGAAATATTTTACGTGGTATCAGTGATAACTAAAAATGTTGAAAATGATGCGAGCTAAATTGGTATTATTTTATTATTGGATTTTTTTAAACACATAAATTTGCAGAAATAAAAGACATAAATTGTAATGAAAAATATGTAACGTTAATTCCACAGGAAAATAAATTAAAATTGTTCTCTCGACATGTATTTTGCCCCTACACAGGGCATTCAGGAAATGTTGACCCGGCGATTTTAGGATCTTTTTATCCAATTAAAGATACATAATTATGTGGTATTTAAATATGTAACTAAAAAGGTAACACGGCACTTAATTATTGTGATAAAATTATTACAAAAAAATCTTGTCATTATTTAAGCCGTCATTTTGAAAACCACACTTACTTCCAAAAAAATACAATCCAAAAATAATCTAACCTGGCAATTTCTCCATCAGCACCTCGCAGGTCTCATCCAGGTTGAAAGGCCTCAAGTTCTCCTTGGGCTGGAAGTAGTCGCTGTCCTTCTGCATCTGTTCGAAGACCACGAACACCTGCTTCCGCAGCCAGGCTGCTAAGTCCGACAGCCAGACGTCTATGAGAGCCTCGCCTATGTCTGGAAATATAGATATTATTATAAGCTTAAACTTTCCTCTTATTTAGTAGGGTGGGTTTCTAGTCTAATTGGATGCATTTGCGTACCAGAATTTTGTAAAGCGAATGCTTACGCGGTGTCCTGCGTGAGCGACGAACGCGACGCGACGCGACGCTGCGAACGCGACGAACGCGATCAACTCAAAGGAATTCCCTACATGCGGCCTATGTGACAGTCTGCGGCGAGACGCGACGTAACGCGTACTTGTTTTGAGGGCGACCAGACGCGACACCGCGAACTATTCAGAAGCGTTGATTGTTGTGGGACAAAAAAAACATAAATATTAAAGAAATCGTTTATTAGTACAAACAAGTTGGAAGATTGTTGCTGTCTGTACTTTAAATATGAACTTTCAAGCAAAATTGCAACACAACTTCTCCATGATTTGAGAAGTAATGACCAAAATCACGTAGGACATCTGTCGCGTATAGCATCGCGTCGCATTACGTCGCGTCGTGTTGCGTCGCGTCGCGTCGCGTTCGTCGCTCACGCAGGACACCGCGTTATACTACTTCCCAATAAGTTAGCTTGGTAACACGATAGGTACGCGTACGCCTTTGACAACCAGTCATATCTATGGGTATTGGGTTATTCGCGCAACTGGGTTGAGGAGATCGCACAAGCAGTCGCTCTTTGTAAAAAACTGGTATTCAGCTGCTTCTGGTTGGACTTGATGCCAACCCCGAAATATTTGTCAAAAGGAGGCAAATGATGATGATGAACTAAAAGATCAATTTTTAAACCATGGTATAGCGAGGTATGCTATATAGGGCCTTAGTCGTGAGCGAATTCTACAGATAGTCATGAGCTACAAAATAAAAAATATATCGACTTCTAAAACATTGAAAGATTACTTATGAAAATGAATAATGAAATGAATGTACCTACCAGCAATGATCATGGTGGCCAGCCTGTGCGCGACATGTGACCTGACGAGCCCCGCGGCCGCCAGCACCGCGCACGAGCCGCTCCAGCCCGCGCCGCACGCCGCGCACCACTCCTCTGTAGTGCACAGATAACACACCAAATGTATTACATGTCAGGAAAAATATTCAAAATAATGGCGTAACAATTATCGGACTTTGCTGCATGTGCATATGTGTGCTCGGGGGTCATGACCCCGTGATTTTAAAGTAATGTAACGATGCCAGCTGTCAACATATCAAATTTTGTGACTCCAACCATCATAACAATAGTACACATAAAAGAAAGCTGAGAAAGAGAAACAAATAAAATATCTTGACTTAGCGCACGAGGTTGTCGCCATGTGGGATGTCGACACGGCTGTTATTGTGCCGATTGTCATTACGTAATACATAATACATTACATAATAGCCAAGAGCCTCGACCAACACCTCAGGAGGCTCTCGTTGGGCGGCTGGATCAAGGAATTGATTCAGAAGGCAGTACTCCTTGATACGGCGCGTATTGTGAGGAGGTTTCTGTCTCTGGGACCCTAACCGCCGGTATCTTGGACCCTGTGCCCGATATCGGTGGCCATCTATTTTTTATATTTTTAAATGTTTTTTTTATTTTTTTTGTAATCTAACATTTAAAAATATAAATAATATGTTGACAGACAAATAAGTACACATAAATATAAGTAAGAAAAGATTAGCGGAGATGCCATTGTACAGGTAGATCCGGTTCCTTCTTAATGGAGCATGACCAAAACAATCAGTTATGAGTGAACTAACGGAGGCATTTGAGTTTTTTGAGGGAACTGTCAACGACTTTTAGTAATACGAAAAATGAACAGGTCCAAATAAAGACGGTAAAGACGAAAATAATAATGTTTGTCATCCCTCGAACACCCGCATTTTTGCGACATTACTCAGAAGATTTTTTCTCATTTTGTGCTTCAAGATTTTAACAGACGATTTTTAATAAAAGTAAGGATATTCACCATAGTCGACGGGCTCGTGCGCGGGCAGGCGGCGGCGGGCGGGCAGCTGCGCGAGCGAGTCCAGCGCCGCCTCCACGTGCGAGCACGCGCGGCGCGAGCCCACCAGCCGCGACACCGCGCCGCACACCTGACGGGGACATACGGAATTATGCTACTATATTATCATCATCCTCCGAGCCTTTTCCAAACTATGTTGGGATCGGCTTCCAGTCTAACCGGTTCAGCTGAGTACCAGTGTGCCACAAGAAGCGACTGCCTATCTGACCTTATGTCATCATCATCTGTTCAGACAAAAAACAACATTAAAAAAGCTGCGGCACACAAGGCCAACGGTATTTTTCTGCTTACATAAGCCAGCAGAACTGCCGCAGGTGCTGTGTGTAGTAGCAAAAATATACAAGAAATTACTCCACATTAAATATGATAGATATATGGTCTGATAAATAATAATTTTATTGATGTATCTGTCACCGTAAGATTACAAACATCGTTAGATTACAATCTATCTCGAGAGATTGTAAACTGTCGAATTATTGTAAACCGTAACACCTGATTGCAATTTAACGCATTATTTTTCGCTATATTATAATCTATCGATGAGAAATTGTCAAATTGTCAACTGTCCGAAAGCTCTCCCTGATTGGTCAGTCTTTTTGTAAGATCGAGAGTGATGTAGAGCGGTCAAATTGTCAACTGGCGTAGAACGGAATGCATCTTGCGCGCTGATTGGTAGAACGTCAAAAAAGACAATGTTCTTTGCAACTCCCGGTGTCACAGCTCTTTGACGTGCAAAAATAAGTGACGGTTTAATTTTTTATAAAATCAAAAATTGTACTTAATTTTGAAGACTCAAATTACACACAATTAAAAATTTTATTAAAAATTGAAGTTAGTGACGAAAACGAATCGCTGCAAAACCGACTCCACGTAGTCTTGTCTGCCCTACCCCTAGAGTGCAATTCAAAACCGCGTAGGCGCGGAGGGGCGAGGCGGCCCGCAGCGCCGGAGCCGTGACAGAAGTTATGCTTGCTGCATGTTGCATGCTTACTTCCATGCTGGGTCAATTAATATGGGATGTGTTATATTTTAAACAAAAAACTCAGTAGGTACGAGTTAAAAAATTAGAAGGTAAATAAATATTTTTATGATGTCATTTAATAGTATTTAAGAAGTTTACTGTTAGAATGCATGCTACAAATTTAGATGCAAAAAAATAACCATCATGCTGAGTTGTATTTAGAGTGGAAGATAACTCGTGGCTAAGATAGTATTATTTAGATGCTCGACGCTTTATTAATTGTGGCTGACTTAGTAATTTAGAAGGCAACATACATTTTTGGGGGCGAATAATGATATTAAAAAGAAGCCTGTTTAATTAGCACCCCTTTTATTTTATTTTTAAATATTAGTTTGTATTTGAAGACAAAATACCTAACTGTATTTTTATAAGAGTTATTTTTATATAAATTTAATACTTGAAGAATTTTTGAAGAGCATTTATTTTATTTAACTGACACCTCTATTTCATTCCTAACTCTACGGGAACTCCATGGGAACAGAACGGCTGGTCGTGATTGGTCGATCTTACAAAAAGACTGACCAATCAGAGAGAGCTTTCGGACAGTTGACAATTTGACAATTTCTCATCGATAGATTATAATATAGCGAAAAATAATGCGTTAAATTGCAATCAGATGTTACGGTTCACAATAATTCGACAGTTTACAATCTCTCGAGATAGATTGTAATCTAACGATGTTTGTAATCTTACGGTAACATATCCAACACAAAGACTGTCAAATGATTAGCTTCCAGAAACCTCACGTCCCGTAAGAACCTTTATAAAAAGTAATCACACACTAAAACAATTTTCGCAATAAGTAATTCCTAAAAAAGTCGTGGTGGTCTAGTGGGTAAAGGACCACATCATCAGCCTATAGCAGTCCACTGCTGGATATAGGCCTCTCCAAGTGCACGCCACTGAGATCGATTTTCGGCTGTTCGCATCCAGCTCCTGCCAGCCGTCTTGCGCAAGTCATCACTCCACCGTGCCTGAGGACGTCCTACACTACGTTTGCCGAGGCGTGGTCTCCCCTCTAGAACTCGTTTACCCCAACGGTTATCGGTTCTTCGGCTAATATGGCCAGCCCACTGCCACTTCAGCTTGCTGATTCGGTGGGCTATGTCGATGACTTTGGTTCTCTGACGGATTACCTCATTTCTGATGCGATCCCTCAGAGAAATGCCAAGCATAGCTCTTTCCATAGCCCGCTGAGCGACTTTAAACTTGTGGACCAGCCGTACCACGGGCGTAGCCAGGGGGAGGGTTTTGGGGGTTCAAACCCCCCCCGAAAAGTTAAGATAAAGGATGATGGGTGAAATTGGCCGGTATATCCAATGAAAACCATTCGCATATCAAATGATAGCTTATACCCTAAGCTTTATTTTTTGTTATGGGCAAAACCTTGTAAACCACCGGAGAAAGAAGATATAACACCTGATAGCATAGGACAGCCTATGGACTTCAACCACTTCATTTTGTATGGGAGCGATGTTTAAGTGCATTATATTATTGTCCATATTAGTCAGGACATATCACACAAGGTGTCTGTGCCCATATTTTCCAAGCTTATAAAAAAAATGATTATTTAGCAGGAAGATTTACAACGTATGGTGTACGTATTCCGCCATTCCGGTGAGTCTAACCGGTATATCCAATGAAAACCATTCGCATATCAAATGAAAGCTTATACCCTAACCTTCATTTTTTGTTATGGGTAAAACCTTGTAAATCACCGGAGAACGAAGATATAACACCTGATAGCATAGGACAGCCCATGGACTTGAACCACTTCAGTGCGTATGGGAGGGATGTTTAAGTGCATTATTATTGTCAATAATTGTCACGAGTCACAGAAGGTGTCTGTGCCCATATTTTCCAAGTTTATTGAAAAAAAAAAACGATTATTTAGCAGGTAGTATTTACAACGTATGGTGTACGTATTCCGCCATTCCGGTGAGTCTAACCGGTATATCCAATAAATACCATTTGCACATCAAATGATAGCTTATGTCATAAGCTTCATTTTTTATTATGGGCAAAATATTGTAAACCACCGGAGAACGAAGATATGACACTTGATAGCATAGGGCAGCCCATGGACTTGAACCACTTCATTTTGTATGAGAGGGCTGTTAAGTGCATTATATTATTGTCAATATCAGTCAGGACGTGTCACAGAAAGTGCATGTGTCCATATTAAAAATATAACAGTTAGTATTCACAACGTAAGGTGTAACTATTCCTGGAGGGAGCGACTGTCGCAACCCAGTACAGGGCACGCCACCATCGTGGCGGTAAGTCCCCTCTTAGAGGAGTGGCTCGGGAGGAGTCACGGCGCCCTCACGTACCGCATGACGCAGGTTCTCACCGGACACAGTTGTTTCGGGAGGTACCTGCACCGCATCGGTCGTGAGGAGGCGCCCGGGTGTCACCATTGTGCGGACAGCCCCGAGGACACGGTGGACCACACAGTCCAGGTGTGCCCCGCATGGGAAGGGCACCGCCGGGTCCTCGTCGAAGCTTTGGGCGGCGGCGACCTCTCGCGTCCGGCCCTGGTTCAGGCCATGGTCCGGGGCGAGAGGGAAAGGGATGCCGTCGCCTCCTTCTGCGAAGCGGTCATGCTCGAGAAGGAGGAGGCGGAACGCCAGAGAGTTCGCACCTCTCATCCCGGCCGCCGCGCTGGACCAAGTAGACACCATGGGCGCCGGGTGTCGCGAGATGACTCCCGGCCACCGTAGGCGTGGGTCTGTGGGCGGTGAGTTCGGGTGGCTCATCGTCCCTCTGTCTGCTTAGACGACAGACCCGTGTCGACGGCGCGCGTTGTTCCACGCGCTCCTCAAAGAGATGTCAGCAACCCCAGCGGGGCCCAGCAGGGCCAAGGCCTGCCGGGGCTGCGGGTTGTTCGAAAGAGATACCGCGGCCCTGGTACATAAAAGGCCTATGACGGAACACGACGGTTTTTAGTCAGTAAGAGTCTGACACTCCCTCACCGCTGCTAACCCACAGCGGGAGGGGTCATTTGATGATTTTTGACGTCGGAAAAAAAAAAAAAAAACAAAAAAGGTGTAACTATTCCGCTGTTCCAGTGAGTTTAACCGGCATAATCAATAATATCCATTATTGGTGGAACATTGTTAACCACTGGGGAAAAAGATATCAGTCCTGTAAGCCTACGACTGCCTATGGAATTAAACTACTTTGGCACGTATGGTATATAAGAAAAACCTATCTTCTTATCTATAATACAAGCTGTTGATTTGCATCCGTGCCATAGTCAAGGACGTAATTATGCTAGTGATTCTCGCCCCAAATCAACCAAAAAATTGGTACGTAATTTTTTTTTAATTATTTTTTTTCCGAATTCCGTCCATGTCATCTAGCCGTATTTAAACTTGGCGTGTGTGTTACTGGCCTTAAAACCGTACTGCGCCCTCACACAAACGCAAACACAAAGAATACGCAACGATCATTCGTAAATTTCATTCATAAAATTGGATTACTTCTGAAATACTACGACATTACAATGACAAAAAAAGCAGTACATATTAGTTATTTCCCGTCTACTGTAATTCCAATCGATTATTTACGTACTTTATGTCCTCCTCCTGAAGTATGGCACAAATGCAAATCAACACCTTGTATAAAAATGAATCGCAAAATGTCTTGGTAAGCGCATCACTCAACAACGCCTGGACCAATTTGGCTAATTCTTTTTTTGTTGTGTTTGTTATTGTCAGGAGAAGGTTCTTATGAAAAAAAAAAATAGGGTAAAGTAGAGAAGTCAGTTGACGGGAGCGAAGCCGCGGGCAAAAGCTAGTTATTAATAACGTAGCTTTTCCAGCACTGAAAGATTTTTCAAATCAGTTCAGTCAAATTCGTAGCCCATTTCATGCAAATACTTGTCGTGCACAGACATCATCTAATGGCCAGGATAATACATTTTGCTTTGAAATATAATCCTGTGGAATTAGAGCTGTGCTGGCATTTGTAATAACATCCGTTAAATAGTGAGGAAATACTGTTTTCCCGTGCGAAGCTGGGGTGGGTCGCTACTTTTCTAATAATTCGACAACCCAGGGCCGACTATCCTGGTGCCGCAGAAAGAGGAAATGCTATCTCCAATAATGGAAATAATATACGGTGGTAGAAGTAAAAGTTTTTATGTTTTGTTTTGCTATTAAAACAATGCCTAGTTAAGACCGATTTTAATTGATAGTCTACCCTAGGCTTACTTAAATAAGTGATAAGTTGACGAAAATACATCATACAATGAATTTTTCTACTATGGATTTTATTTTAACAAAAAAAAATGGTGCAAAAAGTATAACTCTTTTGTGCCCGATTGTACTTATTTCCGGTCGATTCTTGACATGAACTGTTTTATTTCAGTAACTGTAGGGTATAAGCAATAATATAATATACATTAGAACTTTATTGGTTATCAGGCCAGGGTTCATACAAAATTGCCCATCATCCTTTAACTATATTAATTAAATTGAGAGATTTACGAAACACCGTAAAGTAGTATCGGCACTGTCTGGTGTGTTACCGTCAAATTTTGCAAAAGGTTGTGAAATTGAAGAGGCATTTTGTATGTATTCAGAAGTGCTGCCTGAAAAGAGTACATCTGTCGTCAAAGCAGAACTTGAAGTGTGGAAAGCAGCTATGACTCTCACCTCCCCTACTCCAAAATCAGCTTTGGAATGCTTAGATAAGTGCGACCAAAAACTCTATCCAAATATTTACACATTGTTGCAAATACTGGCTACGTTACCTGTTTCCACTGCTACCCCAGAAAGGTCTTTTTCAAGTCTAAGAAGGCTTAAAAACTACTTGCGGAACACAACGGGTGAAAACAGACTGACTGGCTTGGCTCTCATGAACATTCACTATGGGATAGAAATTGATGCGAGTGAAGTAGTGGATATATTTAAAAAGAAGAACAGAAGATTAATTCTATAACGTGTACCTAGGTATAACTGAACGTAATTTTTTTATTTAGACTATATTGTCCAACTTCTTGAAAAAGGTCTTCGACGATTCCTTCCATTCCAGAAGTTTTCTCTGAATCTGTTTATTATTAAATATATATATATTAAATACTAGCTTCTGCCCGCGACTTCGTACGCGGATCCTGTCCCTTATGCCAGCGACTACGGGGTCAGCAAAATCAAAGATCTGAACCGTCTGATATTGAATTTTAAGGGCCCGTTGACTTGAAAACAACGGAATACGGATAAACATTAGAAACGTTCTATATATTTAATTAAATTGGACTAAACAAAACGCTGAGAACTGAACCGCAATAGGCGTGATCATAGGGATAAAAGTAGTGATTCTAATAAGTCTGCATTTAAGTTATGTGGCAAAAATGTTACACGTATTATTACGTAAAAAAACATTAAATAGATGACAAAGTCGTGGTGACTTAGTGGAAGTCGTGGTGGTTTAGTGGGTAGAGAACCAATCTCTCAAGTATGAGCGTGCGTCTTTGATTCCAGGTCTGGCAAGTGCCTGCCAATGCAACTTTTCTAAGTTCGTATGTACTTTCTACGTATATTTTGGATACCAATAACCGTTATTTGGAGGGGATGTTAAACTGTAGGTTCCGGCTGTCATTGAACATTCTTGGCAGTCGTTATGGGTAGTCAGAAGCCAGTAAGTCTTACCAAGGTATGTTGGGTTGAGCGGGTAACCAGGTTGTGGAGGTCAGATAGGCTCCTTGTAAAACACTGGTACTCAGTTGCATCGTGACTGGAAGTCGACCATAACATAATTGGGACAAAGGCTCTTGAGATAATAACGACAATAATAATGAGATATAGGCACCGCAGGACATCTGAGGCTGATGACGGGGAGTAGCAACCCCGCGGGGCTATACTATATGCTGAGTTCTCCAGGGAGAGTATCCCCCATCTCCGGCCGGTCGGAGTGAACCATGACGGGGGTAGGTCTCACGCCTCTGGCTTGGCTTGGCCGTCCAGAGTGGAGTCGCTAGAGCAGGATTAGTAGCCCTGCTCGGAGGGTAGGTGCCTCATGGTAAGCACAGGGAGCGCGTAATCTGTGTTTAAAGTCCGCCGAGGTATCCTCACGCTTCAGGTTCCCGGGGGCCCAGTAAGTGAGGTGGCGAGTCTCCACCTGCCATTTTTACATGTACCATTGACATCCACTAACATCCCATCACAAATAGCCCAAGTAGTTTCCCTCAATAGTTAGCAATAGTTTAGCACAGAACCGGGGATTGTCTTTTTTTTAACGACGTCCACCGGTGAATGTCCTTGGGTTCATTTCTATAGTGTATAAAGGGATAATCGACGGTATTGTGTCACCATTTCATTAAAGTTGTCTCAAAAGGGCTTCAGCGTGTTGGCTTCGGCCCCACGTTTGCCTCCCAAAAATTCGGAACTCTGTAGTCCCGAGGTCTGGAAGAGACATACAAAATAATAATGAGATATAACGCAACAAAGTCGGAGAGTGAGGGCTCGTGACGCCACGTCTAAGTATGTAAAATTTGTACTAAGCAGTGACTTAACGAAGCGTTGTTGTATCTTCGTTATTATTTGTTTGTGAGAGAGAGAGAAAAGAAAAATACGTGTCCATTATTTTAGGATAGGATTCACCATACCTATTTCATAACATTCATTTCTATACATTTCAAGTGTAGTATTGCTCTTGAAGTTTCATATCAGGTGTTCCAGATCTTCGATGTTTATACATCAATAGAGAGTGCTTATCAGATTGAACCACTTTTGCTAAAACGTCATATCTTCATATGCTATAGTCTAGCTGAACTCCTGGAGTTCCACATCAGGTGTTTTACACCTTCAATTTGTATAAGTCAACAGAGAGTGCTTATCAGATTGAACAACTTTTGCTAAAACGTCATACCTCTATATGCTATAGTCTAGCTGGGCACCTGGAGTTCCACATCAGGTGTTTTAGATCTTCAATTTGTATAAGTCAATAGAAAGTGCTTATCAAATTGAACAACTTTTGCTAAAACGCCATACCTGTATATGGTACAGAGAAGCTGGGCTCTTGGGGTTCCACATCAGGTGTTCCAGATCTTCAAATTTATTATCTCAACTAAAAATGCTCATCACATGAAACAATTTTTGCCATGGCACCATTTTTATATCTCTTATAGTTTTGTTGGTCTGTTGGAGTTCTGCATCAGGTCTTCAAGTTTCGAAGATATATTATAGCCTATATGTTGACCAGGCTTAATAGTGATACAACAAAGAAAAAATCATTGAAATCCGTTCAGTAGTTCCGAAGATTAGCGTGTACAAACAAACAGACATACAGACATACAGACATACAGACATACAGACAAACAGACAGAATTTTTTTTTTGGATTTGTGCTCCATTACTGTTTCTAAACCCCACCCAATTATTATTTTTTAAATATATTCAATGTACAGACACAGTTTTTTTACAGATTTATTATATGTATAGATTGTTCTTATGAATAAACGGCTATTTTATGTATTTTTATTCGTTTTATTTTCTTGAACCCCCCCCGATTCTAAAACCTGGCTACGCCCGTGAGCCGTACCGTCAGTGTCCACGTTTCGGCTCCGTAAGTCATGACAGGTAGGACGCACTGATTGAAGACTTTTGTCTTTAGGCACTGTGGGATCGACGATGTTAGGACTCGACGTAGCTTCCCAAATGCAGCCCAACCCAACTGAATTCTCCTATTCACCTCGTCCTCAAAGTTGTTTCTACCTAACTGCAATGTCTGCCCGAGGTATACATATTTCCGAACAACTTCGAGAACGGCGCCGTGTATCGCAATCGGTTCCGGTAGAACATGACCTTGGTTTTGTCCAAGTTCATCCGTAGGCCGATGCGTAGAGAAGATTCAGCCAGGTCATTCAGCATCTGTTGTAGGTCCTGCAGCGTTTCCTCCATGATGACGATATCGTCAGCAAATCGCAAGTGAGAGATGTGTTCGCCATTGATGTTGATGCCGCGTCCTTTCCAGTTCAGCGTCTTGAACATATCCTCCATTGCATTAGTGAACAGTTTCGGGGAAATAACATCCCCTTGTCTCACTCCTCGATGCAACGGTATGGGCCTTGTTTGCTGATTCTGTACTTGGACCGACATTGTAGCGGCTTCGTAGAGACATCTCATCACTTGGATGTATCGCCAATCTACTTGACAACGCTGCAGGGACTCCAAAACAGACCAGATTTCAACCGAGTCAAAGGCCTTCTCATAGTCCACAAATGCTAGACACAGGGGCTGATTATACTCTTGGATCTTCTGTATAATCTGCCGCACTGTGTGGATGTGGTCTATGGTGCCGTATCCGCTCCGAAACCCAGCCTGCTCCGGTGGTTGGAATTCGTCGAGTCTCCGCGCAAGTCGGTTCGTGATCACTCTTGAGAACAGCTTATATACGTGGCTTAGGAGGGAAATGGGTCGATAGTTCTTCAGCTGGGTTTTGTCTCCCTTTTTGAAGAACAGGACGAAAACACTCCTACTCCACGCCTCTGGAGTTCTCCCTTCGAAAAGGACGGCATTAAAAAGCTTCTGGAGCTCCCCCAGTACGGGCTTACCTCCCGCTTTTAATAGCTCTGTTGTAGTGCCATCCTCGCCAGGGGCTTTTCCATTTTTGAGCTGTCTCAGAGCGACCTCGATTTCGCCACTGCTGACTTCTGGCAGGTCTTCGGTGAAATGGCGTGTTAATGTGGCTCTAGAATCCTCATTTCCGGGATCAGGTCGAGATGCATGCGATGCGTATAACCGGCCATAGAAATTTTCCACTTCCGAAAGGACTGCCGGTACCGAAGAAACGACTTCTTCCAAGAGATTGTACGAACACCTTTGACCCCCGATTCAGCTCAATTGCTCTTTCAATGTCAAGAGTATTGGAGCACCGGAGGTCGCGTCGTACGTGCTTGTTGATCTCTTGGTTTAGAGCCCGCTTAGCTGACGAAGTGACAGGCGGGTTTTCACGTCGTTTCTTCATAAGCCCTAATGTCTCTTCCGAAAGCTTTGATTTCTTGCCCTTACGCTGCATGTTACAGAATCTCGAACCTTCCTCCCTGAGGATCCGAACCACATATTCGTGGTTCTGGTTAACGTCTGCTGTGGTTTCCACGGCGGCAAATCGGTTCTCCAAATTTGACTGGAACGTTTCAGATCCTGTCATGGTTTGGAGCAGTGTTGGTCGGAGCCTGGCCTTCATCAGACGGAAACGTTCGGCCTTGAAGTTGATATTCAGAGAGCCTCGGACAAGTCGGTGATCGCTCCTGGTGTTAAACCGGTTGATCACGGAGACGTCTCTGAATATGTGCTTCTTGTTCGTCATGATGAAGTCAATCTCATTTTTAGTCATAGTGTCGGGGCTTTGCCACGTCCACTTCCTTTGGGGCTGCTTTTTGAAAAAGGAGTTCATCAAAAACAGCCCCTCGCGTTCGAGGAAGTTGACGAGCATTTGCCCCCTATGATTCCTGCTTCCAAATCCATGGGATCCTACTGCCGATTCGCCACAAATCTGTACTCCCACTTTAGCGTTAAAGTCCCCCATGACAACGGTGTAATGGGTCTTTGTAGTGAAGTGGAGGGCCCTTGATATATCATCAAACATATCCTCCACTTCATCGTCTGAATGTGTCGAGGTCGGTGCGTACACTTGCACTACCTTGAGGCTATACCTGTCGGCTGAGCTGAGCTGAGCTTTATGATAAGGTACGCTACCCTGTTCGACACACTAGACACCTCCACAACGTTATCAGTTAGGGACTTATTAACCAGAAACCCAACGCCACCTTGGGATTGTTGGTCTCCCTCTCGGAAGTACATTAGGTGACCTGATTCGAGGGTTATGGTGTCCTCCCCCTCTCTTCGAACTTCACATAACCCTAATATGTGCCACCTAATCTTCCCAAGTTCCACCTCGAGTTGCGCCAGATGCGAGTCAAGCCGTAGCGTGCGGCCGTTGTACGTCGCCAGAGTGAGTTTTGTCTGGAGGCCTCCCGTAACCCGGAAATTCTTCGCACCCCCTGCCCCGCCGTAACCACGGTCGACAAAAGGACAGGGAAAGGACCAACCTCTCAAGTATGAGGGCGAGGGTTCGATCCCAGGTCAGGCAAGTACCAATGCAACTTTTCTAAGTTTGTATGTACTTTCTAAGTATATCTTAGACACCATTGGCTGTGTTTCGGATGGCACGTTAAACTGTAGGTCCCGGCTGTCATTGAACATCCTTGGCAGTCGTTACGGGTAGTCAGAAGCCAGTAAGTCTGACACCAGTCTAACCAAGGGGTATCGGGTTGCCCGGGTAACTGGGTTGAGGAGGTCAGATAGGCAGTCGCTTCTTGTAAAGCACTGGTACTCAGCTGAATCCGGTTAGACTGGAAGCCGACCCCAACATGATTGGGAAAAGGCTCGGAGGATGAAGTAATTCCTAAAATTAGCACGCTCAACCAGACAGGGTTTGTCAGCTACATAATTTTAGTATAATAATATTTTTAAGAGGGAGACCAAGGAAACGCTGAAGAGAAGACTTTGACAGCTTCGTCTCGGACTGGCCACAAACAGCGATGGATTGAGAACAGTGGAAGGTTATGGGGAAGGCCTTTGCCCAGCAGTGAAACAGCATAGGTTAAAAAATATAATTAAAACAAAAAATCCATTTACAACTTACATTAAGATCTATAGCCGTAGCGACATAAGTCCAGTCGTGTAGCGTGCGAGTCGGTTGCTCGCCCTCGGCGCCTACCGCCGTCTTCAGCGAGTTGAACACACCTGTCACTGTGCGCTGGAACAGTCTGTAGTCATGTGGGGGTCAGTAGCGTGTCATGTGGGATAAGATGAAGGTTAATAATAATTTTAAATCCTGATCAGCTCAGCCAGCTACGCAGAATATATTATAGTGTACAAGCATTTCCGCAGACACAGGTGCACTCACTATTCCTTCACTCTCATAGCGCGGGACAGCAATCCGAGAGAGCGATCAAGATGGATCATTTTAAATTAAATCACTTACTTGTCGAGTCTCTGCATGTTGTTAGAAGTTTGACTGGGTGAGGAGTTCCTGTCCATGTTCATATCGTACTCATCTGAAAGCATCACGCTAGGTACAGATCTCGCCTGTGTTTTCTCTGACCCTTACGGGAGTTGATGTGAAACCTCATCGAAAGTGGTGACGGCGAAATAATTGAAGGTCATGTTTTGAGCATGGGTAAGGTTTTGAGCATGAACGAGGATGAATATATGTAGAGGAAAAGGACAATCGAAGAAACGATTTCTGGTTTGTATGAAAATCGAGATGCATGGAAATAATGTAATTAATGAAAAATAATGTTGAAATTACAGCAGTTAGAAGAGTATATGGAAGGAGAAAACATGGTGTGCCGACCACAAATAGAATAGGTATAAGGGCAGGAGGATGATGATAATTGATAATAATATAAGTGATAAAGTACCGGCGAGCGTGGCGGTGTCGACGGGCCGCAGCGAGTGGTGCTGCTGCGCGCGGCCGCGTGTCTCCTCCGCGCTCTCCCACCACACCTCCTCCGCGCGCTCCGCCCTAACCAGCGGACGACGAACATTACAATTATATATGGGTGATATTGTTTGCATCCTTGTTCAAAGTTCAGAATTTTCTTTTTTAAACAAGATAGATATTAATTGTATGGACTTATTTAATTTTCAAGATCAATTTCTGTGGGAGAAAAAACATGAATCTAATGTAAAAAAAAAAACATTTAAAACACTAATTATGTTCTTCCTGTCTAAATAAAGTCGCGACAGTTCGATGCACGCACACATACGAGTGTACCTACAATATGACAAAATACGGTTTAAACAACAAATACTGCCAGCGTTAACGTTTAAATGATCTCAGACAAGATGAGGAGCCTAATGCTTGGGCTGCACCTAGAGTTGAGGCCACAGTACGCTTACTCTCGCACTTAGAGACATTTAATGGTTACTTAAGTCATTTCTTAGTGAAGGATTTCTTTGACAATTCGTCACTTGTTACAGAAGTGACTTAAGTAATCATTAGACGTTTCTGAGTACGGGGGTCAGAGCTGGGGGCACAGTATACCTGGGGCTGGTCTCGGCGCGCTGCTGCAGCAGACAGCGCAGCTTGGCGATGCTGGTGGAGAGGTCGGCCGCCTCCTCGTACTCCGGCTCGGGCGAGTCCGGCAGCGGCGCCGGCAGCCCCTCGGCGCGGGGCACAGCACGCGGCAACGACGGCTGGAAGTTAGTCATGGATTCAAATTTCATACAGAATAAAGACAAGTGCAAATGACAGCATGTACTTTTCGTCAAACATAACACATATTAGACGATCGAACATAGGTAGACCGGATCCAGCCGAAGGTGTGGGCACATCCGATATATCTATTTGTTCATCAACCTTTCGATCTCAAATTCTCAATAAGCCGTGAAAGAAGTGTGACGACTGACGTCACAAGTAAATAAATTTTGCGCTGCCCGCTGAGTTAGGTCTGTTGATTATGGTGAACCTGTATTGGAATGCTAACTCACCACGATATCCTGTGACGTCACTCTGTGCTGCTTCACCAATTGTGGCACGTTATTCTCATCTGTAAAACAATTCATATGTTTGTTTTATAAGAAACATCAATAACTAGGGGCAGGCCAGTAGAAACTTTTATGTGCATCACTGTTTCTGTAGAATCTCGCCTTATAACTAACACAGTATTTTGATATACTTATTGTTTATGTGTCACGTGTGCAATGTGCATTATGATATATTGTCATTCTTAAATAAATCGCATAGCTGGATGTCTACTGCATACGTTATTATACCTCAAGTAAAAGCAAGCAATCTAAGCTGATATAAATAATTATTATTACAACAGTATAAGTGTTACCTCTATGACCGTTATTGTTCTCCTTAGTGTGCGGTTCCTTATGTTCGGCAATCATCGGGCGCGGCTCGGCCGGCGGCGAGCGATCGCTGGCGCGGTGCGATGGAGACTTGTCCTACAGGCATTAAATTGACTTATAAAGCAGATTTGTTCTTTACGCTTTCCAGCTAAAAAGATTTATGTTGAGGTTTCGCATGGACGGTGTCCAGAAAAGTAGCTTAGTAGTAGATAGAGGCAAGCTACTTTTAATCCGGCTGCGGAATAGGTTCCCTTGAGATGTGGGACTAAATAAATAAAATCAAAAAGAAAAAACCATTCGAAAGCTGAAAAAAAGCACTTTTGGAACGTCAACATTATTAAGACAGCCTCCAATACGGGGAAAAAGAAGTGGCGCAACAAACTGTCCAGCAACACATGTCTGTCTGTCAGGTTTGGAGTATCTTAATACAAAATATTGTCTTACTAGTATTTTTATATTATCCAAAACCTGAAATTATTCTAAATTAATTTTCCTTTTCATTCACTTACCGAGTCATCGCTGAGTCCGGTAAATCGGAGTCCTTTCTTGAGGCCCGCGATGCCGAAGTCCAGGAGCCCTTCCATCATGCCGGCCGCTTCGTCCTACGTCAGGGAAAACATCACTATTGCACTATTACGTACATTATTGTACAATATAACGTTTTACTCAGCAATTACGTGAATTGATATATAAAGTAGGCACAACTCATAAAATTCAATTTTGCCCTTATATTCATCTTCAAGATAAGACCCCTTTAATTTTTTCCCTTTTTTTTTCTATGGCGCAATGGTCACCAAGCCGGACTGCTGAATCTGAGGTCCCGGGTTCGATTCCCGGTTCGGTCGACATTTGTGTGATGAGGATGCTTGTTGGCCGTGGTCTGGGTGTTACAATATGTATTTATAAATATGTATATGTGTAGCTATATGTAGTTTATCAGTTGTGTTAGCACCCATAACACAAGTTAATTAATAACTTACCATGGGGCTAACCAACCGTGTGTGACATTATATTATATATTATTCACAAATTCAACAGACCACACACACAAAATCTATCACCAACACAAACTATCACAGAAAACAGACCTTATCACAAGTATAGAAGGTATAATTTCAACTGAAGAAGGCCACACTCACACAACAAGAGAATTTATTTCAATACAATGAAAGTAACAAATGTCTATGTGTAACCGTGCAATGTGACTGTCATGCTTGTCACCTGTTTGCATGCAGATCAAAATGCCTAACTTGACTGTACTGGAAGATACTATATTGGATTTTGAGCCTTAGCAATTGGGAAAAGAGTCTAAAATACGGAGAATTAATAAATTATTGTGATGGCAAGGATATTAGGGTGTATTTAATTAGATAATAAATGTTGAGCATAAGTAAAAAAAATAACTTTGTTTCTTTTCTGTGTAAGATGGCATTTAGTAGAAGTTTTAACCGGATTTGCGAGCTAGTTAAAGGCCAAAAAAAATTATAGCAAAACATAAAAGGTTCAAAATCGAATTTTAAATCAACCAGCCTACATCAAGCTGGGCTCTAAATAACACGTGACTTCAGGACATTACAGTAGAACAATAAGACAGACAGACTGGAGTTGGACAGTTGTACAGATAGTGAGAGAACATACAAAGCATAACCTGTGCCCGTAATGTGCCTGGTGTCTGAGGTACCTGTCCAAACTTACACAGTTTAAAATATTATTTTCTGACTCATGTCACCTCAACTTATTCCAAAAAGTTCTTTGAGACAGTAGATCTTATAACTCAACGTCCAACTTTGAGATATCATCACACTTATTTTTCGAAGAGTATTTCTATCTTTGGGACAAATACACAACGGTAGTTACATCTTTTACAGTACTCAGTTCTTACAAAGAGGTATAATGATGGCCCTTGCTCATGCCAAAACCAAAACCAATCTTTATTATTGTTTAGTTAGATCACAAAACTGTAAAGCAGTGCGCTGCGCATTTTGGCTGATTGAGACATGCAAAAAAATGCCAATAGCTTTTGAATTATAATAAAAAGTGCCGCATGTCTCGCCAAAATAGTGCTTAATTTTTTGAAAATAAGGTTGATATTTTCGCAGATTTTTTTATATAGACTTAGGTAAAAAGCTGAAGCAGAAAGATCGTGCAAACAACATACACTGGAGTTTTGCTTGCGGGGCACATCTAAGGCAAGTGTGTGGGACACCTGTAGATCCCCTATCTTGGTCTTGGCCTCCCTGACGGTGGATTGCAAGTCCTTCAGCAAGGCGTCCGCGGGCTTCGGACTCTGCTCCTTCTTGGTTTGTTGGTCTTTGAATATGTTGGCGTCTAGCGGGTCCACTTCTATTGTCTCTTCTTCGCCTTGAATTTAGAAAGTAGAGAACGTTAAATATTAAATGGCAAATGTACTGGATTCAAGTGGGCCGTATTGGAACAAGTTTTTAGTCTATTATTACAACAATATTATGACGTCATTGTTTCTTACTAAAGATAACACGCATTGTATGTTATGTCACTTCATGGCGCTAATAAAATATAGATTTTTGATAGCAGGTACCTATAGGATTTAAATGAGAGTACATTATTTATAGTACATAGGGGCAGTACATAACGGCGTACATAAGGGAGTATGAAAGGGAATATAGAAGGAAGTACATAGGGGCAGTACATAACGTGTACATAAGGGAGTATATAAGGAAGTACATAATGGATTACAAACATAAGTACATAAGGGAGTATGAAAGGGAGTACATAGGGGCAGTACACAAGGGCGTACATAAGGGAGTATAGTACATAAAAAAATACATCGGGGCAGTACATAATGGAGTATATAAGGAAGTACATAGGAGTTGTAGAAAAGGCAGTACAAGGACAGTTAATGATGAAGTACCTAAGGAAATACATAATGGTCAAAAGTAAACCAGCTAGTTTTTAGTAACTTACCGAACCACAGCGGCTGCGGGCTCTTCCCTCGTGGCGGGTTGGGGGATCCATCATTATCGTGCCCCCACAAGCGAGACAGAGTGATTTCCCCATCCAGGCTGGCCAGCAGGTCCTGGCCCAGGCTGATGCACTGCAGGTCTATGTCTGTCTCCCAGGTCTTTACACTGCCTACAGAGCAAGGTAAAGGATTTGATGCATTCTAATATTGGGTGGAGGTCAGTTGTGACATGCATTCAAAGGCCTATAAATCTATACTAATATTATAAAGAGGAAAAATAAGTATTTTTGTTTGTTTGTAATGGAGAAACTCAAAAACTACTGGACCGATTTTGAAACACAATACATTTACTGATTAATATGTTTAACCTGAATTGTGTGGGTATACTTCAGCATGAAAAATATTTACAGTAGAATTAGATACCTATATTTCGATAAAACATGTATGATATACCTTCAATAATCCTATCGTAGATCTTGACTTCATTCCTGCCTTGCCTGCCTCGCCTCTGCCTCAAAACAGGCGAGGTCTTTATATCAACAGGCTCCGTACTAGTCACTGGTACTTCTTCTACGATACTCTCTATCTTTTCCACTTCTGTCTCAACCTTTGGCTCCTCTTGAACCACTTGCATAACGGTACTTTTAGGTACTACTGGTGGTGGTTCCGTTACCGTATTGACTGGTTCAGATTTTTTATCCTTCGGTACTTCTTCAGGTACTGGGGCTTTTTCCGGTTCTTTCTTCACTTCAGTTACGGTTGGTTCCTGTTTCCCTTGCAGAATTGTTAGTAACTTATCGTTCAGCCATCTTGGGTCGGCTAAAGTGCTGTCGATAAAGTTGTCAAGTTTCTTTGATAAGATGCGTACTAGTAGTTCCGAATGTGGGGTGTCCCAGAGTTCCCAGGGTATCAACTCTTTGAATACTATGCGGAGTAAGTTGGTACAGTGGTCTGCAGGCTGAAGCTTATTAGCAGGGTTAAATACAGGGTGAGACTTTTTGTAAAAGTTTTCCACTGGAATACTAAGTGAGTTCTCTTGACGTTTCTGAGCTCTCTGGTACTCATTCAGGTGACTGGTCAAGATAGTGGTCAAATCTACGTACACATCTTTGATTTCTATCTTGTTGCAGATCTGTGAACAAGTTTTAAATATAAGCCTATTAAAAGTTTAAAAAGCTATTGTTTGGAAACTCATCATATCTAGAATGTATTTTATTGTTCATTGGAAGTATAGTAGTTAGAGTATGCTACAATTTTATAAACATGTCACCAACCTGAAAGCTCTTTCCAATCATTTGATCCAACATTTGTTTACACGCGAAGGGGAACCCGATCTCCTGAGAGATGTAGGGCACGTACCACGACGACACCAGCTTGCGCTCCAGCACCGTCGAGATCACACTCAGCTCATCTGTGTCATACTCCCGAATCTCCGACACACGAGACTTCTTCTTGCGCCGCTTCCGAATCAACTCGTTCACCACCGTCATATACGGATACTCGTCCATTATAACATCCAAATCATACTTTATTGGCTTGTGTAAAAGCATCGTAGCCTGAATAAACCTAAAAGTAATATGTACGCAAACGAGAAATACACCTAGCACGTAACCAGGAAACGATATTCCAGTTAATGGTGAAATTTTTGTGGTGCAGTGTAAAACGATGCATGTTACTAAACCAATGCCTGATATAAACGACAAAGTCTGGAGAATATTTCTCTTCACAAAAATAAACATGATTACGTTGTCTTTTAGATTGCACCTTTATTTCTTACAATTTAAAACATTTTATACTTGTGATCAAATCGATCGATCAATGTTTTGATGTTTATTTTTTTTCTGACAACCACAAATTGACAGCACAGTTTATCGTTCAAGAGTTTTGGAAGAATTCCTCACAGGTGCAAAAAACACACGTTGGTTTATAAAAATATATTACATATCTTTCAAGATAATACGTTGATACCATTTTCGGCACCTTTTGTATGTATTGCTAGTAAGTCATCTTGGCTTTTTCATATCAAAAATAAATTAACACATTAAAGTATTAAATAAATAAATATTTAGGGCTTGTGGTTTCCAAACAACATATATGTTAATTTTGACATTGACATTTTAAAACGTGTATGCGTCAGACAGACAACGTCACTTTCTTTTTGTGATCGTACGAATCGCGAAAATATTCAGACTTCTATTTTCTGTACTTCTATTGGTAATTCTGCCGAAATGTAAGTATCACATTCATTTAACCAACGTATATTATTGATTATGGTACAATATTATAAGTGCTTGACTCAAAGAACATTTATTTCTGCAGGTCGAAAGTAACTTTCAAGATCACACTAACTTCTGATCCTAAACTGCCGTTCAAAGTGTAAGTTCTAGCTTATAGTTCTAGCTTCTAGCTAACACCACCTTAAGACATCCCTATAACTTCAACGTAGAACATATATTAAAATTATATAATTTAAATACAATATTCGTAGTCAATTTTAGTTTGTTCATTTCTACAGATGCTGAATGGCCCAGCGCTCTGCGTTGAAGTTATAAGGTTTAATAATGGAAACGGCTGTAGTGCAACAGTTCCTCAACTTCTTCCAAGACTATATAGACCTCTGTCAACTGGACAACTGGCCTGACAATGATACAACAGAGGCTGAACTTAGAAATGCTTTACTAATATCACAACATGTGGAAAGAAGTCTCGATAGACTGCAGAAGAGAAACGTCATCAATGAATTCTTATCAGTATTAAATAGTCATAATGAGACCTCAAACAGTCTCATTAAAAACTGCCTCACAGATCCACCAAAGTATATCATTAAAAAAATAATTGATTCCAATACAAAAATAAATCAATTGGATATTGGATTTAGATTATTTCTGGAGATATTTTCTGAGGATAAATTAGAGAACTGTTTAACTGAGTTGATGCTTGAAGCAGCATCTAAAGAAACTTTACTTAGGAATGTGAGCAATCAAGTGGGGAAAGATCAAATATTAAAGTTTAAGAGTCAAGTTCTTTTATTGGAACTGAGTGCGTGCCAATCTGATATACAGAGCTTATTAAATAACTGCAATCAGGACATAGTGGAGTTATTAGTTGTGTGTTTGTTGAACAATGAACCAAAATATTGTAAAGCTGTGAAACTTATTGCTGATGGTATTCTCAACATTGTCATAAGCAAAGACGTTACGTCCAAAAACTTTTGGAGAATGCTCTTCAAAGTTGACAGCCAATATTTTATAGAAATGTGTGTAGATAACTCGGATATTTTTACTTACATTGTAGAAGCATTAGCTGACTGCGGTAAATTGTTAAGAGAGGGAATGTCTTCCGAATCATTTTATATTGAACTGAATTATTCAGAATTAGTTGGTGTGGTACAAAAGATATGTAGTAATGAATGTTTAAAGTCCCAGTTTTTTGATATTGTACAGAATTATGATCATGATCTACCGTATTGGAGGAAGATTTTGTAAATATAATATGTGTAATTTCATATTTTACGTTTTATTTATTCAACCCACCCAACAGAGGTGTATATAATTATGATATTTTAGCAACTTATAGATATGGACAGTGAGTCTTACTTCATAACCAGCAAGTAAATAAAAAGGTTTTTAATTATTTAATTTTCATAACAATCCACAAAACCCTAACTTATTTTTAGACAAAAAATATTATTCCCCTCTCACACCTCATTTATGAACTAAACATGAGAAACTTTACATTACAGTAAGTACATTGCATTTTGGCCCACACTACAGAATTTTTAGTATACAGTAGGCAGTCTACTTTCAGGTGAATTTTCTATGAACAAATTTCTCACCACAATCCCTATACTTACTATCTCTATGTACAATATCCCGACAGGTTTCTCGACACATACTTACCATCCCTATGTACCCACAGCTTGAGCGTGCCCGAAGCTACTCCATTCACGGCGGTGCTGAAGTTCGCGGCCGAGGAGTTCCGCGTAGAACCGGCCACCAGCGCCATCATCACTGATGACGGTATCGGCATCAACCCACAACAGACCGCTGGTGAGACACATTTAGTTTTGAAGCTGATTTTTCTTACTCAATATAAGTAGAGGCAGTTCAGTTTACGTCCATATCTAAATCAATATAGCTACCTCACTATATGTAAAAGTATAGACAGACCTAGTTATAGTTACCATTGAAGTCTATGGAGGCTCGCAAATAATTTATAATACCTTCGTCGACAAATGGTTCTAAAAACTTGAAGTTTTCACTTTTTTTTTATCATAAAATATTTACTTACAGAAAAATTTCAAAATAATTAGAGAAACTTAATGAATTGGAAATGCCATCAACCCTACGAGCTACATAGCTAGTTATGAGTTGTTATCAATCTCTTGTCTTGTTTCAGGCAATGTATTCCTGAAGCATGGTTCAGAGCTGAGACTGATCCCTAGAGACAGGGTCGGCCACATCGCCTCATAGACAAACAAGCATATCATTCCAATGTTAATTTAAGCTTCATCTTTATACATTATAAATAAATAAATATTTATCTTTTTGTTAATATATTTAAACGATTTTTTTTACAAATATTTTAGTTTTTTTTTTAATTCCATATTGGAATGTAAGGGGTAAAAAAACACGAAAAAGCTTTGGTTTAATTTTATTATTATGCTTAAAACTAATGGAACGAAATGTACAGAAGATTGAAAGGCTTTTAGTTTATAAATACTATTCTAAGTTCATTAGAGGTTCCGCCGCTCTGAGGAAAGATTTCTCGAACTCCATTGTTGAGAAACGGTCAACTGATGCCCTGGGAACAGAAGAAAGATACAATTTAAATGGAGAAGCATAGGAAACAGTTTAACAAAACAAAGATAAAGAATTTGTGTTTCTGTGGGACAAAGGACCAAATATCAAGAAAAAAAAAATCCATTTGCTATATGGGGACTTCAAATATTTTTTAGACATACTTCAACTCTAGTTATTACGGTGCTTGAGTTACAATCTGATGTCAGACGAATTTTACCTAAAGCATTACACAAAAAGAAAGCACAAAGCCGGCGCCAATCTTTCTATGTACAGACAATTTTTTTTGACTCACCTAGCAGCTTCAACAATCCTCTTCCTCTCGTCACTCGACAGTGCAATGACTTCCAGTATAGCCCTGGCGTACTCATCAGGCTCGGCGGCCAGGAAGCCGGTGCGGGAGGCCTGTGCAGTCTCCACGATGTCGCAGAGCGGGCCGCCCGAGCGGTGCGCGATCGTGATCAGACCTGCTGCCATGCATTCTACCACACCTGCAGGGTTTTTTGGTGGATTTAGTGGAGATTTTTAGAGAATTATAAGGAATTTGTGTAAGGTCTTTGATGAATTGTATAAATAATAATAATAATAATAGCCCGCAGGGCATCTGAGGCGGATGACGGGGAGTAGCGACCCCGCGGGGCTATATATCCGAGAGCTCCAGGGAGAGTATACTGTCCCCCACCTCCGGCTTGCCGGAGTGAAGCATGACGGGGGATAGGTCTCCCGCCTCTTGGCTTGCCTTCATCGGCCGGTCAGAGTGGAGTCGCTAGAGCAAGGTTAGTCCTGCTCGGAGGGTAGGTGCCTCGTGGTAAGTGGCGAGTGGGCCGGTGATGCTGGACCCACAGGGAGCGCGTGATCTGCGTTTAAAGTCCGCCGAGGTATCCTCACCCTTCTCAGCCGCTCATGTCCCTGTTGCCCTCTTGTTGCTTTTCAGTGACTGATTCCCGGGGGCCCAGTAAGTGAGTTGGCGAGTCTCCACCTGCCATTTTAACATGTATTTAATACATTGTCATCGGCAGGTGCCATAGTTCCCGTAGTTTCCCCATTCCTAGTCCATTAGCATCCCATCACAATAGCCCAAGTAGTTTTCATCCATAGTTAGCAATAGTTTAGCACAGAACCGGGGATTGTCCTTGGGTATATTTCTATAGTGTATACAGGGATAATCGTCGGTTTTGTGTCACCATTTCATTAAAGTTGTCTCAAAAGGGCTTCAGCGTGTTGGCTTCGGCCCCACGTTCGCCTCTCAAAAATCCGGGACTCTGTAGTCCCGAGGTCAGAAAGAGACATACAAATAATAATAATAGCCCCGCAGGGCATCTGAGGCGGATGACGGGGAGTAGCGACCCCGCGGGGCTATATATCCGAGTGCTCCAGGGAGAGTATACTGTCCCCCATCTCCGGCCTGCCGGAGTGAAGCATGACGGGGGATAGGTCTCCCGCCTCTTGGCTTGCCTTCATCGGCCGGTCAGAGTGGAGTCGCTAGAGCAAGGTTAGTCCTGCTCGGAGGGTAGGTGCCTCGTGGTAAGTGGCGAGTGGGCCGGTGATGCTGGACCCACAGGGAGCGCGTGATCTGCGTTTAAAGTCCGCCGAGGTATCCTCACCCTTCTCAGCCGCTCATGTCCCTGTTGCCCTCTTGTTGCTTTTCAGTGACTGATTCCCGGGGGCCCAGTAAGTGAGTTGGCGAGTCTCCACCTGCCATTTTAACATGTATTTAATACATTGTCATCGGCAGGTGCCATAGTTCCCGTAGTTTCCCCATTCCTAGTCCATTAGCATCCCATCACAATAGCCCAAGTAGTTTTCATCCATAGTTAGCAATAGTTTAGCACAGAACCGGGGATTGTCCTTGGGTACATTTCTATAGTGTATACGGGGATAATCGTCGGTTTTGTGTCGCCATTTCATTAAAGTTGTCTCAAAAGGGCTTCAGCGTGTTGGCTTCGGCCCCACGTTCGCCTTCCAAAAATCCGGGACTCTGTAGTCCCGTGGTCGGTCAGAGACATACAAGTAAATAATAATAATAATTTATTTAATCAGATAACATAGATCCATAATGGTTAGTAACAATAGACTTATAAACTATGTTAGTAGGTACTTTAAACATGTCAATTTATTTTACTGTCCCAACTACTATTTTCACCCAGAGCGAGTGTATCGGACACTGATATTTACTTGCCACTATTTTCAAGATGTCGTTGCTACTACCGCGCACTCTGGCCAGCATCGATGCCACACGCTTGCGTCTTAATGCATAGAAATCATCTATGCGTGCTTCGGCAAACATCGAGGACGCACTACAGAACCGCGGCAATCTCAACAACATCCTGAGTACATTATTATATTGTACGCGCAGAGCGCTGTATGCCCTTTGAGTATAATTGACCCACAGGCTGCTGGTGTAAAACGATTGACAATAAGCTTTAAATAGCGCTAACTTGACTTGCACCGTACAACGAGCAAACCTGCGAGCCAACATGTTCCCCCGGACAGCCAGCGCCCTGCGCTCACGTTCGATATCTTCATTGTCCTTAAGGTCATCGGTGACAATATGCCCAAGATATTTAAATTTGTTCACTCGAGTAAGAGGAGAACCATTGAGACAAATAGGTGGAGGTTCATGCAAGGTTTTATCACCTAGGCCGAAAAATATACACTCACTCTTGGTCACATTGTACATGAGGCCATGACACTCGGCATACCGCTCACAGACTTTTAATAGGTTGCGGAGAGCCCCAATTGATGGGCTCAGCAGCACCATGTCATCGGCATAACTTATATTATTTACAGCCACACCATCAATGTGACAGCCCGCATGCATGCTGCTGAGCTCACCAATCAGGTCGTCCATGTAAATATTGAAAAGAGTGGGTGAGGAAATCCCCCCTTGCCTCACACCACACTCCAGTCTGTACTCTTCAGATAAGCAATTTGCCCATTTCACAGCATTTAATTGATTACCATACCAGAATTTTAATATCTCCACAAGTTCTGTAGGTACATTTTGTTCACGCAGTTTATCCCACAGGACCCCATAACAAACTAGATCAAACGCTTTGGACAAATCTAAAAAGCAAGCGTAAACTGGTGTCCTACGATCCAAATAATACCTAACCGTGTGCTTCAAGCAAAGAATGGCACTCTCAGTTGATAAGCCCGGTTGGAAGCCGAATTGCGCGTGATGTAGATTTATCGTCTTTCTTAAATGTATATTAATAATATTATCCAGTACTTTAGCTAGGATCGTAGCCAGAGAGATGGGACGATAATTACTCTTATCACCTATATCTGCGGTTTTACATTTAACTATAGGTACCACTATTGTTCTCATGAGGTCCCGTGGAAGATACCTGTGACTAACACATAGGGAGAAAAACATGGCTAAAACCCTTGGCAAATGGCATCCCGCATGCCGAAGATGTTCAACACTCAGGCTGTCATGCCCAGGCGATTTACCTCGAGTCATGTTGTCAATAATACTCTTAACATCTTTTGTTTTTACTTGCATAATGGTATCAGTATCTATATCTGGCTGATAGCGTTTTGTCAATTCCAGAGAGTCAGGAGACACACGAGAGCTTACCTTAAAGTGATCTTTAAATATATTAGCTATCTTATTAGGATCTCTTTCAGCGTTAACACATTCAGCGAGATTCTGTTTTAAATTCATTTTATTTGTACACTGCCAGAATTTTTTGAAATCATGTTCTTTACAATGTGATGCTAATATGTCCATTTTAATTTGCTCGGCATGGTCTTGACACCACTTAAGGCGAGATTTAAAAATTTTCCTACTTATACACATGGCATCGTAAACACGGCCAGAAGACGGCTTACCATGCCACACCCAATTTAAATAACTAGTTTTAGCCTCTTCGTGTGCTTCCTTTACATGCTTGTTCCAGCCAGACACGGGTTTTTTACCATTATATTTACGATGCACAACAATATCATAACTTTCCATACTAGCCTCCTGCAGCGTTGTTATAATACTAGTATACATTTTATCTAAGATTTCATGGTGTTCTACATTATTACAATGTTTATCAGCGCACTGTTGGAATTCATTCGGAAAATCAATACTTTTAAAAACATTATTACAGATGTCATGGTACTTTTGGACCTGTGCTGGCGTCCTATATCCCCAAATTATTTTGTTTGTGATATAATTTGAAGTGACTTTTTTATGCCTTATCATCATCCTCCGAGCCTTTTCCCAACTATGTTGGGGTCGGCTTCCAGTCTAACCGGATTCAGCTGAGTACCAGTGCTTTACAAGAAGCGACTGCCTATCTGACCTCCTCAACCCAGTTACCCAGGCAACCCGATACCCCTTGGTTAGACTGGTGTCAGACTTACTGGCTTCTGACTACCCGTAACGACTGTCAAGGATGTTCAATGACAACCGGGACCTACAGTTTAACGTGCCATCCGAAACACTTATGCCTTACAATATTTACCTTTTTTATGCCTTACAATATTATAATTACACTCTATTTCTACAGGAAAATGATCTGACCAGAAAACATCATAATGTATTTTTATGTTAGATATAATTTTATAACCCATTTCAGTACTAATGCAATGATCAAGCCACCTACAAGAACCATGAGCGTCACTTATAAAAGTATAGTCATAAAAGTATAGTCACCTGCACTAAGACCGAGGCGCTCCGTGTCCGCACACACCCATCTTTGCTCACTACAAAAGTTTGTTAGTTCACTGAAGAAAAGGCCACCCGGGTGGGCATTAAAATCACCAAGCACGAGCACCGACTCGATACCACTGCTTTCCACTATTGCACTTATTTCGCTCAAGCATTCCGTGAACTCGATAAGATTATCACGTGACTCAACAGGCATATATATACAGAATATTAATACCGTGCATTCGTTATTCACCACTACCTTACATGCCGCTAACCGATCACTATTACAGTCCACGGGAGTAACAGATACAAAAGCACTTTTTCTCCATAATATTGCTAATCCGCCATAAGGTCTTCCTTTCAGACATCCTGCAGAAGTATCCACCGAAGATTTTCCAAAGTACGCATATTCCTCACTTATTGTCCCCAATAGTGGTATATCATGTGGAAGTAGCCATGTCTCTTGCAATGTTATTATATCTGCTTTGCCACAGAAAGACCTCACACATTCTATTGACCTCTTAAGGCCTTTACAATTAAATGACATAATTTTACTATGTTGTATGTCGTCCATTTATTTATTATTATTATAAATCGTGTCAGGGCGCTTATCCTCAGTTCGGTACTGATAATGTACAAACCGACGAAAAACTATCCCTTTAGGCCACATAGATTCATTTAAGAACAGATGTAACGTATAACTCGGTACAAAAAATTTATAAGCATTATATTTATTTTCGTTCTTGATAGACAATTTAGTCAGATTCACTTTTTCTCCAGTTTTCTTCAGAATATAAGTGATAATATCATCCATTGAGGTCTCTTTATGAACATTTGTTATATAAATAGGTAATCTTTTCTCCGCTGCCTTAAAATTTAATTCAGTATCTTTTGAGGCATTACCAACTTTTCCACTAAAATAATTCTTCCTTTTATGTCTCTGAACCACTCTCCACTCATTATTGTTATCCGGTTTGTTAGATTGCATTCCATTGTTTCGGCGCAAAACCTCGGCCATCGTTATTCCACTATTCGGGGACACGGTAATACAATCATTAACTTGTCGCTGCATCGGCGGCGGCGCAGGCGACGATGATTCATCGCTCGAGCTCAGCTGTTGTGGATCGGAAATGTGTTCACTTTGCTGTACGACACTCGAATTATGTCCCATCCCGTCAACATCATCTTTATGTGTACAGTTATCATCGCCAACTTTAGATATTGTGGATGATTGCAATAAGCATCCCGTTGATTCCTGTGTTTTACCGGTATCATAATTCAATATTAGCCCTACGGGCCCACTGTCAAGCTCACCTCCAGAAATATCAATATTCCGATACCCTCCTCTCTTTTTATTAATATTGCAATCGAAGTTGTTAACGATTGATGTTTGCTTGATATTATTAAGATCCATACGTAACTGATTTAGTTGTTCCATAGTAGCACAATCACGCTTAAGGGTTTGTATTTCGTTTTGCATCAGAATAATGTCCTTAAGCAGTCTCGTTGCGTCGATATGATCGAACGTAACTGGGGGTAAACGGTGCAATTCTCTCGCCACAAAAATTGGAATTTGATCAGGTTCTACTCTCTTTAATGTACTTATTATATCTTCAAGGTTACGTTGGCTTTTGCCGTCACCTTTTCGCGTAGTTTTCTTAACCGCTGAGATCGAATCAAATAACAAATTCTTGGCCGCAGCTATTTCTTTTTCCAAGAATGACGTAGCACACAGACGTATCATGCTTTCTTCATCCATCACGTCCATTTTAGATTGAATGAACGCTAACACCTCATTAATTACTATATTACAATGAACACATTTTACAGTATTTGTCGAATTAGACGACGACATTGTCGATCACTACGAACAATAACGGAGCGCGCGCGCGTACTTTACACCGTTGCGCGGTAGACTGATCCATAAAACGATATACGAGATAAATAAAACGTCTTGGTCAGGTTGGCATCTACACTGCGCCTCATGTACTTTTGTGAGTTTGAAGTAAACAGATTATATGTACAGTGTCATAAACGGACGAATTACAAGAAAAAGGTAATTCTGCATCCATAAATTCATACCTACTACTTTTATATTAGAACCTACCAACATAATTTATCATTCGAACATCTCAGGCAGTCGTTACAGGTAATGAGAATCCAGAAAGTCTAACAATCAGTCATACCAAGGTTTGTGGGTGTGGATTGCCCAGGTGACTGCGTTGAGGAGGTCAGATAGACAATCGCTCTATGTATCTGTACTGTCTGTATGAATGCTACACAGGTAGATTAACATATAACTGGAAGCCAACAACACCATAGTTGGAACTTTTTCCAATTATGTTGAGGTTGACTAGGGAGATGATGACCAACACAAAGACTCAAAAACTTACAAATTCATACGCAGCATACTCAAAACACAAAATTTTATAGGCCCAATTTGCTTGAATTTACTTAAATTGTACTCACTGATGCCAAAATGCTCGTTCCACATGGCATGTATGGCCAGCGATGAGGTCTGGTACATCTGCAGTAGCCTCGCATACGGCGCATTCACTACAAACTCCACGCTGGCTTCTAGAGACAGGTGCTTAGCGAGGTCCTTCAGGTTTTGTACGCGTTCCTCGTCTTCCGCGTTACGGCAGGACCCTACTAGGACTAGTTTGATCTGTGGAGGAATATGGTTCTTGTTAAGGTGGGAATAAAGTTTGAATTACAATGGGCGGTTTCTCCTGAACATTTTGGTATATCAAGTTGGGGGAAACTTGTTACTGTCTCATTGGGTGATGTTAAATTTATACTACTCTTCTTTGAGTGAAAAGAAATAGTTTTTTAGTACATGAATTTTTTAATACACTATAATACAAAAGTATGTACCTAGATAATTTCCCTTCTGCCATAACTTATTATTGCTTCTTTCTTAGTGGAAATTTTGCTACCGCATACCTTTGTAAACTACATTAATAGGTTTAATTTAACTATAGTAAAAAGGAGATCATGTACCCACCTTATTCCATAACATTTCGTTCTTAACAAGCAAGTTCCTGAGCTCATACATGGCTTGCAACATGAGCGGGTGATCCTTCTCCGGTCGGAACTGTGCAACTGACAGTATGCGGATGGGGTCCGACTCTTTCACTAGAGACCGCAGCTGTTTCAGCTCTGATACCTGGAATAAAGCGTAGTTTTGTAAATAAAACTCAGTTTCTTGCCAAGACTTTTATGATAAACTAGCTTTTGCCCGCGGCTTCGCTCCCGTCAACTGACTTCTCTACTTTACCCTATTTTTTTTTCATAAGAACCTTCTGCTGACAATAACAAACACAACAAAAAAAGAATTAGCCAAATTGGTCCAGGCGTTGTTGAGTTATGCGCTTACCAACACATTTTGCGATTCATTTTTATATTATAGAAGACAAGAAATTTGCTCTTTGGAAAAAATATTGATTCTGACATTTAAGAATTCCGAAATCGGTAATTATAGGGTTTCTATTCTATCGGTAGTCAGGCGTTAGGGATGTGCCCAATGTCAAAAAGAAAGATGTAATGTATAATTCTGTTGATGACCTAAATGTAGTTATGTTTTAATCAATTTTTTCTTGAAGACAGATTTCAGAAGTAAGTATAGTATTCTGCATCTGTTACCTCACAAGGCGGGTAGACGCGGAAGGTGTTGAGCGGACAGCACCACAGCTCGTTGAGATGGTCCTCCGTCCACGTGCCGTTCGCCATTACCACGTCTGCGCAACGACCCACCACGCCATACAACTGAATATATAAGGCATACATTTATTAAATAAAACATGAAAAGAACTTTAATTTAGGTGCGAGACACCAAGACAGTGAAAAAGAAAATGTGGCGCAAACTCCCACGCAAATGGTGGGTATTATAACCTATTATAGTAGGTTCTTGGACCTAGCTGAACTTACCCATCCGAATATCTTATAGTACAGCAGTTTCATCCACGTGAACAGCGGGTTTCTGGCAATAAGACTGTTGTTGTTGTAGGAGACGATGCGATGCTTCACGCGGCGCATCATTGCACCTGTGATGGTGGGGTAGTGCACATAGCATCCGACCGGACATTGCGCTAGGTAGCGGAATATTGGGAAAGTGAACGCGAAGCCTGTAGTGTCTATGTATATGTCTGAAAGAGAAAAAAGAAACATATTTACTAATTGTATATTAGACTCCAATTTTGTGTAGGAATTTGGGAAGTAAAAAAGCTTTTCTAGTGTTCTTAGTAAGAATTAGAGTTCAAGAATCAAGTATGAAACATTTCATGTAGGGCATGACATAAGATGCACAACACAACATAAGTTGCAGCACAGCAGATATCAACACAATTAATTTTGGAAAATTGAGATTTTTTTCCACATATTTGAAGGCAAGTCTGTTTTTTTTTATACTGTGTAATGTTCTGATATTCTTTTTGCCTTAGCAGAAATGAGAATGCTGAGATGGATGTGTGGTGTTACAAGAATGGATAAAGTGAGGAATGATTACATTAGAGGAAGTCTGAAAGTAGCGCCAGTTACAGAAAAGATGAGAAGTAGAAGATTGTCGTGGTATGGGTATGTAATGAGGAGGGATGATACGCATGCAACAAAGTGTGTGCTAGGTATGAATGTAGTATGAGTGAGTGTCAGTATGACGAGTGACAGGGGAAAATGGAAGAAAATGACATATTGCGCCGACCCTAAGAAAAATTTGGGAACAGGGCAGGAGAAAGAAGATTCTTTTTGCCTTTAAATACTCACCAGGATTCAACTTCATAAAAGCTTCCAAACCCAGAATCATGGAGCCCAAACTCTGCAGCAACAGCGTGAAGTACGGGTACGTCTTAGCCTCAATAGCTCGTCGCATGCTGAGCCGAATGAAGTTTATCTTTGTCTTGTCCACCTTCACGTTGAACTGGTTCTGGGCTCTGTCAATTATAGTCTGCGGCTCTGCTGTCTCTACTGTGTAGATGTGGATGTTTGAGTCTGGGTACCTGGGGAAAGTACATTCATATTACATATTTTGATGTAATTATAGAGATCAAATAGTGACACATATTGTTTTTTGATTTGGAATTAATTTAAAGATGGGAATATATTAAAGTTTAGTTCAGTTTAAGTAAGCTTATGGGTTTACAACTGACAATAGGATAAAGTAATTAAAATAAAGTATGATTGTCGAGGCAGGTCTGAGAAAGAAAGTTTTTAATTTGATTCTAATTCTGGGTGGGAACAAAGCTAAGATTCGGTACGGTGGCCAGACAATTTTATATCAGTTACTAAATTGAATTCAATATCATTATAAGGGAAAACACCTGTACAAAATTAGGATTTTTCACACAAGTAGCATTATTCTTTTAAAGGATTCATAGTTCATTTTGTTCACATATCTCAGTTAGCAAGGAATATAGTACTTTGAACTACTTGTAATTCAATCAGCATCAGCATTCATTTCATTGATGACTAATGAACTATGTCGTATGATCTTGCATCATCCTCACATTAAATTAGTTATTTCTTACAGTTGCACTAATGTCTGGGAACTACATTTTATCTAGCCAACCTATGTTTAGAATTCTTTCTAACTTTAAACCAAATTGTCTTTGACTAGTGCGCTCAGCAACATTAAGATTATGACTCTATATTTATATAAGGAAATCTATGTAGGAAGTAATATACATACCTGGCCAATACAGCCTTAATAGCCACCCACAACACTCTCTCGCCGCCTCCCCCAGCATTGCAGTATGGATGGAAAAAGGCCACATTAGCCCCGTCTCTCTTACGACGCGTCAGCTTCCGCTCCTTGATCCTCATATACCATGACGCGAAGATGAAGGCGAAAGGCACTAGCACGAAGGTTATAAAGATCAGGAAGCCGATGAATATTAGCGGTAGAACTATTAAGGAACTGGAAATAATACAACACTGTTTGTACATCACGATTATTTGTGTGAGATGGCCTGAGCTCTGCAGTGGGGATCATGTTACGAGTATAACGTGTGTTTTACGTGAAGTTAGTGTACTGGTAGGTAATATATAGGTATTTATCGTTGTTCAGTCTTTAATTTAATAGAGTAACATTGTAGTATGAAGAGATAATGTAATGTTACGTACGTGTTTTTATAAATATAGTGTACTATAAAGTTACATCGTAATTCCAATTAGTTTGCATGGCAAAGAGAGATTTTATACTTAAAAACTTTGTGAATATAATATTAAAAAGATGTTTATAAATCGGAAAAAATAATGTCGGAAAAACAATAATAAAAAAAAACTTACATGAATAAAAGTAGCATTGTATCTGTTGTTGTAGGGAACTACACTTAATAGGGTTTTACATTAAGGATATTTAATGTACTTTGCGTTGTGCAAACGCATCTGGATATGTTTTAGAACTATATTAAATAATATCAACAAGAGCTATAGAAAGAACATAACCTCGCAACGTAAACATTCTTGTTGGCAGGTAGCCATAGACTATAGAACAGTGGTTCCCAAACCTATTTTGTCTACTGCCCACTTTGAGAATAAATATTTTTTTAGCGCCCCCCTTTTTTGGGGTTCCGTACGCAAAGGGTAAAACGGGACCCTATTGTTTTCGCCCATGAACGGTTCATGTTAGAGAGTTGAAATTTTCACAGATTAGATTTTTTGATATTTCTGTTGCCGCTATAACAACAAATACTGAAAACTAGAATAAAATAAATATTTTGGGGGGCTCCCATACAACAAACATGTTTTTTTTTGCTCCTTTTTGCTCTGGTACGGAACCCTTCGTGTGCGAGTTCGACTCGCATTAGGTCGGTTTTTCACCTATTTAAAAACCACTATAACTTCTTCGAAAGTGTGTCTGTTGCCTTTTTATTTGTTTGTTTGTGTCTACTTTAATTACGAAACGAAGCGACAGACATTGATATGATTTTATTTTTTTCTATATTCAATAAAATAGGACAGATATATGAACTACGCGGAGAGAAATATAGAACCGAGTTTGAGCAATCTTTTAATTCATATTACTTAGTTGATGTTCACAATTTGTTGTTGAGAGTCGAAAGCTCATGCAGTCGTTGTCTAAGAGGTCTCCTAGCTAAATAAAATTACAAATCACCTCCCAGGCCTCTACACAACGCCCCCATTTTCTTTCTGGGTCTCTTACCGCCCCCCTTGAGACCTGCAGCGCCCACAAGGGGGCGTTATCGCCCACTTTGGGAAACACTGCTATAGAAGATAGCGTAGAGCTGTGTGTGGTCCAGTGATGTTGCGACACCTAGCACGTGTTCCATAGACACGAATATTACACCTACTCCTTTTCCTCTACCTTTTCAAAAGAAATCTTCATCATTTTAAATTGGCTAAAGTTCTCGCAAAAAATAATGGCAGGCCGCAAAATAATTAATAGCATAAGTAAGAACGCGCATATAATCCATACCCAGGTGCGCTCGCATTCGAAGATGTTATTGGGGAGTCGTGACAAAAATATTACAGTATTTCGAACTATGACGTACAATAGGTCGTGAAGTACTTAATGGGGCCATAATGGGGCTGACTCAGCAATTGAAAAAGGCTGTGTGCATATCCATCCGGTATGGCTGAGAATTTGAACATGGAGACTATTTAAGGGGATACATAGGGTAAATACGGAAAGCTTCAGAAAATGGGTAAACCGGGAAGGTATAAAAATAAATAAATAAGGGAGTACTCAATCAGTACAAAGTGTTAGTATATAACGCACTAGTGAGATCCATAAAGGGTTACATCGGGGAGTATATATACGAGAACCTGAAATACAGAAATTAATGTGATAATTCACAAATATATTCAGCTTGTAGGCATGCCCTCAGTGGCCACTACTACAGATCCGTCACTATAAAGTCAGTAGTGGATTACTTTACGTATTTATTATGCAATGCACAGAAATGTACCATTACTTTTGGGGAAAATAAAACAGACATTTCTAAATTAAATAACATTTATTCTTATTTCCACAATTTAAAGTCACTAATTTCATAATTACATACATCATTAAGTCAAAGTCACACAATCAATATTCAACAAAATAAAATTTTACAAAACCTTTTTGTATATTTAACATTATAATGGAAAGGATAGCAGTTAATTCAAACTCACTCTATTCTCTTTCTCTATATGTATTGAAAAGTGCTTTAAACTTTTCTTCTCATATGGACAAATATAAATTACTATTTGAAATCCACAATTTCAGTAAAAAAGTCCTTTTGCTCGAACTTCAAGGCTCTAAACGTCCATATAAAATCGGTTTAGGCGGTTAGTGATAATTTTTTTTTATTTTTATACATGTCAAACTTAATAGCAGGTCGTTCCACAGAAACCATATTTAGATTTCACATCACCGTGCCTGGAAAGCGCCTGAGGCAGAGGTGGGGTCCACACGTACGTACATGTACTCTGAAGTTAGATGCGGGCCGCCATTATGTTTGGCGAGCACACAAAAAACTCTAAAAACTCTATTACTTATTAAATCACAGTTAACAGTAGACAAATTATTAAGAGTGTCAATTCTACGTATGTTCATCGGGCGGGTGGTCTTGTTCATCCGTCACTTCGGCCGCTAAGTCTGCAAACTTGGCCACGTAGTCCACGCTGGATTCCGCCATTAATGATTGGAGATGAGAGTCCACCTGAAATATTAAGAAATAAAAGTTTATATGTATTTCAATCATTATTTTAGAAATCATTGATGGTTTCTGGATGTGGCATAATGCGCTTAATGCTCCAGCCGTCGCTACAATGTCAAAGTCAAAAGGTTTTATTTTATATATTAGACCTTTTAGACATGTACTTAAGAAAGGTCAGCTAGATCATTAAAAATGTAAAATTGGTGTACCTAATAAAGAACATCTATGTGTCGCAGGCGAACATCGGGATGGCACTATCGTCCGACATCAGCTAGGGTAATCGAGCAAAGAGATAACTCAAACAAACTCAAAACTCAAACGTTTATTCAAATTAGTCAGAACAAAAGACAGCCCCCAAAACGCCCGCCCTTCGCCACTTCCTATGTGTTTTGGCTGGGGAGAAGAAGTGGCGGAACAAACTCCCCAGCAACACATGTCTGTCTGTTAGGTTAGAAGAACCATTACAATACAAAAATCACAAGACTTTACAATAACACTAGGTACACTACACGTAACGAAAGGCAGTTTCGAGAGGTGTGCGACACGACGACTCAACGAAGTCTCGACCAAGACTGAGCTCCGCGGACGCCACGCTGACCGCCACGCTGACCGACACGCTGACCGCCACGCTGACCGACACGCTGACCGCCACGCTGACCGACACGCTGACCGCCACGCTGACCGACACGCTGACCGCCACGACTCCGCCAAGCGCGCCAAAATGTTGTTTCACCGGAAACGCCACCAGAGGGCGCGCTTGCGTGACGTTTAGTGTCCGTACTAATGACAGTCTCCGACATATGTATCTATTTAGGTGCACGGATCCAAAGAGTGGATCTAATGGGAACCAATAAACTATTATTTATCTCGTGCATCTCAATGCACGCAAATGCCGGTACTGCTCGTGATCTCCCATCGATGCTGTCAGATTGCCGTCCCATCGGACTATGAGAGTGAAGGAACAGTGAGTGCACCTGTGTCTGCACTATAATATGACCTGCGCAGCTGGCTGATGTCCTTATATGAGAACAGCCGCCGAGGTCGATAATCGGCCAGGTCGTCACTGTATACCTGTGGACGTCCCTTCAGGTGTCCGAGGAAGCTAGGAACTCGGCTATATGAGAACAATCGCCCTGGCCGATGATCAGCCAGGTCGTCGCTCTATATCTGTGGTCTACCCTCCAGGTGGCCGAGGAAGTTAGGAACTCCGCTATATGAGAACAGCCACCGTGGCCGATGATCAGCCGGGTCGTGACTGCATACCTGTGGTCTACCCTCCAGGTGTCCGAGGAAGCTGCTGAGCGAGAAGTCGTGCACGGCGCCGTCCAGCCAGCCGTCCGCGTCGTGCAGCAGCCGCGACGGCGACAGGGACATCGACTCCGATGATAGGAACTCCGCTGTACGACAAATAACATGCACCTTAGTATTAAGTTCTCGCCAAAACTTTTTGTCGTTACGTAACATTGCGCAGAAACCACTTAGAACAAAATGAGGAGCGGACATGTCAAAATGGTATAATCTGCTAAAGAAAGTAGCGCATCAAAATGCGGGTGTTCGGGGGATGAGTAACGTTATTCCCGCCCTCATCACTCACTTCTTTGGGGTGCCCATTTTTTTTAACCAAATCACCAATCCATCAAGACCAATCTGTGACAGATTTGTCAAGGAACCTGAACGCCTCGTTAGTTCATTAGGAACTGGATCGTTTTGATAATACCCACTGTATGTCAATAACTTACTAGAAGGCATATTATGAGAAGTAAAAAAAAGTCATTAAGTAACTTTGCCGCACTGAATTTAGCTATGAGTGACTTTATGACTTTCTAAATATTTGAAAACAGTATATAGCTAGTAATATAACTCTCACGCGGCACGTGTGCAGCGTCGGGCGCGGTATCGTCGCGTTCGCTTGCGGGCTCGCTCTTGGTGACGTCATCCTTGCCGTCGGTTTCTGACTTCACGCCGTTGCCGTTCGCTTTTGACTCCTCGGTAGATTCCTCTTCTTCTGTGAAGATCATATTCGTATGTGAGGAATAAAGTACTGAATATCTTGTTTTATATAACTTTAACTACTAAGGACTAAAGTTTGTAATAGTATCTACTGACAATCACTCAGTACAGATGCCTGCATGTCAACCTATCTCAATCTGTCAAATTTCTTCAATAGATTTTCAACCTTATCACAATAGCGAAAGGTTAATATTCGATTGGTAAAAACAGATTCGGGTAGGTTGACCCGCAGGCGTCTCTACAATATCAAAAATTACTTTCTAAGGGTGCTCACTTATAAGGAAACAGGGGCCCGATTCTCCTAATTTTACTTAAGCGACCTTCGATTGACGTTCGACTCGATTCGACTGAGATCCAATCCCGACTCGATTACGATGGAAGCGTATGTGGCATTCCGCTATTTTTTCTTTGAAATAAGCCTTTTTATCCTTTTCTGTCATTCAATAATGAATCATTTTGTCTGCAAATGATTTACGATTGCAAAATGATTGTACAGCAAACTACCGTATAGACCAAAATCATCAAAATAGCAGACCAATCGCACACCAATCAAATGTCAATCGAATACGATTGGTCTTTTATTAGTAGCAGAATGCCCGATATGGTTAAAACTGCTATTACGATCATATTGCGATTCGATTTCTATTCGATTTTGACATTATTAACTTAGGAGAATCGGGGCCCAGGTAAGTTGAAACAGGTAAACAACCTGTTTCTTTTTATAAGTGAGTGAATATGATTATATTGAAATATTATACCTGCGCTGATCGGTACCTACCCGTACAGGTTTGTCTGTACCGGAAACCTGTTTCTTTATGTAAGCACCCTAACTGCTACATGCGGGTCTTTAACTTCTCTTCACTTCCGTTTCTTAGAACGATATTTTTGACATTGTCCTTATATTAATGTCAGTTTACATAAGTAACTTCTCAATTAAAACTATAAAAATGGAAGATCTAAATTAAAATTGAAAAATTCTATGTAGTGAGAGATATATAAAAGTGGACTTACTAATAACAATAGTGTTGACCGGCGTCTGGTTGATGGGTATGCGTCGCTCGCCGTCGTGGAAGTAGAACTGGCCGTTCGACTCGCTCAGCACGTACACTATCGACAGGCTGCTGTATGTATGAAAATAAACGATTAGTTATCAACCAATATGTGGTACATAATCTCTTGAAGTCGTGGTGGCCTAGTGGGCGCGGGTACGATTCCAAGTCAGGCAAGTACCAATGCAACTTTTCTAAGTTTGTATGTTCTTTCTAAGTATATATACCTTAGACACCAATGACTGTGTTTCGGATGGTTCGTTAAACTGTAGGTCCCGGCTGTCATTGAACATCCTTGGCAGTCGTTACGGGTAGTCAGAAGCCAGTAAGTCTGACACCAGTCTCACCAAGGGGTATAGGGTTGCCCGGGTAACTGGGTTGAGGAGGTCAGATAGGGCAGTCGCTCCTTGTAAAGCACTGGTACTCAGCTACATCCGGTTAGACCGGAAGCCGACCCCAATATAGTTTGGGAAAAAGGCTCGGAGGAAGAAGATGTGTACATAATCCATTATGTAAATACTCGCTGTTTCCCGCGGCTTCACTCGCAGCTCGGGGGAAGAAATATAGCTTACATTACCCAGCGACAGTGAAGTTTCCCAATAGTGAAAGAAATTTCAAATACATTCAGTATATCGACGCGCATAACGTACAATACTTTCCTCTTTATGATATTAGTGTTACACAATCTATACTAATATTATAAAGAGGAAAACTTTGTTTGTTTGTTTGGTTGTAATGGATAAACTCAAAAACTACTGGACCGTTTTTAAAAATTCTTTCACCATTCGAAAGCTACATTATTGACGAGTAACATAGGCTATATTTTATCCCGGTACGGGCAGTAGTTACCACGGGACGCGGGTAAAACCGCGGGAAAACGGCTAGTACATTATATACTGTTAGCTTCCGCCAGCGGTTTCACCCGCGTTCCTACTTCACGCACCCGAAAAATATACCCTGTAGCCTTCCTCGCTAACTAAGTTATCTAACACTGAAATAATTTTTCAAATCGACCAGTAAAGGAAACTACAATTCAGCGGTACCTACATTTTATATGGGTGTGGGAAATAACTCCCATATAGTATGACGGTGGATTCGCCACTGTCAGAAGCCAGAAGCTAGTTTAATAAGCTGCACTTACTCCGTGGATGCCGTGAGCGGTGGCTTGGGCAGTATACGCGGCGGCGGCGGCGGAGACGTCGGCACTGACTTCACTGGCATGTTGGATACCCCTACACACAAAGAGAATATTCTAGAATTTTATTATTACATTTGTGCATAGAGTTCATATTAGGTGTGAGTTATGAAATGCTCGTGGCTAAGTCAAAGCCGTGCAGATAGAACGATTATAAGGTTAAACAAAGCTTGGTGCAGTCGATCTTTGAATGGATGAACATCTTATAATGACGAGTTCTTCCGTGTTTCGGAAAGCACGAATAACTGTAGGACCCAGCTATCATTTGAACACCTTTAGCAGTTGTTATGGGTAGTCTGAACACCAGTCTTACCACGGGAGTATCGGGTTGCCCGGGTTATTGTGTTGTGAAGGTCAGATAGGAGTTTGCTCCATGTGTTTGTATTTTTCGGTGTTTACTATTGATATTATATACAATTATAAATTATATTAATAAGGAAATTGTAATAGACAGTTGTGTTGCTGGGAAGTTTGTTCTTCACCTCTTCTTATTCCAGCCGTAACACTAGGAAGTGATGAAATGTCTGTCCTTTATGTAATTTTTGACGTTAAAAAGTGCTAATATAATTAGCCTTCTTTAATAAACGACTTTGACTTTGGCACACTGGTTCTCAGCTGCATTCGCTTAGTTAGTCGATCCCAACATAGGGAAAAGGCTAGGCACTTTATAATACGTACCGGTGGTATGCGGCAGCTTGGGCAGCAGCGGCAGCAGGCGCTGCACCACGACGCGGCGGTCGGGCAGGCGCGGCCGCCCGCGACGCCAGCGCGGGAGGCCTTCTAGCTGCATCTCACGCTTCTTTACCTAACCATATAATAGAAAGCATGTTAAAAAGGCGTCGGCCTCTAAAAAAAGGCTAAGTGCGAGTCGGACTCGCGCAGGAAGGGTTCCGTAACATTATTTAAAATGAGCAAAAAATCACGTTTGTTATTTGCCCCCGAAAATATTTATTTAATTCTACTTTTCAGTATTTATTGCTATAGCGGCAACAGAAATACATCATCTGTGAAAATTTCAACTCTCTAACTAGCACGATTCATGAGATACAGCCTGGTGTCAGACGGACAAACAGAGGAGCGAAAACAATAGGGTCCCGTTTTACCGTTTGGGTACGGAACCCTAAAAACTACGTTTTTAAATCACACACCTACTCGCAGTGTAAGAGAGAAAACAAATCAGTCATAAACAAATAAAATATTTCATTACGGTCATTTTCCGATAATTTATGACCAAGTCTGCAGCGACCGAAAAAGATTACTATATTCCTTCTCAAAATAGAAAATCCGTGTAAAAATTTGTAAAGAGTTGAAGTGTTTAATAGGTTACCTCGCTGTCAGGCCGGGGCGCGATGGGCGTGGGCTGGCGGAACACGGCGCTAACCTCCTCTTGCCGAGCCGCCGCCGTGCAGAACTGTGGCTTCTAAAACAAAATGAATAGAATAGAATAGAATAGAATATTCTTTATTGTACACCAAAATAAACAGAAAAGGACATTACAAAAAAAATACGTGAAATACATTTAGAGAAAAGATTGCCTGAAAGATGACATAAATAAGAAGGAAGGAATGTCAGTATGACAAGTCAAAGTTGTATTACCCCAAATAAAATTGGGAAGAAAGCCGGGATGAAGAAGAAGAAGAAAGAATGTCAAAAATGTCAGAAGTACAAAATGAAACATGTGTATGCTTGCGAAACTTGCCATCTTAAAATCAGTAATTCCGAATCCATTTTCTTTGCCGATTGATTCGATATTACAAATCGTTATTTCAACAATATACGCGTTATAACTTGCACCATGTTAAAAGAAAAAATTCTAGTTACCTGTACTGGTTGTTTCCTATCGTGTGAACAAACGTGAATATTCTTGCACACACAGCGGCCGCCGGGCGGCGCTGCACTCGCGCCCACGTGCGGGTTGCCCACTAGCGCTAGTAACCGCTTCAGTCTGCAAACAACATATGATATAGATGTCACAATACAAAAATTG
Source organism: Helicoverpa zea (assembly GCF_022581195.2). NCBI lineage: Eukaryota > Metazoa > Arthropoda > Insecta > Lepidoptera > Noctuidae > Helicoverpa > Helicoverpa zea. The sequence goes on along the minus strand of NC_061464.1, from coordinate 12,248,075 downwards.
AAGGTCTTAACGCCACAAACGCAAAAAAAAAAAATGTAAAATAATCAAAAGTCGAACTTTAATAAAGAGAACCGTATTTTTCTTAGGTTTGCTTTTCTGTCTTTTTTTTGGATATTCGCAAAGAACAACACTCTATTTTTTTCTGTTTTTACATAGGTGCCTCTATATACTTACCTCTAGATACATTCTTCAAAACAGAGTCAGTTTAGAATGATTTTCCTTATACAACATGTAACTTAATTAACGCACATCCTGAAATTAGTTTGTTCAGAATCGTTTACTGAATCGATTTATATCATTTTTAATATAGGTAATTTTTTATCCCAAAAATAATTAAAACTACGGTAATTATTGTCATATTAACCCTGTACAGTCAAAACAAATTCAAATAGACCGTAACTCAAAGTAATAAAACTTCGTGTATTGTCGGCTTTTTCCGTAGTTTGGTTATGTTGTGTCGAGTCGAGCGGCGCGCGGCGCGATATTTGCGTGCGTAGTAGTATGACCAAAAAGTTCTCCAAGAATTGGTATAACTAATTTAGTAAATAACAATGCATATTCATGTTAAATTAAAAATTCAGTGTATGTATTATGATTATAACATAATATTCTAATTGGGGTGTTTGAGGGTGTGCGTTAATTACGTTACATGTTGTATATCAAAAGATAAACTGCCGATCAAGGTGCTCAAAAACCTGCCTTCACTAACCACGTTATATCGCAATTAATTACTCTCCTGCCTCTTTAACATGCTATTTACTATTTACACCTTAAAATCCGACGCTTATTATATAATTTTCAATTTTGTATTTGTCATACATACCTATCACTCATTACAGCGAACCCAGTCTGAGGAGGCGGCGCTTGCGGCCTATTGATAAGCTTGCTGACCAACTTGAACGTGCCACTGTTGGCCGACGCCTTATGTTCCGGAGACGCCAACTGTTCACCTGACCATACATACATAGAACACACTTTTACTACGCAAAAATATATATATTTTAGAATGTCTTATATACTGTGTGAATCAGATGATTGAACAGTGCAAAATTTTTGTGATGGTGTTTTTTTATGGTATTGGCGTGGTGAAATTCGACACTGATTTTCGTCATGCATGATGCAACATAGGTTACAAGGATTATCATCATATTTTTGTTTATGTATTGTTTTGTTGTTATATAAGCCAGGAAAAGCTCAAGGTTTGCAAAGAGCAATGGTGCGTAGTATTTTAGGCATCAAACGGACAGACCGAGTACGCAATACCGTCACACGCTCCAAAACAGGATCGAGAGGGGAGGCCTTTGCCCAGCAGTGGGACAATAAAGGCTAAGAAGAAAAAAAGCCAGGAAAAGGGTAAGGTATGGTGAGTAAAAAGGATTTTATTCGTTCTGTTATAGTTCGGCCATTCAGAGAATGCGTTCCTGACACGTCGCGATTGAACTGACGACGTAACTTTGCAATGGCGTTGCAGTTACGATAAAAATATTTTTGCTGGTTGTTTACCGTTTTAACAATTGAGGAGCATTAAAACAACATTATTATATCAATAATCAATGAATGTAGTTACGTCGTCAGTTCAATCGCGACGTGTCAGGAACGCATTCTCTGAATGGCCGAACTATAATTCATATTTGGACTAAATCTTTCTTGTTTTCAACTTTTAAATCTGTAAAGGATTTCTGCAGCTTTATTTTTGATGTGAAAGTGATTGAATTTAAAGCTCGTAAGTGACAAGTTAGCAAAATTATGAATGTGTGATAGGAAAGACCAAGAAAGCAGTGAATGAATTGCAGGGAAGGCTATACATATTAAGTCGTCAGATTATTACACATACATGAGAGTGTAATGGATAGGAAAAAATGAGCCTTCAACAATGAATACATATGAATGAGATGACGACAAACAGACATACAAAACAAAAAATTAAAAAACTTACACTTTCTCTCATCCCCGGACATGCCATCATTACTATCCTGACTATAAGTATTCTTCGGCGACAGAATATCATTGTCGCTTTCCCTCGCTCGCTCCTTCTCGTCTTCCACAGAACTGTCGGCCCCTTTGTCGTACTTGTCGGATTTGTCGGACTTGTCGCGTTTGTCGGACGTCGCTGTGGGCGGGGTGGCGGATTTCTGCGGCTGTGGGAGTGGCGGAGTGGGTTCCGCCCACCAGTAGTCTAATTCGAGCTTTGATCGGGAACCGAACTGGAATAACGGTTATTGGTTATTTAAATATTTCCATTACCAGTATCTTAACAGTATTACGTTAGTTAATTTTCGGAAAAATACTTGTTTATGACGCCTTTCGGATTGCAATTCACTTCTGAACTTTCATAACTCAGTTGAAAAATTAATAAATATTGAAAATTCACCACTAGCAGTCTCATGTAATATTTTTCGTTCCAAAATAGCTGTTTCTTCTGCCCATTTCGAATAAAAAAATCGATTGTGACAATAAAAAAATAATCCAGCTACCCTTAAAACTTAAAACTCACCATCAAATACAAATCTCCAATAGTCAGATCCCCTGCATCATATATACTCCAGCCCTTCCTGATCTGCCTCAATGCCAGGTCCACATCAATATCAGGCTTAGCCTCCTCCTCAACCTTGGGCGGTTCCTGAGGAGGTTCTTCCACCTTCGGCTCTTCAGCGTCTTTATCCATAACCAGGGTGTAAATACTACCCCCACGCTTCTTTGGTCGTATACGGAATTTAACCTGCACAAAATGTTATTTGAAGATTATAATTTCGGCAACAATGACTTGTAAAATATGTACATCAATTTGGAGAAATTAGTTAGTAACAAAAATTTTACTAAGAATAATTTTAGTCGAAAACAATACCTACTAAGATAAAATTATAAAACATTGTTTGAAGAGCGTCAATATTATTAATGTCTACAGTACCTTCAAATTCTTAAACTTAGTATCCTTAGCAGTTTTATCCTTCCCATCACTCTCATTATCCGTGTCACTCTTGTTATATTTCTCATCGTCTTCCATTTCCGAAAAGCTGTCCTTCTCTCTTTCTGACATGTCCTTATCTCTTTCAGCCAAATCTTTATCTCTTTCTGATACATCTTTGTCTCTGTCGGGTAAGTAGGCGGGGTCATCCTCAATAATTTCTCTTTCTTTTTCATCTTCTGTGCTTGGTTTCTCCTCGTCTTCTTGTGGTATTTTGTAATTAGCCATGAGCTCTATGCCGTCTATGGCCGTCTCTTCAATGTTAATCAGTTTGTCTTGGTCGTCCATTTTGAATTTCTTTTGTTCTTCCTTGTCTTTGTCTGTCGTGCTGTCTTTGCGTTGACGCTTTGGTGTTCGGATTTTGGCTGAAAAACAAATTTTCCTATTTCAAATAAGTCGTTGCAGGTTATTAGGAAGCAGCAAGAAACTCCATCGATAATGAAAGTCACAAAAAGTCCACAATAAATGCTTATAACTTTATCTTTGTAGGTAATGAAATACTTATATAACTCACCTCCGCCATCTTTGTCGCGCTGCGTGCCCATCCGCTCGAGATATGATGAGAAGCATATCTTCTGGCTGGACAGCTGTTCGCTGGGCGAGACCACGGGCAGGTGGATGTCGGCCCCGGGCCGCGGCCCTACGTGAAGGGCTAGCTTCTTCGGCGCTTTCAGTTCTAGGGGAATTTGTACGTCTATAAATACTTATGGCACTGGTGCAGGCCTGTGTTTAGTGGAAGTATGTGTTTGATACGTATATATTCGTTTATTATAATCGTTTATTATAATGCAATCGTATACAATTTATTGAGACAAATAAAAACGAAAAGAAAAATTTTCTTCCATGACAAATTGATGACAGAATGTGACAGCCAAAGTCCCGCGGCGCACGCAGCACGTTGCAGGTTTACATGCCGTCGTTTACATGGCGACAACATGGCCCCGGCCTTGGAAACAGCCGGTTCCAACATTTTCAACATTTCGGATTAGCAGACACATCGTCTGCTATGGTGACACTGGCAGGGGGCATATTTTCGAGAATGCCCTACGTGTGATGCCCGATGACGTCAGTAGGTCGGCCACCCTTGAGATACCATCGGTTCCAGGATACATTCGTATGATTCTCCCTAACTTCCATTTTAGTGGCGGCAGGTTGTCGTCTTTTATCAAAGCCAGTTGATTGATCGCGAGAGAATCTTGACGAGTTTTCCACTTAGTGCGCGTCTGCAACTCCGCCACATATTCCTTCGCCCATCGTTTCCAGAACGTTTGCCTCATCTGCTCAATAACGTCGTAGCGCATTAACCGATGAGTCGATATTTCAGTCAGATTTCTGCAGGCTGGAGCAGTCAATGGCCGGCCGATAAGGAAATGGGCTGGTGTGAGGGGTTGGAGGTCGTTAGGATCAGTGGACAGGGCGGTTAAGGGTCGGGAATTGAGGATGGCTTCAATTTGTGCCAATACCGTACTGAGTTCCTCGTAAGTGAGATTAGCTGAACCGATTACGCGTCGCAGGTGGTGCTTACACGATTTCACCCCTGCCTCCCACAAACCGCCAAAGTGAGGAGCATACGGAGGAATGAAACTAAATTTAATGTTGTTATTTGAAGTAAAATCATCAATATCGCTACTGTTACTTTCAATGAATGAAACAAATTCTCGTTCAGCACCTACAAAATTTGTTGCGTTATCCGACATAATTTCAGCTGGTTTACCCCTACGGGATATAAAACGTTTCAAAGCAAGTATATAATCTTTCGTTGATAGACTTGTAACTAGTTCAAGATGAATGGAACGGGTACATAAACAACAAACAAGCAAATGTAACTTTTAGTGAGACTTGCACCCCTCCCTCTTCGATTCAATATCATCACTGGACCCGCATAGTCTACCCCACAACGCATAAAGGGGAACCCAGCTTCCAGGCGTTCAGCGGGTAAATTACCCATGAGAGGCTGTACAATTTTTCCCTTAAGTCGCGTGCAAGTGACACAATCGTGGACAGTTTTCCTAGCTAGGTTTCTCCCACCAAGTTGCCACCAAGTCTCACGCACAGAAGCCAAGAGTTGCTGAGGCCCACAATGCAATAACTGTTTATGTTCATGCGCAAATATCAACATAGTCAGTCTATGTTTACTACACAACAGAATAGGATGTTTCTGTTGTTATCGAAAGAATTATAATTACATAGGCTGACATTCGACGCAGCCGATTGAATGAAGAAAATCTATTAAAATCTACTAAACAATCACTATTCTGATTACTACACACCATACTCGCATGTTGAACCTTCAATTCGGGCAATTTTTCATTATCTATGAAAAATAACATTATTTGACCATTCAATGTCATGGCTCTGTAAAAAGGCTGGCCCGTGCCACCACAGATCATTGTCTTCGACACAATATCTGCAGCATTATCTGTGCCTTGAATATGCAACCAAATCGCGTCACCCGGTAAGGACGTTTATTTGGGACACTCGATTTGGACAAACGTTTTTAAATTATAATAAGGCATTCTAATCCAGCCCAATCGATTTCACAAAGCCATAACACGTCAGCACTGGCAAGATATTTATACCGTAGGAAACGAAGTAAAATAGAAAAGATGTCGTTTTGGAGAGGAGGCCTATCATCTGTATGTCATTTAACGAATTATTAGAGGTGGTTGCGGCACTAGCATCAAACACTACACGAAGTTTCGTTGTAGTGCTGTGCTCGCGGAATACCCCATGATGTGGTAGGAAATAATGCGGCCATGCCTACTCGTTTATTTCAGACATATGCCCTAGGTCATTATATAACTTTATTCGTAGAAAGTCACTGTATAACCTTTTATACCTACGAAGTGTATTAATCTAATTTCCGCTATAATGACACGAAGCGTGATTTTGCCCTCTCGTATGAATCACCAAGAACATCAGCTGATTCCTTCAATGGTATTCGAACTGAGAACCTGCCACTATTATCTCGTGTAGTGGTTTTAATAAAATATTCCTCACACTGACGTTCTTCTTCGGTTAATACCGAACCCGAATTTACACCTTCTTCTTTTACGTAAGTGTGTATCAACATTCGACTGTTGTGTAAAATGACAATGAACCTTATTAGCGCGTAAATTGGTTGTAAATATAGGACCTGAAATTAGCCAACCCACCTTAGAGTTTTGTAGGTATGGACCGTTTGATAATCGAATTCTATCCGCTTCCAATAAATCCCCATAAACGTCAGCACCAATCAGCAAATCGATTTCTGATGGGATGTTGAACGTGGGGTCCGCGAGACATACGTTGTCCGGGATGAGGAGTGTGTCGTAATAAATATGAGATGCCGGCAAATTCGTTGTAATGCTCGGCAAAACATAACATTGCAATTGAATGTTAAAGTTACTCGTTTTTGATCGCATGGTAATATCGCATAATTTATTACAGTGTGAAACCGACTTTCCCACACCTGCAATTTGTATAGTGGACTGTATTAATGATACGTTTAAACGTTGGCAGAGCCTTTCCGAAATGAAAGAATTCTGACTACCACCGTCTATCAATGCGCGAGCCGTATAGTATTTGTTATCACTACCAAGAACCTCAACTATCGCGGTCGACAATAACACTTGTGGTACTGAGACACAAGACGCATTTTCGATTGGCGAGGCACTGGTGTTGTCTACAAAATTCAAAGCACATGAAACGACAGAAACCGGCTCCCTATCAACACTCGCCGTTGAAGCTGCCGGTACCGATGCAATAACATGGCTTTTATCCTTGTGTAATAAAGTATTGTGTTTGTCCTTGCATTGCTTGCATGGCCCAAACAAACACTCTGATATTGTGTGACCTGTTCGTAAACAATTACGACACAAATCCCTCGTATTATCAACAAATTTAATTCTGTCAGAAACTGTTAAATTAAGGAATTTAAAACATATAAACAATGCGTGCTTTTCACCGCACATAACACAAACATTCTTCGATTTTTCGGGTTTAATCGTATTGTTATTGTTACGCGTGGACACAAAACTATGTAACTGCGGTGTATGAGCGGCACTAGTATGTTTTTTGACCTCAGACGTATTACTAGGCTTGTTATTCGTATTTCGAGTATGATTGTTATGAATCATGTCCAACATGTCAGCCCGATTACGTAAGAAATTCAATAAATCATCTAATTTTATTTTAGTTTTATTAAAATCCGATGATATTGTGCCCTTAAAGTTCTCCCATTCACGCTCAGTAGCTGAATCGAGTTTCGATACAATAATATAAATAACTAAAGTATCCCAGGTGTCCGTCGGTTCGTCCAGAGATTTGAGCGCTCGCAAGTTGCGTAAAACTAAATCGATTAGTTTCCTAATTAGCGAAGGAGATTCTTTGTTGATAGATTGTGCAGTAAACAAAGATTTGACATGGTTGTGAATAAGCAATCGGTTATTATGGTACCTATTTTCCAAAAGCTCCCATGCGTGAGTATAATTGGCTGCAGTGAACTCCAATGCACTTATTATTTGGAGTGCGGAACCCGTAAGCGAAGACTTTAGGTAATGGAACTTCTGAATTGAATCTAAATCGGTCCGCTTATGTATCATAGATAAATATGAATTTTTATACTCGAGCCAGTGATCATACGAACCGTCGAATGAGGGGAGGATAATTTGAGGTAGTTTAATTGAACTTTTATTTGGCATAGACTGTAAATTATCGCATTTACCTGAAACTTTTGCAACATCGGTTAAACATTTGGCAATTGCCATAATACTAAAATATTGGTCCTCAAAAGCTTCTCTATACTCAATTTGTTTGTCTAAGTCAACCTCATCTATTAATTGCTCGATTTTATCTTGAATTCTATTAAAAGACGTAAGAACATTTGTAACCGATTCCATTCGTAAACTAAGCTCAGCTTGCTGTCGTTCGGATAATGTTACATTTTCGTACTTGCTAACATACTTTTCAAATAACGTTAATCGCCTTTTTAAAGAACCCCTTTGTTTTTTGAGATCACCTACATTTGAACAATTACTTTCACCGTATTCCTCGTCACTCATCTTGGCGGTTCACAAAGAGACGGTTACTCACGTATAAACACCAACAGCGAAATACAAGTTGACAGGCACCACGTACTGCACATATTGGTAGGTTTACGAACTGCAATTCTGAAATACAGCACGATATTAGACACAAACGGAAAGGATAAGAAGAAGAGGAACGACCGGCCTGACCGTTTCTTGCTGATTCGATGCTCGATTCGATGCGAGGCTTCATGTGGCTCGATGGTCCATGTTTGATACGTATATATTCGTTTATTATAATCGTTTATTATAATCGTTTATTATAATGCAATCGTATACAATTTATTGAGACAAATAAAAACGAAAAGAAAAATTTTCTTCCATGACAAATTGATGACAGAATGTGACAGCCAAAGTCCCGCGGCGCACGCAGCACGTTGCAGGTTTACATGCCGTCGTTTACATGGCGACAACAGTATGATACGATAGTAATATTGACAGCGCTTTTCAAAAGTACAATGAAAGCATATAGCATCAATCTCAAGATGAGAAGATGGGTTTTCGATGTTCAGGAAGTGAGATTGAAGAACGAGCGTAGGCTAGATAGCATCGCGTACGAAAAAATACGAAGATATATGAAAAGTAAATTGATTTAGAATTCCATTCGAGGTACAGTCAATCTTTAAACGACTACAATATAAAACACAAATAAAAAAAAACATTTTTAGCAGAAAAGTTGACGGTCTTACGAGATGATTGGCCCTAAAAATATGAAGACACAAGTCTCTTAAGAAATTACCTTGCAATATAATCCTATCAGTCTCCATATTCAGGTGTTCCACCAGTTCTTCACTGGGCTCCGTATCCTCACAAGCTCGAGGTACATCAGCGTATTCTTCTGGCTCCTTCTGCAAGTCTTCTGTCTTGACGTCCACGTCAGCTACCTTGTGCAGCTTGAACGGTGACTGGGGTCGAGTTATGGAACGGTTTGGGAGTATATTCTGGAAGGGCACTACTATGGCTTGGTAGCTTTTAAGACCTGTTGTAAACTTCTGACGGGGAAATTGAAAGAACCAAGAGGAACAAGAGACCAGCACATTGTATTTAAATTGTGTTTAGTTTCATAAAACAGCTTTACTAAATAAATAAATACCTATTTAATGGATTCGTGACAAATTACTTACAATGTTTAACTAGCAAAAACAGCGATTATCACTTAATTCCTTTACATTGTATGTTTAATGGATATCACGGTTTGATCAGATCCTTGTTTACTTACACCGTGACTGCACTCGGATCTAATTTTTTTTGTGTTAACCATATAATTTTCGCGTTTTACAATGTAACACTATACATTGTTGAAGATGATTTCATCGGCTGTTTTGAAATACATTGTACTGTAAGAACTAGTTTTGTTAGGGAAAACAGGTGTGGGAAGTCATCTTTTCGAGTCATGGGTGAAAACGCGGGTGGAAGCTAGAAGTAGTTTGTTGAAGTTTTCACATCTGGCGAGCACGGTGAGTGCTTCGGCCTAACTAGCACTAAGTGATGGCATCTCAGCAGCGTATGAGCTCATCGTGTCGCCCGCGTTGCTCGTACCGCTCACACAACCGGCAGCTGACGAAAGTCTGCCACTCGATCACAGAGTGCGATTACTATTGTACCCTTTCTGAACAATATATGAGTTCATTCAAAAATCGACGAAGCTTTATTACGGAGTCACATGAAAAGGATACAGTTCCCCACCTATTCTGTAGCGCCCGCAGCAGCGCCCGGAGCCTGGCTCGAAGTGGCAGCGCCAGCGCAGCGCGCGGGTTGTGCGCCGCCGCCTGCACGCGCGCCCACGCCGCGCACTCGCGCGCGCGCAGCGACACCTGTGCGCGCCCGCACACCCGCGCGCCCAGCGCTAGCTCTGTGCACATGGGGGAGGTGTATATGACAGTATATTGCATGGCGCCGCCGCCTGCACGCCACACAGCGACACCTGTGCGCGCCCGCACACCCGCGCGCCCAGCGCTAGCTCTGTGCACATGGGGGAGGTGTATATGACAGTATATTGCATGGCGCCGCCGCCTGCACGCCACACAGCGACACCTGTGCGCGCCCGCACACCCGCGCGCCCAGCGCTAGCTCTGTGCACATGGGGGAGGTGTATATGACAGTATATTGCATGGCGCCGCCGCCTGCACGCCACACAGCGACACCTGTGCGCGCCCGCACACCCGCGCGCCCAGCGCTAGCTCTGTGCACATGGGGGAGGTGTATATGACAGTATATTGCATGGCGCCGCCGCCTGCACGCCACACAGCGACACCTGTGCGCGCCCGCACACCCGCGCGCCCAGCGCTAGCTCTGTGCACATGGGGGAGGTGTATATGACAGTATATTGCATGGCGCCGCCGCCTGCACGCCACACAGCGACACCTGTGCGCGCCCGCACACCCGCGCGCCCAGCGCTAGCTCTGTGCACATGGGGGAGGTGTATATGACAGTATATTGCATGGCGCCGCCGCCTGCACGCCACACAGCGACACCTGTGCGCGCCCGCACACCCGCGCGCCCAGCGCTAGCTCTGTGCACATGGGGGAGGTGTATATGACAGTATATTGCATGGCGCCGCCGCCTGCACGCCACACAGCGACACCTGTGCGCGCCCGCACACCCGCGCGCCCAGCGCTAGCTCTGTGCACATGGGGGAGGTGTATATGACAGTATATTGCATGGCGCCGCCGCCTGCACGCCACACAGCGACACCTGTGCGCGCCCGCACACCCGCGCGCCCAGCGCTAGCTCTGTGCACATGGGGGAGGTGTATATGACAGTATATAGCGTGACACGTCACGCCGGCAGTACATACTCACCAGTGATCTGGTTGAGGCGGCGGAGCGCGCGGCACATGGGTGTGCGCACGCGCAGGTTGCGGCCGCGCGCGCGGACCACGATGCTGCCACACAGCACCATGTCGCCGAGCCGAGCGCATGTCTTCTCGTTCACCGACACCAGCTTCTTGCGTAGTTCGCCGTAGTTTATCAACGCGTACAATTCTTGAGCTACCTTTTTTACATCTGAAAGAAAAAAATATAAGTTGGTTATTTGATGTGTATTCGGTACCTATATGTATTGATAAGTATACTATTTCAAATGACAATATTTAAGAGTTATAATATTTCAGTTTAGGTCTTAAAACCCATCCTTGTTTTCAAAAACAAAAAAAAATATATTTTTATGGAAAAATGTTATAAAAACAAACCGTAATCGTGATATCTGTAGATAGCATTGCAAAAAAAGGTTTTGAACAAACAAACAAACACGAAAGGTTGCCTTAAAGGATAAGTAAAGTACACCTCACAGTTTTATGTAATTTTAAGAATTCTAGACCTGCTCCAAAACGCTCTAAAAATTAATAAAAACAATGTTACTAATAATTCTGAGAAAAACCACATTGTTTATAATTTAGCAGTAGTAATTGTCAACACGAATCTAATTGTTAGATCGCAACATTGTTCAGGAATGTGTCAATTTTTAACGCGTGGAAAACACAAGTCTAATTACATGATGGATGTTAAGGGTAACCTTTACACTGGTACTGCGCATGTTCTTTTCTTATGTAACAACGTACATTATTAACATAAACAATGTAAATATTAGGACATTTTTTTTTTGTTACTGAAATCATCTGCCTATCCTTTTATGGAGGTGGGGTGAGCTTCCAGTAGTCGGCTGTACCAGTGTTTTACATGGAGCGACTGCCTATCTAACGTCCTCAACCCAGTTATCCGGGCAACCCAATATCCCTTGGTAAGACGGGCTATCTGACTCTGGCTTGCCGTAACGACTGCCAAATATATTCAAACGACAGCCTTATTGGCTGTCGTTAGATAATATTTTAATATTGATTTGACGTGCCTTCCGAACTTCGGAACTCGCCATGACAAAATGGTCACCCATCTTGAAACCAATCGTGTTAAGCGTTGTAAATAGAATAGGAAAATTTACAAATTACATTGGATCTTACTTGAAAGACTTGACAAATAAAGGTCTACAGGATAAAGGAGAATACTAATACAGGTATAATTAACTTTTAAGTTATTCCGTACTTTTCCCAAACGAGATAAAATAAACTTTTTACAAAAAGTATAAAATCGACCTTCCAAATATAGAACAGCTAAAAATAAGTTTCACATCTTTCTTCGAAGCCGGTATCCCGAGTTCTCGGCAGTGTTTGTATTACCACTTATTTCTAAAGTTATACATTAAATTATTTTTCCCTTTCTGTTTTTGGAATTCAGACTAAAACCAAGGAGGGTTTAAGTATCTTAATGTCTTTCTGGTCATTTTTGTTTTTCAAAAACGTTAAAAGGTGACATTCGCAGGGGCATTCACATTTTTGAAAATGGCATTTTTAATTATTGTTGAACAACAAAACACACAATGATAGGACCATCGGTAAGCATAAAAATCCAGTTTAATGACTGGGATGACGGCATTCAAAATATAAAGACGATGTACTGGGAAGCAGAAGTAATTTTTTAGTGTATCACACTTAATAAAGTTAGTAATTGCACAAGAGTAACTAATACATTGCCATTTATGTGCATCTTAGTTGCTATGTTCAACATAAAAAAAACAAGTGTTTGTCATCTATTTCTGAAACAAGACCTGTCATAATTTTTAATTTCTTCATTAATCTTAAAACCAGTTTAAAATCGCTGGTTTCCTGAGAATTATCGCTTATCTAACTAAGCATTCACATGTTTTAGTGAAGAATACAATGCAAGAATTAATGGAGGTGTAATATTATAAAGAGGTACATCTCATCTAATGATAGTCATGTCCTATAAGATGTCCTATTAGCGACTGTCACATGGAATGTAATTTATAGTTTAATGTACCAAGTCATGGACATGGTTATTTTAATTCATTTAATAATGCACATACTTTAGACAGATGACATGGAAACTATGTACGTGGTAATGTTTTTGATTATTTTCTTCCGCCGCGATAAATTAAAAAAAAATGTGTTATTTTTATAGCCGAACAAGTTCGCAACTCATAAATAGTTGACAAAACCCACTTAGCATTACTTGATTTTAAATTTCTGGAATAATATAAGGACGAAGAAACAGGTTGACTAGCTCAAAAATAACACCTAACAGCCGAATATGAGCAATAGGTACTTATTTTCACAGTCTATTCTTATTTACGATCATAAATCATAGAGCTATTTTTTGGAAGGTCAAAGGCTTCCACTACCAACCAAAAATGATCATTAAAGTCTAAGCTAGAAGGTTCATTTGACAAATACTCACTCTCATCAAAGTGTACATGCTTGGACAGCTTATGCCACGTCCTGTAGTAGAAGTGACTGACTTGCGTCTTGGTCTTCAGGTTGACATCAGGCATGCCTTTCTTCTTCATTTTAGCACAAATATAAGCGGTTATGGCGTCGAAGTCTTTCCCGTATTCGTTGAGGGCTTCGAAGAATAAGTTCTTCTCGTCAGTAGACCATAAAGCTTTGGGCATCCTTTGCTTGACTGTTGGGAATTTGAGCTCCTTTTCGTCTATCTTGCTAGGTGTCTCGCATTCTGGGATATCTGAAGGAACGAAAACAATATTATTACAACAAACAATTACTAAGTCATTATTTTCCAGAGAGTAATGTCATATTTGATCAATCTCCGTCCACTTTCGTCCTTCAGAAATATATAGTGATTTCGATTTGGAACAGAAGATCGTGTGTATTTAGTAGATCAAACTATGTGAAAAATCTAATATATACGAATAAAGACCACTACATTAGAATAAAGTCACCTACCATCAGATCCATCTTTCTTAGCAGGCCTCTTGTCCCTTTCAGCAGGGGGTTCCAACCTTAGCTTCTTGATGACCCTGGCGCTGGTCCTCTGCTGTTGCTGTGTGGTCAGCGAGCCCAGCAGTTCCGTGCGCTCAACCTCCATGCTGGATGGCGCCCCGGGAGACAGGGTCGCGTCTTTTACGCACTGGAACAAATTATTCATGGAAATAACAGGAGGTATTTTAAAGCATGAAGACGCTGGATGCAGGTCGCTTCCAACAGGTATCTGTGGAGATCAAAGGGGGAGGCCTATGTTCAGCAGTGGACGTCCTATGGCTGAGATGATGATGATGATGATGATTTTAAAGCAGCATAATTATATCCCTAGAGCAGCGATTTTAAATGAGGCAACTATTACTTTTGTAGGTAAAAATAATGTCCAGTATTCCTGGATTTTTAACCGACTCCTTAAAAAGAAGTAGGTATATATATTTTTATTAATGAAGATGGCATTCCGTGAATAAATCACGGTCAATGATAAACGCATTTGCAATGAAGAGCAGTCTAGGCTTATTGGTAAATTATTCATAGCAAATCATTTCCCGATTCGCAAAAATCTATTGTATGACGTCATACGAATTTGTAATTTGTCAGTGCGATATTCCGGTTGTTTTTTTTCCTTTTTTTTATTTATATCACATTCATATTGTTTATTGCTTCCATAATTTCATATCACACCAAAGCATACAAAAAGAAATATCTGCGCGTTGCTATTTTTGGAGTGAATTCTAAAAAAAGAAGGATCACCATTTCGGCTTTTATCTGGTTTGGCTTGTTTGCTCCTAAATACAATGACCTCCCAGACCCTCGAGTCCTTTAATGTTACGACTGAAGATTTCAAAGCATTTACATAAAATTATAATGAGAGGGGAATTGGGTATGACGCAAACAAAACAGAGTGATGAGCTTGTCAAAATGGTCACAATGAGGAACCTCGAATTTGAGCATAAAGAGCTCCCCTTGAGCTGATGGTAATTTCCAGACTTAGGGGACCTTCGAGATTCAAATGTTTCATTCAGCTCAAAACAATGATCACTGAGAAAAATCTGCAAAGGACGTATTCGTAAAAAAGTCCTTAGCGGAATTTTACTTGACAAAAATTGTATTAAGAAATAAAGTCCTGAATATAGATGTAAATACTAAGTAGGAAATAAAATTAATATGCACATAAGTAATACCTCAATAAAACTTACAAAGTTAGGTGTAACCACGTTTTTCCGCGTTAATAACTATCATTGGTCGTGATTAATATTAAGTCGTGATATAACGGCATTGTAGGTCAACCGCTTTGAAATTTCCATACATTTACCGGATTAGTGACATTAATTGGGTTTTAATTCAATTATAATTGGGTGTCCTTCCCCTAGATAGATATTTTGTTTGTTTTGTTCCCTTTCCAACCGGTAAATACTTTTTTCCTAAGATTCACGGCTGAAGAAGGCTATCTTTCACAAGTTTAATAAAGATTGGCGAAAGAGCTTAGGCAGATATACAGACTGAATTCTCTTTACGCAATGGCAGAATAAATAAACATATAAGCAGGCCTGTAGTCTCAAGAATAGAAATTAAAAAAAGCTATGGGTGCGGGGGACACCGGGAAAGCCATTACTTCTCGTGTAATATGGTTAATCCGGCTCTGTCCTTATGACGATATTAGGCGTTAACCTACGTAGGTATGTGTTAATTCTTATCTTGGTTTCAGAAAACTAAACAGATAAACCGTTTTGTTAAAAATAATTTCCTTTTTACTACAAGGTAATTGAACAGGAAAATAAATTCATTCGCGCGGGACAATTTTCGCTGCAGGAAATTAGACAGATTATGGTATGAGTACAACAATAAAACCATATGGTTTTACCTTTGTAGGTTTGTACCTACATTATTTTAACGTGTGAATTTACCTAAACAATTCTATTATTGGGTGGATCTATTATATTCTACCAGACATTGGCCTTATAAGTATTAGATTCTTCCTGGTCTTTCAATAGCCCTTTTGCTTTCCGAGGCCAAACTCGGCCGACACTTTTGCACTGGGCTCATCAAGACCTCCCAGGCCTATAATATCCAAACTTACTAGTAAACTCACAAAATACTGAGGAGTCGTAAAACAAGAAGCCACAACAGATCATATTAACAGTCCAAACGCGTCCACATGTGCACATGGCACGCCTTATTAACATAATTGTTTAAAATTGACTCACAAAGAAAACGTTAAGTTGTACAATACGTATTTTATTAAGGCCTTTACGGAGATACTATAATTTACGTCTAACTGCGATAGCTGGCAAGTTATTACGACTGAATTACTAACTTAATTATTTAAGAAAAAATATGAATGCAAGTGTAGTCCTAAGAAGTACATAGTATTTCGAAAATTGCTTAAGTGAGTGGTTAAACCTACAATCTGATTTACACTTTATTAGATAAGACAATGAATGAGGAAGGATATGGCACCATTTTAATCCTTACATATGAAAAGCAGTTTGGACAGCGAAATTGCAGGCAAAAGCAGGTAAGGATAAGGATGTCCGAATTAAATCCTTGCCTCAATACCGCCGTGTACCCACTAGGTTTTGATCTGTGAAAATCATATTGAAACCGAAATTTAATGTAGGTATCGACAACTCTTATTTTCTTTTCCTATAACTAAATACTATACTAACCTTACCCTGTGTCCCATTCGTTTCGTCGTTTTTATTAATTTGGGATGCCATAAAAAGACCTTAATATTTTTCTTATTTGTTATTTTATCATCGAAAATCGTTTACCTTGTTAATACTTTTTCTGCGAAAACTTTTTATGACCATAAAGCTCGAAGATGAGGACTCATAAGTGCCCAATCGGGATACATCTGAGCCGACTTTGTTCTCAAAAAAATAAACTAATGCTATGTATAAAAATCGATCGTTGTAATATAACCTGCGCTTGCGATACGCATCACATTCATAACACGAACGTCTGACGTAGGATGCGTGCAAAAGCCTCAATGATAAAAACCTCTGCAGGGACGGCCGAGTTTCGAGTGTTGAGATGAGAACTGGCCGCGAATGAGCGCTATTTGAAATTAGAACATTGTTTTTTTTTTTTATAAAAGGGCCTTCTTTAAATTTAGTGCAGTGTCAAAAATTAGAAATGAGTTTTGTATACAAATTATGTTTGGTCTTGGTTTTCGGTGTTTTCTGTGAAGCGGAGTTGCGGAAGGAAGCTTACATGACAGTTGTGAGTAAATGAAATGTTAAACAATACAAACACATCTCAAACCGTGAAATAGAAGGGCAATAACTCTATGAAAATTCCACAAGATATAAACCGTGATTTTCTTATAAGGCAACAACTATAAACCCAACTGTATCACGGTGGGAAGGATATCGATCTCATACATAACATAACGTAAAAATGACATTCTTAAGATATATTAAGATATTACCTTCTCCATACAGAAAAGGAAAGATACTTAATCAACAAGCTTGGTGATTTCAGACTTCACGTTTTTTTCAGCATGTTCCGTCACTTATACTCAACCATTAATGTATTGAACATGAATATGGCAAGTAAATATAACTAAAAAAATAAGGAAAGTTAAGTTGCTACTTTTCTGACCTGGGGTCGAACCCAACAATTGTAACAACTTTGACCAATAGGCCACCGCGACTCGGCACACGGCAGATTGCAGGGTGCTTTAACTACCTTGAACTTTATAAATATTTACTTGTTTATTTTAAATTACTTACGGGAACTAATAAATAGCACCACAATCCACATTATTACTAATCAGATAAAACTATAAAGCAGTTTCATAATAATCTAAATAACTATACACAAATATACAACGTTGACATGTATACACCTTAAAAATAAAAAAATCATAAGAAGCCATCGCATTTTTAATTAGTGTCTTTAGCCTTTATTTTTTGAGAACCTAGTTCTAGGCTTCTTGAACCTGATAGTATACTGAATTAAACCGCTTCAACAAAAAAAGTTACAAATAATAATATAAGTAGGAACTCAAGACAGATAAGTCGTCGAATAAAAAGTTAATTTGCGAACTGCAAATTGCACCCAATATACTTGGATAAGTATGGACATATTAAACTTCTAAAGATGCGCTCTTTTGTACGGCTGTTTAATCTATACTAATATTATAAAGAGGAAAACTTTGTTTTTTTGTTTGTTTCTTTGGTTGTAATGAATAGGCTCAAAAACTAATAGATCGTTTTTAAAAATTCTTTCACCATTCGAATGCTTCATTATCCACGAGTAATATAGGCTATATTTTATCCCGGTAGGGGCAGTAGTTACGACGGGACGCGGGTAAAATCGCGGAAAAACGGCTAGTTTTATATAAAAAAGAGAAAATGTCTAACATGAAATTATCCTATCACGACTATCTATAAGTAATGGCTTTTTACGACAACCAGTCTCTTCAAGGGATATCGTTTTGTCCAGGTAACTGGGTTGTAAAACAGTCACTCAGCTGCGTCTGGTAAGACTGGACGCCGAGCCGATCATTGTTGAGAAAAGGCTAGGCAAATGAAATGATGAATAGCCATCTTTACTTAAGATGATAATTTAAAGACTAATCGATTATACGCATACTTAAGCAATATATTATCCTTATCATACAACAGTTTTAGAAAAACTAAAGGACTAGACAGTATAATTAATCTACTTGTCAAAAATAAATTATGGATTTCGTTACGCGATCCAACCAAACCAGATACACAAGGATATACTAGCTTTTTGGATAAGATACTATTTTTTACTCAATTTTAATCTAATAATCGGGTACGAAACAAGTTTGTGGTATTCAAAAAACTTAATCAGGCACGTGTGATAACACGTGATTAATAAAAATAAATAAACGAAGAAGAAGAACATCAAATTAATTGATAATAAAACGACGCTCGATTTTTACTCGGTACCTACACTTTTCCCGACATCGCCAACGATAGAAGTTGTATTTAACAATCATATTTTTGACCTCTAGGTACTTTCAATTTTTTTGCCTTAACGAATCTGGTTCCCATAAGCCGCTCCCAGCTACTGCATACGCAAATTATAATAATCACGTACAATACATACATATGACATAACAACACTAACACGGCTAATTCCGCATATATTGTCCCTAGATAAAAGACTAACAAGACAATAGGACGCGGGCGCACGTGAGCTTATTTTAATAAAATACACTCCAAACGGGAATGCCATATTGTAAGCTACAATATGCATACAATTATTTGTTTGTGCGAGACACTTCCCGTGGGCATTCATTATAAAGCGTAATTTGTATTGTTCTGCAAAGTACAGCAAATTATTTAAGTTTGAATCATCATGATCTCAGTCACATAATGTCCACAGTTGAACATAGGCCTCTTGGCCTATAGGCCCATTGGTTTCCAAAATAACCGGTTGGAAGCGACTTGCGCCTAGTGCCCATCCATTTATGGCTAGTTAAACACATGACCTCCTGAAAATGAAGCCTTATCAAACTGCGAAACAGCGATTTATAAAACTGCTTTCAGCGTAATTCTGTCTTATCCTGACAAAAAGCTGGTTTGTCGTATGTTATACGCAGGTACTATTGTAGAAGTTGTGTTCAAGCTGATTTCCCCAGATTTGACTGCCTCGTTGGTCCAGTGGTCGCAAGCGCGGCTGCCATGCACGAGGTCTCGGGTTCGATTCCCGTTCGGGCCGAAATCGCTTTGTGGGTTTTCTTAAACTTTCACAAAGCAACCCGTAGTCTGGAAGTTGGTGATTGATTCGACCGTGCATCGGAGAGCACGTAAATGTCGGTCCTGCGCCTGATCTCTTTCCGGTCGTGTCGGATTGCCGTCCCATCGGGTTATGAAAGGGAAGGAATAGGGAGTGCACCAGTGTCTGCGCAAATGCTCGTGCACTATAATGTCCTGCGCAGCTGGCTGATCTCCTTAAATGAGAACAGCCGCCGTGGCTGAAATCGGCCGTGGACGCCATTTTTTTTTCCGCAGATCTGGACCAACATTAACCATAATTCTTTGGAGAAACATCCTGGCTCAAATTTTCCTAAGAAAGTCATAACGAACCAACATAGACGTGGGAGGGAAGACGATTTAAACACTTAAGCTGATTATGATAATGCGAATCTTGAAGTTAGACCTTGGGGAGTTATAGCGTCTACCTTTTTCCGAGTCCCTAAGGCGCCAATACTTAAGTCCCTCTTAAGGATGCACGCAGTGTTAATAAGATAAACTGTGTTGCAAGAGCAATTATATTTTATAGCTTCATAGCTCGATAATTACACGCTCGCGGCCGATGAGTGATGACCTGCTACTAATAATGGTTAAGTACCTGTCATTGTTAACTTGTCCGTTTAATAGACTTGTGTGTATGGAACAGCTGTGAAGATTCGCGGTTCTGTTAGGGTGCAAAAAAGAGAGACCTAATCTGATGGAAGTTAAAGTGATGGACGTATTCATGTAGAAAGAACCACGGGATTATGTGATCTTTTATTTATTTTTTTATTGATTCCTTTATTTAATATATGTGATATATTATTATTTTATGATAATTATGATGTATAACTATCATATTTTTTTTATTTATGTGATGTAGGTTAAAGGATTTTTTTGGTGAGCGGGAAATCATTAATTTACCCTTTCTGATGACGGCAGCCAGAAAGGACTTTTATAAGGACTCTTTACTATAACTATGTTAGATTCATCAAATGTGGTGGATGGCTCTAGTCAGCAAGAGAATGAACTTGCCTCTGGTGTAGATGGAGCGAAGGCATTTGACAATGTCCTACTCTTAAAATGTCTTAAATAAAAGGATTCTTTTGAAAAATCAAATCTACAGAATCCAAGACTGCACTTAATGCCTAACTGTTTACAATATGATTAACATGACATACAATAAGTTTTGTTACAGTGCAAATAGATTCAAAGTCAACAAATTATTCAATAATCTGTGCTCAAAGTTTATTTATTTCACGCGAAACAACAAGAGGTAATAGTAGGTGGTAGATGAGACATTCAACTTTTGTAGTTTATGTCATAGACAGTGTACTACAATGTCACTACCTCGTGTAGCCATTTAAATTTAATTACTTCATTTGTATGGATAACAAGAAAATCTTTGACAGATTTTTTGTGTCTTCAAAATATTCCTTAATTAGGCTCGAATGCGCATTATTTACGAAAATTACCAATTAAGAAATAACTTCGGGATGGCATAGCTTGTTTAGGTCATTCTCAGTCCAAATATTTGTTTTATGTACAACCACCAGTGAAACCTCTATAAAATTCATGTTACACTTCATATAATATAGTTCTGATATCAAATTAATGTATCGTGACCACATCACAATTATTGTACATCAAAACATGCGATCACACCGACAGATTTTATCTTCAAATTACGCGGCAGTCGGAGTTTTGATAAATATCAGTAAATAAACAAACACCTGGAATATTAAATGAGCAATCAGAGCAATGAAGGAAAGGTACCTACAGAACATCGTGCCTGAACAACAAAATAAGAGAGAACTGAATATTAGTATGACGGGTGACAGATGAAAAACATAGCCTCGACCGCAAAATAAACATGAAAAAGTTCAAGAAGATGTAGAGCATACTTGAAATTGAAGAGGTGATGGTGGCGCTTAAAACTAATTTAAACCCTCAAACCATTAATTTCTTCATTTTACTTTTCTGAGAAGAAAAAAATTAGCGAAAGCGTAACAAAATATTTTCCATAACTTAGTAAAATCATCGCGTGAATTAAGACTTCATTTGGAGATATTTTCCCATGTTTAACTTATATTAATCGAATATTCACACGCAATCGATATAATTGTCTAATACGACAAAGGTGCGCAACAAAAAGAACAACAATGGGTGCGCAGGATTCGCGTCACGTTTCACCTGATTATGTCATAAAGATGCGCGCGCAAGCCTGCGAATTCCGCATTCAAATTTATATCACGCACCCATTTTAATGTATGAGTTATATTTTATTTTATTTCCTTGAACGTGGACTGATAAAGATTTTATACAAGACAAAGATATGGGTGGCCACTGGGTAGATTATAAACAGCTTCTATAATAATCGAATTTTGATTACTTTGTAGTTACGTTATCTTCTCCACCACTCAGTTACTGAGCAGATTATTATTGTTTGGAACAAAACCTAAAAACGCCCAGGGTTCGCCTTGCCGGTAAAATAAAGTGGAACAGTTCTCATGCTGGAATATCGAAAACAAATGGTCAAGAAGGAACATGGGTTTGCATCAGCAAAAGTCGGTCCATCCCGCTCGACCGTGAGAGGATTTTGATGATTAGACTTGAAGAAGGAGACGACTATTTAGATACTTTTTTCTGGGATCTGGAATATGGATCGTATAAAAGTTGTGATAATACATGACACATTAAAAGAAGAAAACATAAAATGACTAATAATAGTCATGCCATTGAATAACAATGATTAGCAGTGTTGCAAATAGGCAGCAATTAATTTCTTTCAATTAATTTTCATAATCAAATGTGCACGACTCTTCTATAACAATTAATAAATTTAATCTTTAAGAACATTATGTTAACTCAAGTAAAAGGCATTAGTTATATACTAATATATCAGTTAAGCTTTATAGTCTTTAGCCTTACAATGACTACTACAGAATGGACCCATTTGATCACCATTTCGGTACCTACTCCACGTAAATTAGGGAATTGATGAATAATAATACCTAATATTATCAGACTCAGTATGGTAAATTCCCAAAATCCCATAATAACAGTAGAATGTAATAAAGAGTCGGTCTTCTCGACCGTGACGATGAAAGGGAGAGAAGAAGAAATAAAGAGATCGAGGTCCAAATATCTTCGTATAATACATATAATCAGGACGAAATAAAGTTGCCCATCTATCATCCATACAAGAGCAATGCAATGACACTCAAACATTTGCCTCGTAATCTTTAAAATATAAACGTCTAATATGTTAATAGCCGTAATGCTACCGTCGGTATTTTCAATTGGCACTTGCCAACTTTAATGACAATCCCATGCAAAATCGTCGAACGTTTAGCGATGTCGAGGCCTGCAGGCTAGAGCTGATAATAAAGGTCTGGTTCTAGGCAACCAGTTCAAGGCTGAGATTTAAGCTGTTACAACCACACTTACCTATGTAATATTTTAGACCGTACATAAACATAGACCATGTATAGTAACGTTTGTAAAAAATAACAATTTCATTTAGTAAAAAATAACAATTTCATTTAGTAAAAAATAACATCTCAGATAGTGCCGGAATATGGAGTTAAAACTGGCTAGATCCTTAACCTGAGGAAGGCTGAGATAATTTTGGTTCGCAAGTATTAAGTTAGGGGAACAATGGGGCAGTTTTTTTTTAAGAATTAATAGAATTGGTGCAATAAAGGTTATGCAATGAGGGTCATAAACAACTTATGTACGCAGACTAGATACTAGACGAATTATTTTTTTTGTAGCTTTTGAGAAAACCTTGAAACGTGCTAATTTGTAACAGCTGGCACACCATAAAGACTCATTTAATTATTATGGTCTAAATTAACATGAGTTCGCTTGCCTAATGATGTCACCTGCATTTGTAATATTCAGATACGTTATTACTGTTGTGAATGCTGAATACGCAAGTTGCATCGTGATTCCTACTGCAGGTGATGCAGAATGGTAAAAACAAAAACAATCGATCATCAATTTCAAGATATCGATCGATTCAAGTATTTTTTTATTTATTTGGTAGAAAAGCCAATGATCTTTTAATTGGTGACATTTGGGTAACTGACCTTGTACCATCCATTTTTCCTTATGTTATGTAGTACATAGGAGGACGTCTTATTTTATGGCCATTTTTTATACAATATAAATGTTTTTTTTTTTTTTTTTATGTAAGAGTTCCATCAACTAACTATAATCATCGGCAAGGATATTGAGCCCTGACCTTCACCTGCGCAGAAATGATTTATATATACTTCCCTGCCGATTTCGGCTATGGTGACTGCTTTCAGTTATCATTGAGAGAAGAACTAGGATGATCAGCTCTTTTATGCGCCCTTTGATGGCTGCAGTACCCTATTTTATGTGTAAACGTGCGCGAGCATTGGCTGCACGTTAGGATACCGTCCACGTAGTTATAATGAATGGCTACTGGTGTTTTAGCCTTAAGAGCATCACGCTTCGCATCCAGTGCGAATTTCCTTTGCTCTTCGAAATCTTTGATCGCATTTTTAAGTAGGCCTCTCCATTCAGGGCGGCAAATGGCTTTTGTCTCCCAGTTCTGAGGATCAATGTTGCACCTTTTCATGTGTCTTTTCTGAACATCCTTGAAGCGTAAGAACTGGCCACCTTGTTTCCGTCTGCCGTTCTGGAGTTCAGAAAAGAAGATGCGCTTGACCACCCTATCATCATCCATGCGTAAAACATGACCGCACCATCTGAGCTGTCGCCGCATCAAGTACGCTTCTATGCCGCAGACATTCGCGCGTCGTAGCACTTCGGTATTTCTAATCCGATCCGACCATTTGATTTTCAGAATGTCTCTTATGCACTTTAGATGAAATCGGTCCAGCGCCCGTATATGTTTCCGATAGAGGACCCATGTTTCAGCCGAGTATAAAAGATTTGGGAGGACTATGGCCTTGTAAACGGAGATTTTTGTCGAAAGCTTCAAATCATGTGTGTGTAAGACCTTGGCTCGTAATTTACCGAAAGCAGCTGATGCAGCGCTAATGCGATGGTTTATTTCGGTATCAAGGTCACACTTGGATGTAATTGTGCTGCCCAGATATTTGAAGGTATTCACTTGCTTCAGCTCAGTATCGCCAATGTTTACCTTGACAGGTTCTGTAGCTCCTTGAGAGTCGCTTGCCATTACCTCAGTTTTCTTAACACTGATTTTTAGACCGAAACGACAACAGACTCCCTGAAGGTTAGTCATCAGGTTCTGGAGCTCTTGTGCAGAGTTGGTAACAAAACACAGATCATCAGCGTACATGATCTCCGTTATAAGAGCATGAGATACTTTAGTATATGCTTTTAATCTGGCCAGGTTGAAAAGTCCCCCATCAGTCCTGAAACGTATTTTGATTCCAGCAGAAGTTTGTTTGAGCGCTTCACTGACAACGACAGAAAAGTAGAGAGCAAACAGTGTTGGCGCAAGCACACAACCTTGTTTGACCCCACAGGTGACAGGAAAGAACTCAGACTGGTCACCATTATAGGTAACACAGCAGGTCATCTCGTCGTGCAGAAGGCGAATCATTCTCACAAACTTCTCAGGACAACCTAATTTTGCCAGTAAAGTCCAGAGGGCTTCCCTCGGCACGCAGTCAAAAGCTTTTTCTAAGTCCACGAAGCACATACACAAAGGTTGGCCTTGTTCTCGGCTTTTTTCCTGGAGTTGCCTGATGGAAAAGATGGCTTCGCCGGTGCCCCTGTTAGGTCGAAACCCAAACTGAGTTTCTGGCAATATGGCTTCGGAGACTGGTAAAAGCCGGTTGAGAAGAACTCTGGCAAATATCTTCCCAGGGACGGAGAGGAGCGATATACCCCGGTAGGAGTTGCAGTCGGAACGGTCTCCTTTGTTTTTATACAGTGTCTGTATACGGGATATTTTAAATTCAGGTGGTATTGTTTCCTCGTTCCAAATGCGATCAAAAATTTGCCAGATGTAAGTATGAAGTTGCTCCCCTCCGTATTTCAGCAGTTCTCCGGCGATGTTGTCAACGCCAACTGCTTTTTTATTTTTCTGCTCTTTGATGGCTTGAACAACTTCAGCAAAAGTTAGTGGTTCAGCAAGCGACTCATTCGGCGGCAGAGGATGGATACGCCTTATATGCTCAAGATCTGCTGATCGATCTACATTGAGCAGGTGATTACTTGGGAGAAATGATTTATTGGTTTATTGCCATAAGTGTACCTTTTTTTTTTTAACGACGTCAAAAATCATCAAATGACCCCTTCCGCTGTGGGTTAGCAGCGGAGAGGGAGTGTCAGACTCTTACTGACTAAAAACCGTCGTGTTCCGTCATAAGCCTTTTATGTACCAGGGCCGCGGTATCTCTTTCGAACAACCCGCAGCCCCGGCAGGCCTTGGCCCTGCTGGGCCCCGCTGGGGTTGCTGACATCTCTTTGAGGAGCGCGTGGAACAACGCGCGCCGTCGACACGGGTCTGTCGTCTAAGTAGACAGAGAGAGGGACGATGAGCCACCCGAACTCACCGCCCACAAACCCAAGCCTACGGTGGCCGGGAGTCATCTCGCGACACCCGGCGCCCATGGTGTCTACCTGGTCCAGCGCGGCGGCCGGGATGAGAGGTGCGAACTCTCTTGCGTTCCGCCTCCTCCTTCTCGAGCATGACCGCTTCGCAGAAGGAGGCGACGGCATCCCATTCCCTCTCGCTCCGGACCATGGCCTGAACCAGGGCCGGACGCGAGAGGTCGCCGCCGCCCAAAGCCTCGACGAGGACCCGGCGGTGCCCTTCCCATGCGGGGCGCCATAAGTGTACCTACGGTGCGCAAAGCGATCCCCACTCATCCGCCGAGAGCTCATTATCCGTGCCGATAACTATACCTACTTGTATTAAGCTCGTAAACGTAAGAACTTGAGTATGCAATAAAATGCCCTTGCTTACTGAACGCTCATAAAATTAAGAGACATTTTATGCTTATTTACTCATTCTACATAACAGAATAAATATAGCTCCTGTGTTACATCTACTATATTGTGTTTGTTGGTTTGTTCACTTCACAAATGGTCTTCATGTGTTACGCTATGGGTCGAGAGTGCCATAAACCTCTAAAAGTTTAAAACTAGTAAAAATACTTGACTGTACAGAACAGCAATTTAACAAATATTTGTTACAAGACCGACGCTTAGTTATACTTTTTCTCAGGCTGAAAAATGACTAGAAACACTAACAATGTGACTAACTAAAGCGTTTTCTTTTATAGGACATAATTATAGAGATAATAGTCGCATAATTAGACGTAGCTAATGGAGATCGATTTATCTCACAGATAAAGGGAGAAAAAAACATTGTTATATCATAACTGTAACTATTCAAGCGTTTTCAGTTAGGTAAGAAACTGGCTGAAGTTTACACTTTAGCAGCAATGCTTAGGTATTTTTGTTCGTCTTTTAACCTAATTAGGTTAAGTTAAAGTGGAAACTTTTATTAATAACTAGCTTCCGCCCGCGGTTTTACCCGCGTCCCGAGATAACTGCTTCTGGTACCCTGATGGTGACAAACACTTTTATATGTCCTTCTCCCGGGTCTAGCTCCTCTCTTATTTTAAGCTTAATCGATCCAGACATTCACGCGTGATGGACCGACCAAGGAATGTGTAGATTATAATAACAGGCAATTTTTTGCATACTTCTTTGAAAGAATCGATAACCTCAGCTTTATCTCATCTAAAACTCAATTCCTAATTCTCCATCTTCCTCAGCCAAGCCTGATCAAAGCAGCAGGCTACCCCGTAGAGAAGCACCGAGTGACCACCCCCGATGGCTATGTGCTGCAGATGCACAGGATCCCGGCCGGGAGACGGTCTGCGAGGCGAACGGGAGACCTCAACGCGAAGGGGAAGAAGGCCATCTTGATAATACACGGCCTCCTTGGAGGGAGCAGTGACTTCGTCATCATGGGGCCTGAGAGAAGTCTTTGTAAGTGTGAAAATAGCAATTTAAGCAAACGGGCTTGGCTTGGGCGCTTGAGGGTTTTGAACATTCCCCATTACATCCAAATCTTTACGACAGAGAACATTTAACATTTTTTACAGTCAAACGAGAGTTGATAAATCAATTGGCATTCTTAACCCCAATTTGCCTTCCATAAAGTAGACGAACCATGTAGGACTGAATGCATTATTTCAATAGCCATGTTTGTTTCCAGCGTACCTCCTAGCAGACGCAGGGTACGATGTATGGCTCGGAAATCTGAGAGGCACCGTGTACTCCACTCACACAAACCTTACTAAAAATGATCCTAAATTCTGGGATTTCAGGTATGTTCTTTCTTCAGAATTTCATTAGGTATATAACTTATATAAGGTCTCTTATTCGGGAATTATCAATCTTAAAAGATTGATAATTCTATTTACGTAAGTCATCATCTCTTGTAGGCTTCACCTAAATTAGCCAGTTTTACGCATGTCTATCCCGCAGAGCCAACACACGGGCTAAAATCTATACTAATATTATAAAGCTGAAGAGTTTGTTTGTTTGAACGCGCTAATCTCAAGGTCCGATTTGAAAAGAAAAAAAAAATAGTGTTAGATAGCCCATTTATCGAGGAAGGCTAGAGGCTTTTTATCCGGGTTCGTGCAGAGGATCCCACGGGATGCGGGTGAAACCGATGGCAGAAGTTAGTAAACAATAATAATTGTCTCTTTTCAGTTTCCACGAGCACGGTAAATACGACCTGCCAGCGATGATCGACCGAGTCTTGAACATCACGGGACTGGACAAGATCATGCTGGTTGGCTACTCCATGGGCACCACCAGTTCCTTCATCATGTTCTCCCAGAGACCAGAGTATAACGACAAGCTGATCGCCTTCGTGGCATTAGCCCCGGCTGTGTACATGGACAATATGAAGCTCATTGCCAATTTAGCGCTTAATACTTTAGATATAGTGGTAAGTTATCAGAATTTATGGTTCGGTGTGTTAGGAGGAACTTTTGATAAACCACTTGTAAGATATTATTTCACTAATAGAAAGTTAATTTGCGTTCGAGGGCTCATACTTAGAAGATATTTTCAGGTACAAATAACTTATATGAATATTTCAGAACGTAATGCGAGCTCGAGGCATGACATCGCTGCAGCCACAATTCCTGCAGGGCCTCATATCGACGCTGTGTAACCTCAAGCAGCCGGAGACTGATTTGTGCACCAACTTCATATACACTCTGGTCGGCGAAGATTTTGAGCAGAACGATTTGGTAAGCCATCTTAAATTTTTAATTAAAGTACGAGTCTAAGTAAGGTTTTACGCTCATTAATAAACTTTTCGAGTAGTTTATCGCCATTGGGAAGCTTTTGCCCAGCAATGGGCCAGTAAAGGACAACAGAAAGAGTTTTGTGTTATCGAAGCAAAGCTGTAATGATATACAGGGTGTATTGATAATAATGTTGTAACTTTTGCTTTCAGGAAATGTTACCAATATACCTGTATCGAGTACAGCCAGCGTCATGGCGAGCGCTAGAACATTATGGAAAGATCGCCATTTCTGGTAAGCAGACATAACTGCTTTTGACCTATATAGCAGTTCAAAATGTAGTTGAGGTTCTTCTAAAACAGTGGTTCTTAACCGGTGGTCCCTGGAGGCATTCCAAGTGGTCCGCGAAGCTTAGATTCGCGACGTTGCTATACGTTATCTAACTTATTTTTTATCGACTTATAACTGCGAGCGGGGTTTTCGCATGGACGTATATCGGGTATGTCGTAACTAGTCCCCCCATTCATGAAAATTTATGTTTGGGCCACATTTTACGTAATTTTGGTTTTGAGTCTTAATAAAACCGTTTAAAAAATAATTAAAATTTCGCGCTCGCTTCGCTCGTGTATTTAAAAATCAGTATGCTCTTGTTTTGGCATTTGTCAACAAACAAAAAGTTAAGTAGGTACGTTTGGGCTAAATTTTACGTAATATTTGGTTTCTTCTTCTTCAATTTAAGAGCCCAGCTCTTGTCGGTGCAGCTCCTTCCATTTACGCCTATCTAGCGCCAACTCCTGAACTTCCTTATACGTCACAACATTCACCTTATTGAAATTCACAATATTTGGTTTAGGTCCGATAAAATTACGCGCTCGCTTTGCTCGCGTATTCAGAAACTATATTATGGGCCTTATTTTTGCATTTGTCAACAAACAAAACGTTAAGTAGGTACGTTTGGGCTAAATTTTACGTAATATTTGGTTTAAGTCCGATAAAAATTTCGCGCTCGCGCGTTTGGAAACTACATAGGCAAGTTTTTCTTTATTTGCATTTACTTACAACTGCCGACATGCGTTTAGCTTTGAGTAGAACTGACCCAAAAATTCAGATTGTTTTTGATAAATAATAAAGAATTGAGTGCTAATTTAGGTAAACTGATGAGGTGGTCCCCGGCACGACAAACTTTAGTTAACGTGGTCCCTCAAGTCAAAAAGGTTAAGAACCACTGTTCTAAAAGGTATAAAAGTAACTAGAAGATTTCACAAAATGCAAAAAAAAAACATATCCAAACCAAATTTTCTACTGTTGCAATCAGTTACTAGTCTTATTTTATACAGAATGTTTTTCTTTGAATAGAAAAACAGATCTGAATTGTACAAATCTGTTTGTTGGTTGGCATTGCTTAATTAAGTATTGCGATTGTTTCAGGCGTGTTCACCACATTTAGCGGTGGCCTGTCTGGCCCAGTGAAGCCATACAACTTGACTAATGTAAAAGTTCCTGTTACTCTACTCTATGGAGAGAATGATCAATTGACTGAGAAGTCTGTAAGTATACTCATTGGTTTTATATCATCAACAGCCTTTTTAGCTGAAGTTCACATGTGTGATATGTGTATAACAGTTTTTTGGGTTAATACTTTAATAAGGGCAATAGGCATTACAGACACAATAAAGCAATCCAATAATTTAGGAAAATTACTTCTTAAAATATTAGTTGTTTTTTTTATGTCAAACATATATAAATTCGTAAATTTTACTATATGCATACAATATTTCTCTAGAGAATGATTTTCTCTCCAACTCCCCAAGTAGGTTATGCTTGTAGGAACTTTTTCATTAAAATAATAAATGGTTACTTTGTCCACAGCAAATAATGAGGCTAGCAGACCAGCTGAAGTCCACAGGTGTCCTGGAAGAGGTTCGACCTGGCTGCTCCTGGCCCAAGTTCAATCACCTAGACTTTGTATTTGCAAAGGATGTGGGAAAAATATTTAATAAACCTCTCATCAAACTCATAGATCAATTGTACAATAAATATTATATTGCATGAATGAGGATTTTATTTTCCTGTTTAAAAGAAATTGTGTAGTTTAAATCCTGCGATCCTAGCTTTAGCTAGGATTGGAGACAGTGACATAAAACCAGTCTTATTTTCCGCTCTTTTCCAACCTAATCTTAAAACGCACCTGTATGATAATATAGCAGAAATTGTTCTCACCCTTCTATCATTTATGGTAACTCTATACCAGAATCAACTTTATAGATCCTAGATCTAAAGCTTATTGAAAAATAAACATAAGCTACATTATTGATCTCTCAGACTATAATGAGACTGTAATGAGATGTTGCCTCTATACTTTTTACTCAAGTCTGATGTAGTTCTATAAAGTATATCTTACCTTGGCAACAACAGCTTTAGCAACACCCGGTGTTGGTGTGGCCACCTTAGTATCTACAGGCTGGTTACGATTCATTTCTGAAAATATACAATTATGTTTACACATTATGCTTTAGCTACTTATTTCTAGCAATAGGTAAAATAAGTGGTATAAAAAGTCAGTAGGCCCCTCTTAGGGGCGGCAAATGAAGAGAATAGCGTGAAAAACCAAATGACATGAGGATTCATGGTACTCAAATTAGGAATGGCGTTGTGCCGGGTGTAAGGCGTAATTCGGCCATGATTCCCTTAAATGCTCAATTACAGCATTTAGGATGGTATGTACATTTCTTAAGAAACGCACAATGTAGTTTTTTATCAAAGAACTGCTGGATTGAGCCTATAAATATTTAAGTAATGATTGCTATGTATTGTAAAACATAGTAGTTTCTAACTTACTTTCTTTGGTTTATTCAATAACTTACCTTTGTTAGGCATTTTAATAAGCGTTAGAATGTGAAGATATCATCACAAAACATACGATTTATCCCCCAGTTATTAATTAAATATAAATAAACAAAACATTTCACAAATAAAAACAACTTAGCCGTGACATATTTTCCCGTAACATTTGACTTAAATCAATTTGACGTACATTGTCACTTGTCAGTTAATAATAATTTGTGTTGTTTGTGGTTTTAAGCAGACAAGAGGTTTCATAATATATCATGCTCAATTTTATTACTACCTATAGTAAGCACAGAGTTCTCTGTGAAACTTAAAATTATCACTTACGTAACAAGTTCTCCATCTTTTCCTCATTTAATTGTTGTAATCTCTAAAACCCTTGGCTCCACTTCCAGCTCAATGCACACACATCCATGGTGTTCTTGTCAACAGTGTCACTTTGACAGTAAGAAATTCAAAGCTCTTGGTTGGATTTTTAGCATGTAAAACAAAGACGGACATAGCACATTCTTGATGAAAAAGCAGTAAGGTTATTAATGGAATGATGAAAAGAATTAAAAAACCCAGTTTTTACCTTGGAACGCGCTAAGTCTCCGGCATCGCGGGTCTTACTGCACGGGAGATTTTGGATAATTTTAATATTATAATTAAATTAATGCACCTATGGTTATTTATTGAAATATTTTAACCTCTTGAAAGTGTTGTGTGTAAGAAACAGCCATGGATCTCCACAGACCTGTCGATCCTAATAAGGTAAAACATACTGGATTCTAATTAAAGATTTTGTAATATTTTTGACCGTATTACTTATAATTCTGATGTTTGTTTGTGTAGACCTATGAGGAACTGACTGCAGACGAAAAGCTGAGGTAAGATTTTGATCTATTTGTTTGATTGTACCCTATTCATGGTCAATAGCTTGTAGCCAGGTTGTCTCATTATTTGATAAGCCAATTGACATAACATAGGTTACAGTACAAGTAAGTTGCTTATCAAACAGTCAATGACTGACGTTTATTTGCTTATTAGTCAATAAAAACAGCTGTTGTTGTGTAGTTAATTAACATTTACAGTCACAGAAATCAGTTTTAAGATGTTATTTCATTTAAAAATTCTCAATATGTTATTATTTAGTAAAGTGACCTACACTAAGAGAAAAGTACCAATTTGACTTAACACATGAGTTGTAACTGTTGTACATTAAATACTTATTAATAGACTACTACTACGTACGTACTAGCAGTTTACCAATAACATATGTTATTTATGTTTTTTTTTTAAACAGGGTGATAGATACCTAAAGTTATTTAAGCAAATATCAATCTTATGACAAATAATAACACAGACATTCAACTTTTCTACACTAAAGCTAATTTTATTTTAAATATGAAGTAATTTCTCTCAATTTATTATAGCGTGAATGATACTGAGCTTTAATACTGTACTTTTCTTGGTTTCTGGCGAGACTGAGCCAATTAGATACCAGTTTGCCTAAGATGCGCTACTGACCAATTTCTGCTTCCACATTAGGAATTCAATTAACCTTGAAAACAATATTTCAACTCATTAAGAAACATTGACATTAACTTAATTAGGGTATATTGATTATTTAATTCAACATGCATGATGTCATACACAGTTACTAGTAAATTTTCATCAGTACTAAAAATATGCCTATGTATAGATAATATGTAGTACTTAAAATACAATCATAAAAAAAAATTCAACTTAAGAACTTCTTCCAACTTAGGTAGGAGGGTAGTTAACAATTGCACATAAATTACTTTCAAAGTAAAATCTGCACCTGTGAAAACTGTCCCCACCTTTCAGAAATATAGGAAAAAGTTGAAACATCACAGTTTGTGTTATTCTATACGGATACAGGTAATAGTTCCGACGGGACACAGGTGAAACGTCTGGAAGACCGCTAGTTAATAATAACTTATGTGTCACCATGTCATTAAAGTCTCAAAAGGGCTTCAGCGTGTTGGCTTCGCCCCATATTCGCCTCCCAAAAATCCGGGACTCCAGTGGACTGAAAGAGACATACGTAATAATAACGTAACTTTCCAGATATGACCATCAGAAGCTGCATGAGATGCACAAGGGGCACGAGTCCATGCACACGACCATGGTCATGATCCTCATTGTGACACTCATAGTCGCACAAATCATTGTCATGGAGTGGAAGAAGAGGCACTACAGGTCTTATGCTGTGAGTATTGTGTTCTAGCACACTTTTTATGTCTCCTGTTTACTATTTTACACTCGACAGTATTTCTGTATCACTTATTAGTATAAACGCGATTAAAAAGTAGGCCTAAGATTTTGTTATAATAACGGGTTCTTTAAAACATAAATTATTAAATATTCTTTAAAAGATCTATAAATAATTTTGATATTAAATATATTTTCCCCTGTACTGGTTGAATTTCTCTCGGGATGCGGATGAATCCGTGAGAAACATAGAATAACATACTCTAATGCATATTACTAGATCAGAAATTTATTTTTATTATTTAACTTCGTAATTCTGGTATCCAGTTCTTCACAATGGTGGCGATGTGGTCTATACCAGTGCTGATGAGCGTCAAGAACCAGTGGTGGAGGTTCATCACCATCTGGAGTATATTCACCATGCTCACCGCGGTGGTCATAAGGAAGTCAACTACCAGACCCATGTCTGTCACCACGCCGAGGTGAGATATTCACTTTTTAAATTAACAAAATTATTATGATTATAATTTTTAACTATGATTTTTCTTTATACAATTGTGAAATAATGTCATATGATATTAAGAAAAGCACTGACTACAGAAGAAAAAGACGAGAATTTCGCCTCAATCACTCTATCTATTAAAAAAACCGCATCAAAATCCATTGCGTAGTTTTAAAGATTTAAGCGCACATAGGGACATAGGTACAGAGAAAGCGACTTTGTTTTTTACTATGTAGTGATTTGCCAGACAAGTTCATGATAAGCTATCAGAGACTGTCAGTCACCGGTGAAACTGGCCAATAATAAAAAAAATATTACCTACTAATTCACTGATTCCAGGCTAGTATACAAATGGTTCTACCTAATATATAAGGTGAGCTGTTTCCTGGGCGTGGTAGGCTACATCCTAATGATGCTGACGTTCTTCGGGCTCAACCTCGCATTCGGCCACAAGCCGCAGCAGTGGATGGACGTGGCGTTAATGCTGCTCTTCTATGGATTATACTTCGGCGTGTTAGGGAGAGATGTCGCTGAATATTGCACCGATAAAATGGCTGCTTCTATTGGGGTGAGGATTTTGTATTTCTTTTTTTAAGTTCTGTTTGGTTGAAAAAAGTCATAGCACCTGTAATAGTAATTTTAGTTTATTGGTGTAAACCCAAGGCATATACAAGCATATGTAGTCTGTCGGTAATGTGCAACTTACATCGCAAGAAAAGAGTAAAAAGATCTTTTGAAAATAATGTTTTTAAAGAAGAAAGTTCGGGTAACGCAAGTTCTTAATCATAGTCTGGAATACTCTTGTTTTAAACAGTGTGCATATAATTATTACAATAAAGTATAAATAAATGTTGTTGCACTTCTATTTACACAACTGATATTGAACGCGGTTCATATTAAAATAAACATATTTGTACCTAATAGGTACTTATAAAATTATGTGTGTCATGTGTAGGATTCACTCACAAGGCTATTTTTCGATGTGATCAAAGGTAACATAGGTTTTTTTATAAAGTTTTAATACGGTTAAGCGACATTTGTGTCGTCGTCCCTGATGAGTGACCATCTGTGTCAAGATGAGAAGGAATTCTTGAAAACTTCCTATATCATTTTTGTATGTTTTCGTGTATTTATTTAAACTTTATTCAATATAATTAACGGACTTAAGGCGCGTTCCCGTGCAAAACGCAGCGGCAGTCGTTTTTTGTGCAGTTTTTCGGAGTCAACTTCTCTTTATCCAATAGCAATACCTTCTAATAAAAAATACATTAAATTTCGACATAATCTTGATTCCAAAATGGTAGTTTTCTTTTTTTTTCTAAGTATCGTAATGTTTAATTAGAGGGTCACAACGAAACCACAGAGATGAGAAATAATCACTAATAATATGCATCTCTTCGTAAAGTAACTATTGTTTTTATTTGCTACCTAAACTAATAGATAGGTAATTTAATAACGAACATTATGGTAATTTTATTTTTTTCAAAACACGAACATTTCATTTTATAAACATTTTAAACCAAAATATGAGCGTTCTCGCTACGTATTTCTTGCCCCGAGTTTGTAGGGCGCAGAGGCTCAAGGTCATTGCAAGGTATTCTCTGCAGTCAACCTTAAGGTGTGGCAGAGATAATATGGTACGTGTATGTACGTGCGTGTGTATGTGTACGTGCATTCATTGTAT
This sequence comes from Helicoverpa zea, assembly GCF_022581195.2. Taxonomy (NCBI): domain Eukaryota; kingdom Metazoa; phylum Arthropoda; class Insecta; order Lepidoptera; family Noctuidae; genus Helicoverpa; species Helicoverpa zea. The sequence goes on along the minus strand of NC_061464.1, from coordinate 12,212,038 downwards.
CGTTGTGTATGTTACAGTACTACACACAAGAGGGCATGCCGACGCGGCAGCTGGACACCAACGTGTGTGCTGTTTGTGGTAACCAGCTACTCGTCGACGTCGACGCGGAGGGGCTCATAGGTAATGCACGAGCTAACTTTCGCGTTTATTTGCGTTCATGGCGCATACAGGACACAAACAGAAGCGAATATAAATATAAAAAACTGGGCAAGTGCGAGTAGGAATCGCACGAAGGGTTCCGTACCATTATTTAGAAAATGAGCAAAATGAAATCGGCCAAGTGCGAGTCGGACTCGCGCACGTAGGGTTCCGTACCATCCAAACTAATATTCTATGTATATTTATGGATATCGAGCAAAAATGAGCAAAAAAATCACGTTTGTTGTGTGGGAGCCCCCTGAAATATTTATTTTATTCTAGTTTTCAGTATTTGTTGTTATAGCGGCAGCAGAAATACATCATCTGTGAAAATTTAAGTTCTCTAACTATCACGGTTCATGATAGATACAGCCTGGTGACAGACGGACGGACGGACAGAGGAGCGAAAACAATAGGGTCCCGTTTTACCCTTTGGGTACGGAACCCTAAAAAATCGATAGTGTGGTCCCATAAATTGGTGGTCACAAGATGGATATAGAACGGTGTAGACCATGTAGGTACCTACTCTAGAGTAGTTCTCGTTGAACTCAATGAGACAAATGTTTAGAAATATAAGTATGTAGCGTTAATTCTGCGAGACAGTAAAAGGCTTTGGACGTATTTCGCTCCTCCACGGGGCTTCAGGAGATGTGGACTCATCGACCGCTCGGGTGCGCATTATTTTTCCTAACATTTTATGATTTCCGCAAAGTAGCATCATCATCATCCTCCGAGCCTTTTCCCAACCATGTTGGGGTCGGCTTCCAGTCTAACCAGATTAAGCTGAGTACCAATGCTTTACACGGAGCGACTGCCTATCTGATCTCCTCAACCTAGTTACCCGGGCAACCCGATACCCCTTGGTTAGACTGGTGTCAGACTTACTGGCTTCTGACTACCCGTAACGACTGCCAAGGATGTTCAATGACAGCCGGGACCTACAGTTTAACGTGCCATCCGAAACAGTCAATGGTGTATAAGATATACTTAGAAAGTACATACAAACTTAGAAAGTAGCAGGATTTCATAATTTATGTAAACTCGACGGAGTTACTACATTCCGAGCACAAGTATGCGCATGTGGCCGATACTGATTTTGTTTTGGACTTATACTTAACTTTTATACTAAACTTAACTTTCTCATTAACTTACAGAGAACACGTACAAGTTGACCTGCGGCCACGTGTTTCACGAGTTCTGCATCCGCGGCTGGTGCATAGTCGGCAAGAAGCAGACCTGCCCCTACTGCAAGGAGAAGGTGGATCTCAAGCGCATGTTCACCAACCCGTATCCTTTAAAAAAGCCACTTAATCATTTTTTGTGGTAGGTAAGACCTGCACGGATCGATTGATCAGACTGAAAGGTGGTTGAAAATCAGCACGATTTCGACATCAAAAATGTGCAAAAACAGGGCTGTTTTTACTGTATTTTTGCTAGGTAGAAGAGCTTGGAAAAACGATTGTTTCATGCACTAGGAACGTAATTTAGGTCAAATTTTCTGAAAAGTCTCCAAGTTGTGATTGACATGTCATTTGATTTGTTTTTTTTTTGGAAAAAAATAATATCCAAGTACTGCTTTCGAATAACAATGATAACCCAATGACATATGTATTTTCAAATTGAGATTTTTGAAAGAACACTAATTAAATTTTAGCAGTAAACAGCAATATTCCTTAACACTACCTCAGTTGGGACCGGCCCCACATCCTATACGGCCAGCTACTGGACTGGATCCGCTGGCTGGTGGCGTGGCAGCCCCTCATCCTGTTCTTGGCTCAGGGCATCAACTGGCTGTTCGGCCTAGAATGAGACCGGACTGGCCTCTGAGGACCTCTAGTACTGAACCCTAGCGTTGTGTTGCGGACACTAGTGATTTGTGAAGTGAATTCTGTGGTTCGAGGATATAAGAAGATTAGTGATCGTGTTGCTGGTAAGTTTCAGAATCATTTGTATAACACCATTTCGTTTATTAACAACATATAAGTCTGGTTTTCTTAAAACAATTGTTTACTTTGAAAGTTGAATGCAAATATTTATAGTAAACGGTTGTTTTAAGAAAAGTGTTATCTATGTTGTTGGTGAACTTCAGCTTGATTACTGTTTAATTTATAATGATTTGTCCATTTCTGTCTCTTTGGATAGAAAGAGGAAAAACATTTCAATGTCTAAAAAAGCAGACTAGCAAATTATTTAACACACTACTCCTAGACAAGTTCCAATTAGTATACGACATGTAATACTAAATGTGCAAAACCTCAAAATAATTTGAGAATAATCAATCAAACCATTCTCTGTACGCCTCGTCTCATCTCGCCGCGTCCTCAAAAACGCCAGAGATGATCAGAATTTCCAGTAGAACTTACCAGTACAAGAAAATCTCACTCAGATTTTGGTCAATTGAAATATAAATCGTTAGGGGTGTCCGAGATTTTGCGAATTTAACGTTACACGTCGTATATTTGGTTGTTGTTACTTATTTGTCTGTCTTCGACAGCTGTACTATACTTGATTGAATACTACAGCAATAAAAACCTTTTTATACTGAGTAGACCTTCGTCTCACGGTCTATTATTTTAATGTTGCTCAGTTCCTCTTTAATTATACCTTCTTAGAATATTGTAGGTCAAAATGAATGTTGCTTACGTCATATTTTTTATATATTTATTTAAATGTTCCAATTACACAAAATTGAATTTAATATTCATGTGATCTCTTTGTCCAAAATGTTTTATTTTTTAATTTGATTATAGCAAAAAACAATTTCATTTCAAATTCTAAAGTACACTAATTATCTGAAATACAGGAGTATCCTTAAATTGTTTTGATATTTAAAAATGGTAATTAATACAAGAATTTTATGTGCAGTTTTGTACACAATGTACACTTGACTGTTCTTGTACATAATAGTAAGATTATGGAAAGTTATATGATGTAAATATTATGAATATCTATTTAATTGACGCGAGTTAAAATAAAGTAAGGCACACGCAAGCGTTTTGATAAATCGGACGACATGTATAAGTAAATATTGGATTTGAATGTGTATTTTTTATGTTCAAATTATGACGTCATGTGTGAAATGTCTCTTATAATGTGTCGAGACCAGACGAGAGCAGATACGCATTGTACCCACAAGTAACAAATAGTTTTAGATATCTGAAAGAAAGTTCTGCGTCTATGCAAGATTAAAAAGTAATTGAATAGGGATACAATTGTTCTTATTAAACATCTATTTCTTTACTCGTTTGGTCTGACCGCCCCGAATATATTGGAACATTTCCAGCGCTGTCACACTAGCGGATTTACCGCTCGCTTTTTTTACATGTGACAATTTTTGAGCGACGTGTCGTCGTTTGAAAATCGTGATTGTCAATTGTTTACTGTCACGCCCGGGTATACGATCCGCTAGGAAAAACTGAGCAGGAAATCCGCTAGTGTGAAAGCGTTTTGGGCTCAGTGGGTGCTTACTAAATATGATTTAACCATTATTCTAAAATGAAAAGATCGATTGTGGCAGCATGATGTTTTGAATGTTTTCAGTGGGAAGTGACTCAAGCCTAAGCAATCACTTTAAACATGTCTTCACGGTTTTCTAAATTGTCCAGTGATTGGTCAATGTTGGTGTGTTCACTTTTAGGTAGATAAGCTCTTGTGCAACATAGTGATTGCAACATGTTGCGTTACATGCTTCATGTATAGTTCGTGGCAAACTTATTGGCGTTGTGCGACATCGTGCGACACGCTGGGCAGAAACCGACTTAAACGAAAACGAAAAAAAAAGAGGTTCTCTGTTTGAACTGACGGAAGTACGTTTGTATGCGATTATCTCGCGTTTAATTATACCGATTTGGATGCGGTTTTCAACATGTATTTGTCAGACTTTAGGAGAAGGTTTTGGGTAGATTAACTGACGAAAAAAGTTCGACGCCATTGGACGTGACGTGTTACATCACGCAGCATGTTGCAGTAATTACATGTTATGTTACAGAAGTTGGCATTATAATATTATTCCTCTGTTTTTTATACCTTTATTGCATTTTGTTCGTGGCATTAAGATGTACATACGAGTATCAAAGGTTAAACAAATAGGGCTTACTACAAAAACTTTAAACCCTGTTTTACACTTGTCTAATAAAATTTTGGCTGCAAAATGAACCATATGTCAACGTCATAATTTGTCATTTTTTTAGACAAGGCATAAACTGACGTTTAAAAGTTTTTGTGGTAAGACGGATAATATCCTACTCGATAACCCGCACCCAAAACGTACCTTTAGTCACACAATGGCCCGAGTTCAGAGATCATAGTAAATTTTAAATTCTACTAATGAAACGTTTTCGAACGAAACGGTTTATTTGAAACATAAAGTGAGGCTTTGCAATCGGTTGTAAAAACCACTGAGTACAAAATGTCGATCTTCTATAATGAAAGTAAAAAAAAGAATAACAATCTTACTACTTTTGCCCATTTAACCCGTTTAAGGTTTATCTTTTGTTTTCGCAAATAACACGTTGGTAAGGTAACTATGTCTCGAACACGGAGAGCAAAATTATTAGCGGAAATGACATAACGCAAAATCTCCTAAGTAGCGCGCCAAAATGCCGGTGTTTGAGGGACGAGGAACGTTACCAGCCCCGCCCTTATAACCAATAACCCAAATAACCAATCAATCAAGACCAATCTTTGGCAGATTGGTTTTGATATGACAAAGGACCCGAATGCATCGTTGTTCTAGTAATTGATCACGCCTACCGTAAGTTACATTGAACTTCAAGCAGGCGACTGATCTACCTTCCTTATGGCATCTCCGCTGTCTTTCCTTCCTCCGTAGTCTCGAATGCCACGAATACTTTAATATTTTAGCCATTAAGTTAAGCAGTATTTATTATAATTTACGTTAATGTTATGCGTTCTTCCTGTAAATGTTTTGTGCTACGCCATTCCATGTTGTAACAACCAACACCTAAGTGAGTTAATTAAAAGTATTTTTGTAAAAAAATTAAAACAAACGATCAATTAAGTGATGTATTTATTATAATTCTTTTGTTATTTTGTACAAAAATAAATTATGTTTGGAATGTATGTTTTGTTTTTATTTCTTAGTTTATTTATAAACTCAAACGGAGGTAGTATCAGGCTACTAAACCGGCTGTGCAGTTGACCAAAATGGCTAGGAGCTAAAAATTACATACACTTTTATACGATAGTCAAAAACGATCTCATCGCGAAAAAGTGGCTGGAAATCATGCGAATAAATCCCTGTCCTAATTAACTCGAACTTTTATAACCGGTCTCAAGTCTCTCGGTACAAAGTCAAGTCCAAAAAATAAGTTAAGCCTGCACATAATCGGTAAATTCAAAACAATAATTATGATTTCTTGGGTTACGTACGCATACAAATTTTTGGATAAAACCTTTTAGTAAACCAAAGAGGTGCAATATCCCTGACAGAAGAAAGCAAGTCTGAATACAATTTTCAAAAACCATATACCTATCCCAAAAAGAAAATTTCCATCTCATTCACTTTTTTTCCACACGCTGTCAGAAAACAATTCCCTCAAAACTAAATAACATGCCGTACTTTACAAAAACAATGTAATTTTTATAATCATAAGCTTAAATTGGGTGTGTTTATAATTTTTATATTCTGAAGCAAATTTATGTGTCGGGAGTCAACATGATAGGTCCGTTTCGATATTGCGCTCAAATAAAGCACATTAACCATGCATCGCTTGCGTTCAACAGCAACTGTCTAGGGCAAGTCATCAAAGGACTAGGTAAGTCACCGATTTTTCCATAAACTTGTATAATGTCATTTCCATAGTCCGCCTGACTACATCGATCTGTAGACCTCGTAAAAGGAGGGCAGTCAGTGAACAACATCGACTCGCGAATTTTTTAACTTCCGTACCTGACACCACCTGTCAAGTAGCAAGTTAGTAGCTTGTAGCGACTCCAAAGGGAGCACTGGTACCTACGCAACATTTAGAATCAATGTAGCTTAGTTGAACTCCAAAATGGTCTCACAAATGTCTCTTGGTAAGTGTGCCACTTCGCCAGAAATAAACCAACACAATAATTTTGTTGCAGCGGGTCGTTTTAATTATTCACAAGATAAGGGTGGGAGTGGGTGCTGCAAGGACATCGCTCAGAGCTCCGCCGAGAGGAAAGTAGAGCCGTGGCCGAAGTCAGAGCCGCCGCAACAACCGTGGCGCGCGGAGTGCCCACAGGGGCCGCAGCCGCCCAACTACGACCCCTACAGGATCAAAGTCCCCGACGTAGTCGTGCCGCCACTACCGCCCAGTAATGTCAAGGTAATTACTGTTTACACACTTTCACGAAACAATTTTTTATCGAACCTTTGCGACATTATCAATGCGGTGTTTGAATAGTGCGTTTGACGAAATCAGAGCCCCGCGCCGTGACATTAAGTATCTAATGAAATCCAGCTTGTGCTTTCTTCATCAGCGGACCAGCGTGGTGTACACTACCACTGACCAGGAAGGCCAAAACGAAGATCATCCCGGCTTCCATCACCACCCTCCAGGATACCAAAGCGGCATCGACCCGCAGGCCGTCGAGGACGAAGAAAGTAAAGCCCCAGGTTTCTTCGGACGCCTCAGAGGCTTCTTTAGAGGATTGGGAAAGAAAGATGCGGAGAAGGAGGGAGAGGGAGAAGGAAATGCGATGATGAAAGAAGGCTGCGCCGATTACGACATCCACTGGCTTCGCCTCTGAAACACTGCATCGCTGACTTCTGAGAACGACTTGACATTATACGCACTATACATACTGAAATAGACGCATTACAACACTATCAGATGGTTTCATTTACATTTTATAGGTCAAAACATTGAGGGCAATTAATCTCGTCCAACGCACTATAACACCTCCCTGCCGATAGTCCTGAAGTGAATAGTAACATTTTTTGACAGGAAATTCCAAACGAGGACAACATGGAGCTGTTCAAAAATCCGGAACTTTGTTTCCAATCGAGTGCTAGTGTTCAAGACTTGTTTCACAACTCGCCTATCGTGCACCCGGATTACTGGAAGGACAAGCCAGTGAAGCGGCTGACGGAGGCGGTGAAGGACGCGCTGCCCAAGCTGGGCTACCACGGCAGGAACAAGTACAAGTACGCGTTCCACGAGCCGTGGCGGCCGCTGGACCGCATGACGCTGCTTGACGAGGCCGAGAAGCAGGAGCTCGGCCAGACCGACGACTTGACCGTCAAAGCGGATACTTAACGCGAACGAGGGCTCTGATTTTCGAACTTAAAAAAATTGAAAATTTAGGCTATTTTCGTAAAAATGTCGCATCGTTTCTAATAAATTTTTGTTTCATGTATCGTTAACTTTGAGCTTTTACTAATGCCTCAGTAATGGCCTAGGTACTTTTAAGTTGCGCTCCGTACCTACTGGTTCAAAGCAATTTTCTTGCCAGCAGTTTGAAAGATTTAAATAATTTAGTGACACATCTACAGTTTCCAATACTTATGGTGGAACAATTTTAGACGTAGGATGTTGTTCATTTAGCAAAATTATTTTGAGATAAGATTACCTACGTCATATTTAGCAGATTTAAGAATTTTCCTGTTCTTGAAAAGTTATTTACTCGGGGAAGTATATCTCGTTACGAAGGTAAATTATGTTCACGATATGTTTTTATCACAATACCACGATATTGTTTTATGTAAAAATTTTATGGTGATACATTCCGCAATTGATATTTATCCACCAAAACAGACGAGCAAAGCGGAGCGGACGAGTTTTAATCAACTAATATATTTTCGTTATTCAAACATCTCGTCTCCGCCCAGAAATCTTTGCTCTTATCTTCGCATGTCTACTTTAATGGAGCACTGAAGTAGGCTTTTGCGCAGTTGGTTATCCAAATTTCGATATCAGGGGCTTGATTCTGCTAAGTTAATAATGTGACAATTATATACTTACCAATTGAATCTCAATAGCAGTTTTAACCTTATCGGGAATTCTGCTACTGACATTTCATTGGCTTGCCACTGGTCTGCTATTTGGTCTCTGCTCTGCAATCATATTGCAATCGAAAATAATTTGCAGACAATATGATTCATGATTAATTCATTATGAAAAAATTACGGAGTGCCACATACTTACGTTTCAATAGTAATCCAGTCGTGACTGAATCTTAGTTGGATATCAATCTTATGTCGATTAAGTAAAATTAGCAGAATTGAGCCCCTGGAAGTGTTGAGTACTTATGAATTATTGAATAACTGTGCATTGACTTACCGTTGCAGCCGATGCTGGACTGCACCAAGGGTACTAACAAAGGGCAATGCTCTCTGAAGCCGGTGGTGACGCCGGAGCCTCCCCCCCCGCCTCCGCCACCGAGCTTCCCTTGGATGTATTTTTGGGCGCTACTGTCATTCTTCGGTGCGTTTGGTTTGGTTAGTATCAATGTTGTTTATTGATTTTATATCTAAGAATTCTTGGTGCACTTGGCTACACGGTGCAAGTAGCTTGCGCGTGTTGAGGCACATGCGCAGGTTACATGCATTTTAAAAACGTGCGGATCCAGCGACTCGCGGATGTACCAAAGCAGAATACCCACCCGCGTGCTCTTGTCACTTAAGCGTGTGTTAACTTGCTCCAGCTACATGCACCGTGTAGACGCACCCTTTTGTTTAGAAACTTTATAACTTTGTAGCGCACGTGTGACATGCGTGTCGTGTGGGCTCGCCCTAAGCACACAATTCTTGCAACTTGAATTATAATGTGACAGTTTATAGGATTAACATCATGAAGTAGTATTAAAAATGTACTAACAATATTTGTGTTAAGGTGTAAACAGTTGGCTGCACAATCCTAAAATTTTATTGTACCCCAAAGCAGGCAGAGTTGTAAATAGGTTCCCATTATTTTATTTTACAAAAAGCATGATTTGGAAGCTTAGGTCAACACGGCATATTATTGCAAGCGAATGATTAGCGTGGCTATAGGAACTTCTCTATCTGCATAACCGTTTTCGTTGACGGCAACTATTTGGGTTCGGGCAACTATTAACGGCAGTATGTTTAACAAGAGTGTTTCAATAGTACGTGACACACCACACCCAATCTACCAGCCGCTTGCAAGCGATGATAAATACAGCAAATTCCCCACAAGCGCACCTTGCCTACAGAAGAACTATTAGAGTGGTGAGCATTCGCGTACTCTGATCGCTGGAGCCCCAACTAGCAAAGATGAAAGTCACTGTAGTCACCGAAACGGCGATGTAGCTTTATTCACCATCATAATCTCTGTAAAACTTAGGAATAGAGTCATTACTACGTCCCATTTATCATTATTATGTCCCACAAGTGCCCTTCGTGGAATTTACCGTTTATAATCCAAATAAAAATGTTCCTTAGCCTGTCCTTCCTGTGGTCTAATATCGCTAATAATATATTCGTCTTCAGGAGGGCCAGAAAATATTCTCTACATAACAATGACAAAGTACAATTTTGCGTCAAATCAACCATTTACATATAGCATCTCATTTAGTACAAACTAAAAAAATGTTGGGCTGGATTACCATAAGTCGTGAGCCCTATTATTAAAGTGCCATCACATTACACCATATTGTTTTATACTTAGTGGTATTTTCAAATCTAATTTTCTACTCTGATATAGTGTCCAGAAACTATACGTAGAGCCTGCCGAACCATTTCAAACTCTCAAACACGTAATATTGCAACCAGACGATAGGCAAAATTTATTTCTACCAAATTCAAACAAATCTCGTGAATTTTAACAGAAATATTTTCTGTATATCAACTTTCTTGTAATATTAGCAATAGTTACTTGATTTTGATGCAATATATTTTGCAACAAAAGAGAAAATATTAAAATACCATTAAGTATAAAATATCAATCATTTTGCTAGTTGGGATCAGTTTAATGGTATTAGAGATGCAACGAATGTCCGTTTAATATTCGGAATTCGGTCCGGTATTCGGCCTCCCGCATACTTGGTATTCGCTTGTCTTACGCTGCCGGATAGCCGTGTGGTCTGTTGTAAGGTAGCTAGCTGAGGAATGTAAAATAAGTGTCAAAAGGTAAATAAATCGATTTTTATAAATAAATGTATATTAGTTTATTTTTGTCCAATTGTTCATCGACTGTGCTTATACTCGACTAATGTTCGAGATCAGCGTGTGTTGTTCAGTTGCAATTTTTTCATTACTTCAATTTTTTGTAAGCCAATCTTTACATGAAATGTCACTATCCCCCCACATTAATGAAGGTATAATTTTTCAAACAAATCTGGAACTTCAAAATGTAATCTTCGGTTTATTAATTGCATTTATTTTTTGAATATGCCGTATATCCGGCCGCCAGGTATCCACTTATGTGGTTAGAAGCGAAGCCGGGTATCCGGTATTTGATTAAATGAAAGCTTTAATCGTTGCATCTCTAATTTTCATTTTCTTTCAGATGTATAAATTATATTTATGGAGGAGAATGCAGGAGGTAACGAAAGAAAAACCTGTGTGTAAGTACCTAAAATATATGCTTTCTTGTGTTGGAAGTAAATAAACTTCGTAGCTTGCTTAGCTAATGTACCCTTCTACAGTATTAGTACAAAGATGAAACGAATAGTAGTCGGATAGTACGATAGTAGACCGTGAGGGATATCTATCTAAATTATAGTAGGACATATTTTTTAGGATAGTACCAGTATCTTTTATTGCATTTATTTAGTCAACAAGTGGTAAGAAAATTCAATTTCAAGTAACAGGTTATTACGAAATTTCTGTAAAACCGAAAGGGGTTGAATAATAACTATTAAATATCCTAACTTCTATTCAATGACATGACAAACTTCTGTTTTTGGCGTTTATTTTGGCTTTGATATTTACTGTATTTTTTTGTAACACCGTGTATACCACGACCTCGACGGCGCAATGGTTACCGTGTCGGACTACCGAACCTGAGGTCCCGGGTTCGATTCCCGGTTCGGTCGACATTTATGCGACGAACATGCTTGTTTTCCGTGGTCTGGGTGTTACAATATTAATATGTATTAATAACTATGTACATGATGTAGCTATATGTAGTTTATCAGTTGTGTTAGCACCCATACATAACCCAAGTTAATTAATAACTTAGGTACCATGGAGCAAAGCCGACCGTGTGTAAAGCTTTCGCCCGCTGCTTCGCCCGCGTGGTGTGTTGATAAGTGTTAATCCAGGGTATCACCTATCTAAATACCAAATGTCAACCAAATCGGTCCAGTCATTTGTGCGTCAAACTTTCACATTTACAATATAAGTAGGAATTTGTAAGATATAGGATTTGTAGGATACTTACCTCAATAACACCATTTGTAGGGCGGCCTCGAAGGAAGATGAAGCGGCCGTACAACGAGCGCGACATTCCCGCTTGCGTTCAGTATCTCATAATAGGCACGGGCGCCGCCGGCTGGGCCGCATACAAGGCCATTATGGAACACGACAAAACTGCTAAGGTACTGTTAGACTCAGCTTTACAATAAAATTAATAGTTTTTAAAACTAAAAAACAAGCTAGTCATGTAGGTATTGTCATCATAACTCAGGGCTTGTGCAAAATTTCATCCTAATCGAAGACCTGGAAGTGGGTCAAATTAAGATTCCAAGATTTTCTTACATACATAGTTGTACTTACAAGTGAAGCTAATAAAAAAAAAACAAATAGGTACTACAAAAACTACCGGACACACTACAGAAGGATTCAATGGTACATCTACACGGTGCAAGTAGCTTGCGCATGTTGAGGCACACGCGCAGGTTACATGAATTTTAAAACGTGCGGGTCCAGCGACTCGCGCATGTACCAAAGTAACATACCCACCCGCGTGCTCTTGCGCATGTTAACTTGCTCCAGCTACATGCACCGTGTAGACACACGTGTCTACACGCACCCTAAGCTAGAAGAAAAGTTAGGAATGAGAAAGTATTTCGACTGACTGCCCGACGTCTTTTTTTTTCCGACATCAAAAATCCTATGTACTATATACTATACTACCTATGCCTATGTACTATATGTTCTATCTTTCTTCTTTTCTGTATTCTGTGTGTGTATCTGTGTACATGAACTATTAAATAAATTAAATAAATAAATAAATCATCAAATGACCCCTCCCGCTGTGGGTTAGCAGCGGTGAGGGAGTGTCAGACTCTTACTGACTAAAAACCGTCGTGTTCCGTCATAGGCCTTTTATGTACCAGGGCCGCGGTATCTCTTCCGAACAACCCGCAGCCCCGGCAGGCCTTGCCTGCTGGGCCCCGCTGGGGTTGCTGACATCTCTTTGAGGAGCGCGTGGAACAACGCGCGCCGTCGACACGGGTCTGTCGTCTAAGCAGACAGAGGGACGATGAGCCACCCGAACTCACCGCCCACAGACCCACGCCTACGGTGGCCGGGAGTCATCTCGCGACACCCGGCGCCCATGGTGTCTACCTGGTCCAGCGCGGCGGCCGGGATGAGAGGTGCGAACTCTCTGGCGTTCCGCCTCCTCCTTCTCGAGCATGACCGCTTCGCAGAAGGAGGCGACGGCATCCCATTCCCTCTCGCCCCGGACCATGGCCTGAACCAGGGCCGGACGCGAGAGGTCGCCGCCGCCCAAAGCCTCGACGAGGACCCGGCGGTGCCCTTCCCATGCGGGGCACACCTGGACTGTGTGGTCCACCGTGTCCTCGGGGCTGTCCGCACAATGGTGACACCCGGGCGCCTCCTCACGACCGATGCGGTGCAGGTACCTCCCGAAACAACCGTGTCCGGTGAGGACCTGCGTCATGCGGTACGTGAGGGCGCCGTGACTCCTCCCGAGCCACTCCTCAAAGAGGGGACTTACCGCCACGATGGTGGCGTGCCCTACTGCCCGACGTCTTAGATAAATAAATGCTTTATATTTTCTCTACACCTTTATTGTCTTGAGCTAATCTGATGAGGCCCAATAACTATTTGTATTAAGAACCGACCGTCTTTTGTCTGTGACATGGCCCAGAGCCATCGCATCTCTAGAAAATTGTTAAAGACATCTTCTGTCTGGTCCCAGCAATATCTCGCTAATGCTTTGGTCACACCACATAACTATGCAGGTATTCTTCGTAACGAAAGAAGATTCCTTCCCCTACAAGCGGCCGCCGCTTAGTAAGCAAATGTGGTTTGAAGAAGATCCTCCTGACCCGAAGATTTTGAAGTATGTCGAAGACGGACGAAGACAAACGTATGATTATTTATTCATTTGCTCTACCTCACAGTCCACAAGATTTAAAACCTAGCTTCCTCTAGATATATTAGCGGTTTTGATCTTTTTAAGCGTGAAATATCTCCTTTTCGCATTCCTCTCTTATAAATTGGGCATTACGAGTATATGTACTTGTAATTTGTAATTTAACAGGGGCCTACGGGGTCGAAAGCATTACCATCTTCTATATAGCATGTTTTATACAAATAAATGATATTCTTATTCGATACATTTAACTAAGAGGTATTTTTTGTTCTTGCAGAATGTTTAATGCAGATTGCGGAGATTTCTTAGATCCCGTTGTATTTTATCGGAAAAAGACGGGCCCGGCGTTGTCGATCGCGACGGGCTGGTGTGTGGTCCGACTGGACGCTGACGACCACGTGGCCTACGTCAAGACCATGAGTGGGGAGCATCCGATATACTACGAGCGGTGTCTGTTGGCCCCCGGTCAGTACAATCCGCCAATAGGAATGATGACTGAAAAAAAATAATTAGTCCGTCTTTTAGATCATCATCATCTTCCTGCCCTGTTCCCAAGTCATTTGGGTTTGGTTTGTCTTTTTCTTCCATTCCTCTCTGTCAGACGTCATACTTACATCCACTCCCGTCTGCTTCATGTCCTCTTTCAGGCAATCAATCCATCTTTTTCTCGGTCTACCTCTGCCTCTCCATCCTTCCACATTCATACTTAGCACACTCTTTGTAGCATGCGTTTCACACCGTCTCATCACATGCCCATACCACAACAAACGCTGACCTCTCATTTTTTCTGTCACTGGCGCTACTTTCAGGCTACCTCTGATATACTCATTCCTCACTTTGTCAATTCTGGTAGCCCCACACATCCATCTCAACATTCTCATCTCTGCTACATGCACTCTTTTCTCATCCTTCTTTTTCAATGCCCAACACTCTGATCCATACAGGACGACAGGTCTTATTACGGATTTGTAAAAATAATAGACACGTATTTTTAATTTTCTCTCACTAACAAAAAGAAGATATAACAAGAAAAGGCTAGTCAGATGATGTTTTGAACATTGTTCTATTTCTTCGCAGGTTCAAAACCAAGAACTCTTGACATCATAAAATCCGCTCCGAAGGCAGTACGGGAAAAAGTTTGCACCATGCGTACAGTTAGGGATTTGGAGCTAGCGTACAGGTAAGGAGTCTTGATTACGGAAAAAGATCCTCGTATTCGTGTATTCTTACAAGCCATTTTCCCGCGGTTTCACTCGCGTTCTTACCTACCCGGATAAAACAGCTTCTGTAGGTAAACAAAGTTGAAAAAAAAGATCAAAAGGACAAAAAATATTGTGTCAGTTTTTATTTTATTTCTTTCTTAATTCAATAAATCTTATGTCAATTTGAACAGACGAATGAGAATAATATGATATATTGCAAAAATGTTATGAAAAAGCTTTGAATGTTGTTTCTTTTTTTGAAACGCAAACAATATGTACTTTATGTTATTACATTTGACAGGAAAGTCAAAGAAGCGAAGCATGTAACAGTCATAGGCGCCGGCCCTCTGGGCTGCGAGCTCGCGTGGCATCTGGGCAAAATGAGTAAGTTCTGAATATCTCTGCTATCATACAATAATATAAACGAAGTATGAACTTCCTCTGTATGTCCTCGTCTGTTTGTGTTAACTAGCTAAATATATAGCATCCCTAAGGATCTCCTGTCCATAACCGGGTAAAATATAGCCCATGTTATAATTATATGTGAAAATTTATTTAATCGGAATCGGAATCCAACGAGACGTTTTGATTTTTAAAATGTGGTAACCACATATTAAAATGGACCCAAAAGTAGGATTCAACGCGAATGACTCAATATTTTAAGGTTATCTAAACGACGTAGAAATACTTTTGTGACCCATATTTTTCTCCTTTCTTGTTCTTTTTTAATTTTACCATGATTTTGTGTTTTTTCAAGTATATTTGCTTGTTCTTATTTATGTGTCTTACACGTTATTGCAGATAAAATGATGCCGTTAGAGGACGGGCCGGGCAGGGTGATAACACACGTGTACAAGGACAAGGGCATACTGTCGGGCATCCTGCCGGAGTACCTCGGCGTGTGGGCCGCTGAGCTCATCAAGTGCGAGGGTGTCACGCAAGTGCCCAAAGGTACACCATCTCATCATCTCCCGAGACTTTTTCCTAACTATGTTGGGGGTCGGCTTCCAGTTCAACCGTATGCGGCGTGTTGTTAGGCGTGCCATCCGAAACGCAATTCTTATGTTAATATAATATATCAACGATTTTGCTAGCTGTTCAAGTTACTTTAATCTGTCCACATCAAAATTGGACCTTATAGGTAGAGTTGAAAATCTATTTAAAGAATTGATAGATTGTAGAGACTCCAGCATACCAACCTACCTCAATCTCTCAAAATAGTGGCTGGTTATGTTTGCTTGGTATTTGACAGATTGGGGTTGGTTGACCTGATGGCATCTGTACAGAGAAACTTCCTCTTTATAATTATTTACTTATATGTATGTCTGGTTTCAGCTCAAGTATACGATGTGTTCGAGTCAGTAGACGGGAGACTCGAGCTCACGCTGTCCAACGGCCAGTCTTTAGTCACGGACTTCGTAAGTTATATTCTTATTCTTGTATTGTCTTACATTGCCTCAACAGGTAGATATTATAGGTATTTTCATCCGCGTCTTTCAGGAGGTTGACATAAAATGACGTAAATAATCAATTGAAAGTACGGAAAATAGCTGATATGTGCTGCTTTTTTTGTTTTTTTTAATGATTTTTTATTAACCCAATTTATGAATGATCATTGCGTATGCTTTGTGTGAGATCGCAGCACGATTATAAGGCTAGTAACACACGCGCCGAGTTTAAATTCGGCTGAGTTGCACTGACGGATTTATGTAAAAAAAAATACGTACCAATTATATCGAGAATCATTAGCATATACGTCGTTGAAATTGGCACAGATGCAAATCAAAAGCTTGTATGATGTATGTGTCCCTGCAGGCTTTCGTGGCAGTAGGCGCGGAGCCGCGCGTGGACCTGGCCGAGGGCTCGTACCTGGAGCGCGACGAGATCAACGGCGGCTACCTGGTGAACACCGAGCTGGAGGCCCGGACTCACCTGTACATCGCCGGCGACGCCGCCAGCTACTACTCGCAGGAGAAGGACACGCGCATGCGCGCCGACCACGTCATCAACGCCGAGGAGCAGGGCTACATCGCCGGCTCCAACATGACCGGCTACTGGATGCCCTGCAACATGGAGCCCAACTGGTGGGTGCGCCTCGGCGATCTGCTGCAGATGGAGGTCAGTAACACACTCACTCAGGTTGCCAACTATAATGGTGTCCACGGCCGATTTCGGCCACGGCGGCTGTTCTCATTTAAGGAGATCAGCCAGCTGCGCAGGACATATTATAGTGCACGAGCATTTGCGCAGACACAAGTGCACTCCCTATTCCTTCACTCTCTGCGCCCGATGGGACGGCAATCCGACACCACCTATAGACTGAAAGACGACTCCAACATAGTTAGGGGAAAAGGCTCGGGAGATGATGGTCTCGTGAATTCACAATTGAGTAAATTCTCTACTAGTTCAAAACCTGCAACCCACCTTCCTCCCAAACAAACCAAGGTAATTCGAAGAACGCCAGAGCAATTCCGATTTGATTTATCATTGTTCTTGAAAAGTGACTTCACGCATCAAGTATTAGATAATTTGCCAATAACAAGTTTGCTAGAACGTTGTTATATTGTGAGCAGGTAGTCGGCGAAGTGGGTGCATGCATGCCCATCGTGGGGCTTTTCAAGGAATGTACGGACGAAGAATCCATTAAGGAGGCCGAGACAATGACCAACGCGGGCGAAAGGCAAGGCTGCTTCCAGAGCAGGTACGACATACCTCCATTAGTTCAAGTATTTAAAAAAAGGTAAAAAATCATTTTTTTTTATTAGCCTACGCTGTCCCACTGCTGGGCAAAGGCCTCCCCCATAGCCTTCCATTTTTCTCTGTCCATCGCTGTTTGTGGCCAGTCCGAGAGGAAGCTGTCCAAGTCTTCTCTCCAGCGTTTTCTTGGTCTCCCTCTCGGTCGCCTTCCATCCTCAGGGACCCAGTTTGTGGTGATGTTGGCCCACTTGCTCGGGTGGTTGTTGGGAGTCTAACTTGACATCGATCCGGTTGTGAAGAATTTTTATAAAAGATTTGTAAATATGCGAGACTAAGCTAATGGGCCTGTAGTTGTTTATGTCAGATTTGTCTCCTTTTTTGTGAAGTAGTATGATGTTAGAGTGGCACATCGTATCTGGGATCTTGCCTGTTTTCAAGATGTTATTGAAAAGACTAGTAAGGTGTGGAACAAGTGTGGCTGAACCAAGTTTTAAGGCTTCAGTAGTAATACCATCCTCTCCAGGGCTTCTGCCATAATGCATACTCTTGAGGACTCTATGGACTTCGTAGCTTGAGATAGGTGTAATGTCTTCTGGGTAGTGGTATGTAAGGTCATTACTTGTTTGTCCAGTATCGGAATATAGTGAAGTATAAAACTTTGTACATATCTCTATAATTTTTGGTCTGCTGTGTTGTTTTGTGCCAGTTTCGTCCCGTAGACTATTGATCCAGGGTTTGCTTTTCGAGATACCTTGTTTGGCAACTCTCAAGGATCGGTGTTTCTCTAGAGCGACCTTGACTAGTAGTGTATTTAGATTTCTAAGGTCTTTTCTAATGGCTCTTTTTACTTGTTTATCTAGAAGTCTATGTTGTTCAACTAAGTTGTTCAAAAAAAATCTTTATTAGACCTTTTTACACAAATACCTATCTATATGTAAAAAATGAAAGAATTTTTAAAATCATTCCAGCAGTTTCGGAACCTTTAAGGTACAAACAAAAAAATGTTTCCTCTTTATTATTATTAGATAGTATATAGAAGTGCAGATATTACTGCCAAATTTCATCAAATGTCGTCCAGCCGTTTGCTCATGAAGAATTAACAAACATACATACAGACGCCGCCTGCGGTTTCACCCGCGTCTCAAGATAACTGCTTATCCTGTAGAACAATGGTGGTACAAATCCTATGTCCTTCTCTTGGGTCTAAGCTACCTCTTCTAATTTTTGGCTTAGCTTCTTGATTCTATAAATAGTGTAACTTCTTCACTACAAAGTATTAAAAAACCGCATCAAAATATGATCAGCCGTTTAGGAGTTATGATGTCACATACACATTTACACACACAGACACTTTGAACTTGTAACACCCGGCGTTTTTGCGTCAGGGTCATCTTTAAAACTGCGCAACGGATTTTGATGCGGTTTTTTATAGATAGTGATTGAAGAGGAAGGTTTGTATGTATAATGTAGTTAGTATCAGCATTGCACCTGTGAGAAGCTGGGGGGGGGGGTCGCTGTTACAGCCTTTTTCTTATCGTCCCACTGCCGGGCTGCGGCCTCCTCTCACACGGAGAAGGATAATCACCACACTTGCTCAATGCGGGTTGGTGATTTCATCTATAATATTTATGTGGTATTTAATTTATGTGAGAGGGGGTCGCTAATTTATGTATGTATATAAATTATTTGTTTGTTGTTGCAGGAGCGCGGAGTACGTGAACCGGTACAAGCGCGGCCTGCTCTTCTACTTGCGCGACGAGGTGGTGGTCGGCTTCGTGTTCTGGAACATGCCGGCCATCGAGGACCGCAGGGAAGTGGCCACTGAGGTACACACGCTTAGGCTGGAAACAGTGCTCGGCCGACGTCTCGACCGAATCACATACAAAATTACGCGCGTACCGTCAGCGTGGCTGTGTGCACGTTCATAGACTTGCACAGATATAGCTACGTTGACCGACGGTAAGCGCTGACTGTCGGTCGAGCACTGTTTCCAGCCTTACACTATTCATTTATACATTTCCGGGCAAAAGCTTGTCGACAACACTGTCAGTTTTCTTAAGAAAAAAACATTACTCTGAAATTGAACGTGAAAAATCATATTGATTTCTGAAACTTACGTGAATATTAGACATTAAAATAAAACTACGGATTTTATCGCGGTTTTTGTTTTTAATTTATTTGCTTCACAACATATTATTTACATTTTTAAATGTTAAATTATATTAAAAAAAAAATATTTAAAAATATAAAAAATATCGCGGTTATTATTAGTCTGCCCGTGACTATGGATGTTGTAAGTAAAGGATCAGAAACGTCTGGATAAAATAATATTAATGTAACCGTGACAAAATCCCTAAAATTTGTTTTATTGAAATATGGAAATTCATAGTAAAAAGTTGTTTTAGGCTGTCCGACGGATGATCATTGATTTTTTATAGGAGAAAATAGAACACACTGATGGCAATTGTGTATCAACGATGTCTTTACTGAAGTGTTGATGTATTGCAGTTGCTTCGCGCGAAGCCTACGTACCAAGACATCAACGTGCTGGCGGAGCTACTGGGCTTCCCGAGCACACGATGTGTGTACAAGAAGGACGAGGTAGTGGTCGCTGAAGTTGGGCCTTGTTTAACTAAGTGAGTACCCGCCCTTACCTATATACTTGTGGACTTAAAGAAACAGACCAATATCCCAGGGTCCCTAATCCTTTTTGGATGTTCTGGTCTTTATGGGGTAGTTTGTTACTGTCTGCCCAAATATAGCATCGTGTTTTGAAGAACTTCCTACATCAACTGTTTATTTATGAGAAAATAAGGGACTCTGGGATCTTGTACCTGAATAAAAGTGTGTCCACCCCACTACTTGCTGTCACAATCCGTCCAACAATTTTTAATCTTTTTATTTCGCAGTGACTGTAAACCCAAACCAACTTCGAAAAAAGATTGTCCGACAATAACGCGACACCGATATCCGTAGCGCCGTATGGTCGTCTAGGGAACATCACCGCGGTTCAGTTTTGTTGAGAAACGTTTGTAAACATGATCGCATTCCGTAACTTGTGAACATTAGCAGCCGCTCACTGGTCGCAAGCCGAGTCGCCGGCCTTACACCGCGGATGACGCAAACATTACATAACTCGTTAACTGCTAACTTCGGTTAGAAGTTGACCGTTATCAAAGATACAAGACGTCACCTTACACGGCGACGCTTGCTAATCTAAATAATCTAAACCTTTTGTAAACGAATGTTACCAAACAACATACTAAATGTTACTCAACAAATAGCAACTGCGGTGTGCTCCTTTATCTCATCATACGTCTTACGGCCCTCGAAAAAAAAAGAGTAAAAAGGTTGGTACATGCTAAGCTAAAGGTTAGAGCACACAGCTTGCTCTAGCATTGCCTCCGATAGTTATTCCAATTGTGATTGTGTGTAGAACAAACTGTTTCATGACTTATCTAGAACGGTGAATTGAGGCGAAAAAGGTCAGGTGTGTGCTATAACCTTAGTCATCGAAAATATGCAGTTTGTGGGAAATTTTAATTAACCATTGACATTTTTGTTTCAGTTGGAAAGTATGGTAAAAAAAAAAATTTGCAAGAAAAGTTTTAAGGAATTGTCTGTGTGAACATATTTTTTTTTGATATTGAAAGTTTTGATTCATTAATCTGTTGTTTTATTTAAGTACCTTTTTCACAATATACATATTTACATTAATTGAAAATAAAATAAAATAAACTTATATATATATATATACAACTTAAAACTAATACAGTGCATCAAAAAATTGCTCCTCATCGCTGTCACTGGGTAATGTACCCAAAAGACTGGCAGCATTGCCACGTTGGATGGCAATGCTCAACCTCTGTGCGAAATAAAAGCCAGCCTTTGGGTCCCGGGAAGTGTCAACCAGGCGCTGGGAAATATCCCTGGCAAGAAGGTGCGCCCTCGGACCCCACGGCCCCAGAGTTTCAACCCCAAACGGCTCAAACATGTAATTGCCTATAAGGTTACTATATTTGCGCCGCTTGAGGTTCTCTGCTTGTGCAGCGGCGGAGCCAGCACAACATGCAGTTCCGGGAAGGTGAGATGGCGCAAGAGTGTCGACGCATGTCGCGTCCCACACTAAAGTCCTACCCACCTTCCACGGAAATAGCGACATGCCGTCTGGTCTCTTGCCATCGTCACGTGCCAAGCCATTTGGTTCGAGTACGGCTGGCACGCCGACGGCAACAAGAGCGCGACGGATCACGTCGTTTATGTTGGCATGTCGTGGTATGCGGCCGGCACTCCGGCTGCACGACAGGCCGTGGTGACCGAGGCTGTTGACAGCTTCCCCGCAGTGGCAGCGATGAGGAGAGCAGCATGGAGCACCTAGTCGGAGGCAAACGACGAGTCTGAAGGTGGTGTCATCAAACATGGTGCCTGTGTTTGAGGACGGAAGTGCAAGAAGCCATAGACCCGACTCCCATTCACCCACAGCCAGTAGGCGCGCTCGCTCTGCAGAAGTAATTGACGTATCGATTAAACTTTTCCGTATTACTCTGCAGAGCGGCTCATCCCACTGTCTCTGGGAGGACAGGTTGGCGGGTAAGTCGGTGTTCGGGCATGCGACTTTCCAAGCATTTAAAGCCTCAGTCAGGCTTGGCACCTCAAAATTGGCCAGTGTGGTGGGTAATATTTTCCTGATCAATTTCTCAGTGCCATGGACCGAGGAAATAAAGGCTGGTAAACTTACACTGGAAATTTTACGGACGCCAAGTCCTCCCATACGGATGGGAAGAGTCGCTTGAGACCAAGCTCTGTCGTCCAAGGCCACATTTAAAATGGATGATAGTGTATGTCGTATAATTTCGTCGATTTTGTCCAAAAGGCTGGTGTGCTTCCATAAATGGGAAGCACGCAAGTTATACGTAAATTTTGGTCCAAAACAGCAGTACCGTATGATGGTGATGGCTGCATGCATATTAATTTTGAGTAGCCTTTCCGAAACATTATTAAAATTTTGAATTTTCTTCTCAATAAAATCCGAAAATGAATCTTCCAGTATAGGCGATCCAAGGAGGCAAAGAGAACTTTGGTCTATCGGTTTAATTTCAGGAGCTATTGAGAGGAAATTTTGAAGAATAGTCTGTCTGTCAGTCGAGTCGGGTATAAAAAGTTCACATTTAGAAAAGTTGAGGTCGAGGCCAATGTCGTGGAATTTATCTTTTAGGAAAACTAAGTCATTAAGAACAGTATCTCTGTTGCCTCCCAGGGTCCCGTCGTCGAGATACCACACGTTAAATTCAGAATTTAGCTGCCGAATAATTGGGTTAATCGCCAAACTAAAAATCACAGGCCCGAGTGGATCACCTTGTTGACAGCCCACAGCGGATTCTAATAGGTTGTTCCGATATAATAATTTTGTTGGGTATCTATAGCATTGCCAAAGAAAACTGTAAATTTTGGGTATTTCTTTTTTGACTTCTGCCAGCAAGGTGTCCCTATTCACCGAGTTGAAGGCGTTCTTGATGTCAACCTTCAGGATGACATCTCCTTTCCCATGATTTAGATAGGTCGACAGGGCGTGTACGGCAGCCTCGCAGCCCCCTTTCGAGCCGTAACCTAGCTGCAGGGGCTGAAATTTGTCCGAAACTTCCTCACTACAAAATTTAGAGCAGATTTTGGCTACCATACGACGGTAAGTAGTCCCCACGGCAATTGGACGAATACCGCCATCCCTTTTGCGCAGAGCACATAGATTGGCTCCGTACAAAACGTCGATGACGGTTTCGTCCACCTTGCCGGAGAGCATAAGGTTGGTCAGGGCTGTAAGCTCCTTCAAGAGCGACTCACCTGCTTCCCCGGCGCTTGGGCAGGTGAGATCCTTTAGATGTTGCGGACTCAAGCCGTCGAGGCCGCCTGCAGAGCCGCATCTGAAGGAGCCTATGGCTGTGACCAGGTGTCGACCTGTAACTGTGAGGATATCTGTGTCCGGATCAGGAGGTTCGGGAAAAGAGAGGTCATCGGCAGGGGCAGGGTGTTTACTCTCCAGAGCGGAGAGTGTCTCTGGAGAACACGGCGCCACCACATCACTGCTGAAGAGAATTCTAGCAGCCCCCCGAATGTCACCTTCACTCAACTTTGATTCCACTAGGCGTGAAATATTTGAGCATCTTTGAGTCGGTAATTTAGTATCGAAATCTGTATGCCCTAAAGTTGTACAATTGTCTTTAATTTGTTTTGTTAGTGACTTTTTGTTTGCCAAACTTTTCTGAACATGCAGAATTCTATAGGGGAAGGTGAGCAATTCCTCCCAGGCACGTTGCGAGTTCTCTCGTGCAGCCAGGCGAACACAACCTGCCAAGTGTTGAGCAACCAGAGGCCTGGCTCCACGGGGAACCCGCTTTAATACTGGGACAGAATTTTTGAATTTCGATAGCTTTTGCCAAAAAGGATCGAGAGTTGGTGTAGTTGTGATAAGAGTTGGGTTTGGCGCGGTCACATTGGTAGGCCCTGTGCACTGGGATTTATGGACCTTCCCAATGTGTACGCTCAAACCCCGCTTACCTTTAAAAAAGCGTGCCTGGGGGCATAGGGGACATCTCTTCACGGCATCCAGTGATACCGAAGATTGACCTTCACTTTCTACCACATCATTGTCGTCGTGCATCCGTTAGTTTTATTTATTTACACTTAAAACACTACTATAAACACTACAATAAATAATTATAAAAAACACAAGTAAACAAAATCAAAAGTCAGCCGGCCAGTCTATGATGGTATCACTAAGTTATTGAATGCTCCAATCTTGTTTTGTACATGAAACGTATGTACAAAACAAGATTGGAGCGTAGTACCTTTTTTATTATATTTGATTAGTCAGTATCCCGTAGCTGGTAAACAGGCTACGACATCATAGGCTACATACATTTTATTCAGGCTGTACACATACTAACGCGCGTTAGGCGTTATAAGTGTCGCCGCACACTGGCCACACGCGACCACAAACGCCGCCACATGAAGGAAGAAGCCACTCCTCAGACCAAATTATTTCGATCGAGGAGCCACTTTTACGTATATTTTTAGTTCGACTTTATTTTATACTAGCTGTTGCCCGCAACTTCGTCTGCGTGGGCAATATAGAATAGTCAAAATACTACTTATCCCGTAGGTGCATTCTTTCACGTGACAGTATAATTAGGATTATAGTTCGGCCATTCAGAGAATGCGTTCCTGACACGTCGCGATTGAACTGACGACGTAACTTTGCAATGGCGTTGCAGTTACGATAAAAATATTTTTGCTGGTTGTTTACCGTTTTAACAATTGAGGAGCATTAAAACAACATTATTATATCAATAATCAATGAATGTTATAATTTTGTGCCAAACTGAGTGTCAAATAACTTGGTAAACAATATTTTTCTAAATCTATACTGCGCTATTACAAGGTTATGTCAGCGGTTTATATTTTGTAGTGCTGTGCTAAAAATAACAGGCAAATATCGTAATCTGTTCGTATACAGTTATAATATAAAATAATACGTTTTGATTTTCTTTTTAAGAATTGGAAAATAATGGACTATAAGACTTAATTATAACGTTTATGAAATATAAAAATAAAACTATGACCAAACCGCATTTTTATACTTAGATTAAAAATGGTAACCCCAAATGGCGTTATGGGCCGCCATTTTGTGACGCTAAAACAGTCGTCCGTTGTCGTTTCGTGCGCATAGACCACGTTTTTCAAGTGTTTTCGATCTGTTTTTATTTGATTACCCGGCTTTTGTTAGACCGAGATATCAGGATTGATTCTGTTATTGATAATAATATAATTATACATGTAGGCGAAGATGATGATGAAGACACCACCTCCTCAAGCAAATCGGAGTCTGATTAATATTCTGTTCGCACATTCAATTCAATGTACTTGTAACAAAGAATAAATAAAACAATTTTATTATATGAATATTACCTTTTTTTGGTTTCCACTTAAATAACTAAAATATAAAACAAATGATTCCGCCAATTTAAAACGAAAATAATCTTAAAATAATGCGGCGGTTCATTTTGAAGGAACGGTAACGAACTCAGTGTTATGTTGTGCCCATCACTAGTCGTGACTAACTGATAGGTGTCAGGAACGCATTCTCTGAACGGCCGAAGTAGTTCGGCCATTCAGAGAATGCGTTCCTGACACGTCGCGATTGAACTGACGACGTAACTACATTCATTGATTATTGATATAATAATGTTGTTTTAATGCTCCTCAATTGTTAAAACGGTAAACAACCAGCAAAAATATTTTTATCGTAACTGCAACGCCATTGCAAAGTTACGTCGTCAGTTCAATCGCGACGTGTCAGGAACGCATTCTCTGAATGGCCGAACTATACCACTTAGCAGTCGCATAGATTCAATGATCAAGGTTGTGTTGTGGATGTGACCATTTATCTAAACAAAAGAAGTAAAGTTTGTGACGTTGTGGAAACCTCTGGATCTAGTCAGCCAATTTGGAAAATTATTACGTATGGTGCGTAAGTAATTTTCACAGGAAATAGCTATAATCTATGTCTATATCGCTTGCTTAGTATTAAAGTGACCGAATTCAAAATCAATCAATCATGAGTTAGATACACTGTCATCTTTAAAACAACGCCATCTGTGACAAACTCCAAGAAACTCTTAAAAAGTTAGAGTTATACTGCTCTTACAATGTTTCGGTCTCTTTCACACTTATGAATTTGAAGACGCCATTTTGACATTACACTGACACATTCAGTAATCGTTTAACCGGCTCAAAACGAACATCTGGTCGTTTGTCATAAAAGTGACCTATTAATATTTAGGATTGTGTAACAGTGAAATCGAAGGTAAGTTTTACTGATTATTTTTGTTGTATTTTGACCCAATACGTAATGAGTCTATTTTATATTAAATTTGTTAATTTATTGTACGATATATTACGTTTTAGGACTGTTTAAAACTAAAACTTCTAGATGATTCTACAGCACATTAATGATTAGGTCTCTTTTTGAATAAAAAACTTAGTAAATTTATTCGTACACTCTGTAGAATTCATTGTTAAGTCTGTTTATTACAAATAATGATAATGTATTTTTAGTAACATTCAGTATTTGGTCTGTACTATACTAAAAAAAAAACGGAATTTTGCTATGAATGTGCTAGGTGATTTAAGTTCAGGATTGAGTCACTTTAAAACGAAATATGGAACAAAAAAAGAAGTTTCACTTGTTGACCTATAATTATAATTAAGTATTTTTTTATTAGGATGACGTCGTCTACTTCGCGATCAAGAAAAATTCTAGATTTAATTCAAATTGAAGATAACATTATTCCAACTCAAAATGTTGATGTTCAGGTGTGTAAAAATCGTTGAATTGTCTTTATGGTGTCTTTCTTTATTTACGTCTACCTGCAATTTACTGACTAATACTTCTTTTATTGTTAACAGACGATTTGTTGTGATGCAACTAAAGAGCCCGAAAATGTTACGAATATTATTCCAACTCAAAGTGCTGATGTCCAGGTTTGTAAAAATAATTGTATTGTCAAGGTATTTTATTTATGGCTAGCTGCAATTTACTGACTTACTCACCTTTAATTGTTAACAGACGATGATATGTGACGCATCTAAAGAGCCCGAAAATGATACTGATATTGTTTCAACTCAAAGTGGTGATGTCCAGGTATGTAAAATTACTACTTAGCACTTACTTATTTATTGATACTTTATGTAGGTATGTTTAGTTAAATTTGTTTATTCACCTTTTATGTTTACTTGCAGATGTTATGTGATGTTTATAATAAACCCGAAAATCAACGACATTTGAATGCCTCTGAGTATTTCAAACATACTGAAGGCCGTAACAAGGCAGTTATAGATTATCGTGTGTCACCTGTTAATTCTGGAGAAAGCGACGCAGATTTAAGTGATGGCGATCCTACTTTCGAAACCGTACAAAAGGGCCAACAGGGTAGTCATTTGCTATTTCCCCGTACCCGTAGTTCAAGTTCGAGTAGTAGTTCTTCTTCAACTTCAGACTCAAGTTCATCATCTGATAGCTCTAACGAAGAGACTTTGGAAGAACAGTTAAATGCCAATAACACAGAAAATAGAACACCTGAGCCAACAAGAGAGTTAGACGGAGGAACAATGGAGAATCAAGATAATTTAACAGAAGACACAACTTCCGGAACACCTACAGTTTCTACTAAGCCAAAAGGTAAAAAACGCACTAGACAACCGGAAAACTGGAAGCAAACTAGAGCAAAAAAATTGAGAAATTGTGGTAAGTCATATATTAATAGTAAAAATATTATAACTAAAGCTCGTGAACTTAAACCACCATGTAATGACCAGTGCAGGCTGCAATGTTCTAGCAAGATTGATTCTGTTCAAAGGCAAAGTATTTTCGACGCATACTGGGAACTTGGAGATATTCATAATCAGCGATCTTTCATTTTGTCGTGTTTATCTGATATCACACCCAGATATAAATATACCAATGCATTGACCCCACGGCATTGTAACAAAGCTTTCCATTTTGTTGTTGCTGGTAATTCGATCAGAGTTTGTAAAACCTTTTTTACTAATACTTTGAACATATCCGATCGTATGATTCGTACTGTTAAACATAAGACTGATAAACATGGAATTTTGAAGACGGATTGTAGAGGAATAACCGGTAATCATAAATCAGATGAAGTATTAATTTCTGACATCAAAGAATTTATCAATTCTATTCCAAGAACTGATTCTCATTACACACGACAATCATCGACCCGTGAATACATAGACGGTGGAAAAACGATAGTAGATCTCTTTAAAGACTTTGAAGAAGTCCAAAAACAAAAAAATAAGCCAGCAGGAAAGTATTGCACATTTTATAAGGTTTTTAATACACAATTCAATATATCATTTTTTCGCCCAAGAAAGGATCAATGCGACACATGTTTGCAATACCAGAATTCATCGCCTGAACAAAAACTTATTATTCAAGAAAAATATGATTCCCATTTAGAAGAAAAAACCCTCAGCCGACAGGAAAAATATAATGACCGACTTAAAATTGATGACAGTAATAAAGTAATTTTGTTCGACCTCCAAGCTGTTCTTCAATCACCTAAAGGGGACACTTCAGCTTTCTATTACAAAAGTAAGCTCAATAGCTATAATTTCACTGTTGCCTCCTTAAACAAAAAAGTAGAAGGCAAAGTACAGGAATCGTACAGTAACGTGCATTGTTATTTTTGGAATGAAACTGATGCAAAAAGAGGTGCCAATGAAATAGGCTCTTGTCTACTCCATTATTTCGAACAACTTTGTATCGAATCCAGGGCTACTAATGAGGAAGGCATCAATCTTATACTGTATTCGGACAATTGCGGAGGACAAAATAAAAATAAATATATCGTTACACTTTATCTTTACGCAGTTACACATCTTAATATTAATTCCATCACACATAAATACTTAATCAAAGGGCATACGCAGAATGAAGCCGATAACATACATAGCCTTATAGAAAAAGAGGTAAAAAAGAATTTAAGATCTGGACCTATATATTCACCACACCAATATGTATCAATAATTAAAAATGCACGAAAATCAGGAAACAAATTTATAGTAAATGAGCGTACATTTCATGACTTTTATGACTTGAAAAAGTTACAAGAAGCTTGGGGATACAATTTTAATAAAACAAAGAATGGAGATAATATTGTATGGAATGACGTAAAAATGATTAAGGTGACAAAGAAAAACCCCTTTTCATTTTTTATAAAAAAATCTTATAAACAGGATTTTTTGGAAGTATGTGTAAGAAACAGGCGAACCAAAATGTTGCCTTTAAACGAGTTAACGCTAGTCAAAGCGTACACTGGAAAACAAGAGCTAAGTGAAAATAAAAAAAAAGATTTACGCGAATTATTGTCTAAGAATTTGATCCCTAACTTTTATTCTGACTTTTATAATTCCATTCTTTAATCAGTAAAGGTAAAGATGACTCCTCCGTTTTCATCTTATATTTTTAAATAATTTATGTTTTGTTAACTGATTTATACCTAGACTGCGGACCTACTAAGAATACCATAACGCTGATTAGATTCGCTAAGATCTCTTTTAATTTTGCTACGATGTTATAATTATAGTTTATAATAGTTATCATAGTTTTTTACAATACTATATACTACTTTGTATAAAAAAACTATATTTGCTTTTTGTTAATTTTGAAGGTATATGAAAATGTATACTATTTTTTTTATTATATTTCTCGTAATCATTTAAATAAAGACTTGTAATTTAAAAAGCGATAGTTAGGATAGAAGAGTGATTTTTGTGAACTGATGTAAACCTACTTAGAATACCATGAGACTGATTGATTTATTGCTTAGAAGTTAAGATCTCTTTTAATTATACAAGCTGTTGATTTGCATCCGTGCCATATTCAAGGAGGTAATTATGCTAATGATTCTCGACCCAAATCAATAAAAAAATTGGTACGTAATTTTTTTTCTTTATTTTTTTTTCGGAATTCCGTAAATGTCATCTAGCCTTATTTAAACTTGGCGCGTGTGTTAATGGCCTTAAAACCGTGCTGCACCCTCACACAAACGCAAACACAAAGCATACGCAACGATCACTCATAAATTTCATTCATAAAATTGGATTACTTCTGAAATACCACGACATTACAATGACAAAAAAAGCAGTGCATATTAGTTATTTCCCATCTACTGTAATTCCAATCGATTATATACGTATTGTATGTCCTCCTCCTGAACTATGGCACAAATGCAAATCAACAGCTTGTATTAATAAGTTCGGTATAAAAACATCTAACATCTTCTATTAATAAGTGTTAAAATGAAAATAACAGTTTTTTTATAATTTTAGTTCCTTAATGTTGATCTCTTTTTTTTAATTAAAAACCGTAACTACAAAAATGTATTTTCATTTTTATGTATTTTCGTTTAGTATTATTATGACTTAAACCTTACATATACAACCAAGTAGTATTTGAATTTAATAATAAATCAACTCAAAATTAATTAGGTCTTTATCTTTTTGGCAGACTAACTGTTACTTAGTATTATATAGACCTAAAACTACAAAAGTAATTTTGACAGCCTACAATAAACAAAATAAATAGTATTCAATTGAAATTTAAGTTTCAACCAACTATGTGGTTCATATTCTATCATTAAAAAATAAAAATAACTATGCGAGTAACATCTTGTAACATTTATGTCTAAATAAACAGCCAAAGTCCTAATTGCAAAACGTTTTTTGCGATTTGCCAAAAAACTAGTTTTTTCAATTCGGTCACTTTAATAATAAGCGTGCGATATGCTTTGAGTCTGACAAAGCTGTCATTTGTACATTTTCTGCAGCTGCTGCGACTAATCAGAAGCCAGAAAGTCTGTTAGTCTTACCATGGATATCGTCTTGTGTAGTTGACTGGATTGAAGATAGGTAGATAGGTAGTCGCTCCAAGCAAAATATTGGTACTCAAACAGATTCGGTGACTGGAAGCCCAACACCAACATAGTTGGGGAATAGCTGGATGGATGATAAAATGAGTCATCATCATCAGCAGGCGCATAGGGTAGGATAGTTTCACTACTGGGGAGAAACACTTGTATGACTTGTATGAATTAGGGATTTTCTGTGCACTTACTCACTATGGTAAGGCTGACCCCACATTAGGCGTGCGCGATCCTCGGGCGTGTGAGTAGCGCGGGCGTCGCGAGCGCGCTGCGTGAAAGTCGCGTTTTGCTGCCCTGCGGCATGTGTGAAGAGTGCAAGCGACGCGCTCGCGGCGAGCACGCGGCGCTCGAGTTGCGTTCTCACCCCTTGGCCCGCTATCCCCGCCGCCCGCTAAACGCCTTAACAGTTAAACGTCAAGTCGAGCGCGCTGCAAATGCCGCAGGGCAGCAAAACGCGACGCTCACGCAGCGTGCTCGCGACGCACGCGCTACTCACACGCCCGAGGATCGCGCACGCCTAATGTGGGGTTAGGTCTAAACCGGGAGGGACTCCACCGAAATGTTTGCATTAGTTCACAAATAGGCAAAATTTACGTATCTGTGAGAGTCCACTTCATGTGTTCGTACTTGAAACCTGCAGTTTTGCCAAGATTTTCAAAATGTACGCTCGCAATTTGTCATTTCTTGGTGGAGCCAGCAAATCAAAAGAAACAGAAGTGTTGTATACTGTGCGTCACTACCGCACACCGGGAAAATTTCGCTCTTGCGGAGGACGTTTATATACCATATTTTGTGTCACACGTAAACAGGACGACAGTAAGTATCCACCGAAACACTTTCAAAGATCTGATGAACGAACAAATCAGACCTGAGTTGGTCACCTGGGGCCAATCAGAGCTCTATGAAGCGATCATACGCTTTGGCTCCTACTGTTATTGTGGTTTCTTAAAATGTTTTCACCTCATTCAACGATGAATGTAATTCTGATGGTACTATTAAGAACACTTGCTTAGCGCAAAAGCTGACGTTGGCAGGCCGACTCTTTTGACTTCTCTAATAGGATACCATTGGTTTTTGTGCAATGCATGCTGGATTAGGATAGGATATAGGTGGATAGGATTTGCAGCAGAGAACAATTCTGTCTTTGTAATTGAATGACATCAAACGTAGTTTTATATAAAAGGTGTTTTTTTAGACTTGGCTCGGGTCTTACTGAGACTGTTCGTAATCGTGAACAGTGTATTTGCGATCAGAAGTTGAAAGTAAGCATGTCTGTGGTATGCGACGCGTAATTTGTACGTTTCCAGACGCATAAAGCATTTTACGTGTGTATGGTATTAAATCGAGAAAGCTCCCATTTCTTATCTGCATTTTGTATCTGGGCTTGTTTTTAAAGCTACAGAAGCCTACATTACCTACCTCACGCTTAGCAGCGCTTGCGAGAGATAGATCTTCCGCTCTTCTAGGATTAAGTTTACATATTTTGCATCAGAAAAAATAATTAAGGTCTACTTAATACTACTCACTCAAAGTAATTTGTTTTAAGGCCACCACATTAGTGGAAGATAAGCTAAACTATGTTTATGAAAAAATCCTGATATGAACTCCATCTGTAACTTTAAATGATAATTAATTGTTCCACTAAAGTCATCATTTTTGACATAATGTTCAAAAAATAATTTAGATGGCACCGTTTTTTTGGCTGAGAACTATTAATTTTACTTTCATCAAGGTAATAATTATAGTTGGATTTTGATGTGGTACGGCAAACTGACAAACACTATTGAAATGTCTATCGAAAAATTACACTACGTGTTAAAATATGGTGAATTACGGAAAATACACAACTCCATCTGTTGAAATAATAATCCTCTATAAAGAATGTATGGTAATTAATTGTCATTTACCACCTCGCTCCTTTGACAAATTTGATGTATTTTATTTACCACAGATGGAGCTATTTTAACCTTGGCTAAACAAAATTTTCATATTTTTTTTCTTCCGAAGTTACTTATAAAGGTGTGATTTTCTGTGTAAAGATTAATAATAGGCCGAATAACTAATATAAGTACAACATTCAAATGTACAGTTTTGACAAACAGATTGCGTGTCGTAATATTTTACATCTTGAATTCACAAAATTAATCATATCTTTTGATAGAGTGAATCGATTTCGATGAAACCAAAACTAAGTAATACCCCAAGTTACGTAGAATTTTTGTATATAAGCATTGTCTGCATTGAATTCGTAGATTTTACGTGAATCGCGAACAAACAAACAGATAAACAGACAAACAGACAAACGGACAAACAGACAAACAGACAAAAATGACAAAAATGATGGATATGGGTTCTGTTAGTTATCCTTTAACATGCCGGCTATTTTTTTTGTCAATTTCTTCAATGTACAAAAATTACTTTTCTACAGATTTATTATATGTATAGATATAGATATACGGATTGCAATTGCAATATATATAGTAGGTCTAGGGCCACCTTAACATATTCTATATTTATGGGCCAGCATCATAGCATGTACTATATAGCTAGTCTATGGCTGTCAGATGTCATTCAACCAACCACGCGTTGACATTTGTTTGTTTGCCCGCGCCGCCATCATTGACCATCGTTAATTTTATTTCTCGTTCTCGTCTCGACGCTATTACTCGTTCGTTACGGAAAAGATAGCAGCACAAGCAAATACTGTGAAAGATCAAAAGTGGCGTGGTAATTTTCTCGTTATTGTCGGTCTGTTTTCGAAAGTCAAAATGGTGTCTGTTCGTTTCGTATTGTTGTTGATAGGTGGTTTTGAATCGTATTGCCATTGTTTGCTTTATGATTGCGGGTTGCAGTCTTGAAATATTAATTGCAGTGTAGTGTCAAATTACTTTAAAAATCCTTGTTGTGCAAAATTACAAACTAATTCTCGTCTAGGCCAGTATTAAGTACTTCAGTAATTGTTTTTGAAAAAGTCAAGGTGTGCGCTCATTGTCAGAATAAATTATTTTGGTAATAACACGAGGTGTCTTGAAATTGTTCTACTGTTCTAGTGGAATGTTGCTGTGTAAATGTTGCACCCATTGCATATAAATAAAATCATATTTGTCTGGTCTAAAATGAAATCAATGAATTGTTAAGTATCTGGTCAGAGGTTGTTTTAGTCTTTTATATTGTGGGCTTGGCTGTTCTGATGTTGTATATTTTCTGGGCAATGTTGGTTAATAGTGGGATGAGCAATGCGTTCAGTACAAGCATTTGTGCTCCTCCTCTAAAGGATAACCACCAAACCAAAGACGGGAAAGCTGGAAGCATTGGTTGTCTATGGTTGCTGTGACCACAGAACATATATACCCTAAAGGGAAGAATAACGACTCCGTACAAATTTTATGAGGAAATTTTTCCTTACCGGCCGGCGCCATCTATATTCCGCCCACGAAAACTAGAGAGTAGAAGCTAGGGCGGGAGTTTCAAACTACAGTATATTCTATAGGTCATTTTTATTGCATTTTATGCACAAGTACAGGGGCCCGATTCTCCTAAGTTAATAATGTTAAAATCGAATAGAAATTGAATCGCAATATGATCGCAGTAGCAGTTTTAACCATATCGGGCATTCTGCTACTAATATAAGACCAATCGTATTCCAACGACATTCGATTGGTTTGCGATTGGTCTGCTATTTTGGTGATTTTGGTCTATACGGTAGTTTGCTCTACAATCATATTGCAATCGTAAATCATTTGCAGACAAAATGAT
Source organism: Helicoverpa zea (assembly GCF_022581195.2). Classification (NCBI taxonomy): domain Eukaryota; kingdom Metazoa; phylum Arthropoda; class Insecta; order Lepidoptera; family Noctuidae; genus Helicoverpa; species Helicoverpa zea. The sequence goes on along the minus strand of NC_061464.1, from coordinate 12,177,508 downwards.
TCATTATTGAATGACAGAAAAGGATAAAAACGTTTATTTCAAAGAAAAAATAGCGGAATGCCACATATGCTTCAATCGTAATTGAGTCGGGATTGAATCTCAGTCGAATGTGAATCGACTCGACTGAATCGTAAAATTAGGAGAATCGGGCCCCAGTGCGTTCGTCGATTATGGCTGAGCAAGATTATCACATTTTGCTCAGCAATAATCGACATGAAACACAGTGTACTTGTGCATAAATTGCTAATATTTATCTTTATAGAGCAGTGCAGCAGTGTAATAAAAGGAAGATTACAGTACAAGAGTTTTTTATTTAGCATGTTAATAATTATAATTTATTTCCAGAAATAGGGTACAAAAGGTGTTCATAAATCACAAGTATGTGCACCTATGTAATGAATTTTAAAATACATGAATTTAATCAATTTAGGTAGGTATTTCAGACATTTTCGTCCAAAATAACAAGTATGGATGGGCCTATTGCATACAATTTCAACATCAAAACATAAACAAACAAAAATTCTAGTTAGTTTTAAAGTGTTACTATTATAAAAAACAAGACTATGTTATTATACAATAAAGAATACTATCGATTTGTTTAACAAACAACAAGTTTACAGACATGGTTTAAATTATTCTATCATATTGTGTAATAAACGTTGGTGTTATTTCTTCTTTATTATAGAAATGATTAGGAAGAGAAAGACACTAGACCAATTATATTTTGATATTTACAAACATTTACTACACAACAAAAGCTATATATCAATGTATTTCGTTCCGGGCTGAAACAAATTTTTGAAAAACGATCTTGCCAAGTTTTAACATTTCAAACATTACTGCAGCCAAATCTGTTTTTCTCAAATAACTTTAAAACTGTAATAAAATATGTGTGCGTTCGTGCAGCGGAATGTTGTTGAATTTAAAGATTTTAATTATGCAGATAATTAGTGTATGACGTCCTATAATTGTGTATGGTAAAAAAAAAATTGTGTATGCAGCCATTGTGGAGAAATTCACCAAAAACTGATTCCGCTGGGCGAACGTTGTCCTGGCGAAACTTTTTTTAATCCATAGACTTTAGAAGAAAAGAGATGTGTCCAAAAATTAGTGTGTATTTGGGTGTAATTGTTTATGTATGAATGAAATCAGTGCATGCATAAACTTGGGAGAAATTCAAGTTTCCGCTTCGCGAACGTTTGGCCATTAGCTAGTTTTCATATAAAGCGCTTACATAGAGAGCTGTAGATTTTTACATACGTTGTTTTGAATTTGTTTATATTTGTTTAAAAAACAGATTTAGAAAAAGTCGCAGGGTTTAAAAGATAAAAATATAAACGTAAAATACACTTTAGAATTTTTTACCGAATCATAATTTTTAAACTCTATAAAATTATGCACTTCTTCTGGTGTTTCGGAGACTAAAATATTTTTGCAGTTATTACAAATATTTTTATATTTTTTAATTATGAAGCCACAGACATAAGCACATGCTTGTAGTTCGCTACTTCCTTCCTCCAAATTTTGTTCCAGGGAGGAAATAATATTTTCTTCAATTTCATTTTCTATAACAGACTCCGATTGTTCCGTTTCAGTGTGCATGTCTGTGGCTGGTGTCAATAATTTTTGTATGTTTTAAAGTGTATTTTACGTTTACATTTTTATCTTTTAAACCCTACGACTTTTTCTAAATCTGTTTTTTAAACAAATATAAACAAATTCAAAACAACGTATGTAAAAATCTGCAGCTCTCTATGTAAACGCTTTATATGAAAACTAGCTAATGGCCAAACGTTCGCGAAGCGGAAACTTGAATTTCTCCCAAGTTTATGCATGCACTGATTTCATTCATACATAAACAATTACACACAAATACACACTAATTTGTGGACACATCTTTTTTCTTCTAAAGTCTAAGGATTAAAAAAAGTTCCGACAGGACAACGTTTGCCCAGCGGAATCAGTTTTTAGTTAATTTCTCCACAATGGCTGCATACACAAATTTTTTTTTACCATACACAATTATAGGACGTCATACACTAATTATCTGCATAATTAAAATCTTTAAATTCAACAACATTCCGCTGCGCGAACGCACACATATAATATTAGTTAAGATATTTATTTATGCATAATTATGTTCATTTTTCTTTTTAGTGCAGATTTACATGCATCTTCGGAATAAATTTTGTTTTTTATTATGCAATATCTCTTTATATTAATATGGAAGACACTATTTATTATATAATTTATATTTAATTCTTTGTGCTCCATACAATTTTCGAGGAAGACATAATTTATAGAGTCCTTTAGTAATTGTGTTATTTTTTTTTTTATATTCTCTTTATACGCCTCTTTTTCTAAAAAAATATTAATTATGTTTGCACTTTTTTCTACACAATCTATTAAATTTTTAGAGGCGTATGTAAGAGAATTTTTTACCGAATCATAATTTTTAAACTCTATAAAATTATGCACTTCTTCTGGTGTTTCGGAGACTAAAATATTTTTACAGTTCTTACAAATATTTTTATATTTTTTAATTATGAAGCCACAGACATAAGCACATGCTTGTAGTTCGCTACTTCCTTCCTCCAAATTTTGTTCCAGGGAGGAAATAATATTTTCTTCAATTTCATTTTCTATAACAGACTCCGATTGTTCAGTTTCAGTGTGCATGTCTGTGGCTGGTGTCAATAATTTTTTAAAATTGGTAATTATGGCACTGTTGCTATCCAGCTCACAATTACCTGAGCTAGTATGTGCCATGTTGCTTATTACAGCTGTTTTTAATCCAGCAACGAATTGTGCAACTGTTGGGTTGCTATTGGATCCACAGTTGAATCGAATGCATCCAAATAAATTTTCAAGAGGATCCTGCTGGAATCTTCTCGTGGATAAACTTTTAACTGTAGTATGTTTGGCACTTAGAATTTTCCAAACCATTTCTAACCCATTGAGGGTCCAAATCCAGCCATCTTTTGATGGGGGATTACCCCTGCATCCCAAGAATTCCAGGGTTTTAAAAAAAAATTTCATTTTATCGAACATTTGGAGATGTCCTGTATTGTGTTTTATATTTGTGGAAAATATTTTTCCTCTCCTTAAGTCTGGTGTCGACGCGTTTACACCATCAAACAAATCGTCCATGCTTGAAATTAAATTAGCCGTTGCCAAGGCTTCAGTCGGCATGTCTCCTGAAAATTCACAATAAACAAATCAAATCAATATGAGTAAGCATATTACTAACTAGCTTAATAACTTCGGATATACTGGCAGCAAATGTACACATAATATACATTTATTTTATACTTTACTTTTTATAAATTGTGAAGTTTCGGCTAGTTACTTGCTCAATACAGGATTAAGTAATAATGTTAAAAGCACAATATAATTATTTGTTGGTTTTATCCTTTATCAAAGACACAACCCCAGATAACCATACTGTTGAAACAAATATAAGTATCATGCAACTATGATCTGAGGAATAAATCAGGTTTCTTACCTCCAGCTATTTTAGTATATAGTCCTGCTGCAACTGAGTGGCTTAAAACTTGTGCCGCAAGTTTTACCCTCATTTTTTGTTTGGAATTAGGCTCAAGGTGTTGTTTACTTAGGCATGGTGCAAACACAAAATTGGGATTATTATTGTCCAATTCATAAAATTGCTTGATGTGGCTCCATTTAGCGACTCCTGTAAAGTAATTATTAATAGTGTTATAATTAACTATTTTATTTATTCGTCACAAGTCAATTAAAACATAAAGTACAAAATAAATATCCAAAATTAAATATAAAGTCAACTATTCTAAGAAAATAACCCGCCTCTTATCGTTCCCGGTGTTATAATTACTTGTACAAAAAAATATTATGCTTTAAATGTACATATTTATTATTAAACAATTATTTTTCTAAAACTAAATAACAAATGACTTACCAATTCCTTGTTGGTGGTCTGATGTTATATTGGTCCTAAATCTTACATGATATTTCATGAAAAGATTTCTGAAGCACTTCAGCAGGTGTGGTGTGTCAAATAGAGTGACAATTTTGTGATTGCTCACTTCTATGAAGGGATTCTCAACAGAAGCTCCTAATTGACATAGAGCTCTCTTGTTGACTCCATCCAAGTCACAGACTGAAGCGCATATGTTTATCCCAGCATCAAAGCAACAATTTAAAACCTGAAAGTATTATAAGGGAGATTAGCAACAAATAAACTAACATCATAGTTCAGCAAAGAGTTAAATCAGCATGATCATCATTGAATATGAAGAAGCAATGCATACCTCCTTAATCAAAGCTGAAAGTCTGTCAGCTGTGACAGAACCGCTTGATAAATAATAAGCCACTGGCTGCTTAAAATGTTTCCTGACTCCAACTATCATAAATACAAGGGCATATGAAGCTGGCTGTGGAGATCTACCTTGTGTAGCATGGTCTTGAAACCCTTCAATTAAATCCGTCTTCGAATTGTACCATAAATTTTTTCTTAAGGACATTTCATCCCACAACAATATGTACTCACGTTCAGAGGGGACAAAGTGTTTTGTCGTGTTTTTTAAAATTGTGAGTATTGTTTTGTGTGTCCCCACATTCATCTTAAATTTACTTAAGAGGGATTTTAATGTGCTGGGTGCTGGTAAACAAATCATTCTCCTTAGCAATTTGTAGCTAGTTGGTGACCTCTTGTAGAGCCTCAATGCTATTATTTTAGCCTCCATGTTCCACCTGCGACCAGGCTTCTTCCTCTTATAATTCTGCAGTTCTCCTTGCAGTAACAGTGCAAATGTCGAACTCATTTTTGTATTGAGGATTTCTCGGACTGTCTCATTGTTACAAATAACATTTAAAAAAGATTCGTTTTTTAAATGTTTTACAGTTTTTTGTAATCTATACACCTTGTTCATACTACTTTTCAGTTTCCTCAACATTTTGCTTTTCTGGTCACTTTCTTGTTTTGAAGACTTGCACACAAACATTCCTGAATTGGTCGGAGTGATAATGTTTACATTATGTTCTGTTAAAGGATTCATTCTGGATGGACCGGCAACAGGTTCAAATATGGCAGATTGATCTGGCACATTAGAAGTTGTTGTATCCTGTAAATTGAAAGTTGATTATTTTAAATAAATTTAAAGATAACTCTTTAAATTTATTAGTCATAGATGAGGTAAATGTAAAAAAACATATATACAGTGTTATGGAAAAAACCAACAACCTCTTAAGAGGTCATTGTACTCATCATATATTTAATTTTTTAAATTTATATCTTGCAATTGGTTGGATAACCATTAGCAGATTTTTTGTGGGAATTCATTTATGCGAAAGTTCATTCTTCCAGTAAAGAATCTGCCTTCATATATAATTCTTACTCTGCTCTACTCAAATTCCCAATTTGGTGGCGCATAGAGCCCATGTACCTCCATAATCTTTGGGTCCAGGCCTTGTCTATGTCATTCAGAAATAGCTTTGCATAGTACAATGAACACTGAACATAATGTCTGTATTTCTGTGCTATATAAGACAGGTGTTTTAAATACACTTTCAAAATGATAATGGTACTAACCTTTTGGCATTGAACATCAGGTACAGCTGTTCTGAACAACTTCTTCTCATTAAAGCATGTGCTTTTGAAATGTTTGCTGCATAGCATCTTATGTTGTTTATGGAGTGCGTCCTGGAATTTTGGTGAAGACCAGGCTTCGTTTGGGAAGCAATACTTTGCCCATAATTCACAACTGAAAATTAAAAATATCAAAATTACACACTCATCATCAGCCTTCTAATGTTCCCACTGCTGGGACACAGCCTCCTCTCTAGGAGAGGGCTTGGGCCATAATCCACCCCGCGGGCCCAGTGCGGATTGGTGGATGTCACACGTCTTCGAATTTTTTTTTGGTTCTAGGACATGCTGGTTTCCTCACGATGTTTTCCTTCACCGTTTTGAGAGCAGTAGTGACGAAATAAATTACACAAAGTTATGCGCCAGATCGGGTTTGAACCCGCGACCTACCACTCGTAAGTTGGGGCAGTTACCACTCGGCCACCACTGCTCTCAAATTACACACTATTTTAATCATTTTCCGAGTTAAGATATTATTATATCATGTCAGTGGGTAGTCTTCGCTTTGATTGAAAGAGATGTTATATTAGATACGGGAATGGTGTAAGCAAGAAAACTTTTTATAGTAAGTACCTAATGATTTTTGGCAAGGAAAGTTGGGACTTAAGTATATAGGTATATATGTTACGTGAGTTTGTGGTAGTTAGAAGCGGAATTAACAATAAATGTGGTATTCTATGTCGTCTAAGACGAATAGCATGGAGTGTACATACCGCAGAGCATTTTTAGTGCCAGGCTTTGGAAACCGATGCAAAGTGATGCTGGGATCTTTAGAAGGTGAAGATCCACACAAGCAGCAGATTCTTGTGTTTTCTTTTTGTGAACTCATCGCGAATTAAACACAAAACAAAATCAAACAAGTCACTGTCTCAACACCGAGTCTATATCTCACAAATACACACTTAATTTCACCAAAACACAGCAACGGAGGAGCAAGCTCGACTCAACGTTATCAATGTATGTAGAATTAAATGGAAGTAGTTTATTTATTACAAATAAACATTAGTACAAGATAAAATGGTGCGCAACCGGCCGCAGACATTTTTCTTGTGACGTCAACAATGTCAAAACCAATATGGCGTCCGGACATTAGTGTTGCCACACATAATCCCCCATATATATTTTCTAATAAGTAATATTAAATTTTATATCTAATATTTCTCAACTAAGTATATTTTTTGGCATTAGAATAATAGCTAAAAGTATCTTCAAGGGTAATTTACTTTAAAAATCAATTTATACGCTCATTATTAGGGAGAATACGAAATTGTATTTTTGGTGGCAACATTATATATTTATCTCTTTTACTCTGATGTCGTTGACTCTCTCTTGTTTTCAAGCCCACCTTAATGCAATTCGTAGAACAAACTTGACAGACCCTGGCTGTGACTGTCTGTTCACAGTTCAATTTTGTTGTTCCGGTTCATTATGTTGTCTCAGTCTGTGGGTCATCTTAAGGGTGACAATCGGTTGTCTATCACCTGCATATGTTCAGAAGCCGGTGATAGTTCTTTGTTCCATGAAAAATTGACTTTGCACTGTGTGTTGTAAAAGTAAAAAAAAAGACGCTAAGGAATTGAGAACCACTCTTCCTTTTTGGGAAGTCAGTTGTAAAAATAAATGAATTCATTAAGTAAATATCTCTGATAATGTCCTGTATCAAAAATAATTTTAGATAGATTTCTGTGGATTGGATCATCTCTGTTTTCTGTTGATATCTTGGTATACGGGTGCAAAAAGGAAGAACTTGTGATTTTTGTGTATTTGGCATACAGTGCCAGTTAATTAATTGCAGATGATCCCATTAAAAATAATCAAGTAATATCGATCGGGCGATAGTGGAGTCATTTACTTACACACAATGTGTGGCACATAGGGCCAGTGGCCCTAGCCATAGTAAGGCTATGTGCGGCAGGTCTATGCGAGGCCCTTTGTCCTTCGTAAAAAGTATTTGTTGCGAAAGTAGCATCTTTTTCGATTTAGCTAAACGTCATGTTTGAAGAGAAACTATAAAGATTAATAAAATTTGTTTTCTAATATAATTAATGTTTAAAGAACCACAACATTAATAAACATTAAAATGATAAATTTTAAAACTGATGCTTGTTACTTTTCTTAAGACTAAAATATTTAATTAAAGTAGAATAATCTAATGAGCAACGTCACTTTCGATCGAAAGAATAGCAAGGGCTGAAAGTCCATCTTGTGTCATCGAATTCCTTAAATATATTTTAAGTTGGCAATAATTCTCATGACTATTTCGATAGTGGGGTAAACTTCAGTTAAATTATTTTCTATTATATATTTAAGCACCGAGATAATGTCTTCGTTTCCGTCATACACGCGGATGAACATATTCAGCTCTTCGTATAATTCATGACTGTCATAGATATTTGCAAGTGGTTGCATTGCTTCTTTTTTTTTCTTTTATTGTAATAATTAAATGCTTCTACTTGAATGGAGTCTTCAGAATCAAAGTGTTTACTGACACCGCTTAATGATTTATTTGTGGCCTTACACCAACTGAATGAAAAAAATCTGCACGTAAAGTCAAAAAAGAAGTCTATTAAATCTCTTTTATGACTTGGACAATCAATAAATTTTGTATCTGCTATTACGTGTAACAAAGTTTTAATGTAATTGTTTGTGTTTACAATATGACTTTTATTTTTTAAAACATTATAAATTACATCCTGTAAACATGAAAAAAATATTTTCATATTCACACTAGGGTATGACAAAAATTTTCTATTTTTTACAAATTCTCGACAACTTATGTACATGTTTTCTTTTTCATTATTTTCAAATAATGTTTTCTCACAGGTTTTACAATTTTTAAAGATTTTTCTGCTTTTCCTTAACAAATAACCTGTTACATACTCTAGTTGAGCCTTCAAAGTGGGATTGTTTTGTTTTTCATTATAATCAATTATGTGATCATCTAACATGATATCTTGAAAATCAATTTCATTGAAGTTCACTATCACTGATTTCCTTTCTGTCTCTTCTTTTTATATTATACATAAAACCAAATATGCTCTCATGTTGGTAAAGTGCCTCAAACCTAGGGCGGCAGCTTGCGCGCACCGAGTCGGCAATGTTTATTTTCAAAATCTCTTCTGCATTCCATTCAAGAGCTTCATCTTCCCCTTCATAATTCGTTACGTGCGTCGTCAGTGCTGTGATTATATACGTTTTGGAGTATTCATACGTATTTTAACTGTACCCCTTTTATATATTATTATATTCTTGAAATTTTGATTACCAGGCTGATGGAGAATTTTTTCATTAGTCTCACCCGTGGCTGATATTATCATACTGTTGCGGACTATCGTGGTTTGTGAATTTTCAAATGATTCTGAGGGCACCACCAAGGCATTCAAACTTGGCATTAAAACTTCACAATAAACAAATTAAACCATACAGTATGTTCCTGTCACAAATTATTTTTTTCTTGATTAAAATTCTCAACAAGTATGTGTTAAGAAAGAGGGTATTTTAAGTTTACAATCAAATTCTGACTCCCAACTAAATTGAAACAAAGTAAAAGAAAAAGTTCTTTTTAAATAATGCTTCTGACGGTGGACGGTTAACCATACCTCGGACATGATGTTGACAATGGGACGATAGTGGCGTCATTCACTTACGGCCCGTTCACACATGGGAGTCCGTTTTACTGGTACGTTTTTAACGGATACGTCATAAATTTATGCGCTGTTCACACATAGGCACCGTATAACATTCAACGAATCCGTCATTACTGGATGCGATGTGTGAACAGAAAACAACCTGCAATACTTGCAGTATTGTCTTTGTATTTATCCAGCGTCTTGTCCCAAAGGACTGGCCTATCTTCCACCAAACTAATTAACATTTCCTTGTCTATTAACTTTTCCCACTCCTTGGTTGACATGGTTGATCAGTGATTATAATAATTATTACACACAATGCACGCGCGCGTTCTCTAGGAATCTACAATAAAAAATGTAAGTCAAACAAAACCTGTCGTGTCGCATCACTCCCCCTCCTACACCCCGCACACACCGCCCGCCACGCACACAGTATCGATCTGTTAAAATTCTACGTATCCGTATATTTTTACTGTTCCGTCGTCCAGTATTCGATGACAAAACGGAATGTAATTTTTTTACGGAACGATATTTTTTACTGTATACAGAATACTGTGCCATGTGTGAAGTCACTCATACAACTACATACGCCATCGACGAAAAAAAATAAAATAAGATAAAACGGAACAGTAAAACGGAGACGTGTGAACCGGCCGTTAAGCGTGACTTGGATCTGATACTGTAATGGAGTCGAAGAGTAAAATATTCTTGATGTTTTTATATTGTTTATTTTAATGATACACTGTACTTCAAATGTACTTATTACTAATTAAAAAATAAAATATACAGAAAATGTTGTGCCCGTGCAAGCGAGCGCTGACCAAAGAGAGGGAGGGTCGGTGGAGGCGGAAGCGCTTCACAAAATATTATATAAATGTCAAATGACAGATTTTAATGTTTGGAAACACTCCGCTACAGATACTGAGTCCAAGTGACCAAACTTGCAACACTTGCGGCATTGGATTGTGGGTCTTAATTACTAATAAAAACAAAGCGAGAAAAAATTGCTTACATTAGAAGTATGTAAAGTGTTTTCTATTTCGTCGCTATATTTATTCAATTTCTCATGCTTCGTGCTCTTTTTCTGTTTACCATACCACGGACATGATGGTTATTTGTTTATTTATTATGTACTTAGTTAAGTCAGCCGCGGACTTGCGGTTGATTATTTTCTTCTCACTTGGGGATGCGATCTAATGAAATACTCGGGCACTGATACGAAATTTAATTATTCACTTCAAATTTAATACAAATTACGAAACGCAAGGGTACAATAGTGTTTGTCAGGTGGCGAGAAAGGAATCTCCGTCTGTGACACAACCTGCCTGTTTTATACTAACTTAAGGAATAGTGGCTTGGTGGGGCGGACCGCCCTTTTCGCTAGGCAGCCTGATCTTACATTGTAGTGCAGTAGGGTCGTTTCTTACAAAGTTAAGTAAATTGGAAACCTTGCTTGTTCCTTCGAATCAGACGTGACAAAAATGTTACTAGAAATATTCTTTACTTAAATAATACAATGTTGCACGGTGATTAAGGTCAAGGTGTGGTCCACAAATGTTATTAAGTATATTCTTACTGAAATGATACAATGTTGCACTGATATTACGATCTAGGTGTGGTCGTTACATGACTACTTCAACGACTTGTTCTTTTGCGGCATTGGATTGTGGAGAAAAACTTCTATCTCTTAGCCGATATACTGACTCCACGTGACCAAACTTACAGCACTTGCGGCACTGGATAGTGGGGTCTTGATTGCAATACTACGTATTAAATCGTTTTGAATATCACTCGATAGACCAAAGAACTAGAACGTAGTTTCAAATGTGAGTCCATTACGGTATCATATGTTGCTTAAATATACCAAGGTTTCGACATAGTATTGCCATATATTACGATTGTTGATTGATTGATCGATTGATTGAAACACTAATTTGGTTTACCTAACAAAATAACGGTGTCTACAAACCGTTTCATTCAATTCCTGTTTCGATTTACTTTTGTCTCATGAGTTTCGTGTGAATTAGCGAAAAATCATTCTATTCTACTACACCCGAACTGGCGTAAATCCAAACAGCTGCGAATATGCTTTTCGAATATGCTTTTTTTTAAATAATGCTTCTGACGGTGGACGGTTAACCATACCTCGGATATGATGTTGACAATGGGACGATAGTGGCGTCATTCACTTAAGCGTGACTTGGTTCTGATACTGACTCCACGTGACCAAACTTGCAACACTTGCGGCATTGGATTGTGGGTCTTAAATACTAATAAAAATAAAGCGAGAAAAAATTGCTTACATTAGAAGTATGTAAAGTGTTTTCTATTTCGTCGCTATATTTATTCAATTTCTCATGTTTCGTGCTCTTTTTCTGTTTACCATACCACGGACATGATGGTTATTTGTTATTTTTTTATGTACTTCAACTACTTGTTCACTTGCGGCATTGGATTGTTGAGAAAAACTTGGATCGCTAAGCTGATATACTGACTCCACGTGACCAAACTTGCAACACTTGCGGCATTGGATTGTGGGTCTTAAATACTAATAAAAATAAAGCGAGAAAAAATTGCTTACATTAGAAGTATGTAAAGTGTTTTCTATTTCGTCGCTATATTTATTCAATTTCTCATGTTTCGTGCTCTTTTTCTGTTTACCATACCACGGACATGATGGTTATTTGTTATTTTTTTATGTACTTCAACTACTTGTTCACTTGCGGCATTGGATTGTTGAGAAAAACTTGGATCGCTAAGCTGATATACTGACTCCACGTGACCAAACTTACAGCACTTGCGGCACTGGATAGTGGGGTCTTGATTGCAATACTACGTCTTAAATCGTTTTGAATATCACTAGATAGACCAAAAAACTAGAACGTAGTTTCAAATGTGAGTCCATTACGGTATCATATGTTGCTCAATTATAACAAGGTTTCGACATAGTATTGTCATATATTACGATTGTTGATACCTGTGGCATTGTTATTTTAATATAGTCAAACCAAGTGCCTTTGCCTCGGCTCACTTTGGATTTGGATCGGCATGGCCCTCTATTGCATACAAAAGAGCCCACCGTTTTATTTGTTGAGTATTCAATCGTCATACTTTTTTTGTGATAAAGACGCATTTTTTCTTTTTTTATTATACCTCTTTCCTCTGCAAATGCCACAGCTTGCTCAAGAGTGCCTAGTCTTTATACTTTAACTAAATTCCACATTGCACGCACTTCCGCCATAACTAATCGTCGCTTCAAAGGTGGTTCGTCCTCTGAACTGTTCGAACAGCTTGTAGATGGCCTCGGTTCGTCCTCTGGCACGGAACGGCTCGTGGATGGCCGAAGTTCGTCCTCGATCACGGAATGGGTCGTCGGTTACTGAGCCCTCAGCCTCAGAATGGCTTCATGGAAACTCCGCCATGGTTGGTAGGCAGAAAATCGGTGTCCGGGATATTCACGCGCAAGAGCCAGTCGATAAGGCAGAAAAATCGATGTCCAGTGTACGAGCGTAGGTGAGTCGTGAAGGCATCAATCCAATAAAAAAATCGGTGTACATTTTTTGTAAATTTCTGGGAAAATATCCATTACCATGTAATAAGAGTGGTACAGTCGCCGCCAGATAAGAATAAAATAAGTCATTAACACCCGTCTACCAACATATCCCATATATTTCAAATTAGTACGAAAAAATGTAGGGAATGTGTCGTTAACACGATAAATACGGGATATCGTGGTAAAGGGGCGTGTTCGACCGGTAACTCCGCATGAATCATAAACCTTTTTCCAGCCGTATTTATTTTGGAATGTTACTAGGTACTCAATTAAACTCAAATCAAACTCTCATCATTTATTTTAAATAGGTACAAGACTACAGGCAAAACGATTGTTTTATCATACTGATTCTAAAGTCTACTTAAAGAAAAATACAATTTTAAAAGGATACAATTTTAAAAATTGATTTTTTAAGTGGAGTATTCAGAATCAGTGTCCGTACTACTCGGGAAACTTTCGCTTTCTGAAGTGTCTGTTACATTTATGATAAAGCGGTCGCTTGTTTTATCTATTTGATGATCAAGTCCATTCATTTTAATTTCTTCTTTTTTGACGTCATTTAATTTGAATGTAGTGTTGTGTCGAGCAACATAACCTTTCGTGTTCGCCCATATGAGTTCAATGGGGTTGAGCTCGCAATGATGGGGCAGTAAGCGTAATATTGTTACTCCTAGACATTACATTGAATTTTTCATTGAATTAACTTTCTGCATCAAATGCCTTTTTGTGTCCTGCTCGTTGATGACGATGTCTTTTTGTTGTAGCCATTCCATTATTTGTTTTTTTCTCCACGATGACGTAGGTATTTTTTCCAATAGTCTGAAAATCAGTGTAAAAATTTTTGAATGGTGAAAAAAAGGAAAAAGCTCTAAATATGTATGTGTTCTATAAGTAAGTTGGAGGTACCTAGAATGATAGCTGACGTTATCCATAACAACAACGTCATTTGGTTGCAGCTTACTCAATGCTTTCGTAAACTATTCTTCAAAATGAACGGCATCCATGGCTTCGTGATAGTCACCAGTCTTTTTACAGACAAAGACCCATTGACAATCGTCCAAAAACCATTTTCATTGCCAATATGAACGACAATAAGTCTGCTGCCCTTTCCTGTTGGGTTTTTGGCGCCAGTCGATAGTCCTTCCAGAAATGCTTGGCGTGATAATGAAACCGTAGTTCGGCCCAAGCTTTCGCAACAGAATGACCTAAAACAAATACGGATAAATAAATAAACCAAAATGCAATGAAATAAATTGTAAGTGCCATTTGTGTAAACTAGTGACTCATAGTGTGACAATTGATTTTTACCTGCATTAACCCAAGTTTCATCCAGGTAATATATATTACGATTTTCACGCCGGTACCCTTCAATTTCTGCTAAATATTTTGTTCGCCACAGAATTATTTCGGGACGATCAATTAAGGCACTTTTCCTGTTTCTTTTTTGAAATTTGAATTTTAAATCTTAAAGAACACGCCTTAATGTTGTTTTGCTGAAGTTGGGCAAAGTGTCATCTTCATTTATTTTCTGATGAATTTTATCTATTGTAGGCAGCTCACCATCCATATAAAATTCATGTACCTTTCGCCTTATAGCGTTCTTAATATTTATTTTGTTTTTAGTGGTCCCTTTGGATTTTATTTCATGGGTATCTTTGTATTCTCTCAAAATTCCGTAAATAGAACTTTTACTAACTCCGGTCATCTCTGCAGTTTTGGTAACCATTGCCATGTTGGAGCGGTATTAATTTTCAGGCCATGTATTTTTGGTGTTTAAAAACATTTAGTACGATTGTTTTCTCCCCAACAGATAATATCGTACTTTTTCTCTTTTTAATTGGAGAATGTAATGGTTGCGACGATGATGAACCTAAAAACAAAAATTTAATAATAACACAGTGTAACTGTAAACTACAGTGTTTGAAAATTTGTAAGCAACATGATAACGTAGGTATAGAATAATAGACAGTATAATTATATGCCGTACAGCATAACGACGACAGTCTACAAACATTTTTTTTCAATTACATTAAAGTAAGCTGATAAAATTATACAATGCAACTAAAAGTTAATCAGTAAATCAATACAATCCAAAGTCAAATATTTCACAGACGCGATCAACAGAGCCAGAGCTAATGTCTATTCTATTTTTAAATTACTTTTAGATAAAATTATTGCTTATACCCTCGGCTGAAACTCTGTTAAACACACTGGCAACCACAAAATTATTTACATTAAATGACATTTTATCAGATTTTAACCACGTCTCGCAAAGACCTAATTTTATCAATAGAATATTTATCAATTAATAATTCAATATCTAAAATTTTGCCAGAAAAGCGGTTTATATTCTGATGAAAGAGAAGAAGGTTACTACAATGCTTTTCTGTTGTCTCAGGAGCTAGTTCAAATATTCAATCACCGTATTGTTAGGTAAACTAGAGTACTTGCACTGCAATTTGCGGTTGGATTGCAGTTGAAATGCGGTCCGTCTGTCTAGAGCCTTAGTGACAAAATTTTAAAGATTTTCGACAGTGTGGTAATCAATCCAACATTGACCGAGACAAATGAACTTCTGACATTTCTGGCAAATGGTGTTTACTTCTTTCCGTATTTTTTTTAAGGAGCAACGAACGCAGCGGTTTCTTTGAATTTTATTTCTCTTGCTCCCCGCTCGATCTTCTAAGGAATTTGCATAGATTGGGAAGTGATTTTCACCATCTAAGCGGAGAAGTGCAGGAGGATTTATTACACGGGGTAAGATCAAATTTGGGTATTTCTGAGCGAGTTGATCGGCCAATTTATACCTGAATTGCCTGTGGCTGAGGGGATTTGTGCTGTTCTCACGATGTATGATGAAAATGTTCAAAATGCTAACATTTATTAGCCGTTTGAACACTTTCAAGTACCATTTCATCCCCCTTTTGCGCTCCATTAAGTACATGGACAGCATTTGATCTTTTAAATCTACACCGCCCATGTACTTATTGTAGTCGTGCACAACCACAGGCTTCAGTATTTGTTGTCCTGCTCTTCTTCCAGGCAACATGTCCGCATTGTGATAAGTCGACACTGTGGTTACTAATTTAACGTCTTTCCAAGATAAGACAGATACGTCACCACAGTGTCTACTTACCACTGCTCCTTTTTGAAGTCTCCTTTCGTTGAGGGTTTGTATGTCCCCCGGTGTCGCCATTCTTCGCCTGTTCAGAGTTCCAATGACATCGGTCTTGTTCGACTTTAAAAATCGTGTCAAAGTAATTGAATTATAAAAGTTATCCATTACAAGACAGTGACCTTTGTAAAGAAATCTTTGCATGAGCCTTAGCACCACTTTTGCACTTGCGCTCGTAAAGCCATACAAGGAGTCCTCCCCAGAGTCCCCCGTCTGTGGATATTTTTTGCCCGTGTAAATTTCAAATTTCAGCAGATAGCCTGTAATCGCCTCGCAAAGTTCATAAAACTTTATACCGAATCGTGCTGCTTTTGTACGGATGCACTGGATCCATCTCAAGCGTCCTTTAAATAGAAGCAACGATTCGTCAATGCTTATTTCTCTGCGAGGCGTGTACATGCTATTAAACTTTTTATTACAATGGTCAATGATGGGCTGTATCTTAGCAACTTTACGATTGGAACCATGAATACTGATAGTATTGTTATCGACAAAGTGCAGGAAACGCATGAGGAGCCAGTACCGTTTTATACTCATAAGCCTACGAAAACCTGGCATGGCCAGGGTACCCGTGCTCCAGTATTCACTCACACGTCCTGCGACGATCAGCGACATAAAAATCATCACCGCAAAGAGCTTGTACAGCTCATCAGTAGAGGTTTCTACCCAATCGTTCAATCGAGAATGGGCCGAAATACCGTCCGGAGACTCGGATGCTTGCTATTGTTTGCCAGGCATACTCGTTGGTCTGTGCCACAATACTGTTCATTATATCGTGATCCCAAACATGAGTGAATAACTTCAGAGGATCTGTTTCTTCAATATTGGGACCGCGCTCGCTAGCCTGGGAATAAACCTCCGGTTGACCTCTAAATGTACTATAGTCGCTTGACCAATTGAAAGATTCAGACAGCCTCTCGTGTTCTTCGAAATCTTCCTCAGGATCTTCCACTGTCTCTTCCAGGGTAGCTCGGAAGCTCCTCCAGCGACATAGGATCCTCCTCTTCCTCACTGCCCGAATCCAATCTTAGATCCTCTGCTAATTGCCCACTGAGTATCTAAAAGAGTAAATCGCCATTTATTATAATTCCATTTGATAACGTGACAAATATATTCATATTAATTTATAATTAATCAGAGGGAGAATGTGCGTCTAAAAATAAAAAGTTAAAAAAAATAGTTTATATCTACCTCAGAATAAGACATATCAAGGTCATGAGGTCTCTGATTAGGCTGCCAATCATAATCGCCGTCATCCGGAAAATGCCTGCCGTGGCCCTGCAAAGATAAAAATTAAAAAATATATTTCCAAGTTAGAATTCCCTAACTAACAAAAATATTTGATACAAATATTTATTAGCTACATACCACACTTTTTGAAGTGCTGGCTTCGGGACGCCCGACGTCGTCAATATTTCGGTCTGGCTCCATTACCTGCGGTTATTTAGTATAGATTAGTTTTTTATTTATTTATTTAAATGATGACAGAGTGAAAGTAATAAAAACAGAATTTTTACCAGTTTGTCAATTATGCCATTTAATAGGTTATTGGAGTTAATTTGATTAAGAAATCAATTTTAATTTTGGAAATAAAAACATATTCTTCTGTAATGATCTGATCAATGAATTTGAAAAAAAAGAATCAAATTAAAAATAAGAATTTATGAGCAACATTCGTCTGGAGGATAGTGATCATACACACTATAACCACATTTGCACCAGAAAAATTTTGATAGTAGAAGTCGACGAATCGTACTTCTACTTATGAGGACGCGGAAGTGCCTTATCGAGTTATTATAACTTTCGTGTGGCAAATATGACAAATATTTGCCCGCAAGAAATGCGTATCCTCCCATGGCCACATACTCTCTCCCTTATAGCAGGAAATATAGTCGCGTTTATGCAAAAACCGGTCAAGATCCAGGACCACAACCATGATGATTTCCTAAAAAGAAGAGAAAACCACTTATGATTTATTGATACTTATTGACACTTCCGCTTTTATAATATTATAAAGTTAAGATAGATACTAGGAACGCGAGTGAAACCGTATGCAGAAAAATAGTTCAAACAAATATTAAAAACTTGTATGAAACGCTAGTAGTTTTACGTGAGCGAAATCGAATAACAACACCAGTTATTTTTTTATATCTTGATTGTGTATCGTATCGTTTATTAGTAAATAATATTGAATTAGTAAAATAATATTGTTTTTTCATATCCCAAAAAATGCGCAATCCATTTCATTGTCGCTTTATACATTTTACACTGTAGTTATAATGTATAGTTGAAAATATCAATAAATTCAAACAAAACAACATTCTGTACAAAAACATCAAGACTGACGTAACAAGACGCCAATCGATTGCGTCATACGTTTCACGTAAATGCAAGTCCTAAATATGAGAATGTGTGCGTGCATGACCTTCGAAAATGACAATTGTTTTTCATATTCTGATAAAAGTGTACTAAAAGTTTTACACAATTCGAAAGTTAATGAAATTTCCTTTATAATGATATATAATAACGTTATTTTTTTAAGATAAATACAAATATAAATCGGTATGAAAATCAAAACATTGACAGAAATTTTTTCGAGAGACATTTGATCATAGAAATATCATAAATCAAGTTAAGAATAGTTTGTTTTCGAATTGTTTTATGTTCTACACAATATAAACAAAAGATAAATAGACAGAAATACTTACAGATGTTTATTGTCGTAAGAATCCAGGAGAAGGAATTTCACCGGTCGCACGCGTCACCAAAATGAAATTGTTTATCCTGTCAAACGGGATTGACATGACGTAATACATTCAGTCTAATGGCCGCCCGTGACAGATTCATTCAGTACACTTTCGATGCAAAAAAAAGTCGACTAAAAAGTCCAAAGAATAGTGAACAAAATCGCATTTAAAAAGTTTGTTAGGTTTGGACGTGGATCCACGCTTAGGCACACGAGGGTAAAGATTTTTCGAACGTGGATCCACGTCTTAAACACACGAAAGGTGCGTGACTTGGATCTGATACTGACTCCAAGTGACCAAACTTGCAACACTTGCGGCATTGGATTGTGGGTCTTAAATACTAATAAAAATAAAGCGAGAAAAAATTGCTTACATTAGAAGTATGTAAAGTGTTTTCTATTTCGTCGCTATAATTATTCAATTTCTCATGCTTCGTGCTCTTTTTCTGTTTACCGTACCACGGACATGATGGTTATTTGTTTATTTCTTATGTACTTCAACGACTTGTTCTCTTGCGGCATTGCATTGTGGAGAAAAAAATCGATCGCTAAGCCGATATACTGACTCCACGTGACCAAACTTACAGCACTTGCGGCACTGGATAGTGGGGTCTTGATTGCAATACTACGTATTAAATCGTTTTGAATATCACTAGATAGACCAAAAAACTAGAACGTAGTTTCAAATGTGAGTCCATTACGGTATCATAGTTGCTCAAATATACCAAGGTTTCGACATAGTATTGTCATATATTACGATTGTTGATTGATTGATCGATTGATTGAAAAACTAATTTGGTTTACCTACCAAAATAACGGTGTCTACAAACCGTTTCATTCAAGCCCTATTTCGATTTACTTTTGTCTCATGAGTTTCGTGTGAATTAGCGAAAAATCATTCTATTCTACTACAACCGAACTGGCGTAAATCCAAACAGCTGCGAATATACTTTTCAGTTTGAATTTTTTTTTTTTTGATGTATTCAATGTTTCAGAAATCCGTAGCGACGGTGGTAGTAATTAATTACAGTGGGTTGCCAAATTATTAGGGACAGTTACAAAAACACGGTATTGGTAAAGTGTATGGTTAAAATTAATTATAAAAACACTTTTTGGCATACAAAAAGCTTTAATATGATAATGCTTGCGGTGGCCACCAATAGTTAAGTTTACACTTAGCATAAGATATAAGATTTGGTAATAACATTCATTGTAACTAGTGTAAGATTTGTTGGCTGTCCTAAATAAATAAATCAATAAATAGCACAACTAAGAATGATATAAAAAATTCAGAAAAATAAATTAATATTTTGTGACCTTTCCTTTCGCCTCAACGAGTGCTGCTAAAAGCCTGATACTTTCTATACAGTTTTTGCACTTTCTTTTATTCTTGGTTATGGTGCCACGCATTAATTAGCTTCATTAGCTCAGCAACATGTTTTTGTATGAGTGGCACCAGAATTTCTGTGGAGCGAAGATTTTCTGGGCAGACTTCCAGTCATAGATCTTCGCTCCCATCCAGGATCATTCCCAGGCTCCCGCGGCCTTCAATTCGAAGACCTGTAAGTTAAAAAAACAGATTTAGTATGGTTGCATAATTATGCCATGAACAGAATACAATGTAATTGTTAATTTGTCTAGTCATACCTTTATTATATTTCCGTTTCCCAAATTTACTTTCGTCAATTTCTACAATTTTGCCGGGACCTCCAATCTTCCCGGCAAGTGCTTTTCTCTTTTTTTGGTAGCTAACAACTGCCTCTGCAGTTGTTAAACCAATCATTTATCGTTGCGCTAGAGAGGCAGTGTTCTCCTTCTGTGTAGTCTTCTTTTTAGTGCGATCATAGTTGAATTTGTTTGCATAGGCATACATAAGCTAAAATACCTGTGGCATCGTTATTTTAATATTGTCAAACCAAGTGCCTTTGCCTCGGCTCACTTTTGATTTGGATCGGCATGGCCCTCTATTACATACAAAAGAGCCCACCGTTTTATTTGTTGAGTATTCAATCGTCATACTTTTTTTGTGATAGTGACACATTTTTTCTTTTTTTTTATCATACGTCTTTCCTCTGCAAATGCCACAGCTTGCTCACGAGTGCCTAGTCTTTGATAGACTTTAAGGCTAGCCGCTGATTACAACTTTTCGTCACCGTGTCTTATTGTCACTGTCACCTGGTGTCACCCACCATGCGCTCACTGAATCTGTTCTTGGGTGACAAATAGCGTGTTATCAGGTACTCAATTAAACTCAAATCAAACTCTCATCATTTATTTTAAATAGGTACAAGACTACAGGCAAAACGATTGTTTTATCATACTGATTCTAAAGTCTACTTAAAGAAAAATACAATTTTTAAAATTGTTTTTTTAAGTGGAGTATTCAGAATCAGTGTCCGTACTACTCGAGAAACTCACTTTCTGAAGTGTCTGTTACATTTATGATAAAACGGTTGCATGTTTTATCTATTTGATGATCAAGTCCATTCATTTTAATTTCTTCTTTTTTGACGTCATTTAATTTGAATGTAGTATTGTGTCGAGCAACGTAACCATATTTGCGACATGCTTCCTTAAAGTCGGTAAATTAAATTTAATAGTGCTTTCTTTGCAGTTGACATTTTTTCTTTAATTGTTTTGCGACACTGCTTAGTAGTATTTTTAATTATCACTGGAACTGTTTTTGTGATCCACCTTTCATATAATATAGTATCTTTGGCATCAAAATTGTTAGGTATACTCCAAAGCTTTGTTTTTGCAACCGAAACAATTATTTTTTAAGCAAGTCGCGCTCATTATATTATTACAACACAAATACTTGAGCAAGTCCGTAATACTTTTGTATGGAATGATTTTAGCATTATAAAGTGCTTGAATTATAAAAGTATTATTACAATGAATGGAACATAAACATGTGTTTCTGAGGTTGGCTTTTGGAAATAATACCCAGAATGTGTTTCGTATGATAATTATGTTGACTCCAAACTGATTTACAAAATTTTTATGTAAATTTTTTAATAAGATAATATAAAATTTTGAATAAGATTTTTAATAAGATTAAGATTTTATATTGTGATGAAAGAGAATAAGGTTACTACAATGCTTTTCTATTGTCTCAGGAGCTAGTTCAAATATTCAATCACCGTATTGTTAGGTAAATTAGTGTCAAAACAATAATTTGTCGCTATGACAACATGTCAGAGTGTACATAAAATTGTTCAAACTATGAACATACTTATTTTGTTCGTCTGAAGAGCAATCTGAATATGGTAATGCATAAAGTATGATATTCTTCAGATCTAGTTTTAGTAAGGCATTGATACCATTTGCAATGTCACTTTTCGTTAAATCAAGACTATCACCTATTAAAAGAATTATTTAATCGATAATAATCATTCCATTAATTTCAAATCGATAAGGTAGTCTCCCACCGTGTTGATCGCTCTTCGTTCGTTGCCGTTCGCAACTCTATTAACGAAGTACAAGGACAGTACGGACGAAGAAGTATTTTTGGGTTCACCATCTCCACGACTTAGATTAAACACGTTCACTGTATAAGAATGTTTCAAAATCATTACAAAAATAACACAATTAATACAGCCTCAGTAGGTACCATGGTATAAGTAATGGGTGATTTTTTAAGAGGTATAGGATTTGATTTTCAAAAAACGAATAAATGCTTCAATATTGGCTCCCAGTGCGTCAATCGCAGTCAAGTCAATCTGGTTGCTGGTTTATCCCTGTAGACATGAGCTTTAACATGGCTCCACAAGAAATAGTCCAAAGGCGTTAGATCACACGATCTAGGCGGCCAATTGACGGGCCCAAAACGTGAGATAAACTGTTCACCGAAGGCGGCTCTCAATTGGGCCATTGTTTCGCGTGCCATGTGGCATGTGGCACCGTCTTGTTGAAACCACATGTCAGGCATGTCCAATTCTTCTTGTAAGGTTTTACAACCAAATCCTTTCGCAAAATTTTCCACGTAGTGGAGTAACAGAGGCCCAATTGCTGCGAACGGCGGCGAATCGACATTTTACGGTCATCACGAACACTGGCGGATACAGCCGCAATATTTTCTTCGGTCCTCACTCTACGTATGCGTGTTCGTGGTTTAATGTCCAATAATGTAAACTGGGTTCGAAATTTAGTCACAAGCTTCCGAATAGCTGCTTCAGTAGGCCGACCAAACTGCCCATAAATTGGAAGAAGTGCGCGATGCCCTCTCTTAACCGAGCATGCATTTTGATAGTAAAATTCAATCATTTGCAGCGACAAGACATTGAATTGAAACAAAGCAATAAATTTTCAATAAAATCTTTATTAGTATGGAGTGTTACCCCCTCTAGCTCTAATTACGGCTCTTAAACGGTTTTTCATCGACCGTATTAACTTAATTATGAATTCTTGTGGTATACCGTTCCACTCTTCTTCAATGGCTGATTGCAGCGCTTGGAGATGTGTGGGAGCTGGACTTCTTGCTCGAACACGCGTTTTCAGCTCATCCATACATGCTCCGTATACATGCTCGATAGGATTTAGATCAGGGCTACGAGCTGGCCACTCCATCACGTTAATACTGGCGTCTTCCAAGTAATCGCGAACTGCCCTAGCAACATGTGGCCTGGCATTATAATGCATAAGTAGGAATTCTACCCCATAAGCCACGAAATCGGCCTAACATGATGTTCGAGGACTTCTTCCATGTATCGCTGGACTGTTAATCCTCTCGATCTAGGGCCAGAATTGGCCTCAGTAATGAAGAAAATGTCGATTTTATAATCGAGCATTATGCCACCCCAAAACATACACGATCCATCGCCATATGCGACACGATCGCTAATGCAGCATTGTGAAAATCGCTCTGATGACCTTCTATGGACTCTTGAGCGTCCATCGTGGCCGTGTAAAGTCATTCTACACTCATCGGAAAACATAACTCCATTACTCCACTGATCGAACGTCCAATTTAAATGCTCTCGGGCAAATTGAAGCCGGGCTTGTCGGTGGTCTGTGGTCAATTTCGGACCATTTGCGGGTCGATGTGCAGTCAACCCAGCTTCAGACAATCGTCTTCTGACTGTCCACGGTCTTCTCGAAGCTGTTGTCCTAGCTCAACCGCGTTCAGCTGTCGATTTCGCAAAGATCTTGTCACTAGAAAGCTGTCATCACGGTCTGATGTAGTAGGGTGGCGGCCTGATCCTGGTCGCCGAATATAGCCACCAGTTTCTCGAAACCTCTGGTATACACGTCGAACTGAAAATCGACTTAAATTGAAATGTCGAGCGACTTGACTTTGATTTTGCCCAGCTTCCAACAAGGCTATAACTTGAGCAGCCTCTGCAGGTGTGGTGTCCATGTTTTTCAAAGTTTTCCGTATGTATGCACAAGAGGGGTTGTCACGTCTGATCCTTTTATACCTGCGAGAAGGGGCGCAAGTAGTGCCTACCTAAAAGGAGTTAATTCGAGGAATTTTGTTGTTTTGATGTTTTTTGCGCGTAACTTCCAGGAAAATGATTTTTTTACATGACATTTTAAACAAAGTGTGTATTTTTATTGAAAATACATTTCGTTTACTTAAACCAAAGAGTTTTAAGAATATCCACTGTTTTTGGTCAAAATCTAGGGAGTGCGATTTTTATATATGGCACGAGTTTTATAACATGTTCTTTATTCTCAAAACTTAACCTAAGAAAACTAGGTTCGTAAAGCAAGCTTCTGTGAGATAGCTGTACATCGACTTCCTTCATTCAACCTCAAATTTAAAGCCTTGTACCTCCAGTCACCACCCCGCGATGCGTGGATTTAAATCTCGCTTCGACCAGGTCCAGCGTAGAGCGTTACAGTCCGTGACTAAAGTGAACTTAACACCACTTACATACACCCTAAACTTCTGTAAACTCATTACTACTGGCATGGTCTCGAGTTTGAAACTATGGTAAGATGCAAATCGTCTACTTACTAAAATACCTAATTTCAACGTAGGTATACTCTATTTTCACTACACAATACAAGCACAAACTAATTTCCAATTGATGCATTCACTACTAAATTCTATTAGTAAAACGAACAAATTGCAAATTATTAAAAACAAAACAAAAGCAATTATGTCAATAACATAATACGCAAGAGAGTAATGAGAGTGCATTTATGACTAATTTGTTTGTTTACATTTGAGCGCTGACGTTCACTTGCGTAAAAGTGATTTATTGATCGTTTGAAGTAAGGCGCGTCTGAGACTGGCCCGTAGGCACGTGCAGTGGCGCACCGCGTCATGGCTGTAAAAAAACATGGTGGCAATACGGTTAGTTCTACGGCTATCTTGCCTTGCTGTGTGCTCTTTATCTTGCAGTCATCGTTCCTACATTCCAACTCGCACACCTCAGTCTTTCTTCTCCCACACTGAGCTCGCGTCTTACGTCGCACCGGCCCGTTTTTATGCAACAACCATTGTCCATTTTTCACAGGAACTCACATTGTTAAATACACAATAATATAATAGATACTCATAATATGCTCAATTAAAATATTTACTCGACACATGAAAGTTCAGACTCCGCACACACTGCGGTCAACGGTGGCTGGTGCCTTGTTGCCGCCCTGTGCAACTGTTGATAGCTACGGGTGGTCGAGCTTTCAATTCATCTCGTTTGGCATCCAGCTCAGAGCATGCTTCAAAATCATAGACTTTGGGTTTTACGCGGCTTTGTCAGTTTTTGCGGTTGGATGCCAGATTCTCATTTGTTAAAAAATAATGTCAAGCGCTCACGTCACTGTCACTTAAATACCCTATTCCTGGAATCAATTTAAAATTACTACCTGAGCTGGTGGAAGAAGTCAAGAAGTCACTGACGTAAATCGATTTTTTTACATTTCCGCATAATTTTGACCATTCATTGGTGTTCATCAGTTCCAATTTTCCTGTATTAGGTCCATTATATGGGACAAATTCTATTTTATATTTTTACTGGCTACATAGCTTTTGATTAAGGTCTGGGTGATAGGGCGGCAATCGCAGAACACTCTATGGTTGTATTCTGCCAGTATTTGGTCAATACTAAATTTTTTGTGTTGATTTTTATATAATTGAATTAATTTGTATAATTGGGGTCTGAGCATAGTGTCTTGGAATGCTATGCCCTTTTCCGACGGCCAACTTTGCATGTCGGTTTTATTGGCATTCGATGTAGGTTCTGGAGCTTATTGTGGTACGAAGCGTTGTCGACAATTAACACAGAATTTGGCGGCAGGTTTGGTATCAGCTGGTTGCGAAGCCAATTCGTATAATTATCAAAATTCATGTTGTCTTGATAATCTCCCGACTTTGCTCCAGCCTTAAATAGGAGTAGCGCATTGGGGACGAATCCAGCTTCAAATCCAGCATGCACTATGACTACACGCTGCCCTTTCGAAATTGGCTTTTTAAGCCCCTTCAAAGATCCATCTGACCTTGTTTTAGAACCTGTAATAAGAGGTATGATGAATATTTTTCATTAGTTTATGTCCAGACCATTTTACAGCATACAAACAAGCGAGAAAAAAGGATAATAATGATTACATACCTGAATGAGTCATCTGTGTAAACAATAGGTCTACTTTCTTCTCTATATTTCATCAGAGTCTTAGGAAATTCTATTCTTAGCAACCTGATATTCGTTTTTTCTAATAAAAGTCGCCTATTATTTTCGGCTTTTTTCCACCTGAAACCTAAATTATTTTAAATCCTGCGCAGACTGCGCTCAGAACCATTAAAATGTATGTCTTCTTTTAGTTTTTTTCTCAGTTTTTTAACTGTTGGTAACATAACAGGGTGTTTGGCGCATGGACCGACACAATTTTTCCAGAGATTTGGGAGATCATTAGCTAGGTTCTACCCATGGATCCTTTGTCCCAACTGTCACGGTTGGTTACATGTTTTTTTTTTAATGAAAAAATTGCTCAAAATGTTTCTTTTAATTTGAAATAACTTTTTTGTTTGTGGATGTTAACACACAAAACAAATTTTGTTGCATTTTCAGAAATTAGTAATGTTTTAAATTTATTGTTAGTATCAATTATTAACTATTTTGTCCCCGCCACAGTATTAATTAAACTCCTCTAGCCACACGTCCACTGTCTAAATCACTGATTGAGTTCTGGTTTCCTCGTTGTATTGTCCGTGTCAATGTCACTTCTTGTCACTGTAAATGAGCTGGTAATTCGACTGGAGGAACGCCAGCTCGATTGCATAAATATGTTATGTAACACACAACAGGGGCAACAGGCTTTAATAATTTTTCCCACCATCTCTGGATCATAATGAAGAACACGATGAACCAATAAACACCTAAAACGGTCTTTAAGTATGCCTATGGTTTGTTCTGTTGTATTTCTTGCAGTGGCATGCAGGTTATTGTAATATTCTTCCCTTGATCCGGGCTCAGGGTTGCTACAGGGAACCATCATATATGGTCTTAGAGCGAACCCGGAGTCCCCTAAAATAAATAAGAACTCAATGTGATGCCTCCCACCAACGCGCTCTGCACTAACAATATCGCGGTCGTCTAGGCTGATCCCCAGCTTGTGACCGATGACCTTAATTATATGGGCAGGGTTCTCCGCCTTTCCCTCCGGTAGGTTAGACACCTCGATGTCGTTGGCAAGCAGATCCTTATGTCTGTCGTTGAGCTCTCGCATTAGGTCCTCCACTATCCCAACCACGTTCGAGTTCGAGGGGCTAGAGGTGTCGAGCTTTTCAAGGGCATCCACCCTTGTTTCCAAGCCGTCAATGCGTGTGCCGCAGGTGTTCAAGATGGTTTTCAGCTCAACCATTTCCGCCTCCATTTCCTTTCTAAACACCTGTATCTCCGCACGGACCGCCCTCAGCTCGTCAAGTATGACCTGCAAGTCAGTGCAGGGTGCAGGCGGTTGCTTTTGGATTGTAGTGTAGGCAATAGACTCTTCAGACGCCGGGGAAGTTGGGATGGAACTTATTTGTTGCACTGCCACACTTGCCACTTGCCACACTTGGCGAGCCCGCTATTGACTTGATTGACAATATTCCTGCAACATCACTAGGAGGGCTTTGCATGATGCCTCTGACCGGGGTTTCATTCCTGTTATCCCTAGCAACGTTCTTCTTGCACTCGAGACAACGCCACTTGGAAGAAACTCTGGTATTCGCAGAGATCCCTGAACATATTCTGAAGTACAATAGGTTGCATTTGCCACACTTAGCGCCATCTAGCGCTGAGGCAAAGCGCGCGCACCCTCCGCATTTGACGCCCGGCATCGCTTCAAACTAAGTGCTTACTAGCTTCAAAGGAGGTACCGAAGAAACAAACTAGATGGCGTGTCAGGGGATTCACTGCGCAAATCGATAGTTTTCCTTACACGACGAGATAGATGGCGCTGTGTGGACGTAAGAAGTCCTCAAGATTTATTTTCTTTTATGGCAAGTATGTCAACGATTCTGCCACTGACGTCTAACTTGTTTTATTAACTTTGGCGGGTAGCTGTATAAACAAGTTAAAATACTTATTTTTATATTGTCCTATTACAGCCCACAAACGCACTATTTAGCGCTCACTGCATTGTATGTAATTCCGTGTATCACTTAGTTCACTGATTATACTGTTTCAAACCACTTTGTCTATTATTTCTGTTGTTTTAGAAAAAAACGTAAAAACGTAAAAAGTTGCACATATGACTTGCCAAAACAGACGTCAAACGTCATTTTTATAAGAAGAGAAGTCACAATAATAAGAAAAACTGAATTTATTATTAATATTTCAATACAATTGGAAACAGGTATAATTACAATGGTTGAAGTAAAGAAAAAATATTAAATGCGTAGTTGCCAAGCAAATACACTGTCTCTCCTGTATTATTGAGATGCTCCGAATGCGTTTTTATGACAGAGTTATTAAATACAAAGCTGTTATGTGTTGCACCTCCAAATGTTACATCCACATGCATTATGTTTAAGTCTGGATCATTTATCTGAAAAAACAAAATGAAACATCAAAATATGCTTAAAATAACAGCATTTCGAGCATGATATACCTTTCTACAATAGTACCTTTCCTCATGTTCTTTGGGCCGAACCATTGATACCAAGGTTCCATCAATACAACCAATGGTTCCAGGCAATTTGAACTTTCATAAAATATAATTAAAAGATAAACAATTTCAAAATGTGGGAGCTTGCCTTTCATTAGTATTTTGAGGAAATCTAATGTACTCGTTAACCATATCTAGGTGGTTGATAGATCTATAACATTTATGAGAAATGTTTATGTCCAGACCATTTTACAGCATACAAACAAGCGAGAAAAAAGGATAATAATGATTACATACCTGAATGAGTCATCTGTGTAAACAATAGGTCTGCCTTCTTCTCTATATTTCATCAGAGTCTTAGGAAATTCTATTCTTAGCAACCTGATATTCGTTTTTTCTAATAAAAGTCGCCTATTGTTTTCGGCTTTTTTTCACCTGAAACCTAAATTATTTTAAATCCTGCGCAGACTGCTCTCCGAACCATTAAAATTCGTTTAGTGTTATCTTTTAGTGTTTTTCTCAGTTTTTTAACTGTTGGTAACACTTAATTATACAGGGTGTTTGGCGCATGGACCGTCACAATTTTTCCAGGGATTTGGGAAGTCATTAGCTAGGTTCTACCCATACACCCCTTGTCCCAAGTGTTACGGTTGGTTACATATGTTTTTTTTTTTTTATGAAAAAATTGTTCAAAATGTTTCTTTTAATTTGAAACAAATTTTATTGCATTCTTACAAATTAGTAATGTTTTAAATCTATTGTTAGTATCAATTATTAACTATTTTGTTCCCGCCACAGTATTAATTAAACTACCTCTAGCCACACGTCTACTGTCTAAATCACTGATTTAGTTCTGGTTTCTCGTTGTATTGTCCGTGTCAATGTCACTTCTTGTCTCTGTAAATGAGCTGGTAATTCTACTGGAGGAACGCCAGCTCGATTACATATGTTATGTAACACACAACAGGTTTTAATTATTTTTCCCACCATCTCTGGATCATAATGAAGAACACGATAAACCAATAAGTAGCTATAACGGTCTTTAAGTATGCCTATGGTTTTTTCTGCTGTATTTCTTGCAGTGACATGCAGGTTATTGTAATATTCTTCCCTTGATCCAGGCTCAGGGTTGCTACAGGGAACCATCATAATATATGGCCTTAGAGCGAACCCGGAGTCCCCTAAAATAAATAAGAACTCAATGTGATTTGACAATAATAATAAAAAAAAACTGAATTTATTATTAATATTTCAATACACTTGGAAACAGGTATAATTACAATGGTTGAAGTAAAGAAAAAATATTAAATGCGTAGTTGCCAAGCAAATACACTGTCTCTCCTGTATTATTGAGATGCTCCGAATGCGTTTTTATGACAGAGTTATTAAATACAAAGCTGTTATGTGTTGCACCTCCAAATGTTACATCCACATGCATTATGTTTAAGTCTGGATCATTTATCTGAAAAAACAAAATGAAACATCAAAATATGCTTAAAATAACAGCATTTCGAGCATGATATACCTTTCTACAATAGTACCTTTCCTCATGTTCTTTGGGCCGAACCATTGATACCAAGGTTCCATCAATACAACCAATGGTTCCAGGCAATTTGAACTTTCATAAAATATAATTAAAAGATAAACAATTTCAAAATGTGGGAGCTTGCCTTTCATTAGTATTTTGAGGAAATCTAATGTACTTGTTAACCATATCTAGGTGGTTGATGGATCTATAACATTTATGAGAAATGTTTATGTCCAGACCATTTTACAGCATACAAACAAGCGAGAAAAAAGGATAATAATGATTACATACCTGAATGAGTCATCTGTGTAAACAATAGGTCTGCCTTCTTCTCTATATTTCATCAGAGTCTTAGGAAATTCTATTCTTAGCAACCTGATATTCGTTTTTTCTAATAAAAGTCGCCTATTGTTTTCGGCTTTTTTTCACCTGAAACCTAAATTATTTTAAATCCTGCGCAGACTGCTCTCCGAACCATTAAAATTCGTTTAGTGTTATCTTTTAGTGTTTTTCTCAGTTTTTTAACTGTTGGTAACACTTAATTATACAGGGTGTTTGGCGCATGGACCGTCACAATTTTTCCAGGGATTTGGGAAGTCATTAGCTAGGTTCTACCCATACACCCCTTGTCCCAAGTGTTACGGTTGGTTACATATGTTTTTTTTTTTTATGAAAAATTTGTTCAAAATGTTTCTTTTAATTTGAAACAAATTTTATTGCATTCTTACAAATTAGTAATGTTTTAAATCTATTGTTAGTATCAATTATTAACTATTTTGTTCCCGCCACAGTATTAATTAAACTACCTCTAGCCACACGTCTACTGTCTAAATCACTGATTTAGTTCTGGTTTCTCGATGTATTGTCCGTGTCAATGTCACTTCTTGTCTCTGTAAATGAGCTGGTAATTCTACTGGAGGAACGCCAGCTCGATTACATATGTTATGTAACACACAACAGGTTTTAATTATTTTTCCCACCATCTCTGGATCATAATGAAGAACACGATAAACCAATAAGTAGCTATAACGGTCTTTAAGTATGCCTATGGTTTTTTCTGCTGTATTTCTTGCAGTGACATGCAGGTTATTGTAATATTCTTCCCTTGATCCAGGCTCAGGGTTGCTACAGGGAACCATCATAATATATGGCCTTAGAGCGAACCCGGAGTCCCCTAAAATAAATAAGAACTCAATGTGATTTGACAATAATAATAAAAAAAAACTGAATTTATTATTAATATTTCAATACACTTGGAAACAGGTATAATTATAATGGTTGAAGTAAAGAAAAAATATTAAATGCGTAGTTGCCAAGCAAATACAGTCTCTCCTGTATTATTGAGATGCTCCAAATGCGTTTTTATGACAGAGTTATTAAATACAAAGCTGTCATGTGTTGCACCTCCAAATGTTACATCCACATGCATTATATTTAAGTCTGGATCATTATCTGAAAAAGCAAAATGAAACATCAAAATATGCTTAAAATGGATAATATATATATGTTCCTACAATAATTTTAATGAAAAGAAAAATACACTTACAATAACAGCATTTCGAGCATGATATATTTTTCTACAATAGTACCTTCCCTCATGTTCTTTGGGCCGAACCATTGATACCAAGGTTCCATCAATACAACCAATGGTTGTATTTTGAACTTTTCATAAAATCTAATTAAAAGATAAACAATTTCAAAATGTAATATGACACCTACTTTTCTTTGAGAGCTTGCTTGCCTTTCATTAGTATTTTGAGGAAATCTAATGTACTTGTTAACCATATCTGGGTGGTTGATGGATCTATAACATTTCTCATAGCCCTCGAGGCAGATGCTTGCGAGATATATGTCTTTGTATTCTCACATATCATTTTTTGGTAACTCCCACTAGCAAGAAATTCGAGAGTGTATAGAATCTGAAAGCATATCAAGTTTTAGACATTTGTCAATTATATGGTGATTTAAATTACCATTGCAATACTTATTAATTCAGTGTAAAAGGTACCTTAGTTCGGTTGCTAATTCCTCCTCGACGTTTTGCTTTTGTTAAAAATGGGGAAATTTCTTTTTCTAATTGTGCAATCAGTTCTTCAGTCAACCTGTATACCTTAATTACAATTCATTTCTGGAAATAAAGAAATTCAAACATGAATAAATAACTTGTGAAACAAAATCAACTTGACGAAATAACTAGTCATTGAAAATTGAAACAGGTTAAAACGGGTATTTTTTTTACATTAATAAAAGAGCTGGTGTTATTTACCTTGAACAGGGGTGTAATGAAGTGCATGCCTCTCATCTGCCCGAACCACCGCCCAGACTTTCCATATTGATAAGTTAAGTGTTGCAGCAAAAATTAGTTTGCTTGTTGTAGGTTCCTCATCAAAAGCTTGAAGAATCATTTCATCTAGGGCTACACTGTGTTGCACGGCACTCACTCGAGGTTCTTGATTATGTATATTTCCTGTCTCTCTCAAACGTTGATAGGTTGTAGTGAAAGGTTTCGTGGTGTGGTATACGTCGATCAGGATATAGCTCCTGATAAATTCTTCGCGCTTCGCAGTTAGCCCTGCCATATGCGAGTAGCATGTCAGCATACTCTTCGTTACTGAAGGTAGGTATTTTACTATCAACACCGAAAATAAACACAACAATAAAACAGTTTAAATGCGGAAATAACAATAACAAGATTTAACAAAAAAGTAAGAGAAGAATGTGAAACTCACGGGCACTTCCAACAGCAGAGATAGTCAGACCTCCACTGACTGCACCATACCTGTCACATCCCGAACTTCCAACCCAATGTAAGACAAAGACAAACATCTTTTTACATGTGCAAGAAAGAGACGAACTTTTTACCTGCGCTTACATTGTTACGATCAAACTGGTTACATTGTTGTGTGCTGTTCGGTCGTGGCATAGTTGTATCCCTATTTTTACAACATAATAAATAATTTCTATGACATGAAGCATACCGTTAGAAAGGGTATCTTAGAACTTTTTTAAATAAAGCTAAGTTCAAAATGGCTTTTAGTTTTGGTGGTGCAGTATTGGTACAACACCGGTGGGCTGTAACGAAGGACCGTAACGGGTGCGGAAAAATAACTTGGTCGGTGATTAGGCGAACCGAGACAGTATGAGTGAAGCTAAAGGGTTTTGTGATAGGAAAAGGACTTAATTGTGCTGGATGGTGGACGTGCACGTTGTCGCAGGTCTGCGAAGCTGTTTCCTCTACGCGTAGGTTAAATACACTGTCACTCACGATTAGTTCTTGTGTGCCGGCTACTACACTAACACTGATTTATGCGGTTTTGAGATGAAGCGGTGCGGTTAATTAATTTTATTTTCACATAAAAATGCGGAGCGGTGTTGCGGTGATTCGAAAAGTTTTTGGAACACAACGGCGCACAGTAGATCGACGCCATACAAGCGTTGGGACATAGGATATTTAAATATCCAAATGTCAATTTTTGAAAAACGAGTTATGCCATCGTATTTGTCTTCTTATTAGCTGTTAAAAATGTTACTAGCATTTTCTGATTGGACTCTTACATCGAGAGCTATAGCGCAAAATGTGATTTAAATGTATGGGAAGTGACTTAAAAACTGATGTATCTCGAGATTCCCTTCGCCTTTCGACTTGATTTTTTTATATGGTAATAAGACATATATTTGGCACATTTTCTTCAAACAAACATGGTGCGATAAATGTGCCCGTTTTAAGATACAAGTATAGACCGATTTTTGCAATATCATCTACATATTTATTTATAAGTTTCACATATTTTATCTCTGAATCTCACTTCAGTGGTGACTCACTGATATGGTCAGGCCATAACTCATTGGTGCACCGATAATATAATCTCTGGAAATAATTATATACTACTAATGAGGTAATTTGTTAATTTTTGGTAATTTGTTATTACCTAAATTTTAATGAGGTGATTAGCTATTTTTTTGGAAAATTAGCTAATTACTTATAAAAGACCTTTTTATTGTTTACAATAAGAACTCGAATCGATTTTTAACATACCTACCCTCATAAGTGCCAATTTTGGAAACCATATAAATAGGTGCATGGTTGACTGAAATTAAATTAAATAAAAGCAGTCGTTTTTTATGAAAAACAAAAAAATATTTTATTGTCACGCTTAGTTACTAAAAAAATAATAAATTACAAATAATAAAATATGTAAAAACATCAAAATATACCTACAATTCTATTACTATATAAGATATTTATTGAAGTACTTAACTACAATTTACTAATAACTAATTTCATAATGATAAAGTAAGGACAAAATTTTAAATTGGTTGACACTAATATTTAGACATGATAAAAACAGTAAAAACAAATATTCAATATAACAAACAAAACGAAGAACAGCATCATAAAGCATCATAAAAATCAATAGTCTAAAAGAAAGTGTTAGTCACAGAAAATATCATCATCAGATTCTATTTCAGATTCTTCAGAATCGCTATCAGATATTAAATTCATAACGTCACAAAATTCTACTTGATTTTCTTCTGTGACTATCATTTCATAAACTTCTTTAAACATATTTCTCTTTACGTTACGATCCAATTTTGGTCGTATGGTTGTCAAAAAAGGATCTGAAGTGAGAAGCAGGTTATGAAGTACATCTTCATTACAATTAATACTACTACTTTTTCTCGAGTGAGACTCTCTAAATTTACGAAAATCTTTGTTTCTCGCTTCAGATGCTTCTTCTGACAAAAAACCGATTGGCACTATAGACAAATGCTCAATTATATGAGCTCCATGAATAAGCAACTTATGAATACTCACAGGCATATAATACCATGGATAAAGATTGGTAAACATTTTTGCAGTATCTATACAGAATTCATTAAAGGACAATGGGCAAAAATATATGGGACCTGGTATACCCCACCAATAGCAATGTCATATATATCATTGGATAGGCATTTTTATGTAGAACAACATTTACTATGACAGCTTTGCTGAAATGTTTGTCCGTTTTGAGATAAAAATCAAAAACTGTGCAAAAGTTAGAACTAAGTAATCTATCGATAACTCAAGTTTTTAAAGGAAAATCTAAGTACTACTAAGTGTAAGTGTTCTAAGTACTACCTACTGTACCCGTTAGGGACCATAATTGTTACTATTATTAAGCATTTCAACCTAATACTGTACCTACTGGATATTGGGCGTAATGATAAATCCCACCAATAGCAGAGTCATGTATATCGTTGGATAGGTCTTCTTAAATGGAATAATATTTACTATGACAGCATTGTTCTTATCTTTGTCCGTTCTGAGATATAGACCAAAAACAATTTTAAACAATTTTATTTCTAATCACTAAGTATTACAATCGAATTTCCTTTGAAAAAATAACACCAATGTAGTTGATGTGTTGTTGTTTCTGAAAGGCAGCTACATCCGGTAAGACTAGAAGCCGACCGCATGATAGCTCGGAAAAGGCTAGGCTCATACTATATTATTTTAATGCACATCTAAAATAATGTCATTTAAAAATGTGGCCGGTGCGGAGAATCCTTCGTGAACCGCAAATGCTAAATACCATATAATTGATATTATATGCGCACATGTACCCATAGTGCGTCGTCCTGACAAACACGTACAATAGTGTTGTACTATGTTATTTCTGCCTTCGATGAGATTATTTGAATTGTTTATTAAGATGTAGCAGTAATATAGCCGTGCTCTGACGTGTCGGGACTGTATGCGTCCACGTAACAGCCACACGTCTTCCTGGATTCCATAATCCGGTAAATCATCCAATAGATTTTCTCGGTAGGTTTCTATTAGATACAAACCGTTTCGAAAATGTTCGCCACAGTATGATCTAGCCAGTTTCAACTGGTATGTACCCAAAGCCAGGACAATTATTTCACTTTCAGTGAGCCTCGGGAAGTTTTCCATGTTATTAGCTTCTAACCTTTGAAAATCAGCCCTCCGACTATTCAAACGCTTCCTTTCGACATAGGTATATAAAATATTCTGTAAATCAGCTGTTGCTCTTATGCGATTCCAGAACTGCTCTGCATGTATACTGTCTACTATTGGTGTGTGAAACGTATTTATTAGTGATGCAGCAATTCGGAAGTCGACGATCATGTGTGGTACAGCCCTATTAAAATAATTTTGACGCAGCAGTTTATAATCCCTCTTGAATCTCCCGTTCACCACTTCCACTACCCATCTGCATAGTGTAACAGCTCGGGATTCATTTGCTTGCTCAGTAGAGAGCTGTGAATCTCCACGATCTTTGGTTGGAGGTACATAGCACTCGTAGCCACAGGCTTCGATTGCGTCCAAGCTGTCTCTAAATCCACGGTCCAATATAAATGCATCATTTTGCTGTAGAAAAACATGCATCGGATGTTCTTCAGTGCCCATGATGTCAAGCATTATTTGTGCATCAGTCTTTGTGGCAGCGTACGGCCCAAAGACATCAATGATGTAACCATCTGATGATACTATCAAAAATGGCTTCAGGAGGTTACAAAACTTGTGCAGGCTATAAGATTGCCGCTGAAATAAAAAGTTACTGCTTTTGTTGATGTAGATGTAGGTTCCGTCACATATTATTAACGCTTTGGTGTTTTCCGAAGTGCCGAAAAGTTTTTTTGGAATAAATTGATTTCTCTCCAAAACATTTCTCCGATCGATATGATCCAGTCCCAAGTGGAGTGGCACGTATTCATTTGTGAGACATTCACGAGCAATACCAAAACGGCGTTCGAGTGTTCTCCTTGATATATTAAACAACGTTGCAAGCCTCTCATCGGAATCACCTGTACGCAGTTTACATAAGTACATTCCTAAAACCGTTCTGGGATTGTTACATCTCTGGCTGAGTGAAGGTGTTTGCTCCAAAATGGCATCGAATTGATCGTCATTTAATCCAACCCAAAAATGCATTTCCTCCTGACTCATGGAACCGCGTTCTCTAAAATTCAACCTTGATCCGCGTTGAACAGCTACTCGTAGTATGTCACAAACATCCGTAAAGTGGGCTGCAGTAAAATAATTACTGGTGTTACAATAATCCGGCAGCTCGTCCCAATTGTTCCCTGTAAGATGTTCGTGGCAAACTCGGGCACCATCGGGGATATATATCTTATATTCACAGAGGATGTGGACCTTAATTGCCTCTGGTATTCGATGTCGGGTGTCATTACCACAGATGTTGAAAATGCAATGAGATGGAGTGTTAGACGCTCTCTTATATTCCGGAACATGAATTTCATTTGGATTTGGCCTACTAGGGTCATTACCTTGACCTTCTGGGACAGCCGGTGGCCTAACGGCATTATTCGCTCTCTGCCAACATCGATGGCATACACGTCTTGTAGTGTCGAACACCACCTAATAATGGCAGACAAGAAAATCAAATATCGTTGGTCACTTAAAACAAAAGAAGATCTAAATAACCAATTATTGGGAAATCGTTTTATCGCTTTATCGCTTACGAAACCGAACGTTGTTTAAACTACATGATCAATTCTAGTACATGTTTTGAGTATCTGCGGGGACAGTATGAATAAGTTTCAAATCTATTAAATAGTCATACTTATACCTCCAATACTGCATTTTCTTGTATATATGCAGCAAGCTCTGGTTGCGCTCTTGGAATATGGTCAGTCAAAATGTGTGCTTGGTACCTCCCGCGATAGAGGCCTCGTCTGCACATAGCACAGTTATTAAGTAAGTTTTCCATATGAATAAGTTATAGGTATCTAGAATCCAAGTGAACAATATTTAAAGGAAATATTATTTTCATAGTCTTAAAAACCAGAAGCAGGTTTGTTTAACGAGGAAATTAGTTTTAACATGAAAAATCAACTAAGAATAATTGGTCAAGAACGCGGCAAAATCGCATCCTGTCAAACTATAACATGTCTTGTCATAATGACGTTCGAAAAAAGAATCCTCCAATCATAGATGCACGGCTGAATGGCGAGGTGTCTATGGTCGCTTGTCTCTGCTGCCCTCTTTGTAACTACTGGCAGCTAACAATATATTATTTTTATTTAGTATTACTTAGATTTTCCTTTAAAAACTTGAGTTATCGATAGATTACTTAGTTCTAACTTTTGCACAGTTTTTGATCCATATCTCAGAACGGACAAACATTTCAGCAAAGCTGTCATAGTAAATGTTGTTCTACATAAAAATGCCTATCCAATGATATATATGACATTGCTATTGGTGGGGTATACCAATCTGCCCATTGTCCTTTGTTTACAATAATTTTTTCACCAGAAGAAATACATTGTAGGATCACACCAAGTCTTTGCACTAAAGCAACGTCTAGTCCAGTTATATCAGCAGTTTTGGCTGGATCTTGAAAGAACCTTCTAGCTGAGTTTCCGTTGTTTGTCGTCCCACTGCCTTGTTTTACAACGTCTAATAATAAACCAGTTTCTTTTCTGAATCTGTCTTGAATGTTCTTTTTTCTTTCATCTACAGATTTTTTGGCATCGTCTCCTCTTGATTGCCAAGATTTAATGTCTAATCTATATGCTATATGAAGCAAACATTCCATGGCACGGATCCATGCATGAAGACTGCTTAATCCATATTTATACATATCTTCGTCCACTGGTTTTTTCTGAACCAATTCTATATTGTTCATTTCCTTCGGACGCGCCTTACACAAATCGCAAACTGCTGTAGAAGTGCCAGAGATATAGGATGCCACTTTTCCATCTATCATTGTCAAGAGCAATTTATGCTTGATAGTTGCATTTTCACATTTCGTTGGATTTAAACTTTCTATTTCTGTTTCTATATTAGTCATTTCGTTTTTAACATTTAACTCCGTTTCTTTCATGAACTTCCACATAATGGGTCGGCAGAAAGACGTTGATGAAGGCCGTTGGTTTTGCCAAATAATACATCCATCTTGAGTTGTGAGCTTCAATGGCACAAGACTCGCCATGAACACGCTTTGTAGTTCTTGATTTGAACAATCCGACTTTTGTTGATGTACACTTTGATTTGAGGCTCCATCAAACCCCCATTTGCTTATTAGCAGGAGTTCATCTTTGTTATGTCCAAACACTGAATAAGTCTATTTACAGTTAAATCTAACAGAGCTTGAAGTTTAATCTTAACAGAAGTTTCTGTTATTGTTACAGCACTGTTGTCAGGGTAGTACTTTTTCTTCTCTTCTTGAAGTTTATAATATCTAGGGTATTTACAAATTCCTTCCTTTTCACTGAAATCTCTTAGTGTTATGTATCGAAACTTTGATAGTCTTAAAGTGACATATAATGCCAAAGCTTTTTGGGATGATATTTCTTTCATTTCTCCAAATTGAATAAACTGCTTTACTTTAGAGACTTGCTCTGGATTTTCTAAAAAGTACTGCAGGATTTCAGCCACATCTTTTTTTTCCAGATGATTTGAGGCTCGTTTGAGCAGAGAAGACGATTTCTTCCGTGCTATAGGAGCTGCAACTCGATTCTGTGCGTCTTCTTTTTTGTTTGTTCGATAATTCTTCAAAAGGTTTGCGGCTTTCTATCGAAGTAGATGTAGATGCGTCGGAATCCCGACATTCCGGATTCATCACAACATTTGTGAAAGAATCGGATGTTGTCGCTGTTGGTTCTTCAGATGCCTCGTCTATTTCTTCTTCGGGTATAATAACATTCTCTTTCCAATTTTCTGGCCATTTGATATCTGCTTGCAACCAGGAGGAATACTTCCGCATAAATGCTTCTTGATTTCTTGAAGATTTCATCCATTTAGCATAGATCCGATAACAAAATCTACGACACCATTCTTTAAGTTCTTTTTCAACTGCGTCTCTTAACTGAAAATCACTATTGGTTTTCAGAGACGTAAATAATTGATTATAGTCCCGAATATCACCACCTTCACGTAGAGAAATGTAAAGGTCGAGGTAAGTACCGAAACCGTGAAAAGACATAATGACAACACTCGGATGAGGATGAAATTACAACTAATGCTCTTCAAGTAATGCACCTATTTATATGGTTTCCAAAATTGGCACTAATGAGGGTAGGTATGTTAAAAATCGATTCGAGTTCTTATTGTAAACAATAAAAAGGTCTTTTATAAGTAATTAGCTAATTTTTCAAAAAAATAGCTAATCACCTCATTAAAATTTAGGTAAT
Organism: Helicoverpa zea; assembly: GCF_022581195.2. Lineage (NCBI taxonomy): Eukaryota > Metazoa > Arthropoda > Insecta > Lepidoptera > Noctuidae > Helicoverpa > Helicoverpa zea. Next base: position 12,137,046 of record NC_061464.1, on the reverse strand, counting down.
AACAAATTACCAAAAATTAACAAATTATCTCATTAGTAGTATATAATTATTTCCAGAGATTATATTATCGGTGCACCAATGAGTTATGGCCTGACCATATCAGTGAGTCACCACTGAAGTGAGATTCAGAGATAAAATATGTGAAACTTATAAATAAATATGTAGATGATATTGCAAAAATCGGTCTATACTTGTATCTTAAAACGGGCACATTTATCGCACCATGTTTGTTTGAAGAAAATGTGCCAAATATATGTCTTATTACCATATAAAAAAATCAAGTCGAAAGGCGAAGGGAATCTCGAGATACATCAGTTTTTAAGTCACTTCCCATACATTTAAATCACATTTTGCGCTATAGCTCTCGATGTAAGAGTCCAATCAGAAAATGCTAGTAACATTTTTAACAGCTAATAAGAAGACAAATACGATGGCATAACTCGTTTTTCAAAAATTGACATTTGGATATTTAAATATCCTATGTCCCAACGCTTGTATGGCGTCGATCTACTGTGCGGCGGGAGCGTTGCGGCGCTAGGCGCGCTGAGAGTTGGTGCGCGCGGCGCATCTTCCTTCTCTTTCTGGTAAATTGTAGCGGGATAGGAGGGAAAGGGAAGGATAGCCAACTCATACTGTGCGGTTGCGGAACTATAAAATGTTAGAACAGATACGTTCGGAAATTGATTTAGAAATAATATAGTTAATCAAATTAATATGTAAAACTTGCGCGAGCATTCTCCCCGGCTTTGAGGATATGTAATATTCTCAAAAGGAAATGAAAGTAATTGAAATTAAGTAAACTAAAGCTAACATTAAATTTGAATTACGCGGTATTATTATATAAATGTATGTCTCTTCCAGACCTCGGGACTATAGAGTCCCGGATCTATGAGGGTAGCCATATTTGGAATCCATTTTCCAATATAGTTAATAAGCCCTAAAAAGCTTTGTAGTTCCGAAATATTATTCGGGGTTGTAAAATCTTTTATAGCCGATAAATATTTATCTAATGGTCGAACTCCTTCATCAGACAATTCGTGTCCTAGAAATTGGACTTTCGTTGTTGCGTAGATACATTTATTTTCCCTCATCATTATGTAATTTGCCTTTAGTGTTTCTAATCTTTTTTGTAATCGTCTGTCATGTTCTTGCTTGTCCTTTCCATAAACTAAAATTTATTATTATTATAAATGTATGTCGCTTCCAGACCTCGGAACTATAGAGTCCCGGATTTTTGGGAGGCGAACGTGGGGCCGAAGCCAACACGCTGAAGCCTTTTTGAGACAACTTTAATGAAATGGTGACACAAAACCGACGATTATCCCTGTATACACTATAGAAATGTACCCAAGGACAATCCCCGGTTCTGTGCTAAACTATTGTTAACTATGGATGAAAACTACTTGGGCTATTGTGATGAGATGCTAATGGACTAGGAATGGGGAAACTTCGGGAACTATGGCACCTGCCGATGACAATGTATTAAATACATGTTAAAATGGCAGGTGGAGACTCGCCAACTCACTTACTGGGCCCCCGGGAATCAGTCACTGAAAAGCAACAAAAGGGCAACAGGGATTAATATTATTATAATTGATCTAGTACTTCGGTTATCTGTGGAATGGGGTAAGTTTCCCCTATTGTTATATCATTTATTTTTTCTGTAGTCGATAACGACTCTCCATTTGCATTGTCCTGAAGCATCCAGTTTTTTGGGGACTACCCAAATAGGCGAAGACCAGGGTGAGTTCGAAGGTATAATTATTTTTTGATCTAGCCTTTTATTAATTTGACTCTCCAATTCCTTTTTATGACATTCGGGCATGCGCCTAACAAAAATAGATTAGCAAGTTGACAGTTCAATACAAAACCTGTCATATTAACTTATGTATGCTAACTTGCTAATATATTTTTGTTAGGCGCAAAAACTCATTTTTTTTTATATCTTTTTATCCACGGAATCGATTTGGTCTAAAATTTAATTCTGGAGGGTAGCAATTAGGTAGCAACTCTGGGTGAAAAAAAAAGTCAATACTTTTGCGCCGTTTCTTCACACTGGGAAAAGTGACAGCCATCCTGATATCAGAATGGCTGTCACCTTAGGATGCTGAATATCTTCAAAACCACGAGGCTAACAATTGGTAGCAACTAAGGGTAGCTGGTAGCAATTAGGTAACAACTCTCTATATGTATTTCGAGAGGATCGGTGATTTATGACGGCAGTCCTGACGCAGACGATTTAGTGCTAAATTCACAAGCTTAGCGCTACGCTGTTTTTTGCCATCTCCCATTTTATAATAATATTGTTGTAGATTGGAATTTCATTACTGTACTTTTCTCTGTAATTTTGCAATTTTCGATTCATACATTTTTTGAATGGAGCCAAAATTAGTTGTGACTTCTCTCTTTAAGTCATTCGTAAGAATTTTGATGTCGTTTTTTAATAAATTCGGCTGACACTCAAGGCTTATGTCCTTTTATCATTTGAACGTTGTCACTTTCATTTATCAATTTAACTGCACCACCACACTGGCCATGTCTTTTATTCACACACACTAGAGTTTTGATTTTTTCTATGAATATTTTACGCAAATCCGGCGTGCAACAATTTTTTTTCATTAAGTCTATTTTTAACTATGTATATCGTAATTATTCCGCACGAGCCCTTGCGAGGGACCTTAGCTCGTCATTGTGAGATGTAGTTTATTATAAATGTATATTATATATATGTTACCGTAAGATTACAAACATCGTTAGATTACAATCTATCTCGAGAGATTGTAAACTGTCGAATTATTGTGAACCGTAACATCTGATTGCAATTTAACGCATTATTTTTCGCTATATTATAATCTATCGATGAGAAATTGTCAAATTGTCAACTGTCCGAAAGCTCTCTCTGATTGGTCAGTCTTTTTGTAAGATCGACCAATCACGACCAGCCGTTCTGTTCCCATGGAGTTCCCGTAGAGTTAGGAATGAAATAGAGGTGTCAGTTAAATAAAATAAATGCTCTTCAAAAATTCTTCAAGTATTAAATTTATATAAAAATAACTCTTATAAAAATACAGTTAGGTATTTTGTCTTCAAATACAAACTAATATTTAAAAATAAAATAAAAGGGGTGCTAATTAAACAGGCTTCTTTTTAATATCATTATTCGCCCCCAAAAATGTATGTTGCCTTCTAAATTACTAAGTCAGCCACAATTAATAAACCGTCGAGCATCTAAATAATACTATCTTAGCCACGAGTTATCTTCCACTCTAAATACAACTCAGCATGATGGTTATTTTTTTGCATCTAAATTTGTAGCATGCAATCTAACAGTAAACTTCTTAAATACTATTAAATGACATCATAAAAATATTTATTTACCTTCTAATTTTTTAACTCGTACCTACTGAGTTTTTTGTTTAAAATATAACACATCCCATATTAATTGACCCAGCATGGAAGTAAGCATGCAACATGCAGCAAGCATAACTTCTGTCACGGCTCCGGCGCTGCGGGGCTCCGGCGGTCCCATGCGAGCTTATCGTCGCAGATGGTTTTCACGCTCACCACCGCAGCTTCGGCTTGCTGGCCGGCTCCGCCGGCCAGCCTCAGCCGCGGCGGCGAGCGCTGAAACTACCTGCGCCTCAGCTCGCAGGCCGCCTCGCCCCTCTGCGCCTACGCGGTTTTGAATTGCACTCTAGGGGTAGGGCAGACAAGACTACGTGGAGTCGGTTTTGCAGCGATTCGTTTTCGTCACTAACTTCAATTTTTAATACAATTTTTAATTGTGTGTAATTTGAGTCTTAAAAATTAAGTACAATTTTTGATTTAAACCGTCACTTATTTTTGCACGTCAAAGAGCTGTGACACCGGGAGTTGCAAAGAACATTGTCTTTTTTGACGTTCTACCAATCAGCGCGCAAGATGCATTCCGTTCTACGCCAGTTGACAATTTGACCGCTCTACATCGCTCTCGATCTTACAAAAAGACTGACCAATCAGGGAGAGCTTTCGGACAGTTGACAATTTGACAATTTCTCATCGATAGATTATAATATAGCGAAAAATAATGCGTTAAATTGCAATCAGGTGTTACGGTTTACAATAATTCGACAGTTTATAATCTCTCGAGATAGATTGTAATCTAACGATGTTTGTAATCTTACGGTGACATATATAAGTCTTTTTGATTTTTTGGATGTTTGTACATAATAAATTTGAAAATTTTAAGCTACCAATATCTATCCCAACAATATCCTAAAAGTCTGCTTCTTAGTCCTAGTGCTTTAGCTGTGGAGAAAAACCAGCTAAGTACGAGGCAGCCTAACATTTAAGTACCTATTTCAAGATCAGTCTCTTAAACACAGCTATATAAAAATCTCTTATTCTATTTAATCGGAAATAATCAGTCGGAAATATCTAGAATCTAGAAAATAATATCGTACGTCGATCCGTAATATAGACATTATACCCTTGCACCAATATCGCCCAGACCTACTCATCTTCTAAAGTCTTCATAATTTCTTCAGAATTATTAAAGTAATTTAAACTCATTTCCGAACCTCTTCGGCTTGGGATCGGAGCTGCATTTGGAGTAAAACACAGTTTGGATTTTTTTATTGTGCACACCATATTTTTATCATCTGTCTTTTTTTTCTTTGTAAGAATACGATTCGATGTAACTCTTTCATCAGATAATATTTTGACATTGAACTCCTTTTTAGCCTCTTGCTTGATTACTTGTTGAATCTTTGTTCTAACATATTTGTCTACATTTGTGTGTTGTTCCGTTTCTGTCTGTTCTATCAAAATTTCTTCTCTTTCAACAAATAGATCATCCTCTTAAACAACAAGCATCGATTCTATATCCTTGTCATGAATCACATCCATAGTGGAAGTGCTAGCACTACTTATTGATGGATTCAGAGGTATTTGAGTATTTAGGGACAAAGGAATGAAGTTTTCAATAATGCGACTGTTTGAAGATTGCGGTTTGGATTTTTTACCTGATCCTTTTTTTTCGGAATTGATACAATATTGCTTGTAGTTTGTTGCTTATCTTCTTCGGATCTATTTTCATTATTTAATTCATCCGGACACACACTTCTACCAGCTACACAACATTTAATTTCTTTTTCTTCTTTGGTTCAGTAGCCCCACTCTGTCACAACCCTGGCCACTCAATTTGAAGAATGTTCGGACAAGGTTACGAGTGTGAGTAATAGTAAAATAACATATATTTTTTATAAAGGGAGTGCTTTAGACTATCGAAACTCGGTATACTGTCTATTAGATCGTAACCTCTGTCTCTCAACTTTGCCTCGTGTCTGTTGTATAATTGTGGCATCGGGACATCTGTGCTTGCTGCCTCATTTTTTTAAACTTAAAACTGTTTCGGCTATTTCGTTTTTCTCGAAGTTAGGTTGGCAAGAGTGCTCTTTTTCTTTCATTATTTGCATGTCCTGATAAAAATAATATAAAAAATGATATAGCAAATATTATTAACAATTTTATTTTATTTTTTTTTGCCCATAGGGCAGGCAAAAGTCTTTCGACCATACTGCCTAGTCTTTCGTAGGTATTTATTTCTTTCGTAATATTTTTTAAAAAAATTTGTCATACGTGTTTAATTCATGTCAAATCAATAATTTTTTGTCAAGTCATTGTCTTCTTTTATTAATCCAGGTTTTTTTCCTAATCCAGCCGTTAAAGGCATAATTTCATGTCAAGTCATATCAATTTTTTTTTTTTAGACAGTGTCAACGTATTTTTTACGTCAAGTTGATGTTATTTAAAGGTTTCACCTTTTTCCCCTATTCATATGCTATTATTTATTTATATACACCATAAATTAGACAAATATAATAGAATATTTTAAAAAACTATATATAAATTATATATACAAAGGTAGTGCTAACTTTTATGAACATTTAAATGTCATTAACTGTTTCCAATATGAATCTGTACAAATATATATAAGTTGAAGCATTCATAAGCAACTCCTGTAGGCTAAGCGGGACCATTTCAGGATTTTTGTAAATTTTTAAAAGCTCATCCGACAACACAAGGCGCTGAATGTTGAAAGACGAACACTCAAAAAAGATGTGATGTAGTGTTTGAACCTTTTGCAATTGACAATAATCACAATATGCTGAGCTGACCATTTTGAGACGATAAAGGTGATAATTTAATCTGCAATGACCAAAACGCATACGACAAATAATTGAATAAAATTTCCTATTTAAAAAACTGTTATTTTTACAGAACCAAGGTACAGTATTAACTTGGACATCGAGAGTATTAAACCATGAACCCACATTTTCATTGTGCACACAATTATATGAATGTCTCCCCCACGCTTCACACATGCGTTGCATTAAGAGACTAACTACATCTGTGTAAGGTATGGAAACACTTTTATCGCTGCTGGGAATTGAATCCTCTAGTTCGACAATTTTTTTGGCGAGATAGTCTGCTTTTTCATTTCCTTTAACGCCAATATCAGATGGTACCCATACAAATTGAACTTCAATATTTGACTCAATCAATTGTACCCACATTTCCTTAATCAAATGAATAATGTAGTTAGTGTTAGCATGGAATTTATTATTTGCTATATTTTGTAGGACACTCATGCTATCACTTATTATGACCCATTTACTAGACTCTAAATTGGATTTTTTTATATGTTTCAGTGCACTCAAGATTGCAACAGCTTCAGCTGTAAAAATACTGGCATTTTTGTCAATTTTCATGCCTATACCGATATTAGAAGTAGGCTCATAAATAGCAAAAGAAGCCGCTCTATCATTCTTGGAACCATCAGTATATACAAATTTGTGATCTGACCACTCTGACAACATATTATACACATCCTCTTTAGAAGACAATTCTTTTCTCTTCTTTATAATGACAGTTATAGCTGGAAATTTACTACTAAATGAACCTTCATAACAAGGCAGGATATGTTTTGATTGATGAATGTTAATATTTTCAATAAAAGCTTTAAATTTTTTAAGACTTTGTAATATATAAAAAGGTTTTAAAGTAGTATGTGTAGCTAAATGTACAAGATTGTTTAAAAGACTATTACCAGAAACACTATAAAGCTTCAGAAAGAATCTTTCCAATAAGAAATCAAAACGAATAGCTAGAGGTGCAACATTACATTCAATCTGCAAAGCGTTCACAGGAGTACTTCTGAATGCCCCAGTAATAACCCGCAAACATTTGTTTTGCAAAATATTTAAACTATTTACATGTTTTGAATCTGCAGCAAAGCAATAAAAACCATATTCAAAGTGACTACGTACTAAAGATTTATATAATAATAATAATATTTTTGGGTCTGCTCCCCAGTAAGTTCCACTCAAGGATTTTAAAACATTAAAACCTCTATTTGCTTTGGCAACAATATTCCTAATGTAATTACTCCAGGACAAATTGTGTGTAAATATAACTCCCAAAAATCTAACTTCAAGAGAGCTGGGTAATGCACAATTATGATACAACACAGCGGGTAAATTATGATTCCGCTTACCGAAAACGACTACTTTGGACTTTAATGGATTGATAGTGAGATCAAGGTAAGAGAAGTAATTGTGCAAATGTGTTAATGCAACATTGACTGTCTCAACTACTTGCGAAATGTTCTTCCCAGATGAATAAACCACAAGATCATCTGCAAACTGTAGATTTTTAACTTGAGCCCCTAAAATTAAATTTAATCTATGTATATACAATATAAATATTAAAGGTGACAATATTCCACCTTGACAAACTCCCTTAGCCGATAGTCTAGGACCATAAAGGTGCCTATTAAATTTTACGAATACTTCCCTATTATTAAGGAAATTTGATAGCCAATTAATGATTTTTCCCGGAATCCCTATCTGTGATAACCCATCACATAGAATATCTATATTTACACTATTAAATGCACCTGCAACATCAAAGAACACTCCAACCAGATTTTCATTTGCTGTTATGGATTTATAAATATCAAGCTGCAGTTGACAAATACTTTCACGAGCGGAACGATTCCTACGAAAACCAAATTGATTTGATGGTAAGATACTATTTTTTTCTATATAAAATTCTAAGCGTTGTTTTAACAGTTGTTCAAACAATTTACCAACACAAGAAGTAAGAGCTATGGGGCGATAAGAATCGGGACACATCTTAGTTTTATCAGGTTTTAGAATGGGTACTAGGCAATCAACCTTCCAATTATGGGGTATAATATCATTTTCCCATAACAAATTCAAAATTTGTAGAAATAATTTTAAACCTGAAATATTAAGTTTTTTGAAAAGTATATACGGCATTCCGTCAAGACCACATGTGGTATCTCTTCTGGAAGTTATAGCCGCCATCAACTCTTGCAATGTAAAGGGATCAAGCATGTAGCAATTACTAGAATTACAACCAGAAGTGAAAATTTTTTCACTTGATGGAACAAAATCTGGTGTAGGTATATTTTTTAAGAAAATCTAAAATCCATGTATCGTCTTCATGACCACTGACATTGTATGTTTTATTATATTTGCGCATAAATTTCCATATTATTGATATCGGTGTAGATCTATTAAAAGTTTCACAAAGGGAAAACCAACTTTTTTGCCTTTCCGTTTTTAAAACCAGTTTTTTAACTGCCCGTAACCTTTTAAATTGCAAATAAGTTTCTTCGGATGGATTATTTTTAAATTCCACATATGCGTTTCTGAAGTTTATTACAGCTTCCGCGCACTTTTGATTCCACCAAGGAAGCGAAGGTCGCTTATTACTTCTAATGCAACAAGATCTATTGGAAGAATGTGCAGAACTGACTATAGAATTGGCGGCTGCTGTACGCAAAATGCTACAAAATCTAAGATATGTGTCAGTAATACATAAACTGTCGATTTCAAAATCATATAGCAATTCATCAACACTACTGGTATATCTCTTCCAATCTACCAATTTGTAATTTGGATAAACAGGCAAATGCTCAACATTAGAAGAATAATGACTGTTGTTAATGTAACTATTATTGCTAATCACTGCTTTTATGATTACAGGGATGTGATAACTGCTACCAAGAGGACAATCATGTACGTTCCATTCACAATTCAGCGCTAAAGATGATGAAACTAATGTCAAATCCAACGCATTAGGACGCCAAGTCAAGGAGCCAACAGTAGTTGGTTGACCATCATTGAGCAGAACCAAATTATTATCATCAATAACCTGTAGAATACTGCGCCCACGCACAGAGTCCGAGCCACAGCCCCAAGATGTGTGATGAGCATTAAAATCACAGCCAATATGAAAGGTTCAGGAATAGATTTTATTAATAGATCCAATTTTTCCTTTGAGAATTGCGGATTACAATTCAAAGGACTATATAGACTGACTATACATAACTCTTTGTTATTTACTTTTATTTTAACACAAATATTTTGTAATGAGTTATCACAGAAGGTTTTAATTTGAGTATAATTAATACTTTTATGAATAATTATTGCAACACCATTATGTTTGTTACCAATATCATTTCTTTCAATATTATAATGTTTAATTTTAAAATCGTGTTGCGGTTTTAACCACGTTTCACTAATGATTGCCAGATGAATATTGTGTCTATAAAGAAAGTCAATAAATATATGTTTGTTACTATTTAAGCTTTGTGCATTCCATTGGACAATATTTAATTCCGAAATATCCATTAACAGGCAGAAGAAAATTTATCACATAAAGTTGATTTGAGAGCCTCTTTAATCGACATTGAATTAATTTGTGTTTGTTTATTGCTTAATATTTTCGTAAGTGTTTCCACTAATGTATTTATAAATTTGTCTGATTTCATAAGATTATTTATTTGCGTGTAAATATTGCGTGCCGTTAGAGCTGGGAATGAATTCACATTAAAAAGGTCTGAATAAGTGGCGTTTCGAGATTTTATTTTATTTTCCTCTACCTGCTGTTTTTTAATTGGACAAGCTGAAGATATTGCAATGTGATTGCCCTTGCAATTTGCACATTTGGCATCCTGCGGAGCAACGTTACATTTTTTAAAATTGTGTTGCTCAGAACAGATCGAGCAGACTTCCGAGTTTTTACAAAATTTGGCGATATGCCCATATCGCATGCATTTAAGGCATTGCTTAACAGGAGGGATATATTTATTTACCTCATGCCGCCAAGAATCCAAATATATGTACTGCGGTAAGATGGTTGAGGCAAAAGTAACCGCTACTGCCTGCGTAGGAACGAAAGAGAACTTACCTCCATCACCTCTTACCCTGCGCATGAAACGCCTGACCTGGATGACATTTTTTGAACTACCAATCAACGAAAAAATTTCTTTATTTGCCATATCAACTGGTACTGAGGTGAGTACTCCAGTGACCTCAGTATCACCAGCAGGAATAGACGCTCTGAGCGATAATTGCTCCAGCAGTTTTTTGTTCTTCAGGAACATATTTGCGTTGTTCGGTAAGTCGAAAGTGACGCCAACCTTGTATCTATGAATGCTTCGCAAGTGCATCACCCCAGACACACCATGCTCCCGTATGCCCTTAGATAGAGCCATACGATCTTTGTCAGTAAATGTCCTGCCTTCGTCAATATGGTTTAAGAAGACAACCAACTCCGCCTTCTTAGGCCCTGTTCCCACTACGCCGGACCGGCAGACCTGCCGGAAACCGGACACCGGACAGAGTGTTCACATTACATCGGATCCCGGAAGAAATTCAGACAGTCAAGTACTTACCTCAGTTGAATTTGGACCTGCGCGCACAATGGACGACGAAATTGTTGTGTTGTGGTGGTATCTTAATAGAAGGCAAAATAAAAGAAAACATTGGGTACACCCTATTTTACGGGAAAGATTTTCACTTGGAACATTTGAAACATTAATGGGTGAACTTAGAAGAGACGAATCAAAGTTCTTCAATTATTTTCGAATGACAGCAACCACTTTTGACGATTTACTGGGACGACTAGACATAAGAGTACGAGATACAAGTTTCAGAGAATGTATTTGCCCAGAACAAAGATTAGCCATATGTCTAAGGTAAGATTATTTTATGCACTAGATTGCGTAATAATAGTTTTGACGTAGGTACCTACTTAAGACTGAATTAATGAATGAATGTTTGCTATGTATGTTTGTTTGATGAATGTGAATATATATAATGTGTGTGTGTGGGAGGGTGTATGTATTTGATAATCATTATGAATTAAAAATGCAAATAACTTATTTATGTATTTATTTGTACTCAAACTTAAAACCCTTCAAAATCTAAGTAATCTGAGTCTTGGGAATGTATGGAATGATTACTAGATGCTGATGGCGAAGCTGGAATCGGATTCGATGACTGAGATGAAGTTGATGGTATAGATGTTGTTGCCTGTTGATTGCTACTATTATATTGCGTAGAGTATCCAGGGTGGTGTTGATCTTGCGTAGGTGTTGCCTGTTGATTGACGCTATTATGTGTGTAGTATCCAGAATACTGATCTGGTCCGGTCATCTGATTATATGAATCACGCCAATGTCCGTAATTTGGTCTCTCATTATTCCTACTTTTAATTTTTTGCAACATTGTCATGACGCTAGCTTGAAATTCTAAAGTCTCTTCGATAGTTAAAGTGTTCAAGATTGGTATAATGCCTTTGAAGAAAGACAGATGATGGTTTTCCTTTTCTGGGTTTATTCTGGAGTCCAAAAACTTTACCATCCTGTCATTTACCTCTTTATTATCAATTTTTCTTTTATCTTTAATTAAAGGTGAACGAAAATCTGATTCCATGCCTACTTCAGTCTCGGTTCTTGCTTTTTTTGAAACTGACTCATGTGGTGGTCGAGGTTCGGAGACTTTTTTCAAAAACATTAATTGCTCGTGATATAAATAATTTCGTGTCTTTTTGGCCGAAGATCCAGATTTAGACTCATCTTTTTGTTTCTTTACTGTCTTAAGCCACGAATCTCGTATATTATTCCATTTAGTTGAAACCTGTTTTCCTGAAATCAATAAAAAAATATCATAAAACAATACAATTTGTTTCTTGGTGACGTATAAAGTAATAATGTATTAACAAAAAATACTTTTTTTTTCAGATATTTAGCTTCAGGATGTTCATTCAAAGAAATACATTACTCATACAGAGTAGGCGTTTCGACAATAAGTAAACTAATAAAAGAAATGACCCACGTCATTTGGGAAAACCTAAAGACAGATTTCCTTAAGCTGCCTGATACTGAGAGAGAATGGGAGGACATCGTTTCAGGATTCGAAAGAAAAGCCAACTTTCCTCACTGTCTTGGAGCAGTAGATGGCAAACATATCAGAATTTTGAAACCAGCCAAGAGTGGTTCTATGTTCTTTAATTACAAGGAGTATTATTCTTTTGTATTAATGGCAGTTGTCGATTCAGAGTACCGATTTATTTTTATTAGTGTGGGCTCATATGGCAAGGAATGCGATTCTACTATATTAAAGGATAGTACATTTTGGCAAAAGATCAATGATGGTACTTTAAATGTACCAAAGCCTAGACCGCTTCATGAAAACTTGCACGAAGAATTACCGTTTATACTTATTGGCGATGAAGGCTTTGCTTTAACACCTAATCTCCTACGTCCATATGGAGGTACACATTTGAATACTGATAAAAAGATTTTTAACTATAGACTAAGTCGAGCAAGAAGGTATGTTGAGTGCGCTTTTGGTATTCTGGCAAATAAGTGGCGAATAATCCATCGAGCTATAGATCTGAACGTAGACACAGCAATTCAAGTAATTAAAGCTTGTACAGTCTTACATAATTTTGTAAGAGAAAAAGATGGTATAAATTTTGAAAGTTACCAAAATATAGAACATAGACAAGAACAAGAAACGACACCCATGAATCGGAATGTGTCAAGTCGAGGTGGCCCTAATGCCAACGCTATACGGACATCATTTACTAATTATTTTGTTTCGGATATTGGTTCCGTTCCGTGGCAGGCAGCAGCTATAAAATAAAATTTATCAATGCATTTACATTTTATCAATAAAACATTAAAAACTCACCGTACTGTTTTCTTTCTTTTTCATCCAGTTCATCGAAGTTTGGTTTCAGTATTAAACATACTTCACGCCATGCTGCTAACTTTAAGTTTTTGTCTTTATAGACGTCTTCGGTCTTATCCCACAGAACAGGTCTCTCTTGGACAAGCGTAATTAAAGTTTCTGCTTGAATATCCATGCTAAACGTCTACTTTTACCAGAAAATGCGAGCCGAATGACGTGAGTGGAACACGGGCGGGGCGAGGGGAGCACGAGCGGGGCGAGCGGGGGACAGATACCGGCACAAACTCGTTCACATTACTCCGGGCCCGGTCGTTCTGCCGGCAATTCGTAGTGACAAAACGCTCGGTAAAAATGCCGGGCTCGGCAAAAATGCCGGACCCGGGATAATGTGAATAGCTTCATATAAATTGTACAGCCACTAGCCCTTCCGGCAGATTTACCGGCGCGGCAGATCTGCCGGTCCGGCGTAGTGGGAACCGGGCCTTACAGTCTTCCGGATACTTCCGTGCGTAGCCTTTTACTTTATAAATGGCATATTTATCTTTAGACTCCTCGACTTTCGAGTTGGAGCATGCCGACACCACCGAAAGTTCAGAGTCCGAATCTGTGGACTCAGGCCGATTCACATCTGGAGGGACATCTATGAGATTATCCTTCCGCCGCCTCTTCTTCCCCATATTTACAACTATTTATTTATTTAAAACTATTTATTTACACTGTATTCACACTATTATTTACAAATATAGTCCCGAAAAAACCTAAAATTTTAATTTTAATTTGCTTCAAAATTAAAAAGCGCGCCTTTCCACTTCAATGGTTTTCCCGCCTTTCTATTATCAACAATAAAGTAAAGCATACATAGACAATTTCAATAAGTACTTATAAGGGTGAGTCTCCACTGACGTTAAGTTGGGGGATGGAGTGCAGAGTCTTTTCATTGAAGCAGAGTGGAGCGGAGCTGAGTTCCACTCTCACTCTAAAATGTAGTATATCAGTACATTTAGTCACATTAATGTGAAACAGAGGGAGATTACGAGCACTATGATTGACCAATTCACGGTCCACTCCTCTGCACTCCACACAGCGCCGCGTCAGTGGAAACGCACACTAATACTATTCATACAATCGTACCTTATTAACTGTAACAGATCCATAACATTTGAGTTTTTTTAATTTAATATTATAACATTTACTATACCCACAAACAAATCTACAAACGGAGAAAAAAGTAATCGACACATAGGTATAATGACCCATATTCCATTTTTTTATGTACACTGCTGTGTTTTCTAAATAAACCACTGAAAAACTCACTTTTCCTAGGCTAAAAGCACTAGGAACAAAACTTTTTGCAGTTGTTAAAAGTTTTTCACGCGTCTCGCGCGAATCACAAGAATGCAATGGCGCCGGTTGAAAATTTGGCGGTAAAGTATGACAGACAGCCTTGTGGTGACAGAAATTGGGAGGATATTCTCGATTTGTATACAGATATGACTGATATTCTCGATATTTTCACAGTATCATAGGACTGCTTCTTCACATCATTGCTGTGTTTTCGAAGACATATAATAAGTTCTAGCAGAAGCATGGCGGGACTTTATTTTTGCACGAAGCAACATTGGGTTTATTCCCTCTAAGCCATGTACTCTCTCTCGATGCACCTCTAATGTATATACTCCATGAAAGCGAAAATGCTCACCCACATATGAGCGAGCCTGGCGAATTTGGTATGTACCACAAGCAAATAATGTTAGTTCCTCTATGGATAGCCGCGGAAAGGAGAGGGTTGTCACGTCTATGGGTACAGACCAGACACTGCGCCTGTTTAAATTATGTATTCGTTAAAAAAGGCGCTCAAATATGATTGTAACAAACTGCTCTGCATGTATATTTTCTGTAAAGGGCGGAGTAAACGCATTCAGCAGAGAAGCTGTTATTTTAAAATCTGCCTTTAAATTGCGAGATCCACGGCCAAAATATTTATGGCATTATATTTTAAAGTCTCTCTTGAAACGGCCATTCATAGCTTCTACTACCCACCTGTTAATAGTGACACAGCGTGAACGGTTGGCATCAAGAGGAGCTGTAATTGGCCGTCTTCTCTGGTTTCAGGCATATGACCTATGTATCCTTTCTGATGCAGACTATCCATGCAGTCACGAAAACCTCTAACTACAATAAAGATATCATTTTCGTTATAAAAAAATCATTAAATTCAGTTTCGTTCAATAAATCATTCATTATGGTGGCATCATTTGTAGTGGCACTATATGGTCCGCGTGCATACATGTATTATATCCATGAGAGGCACAGAGGATAAATGGCTTTATTAAATTCCTATATTTATGAAGGGAAAATCCTTTTGGAACTAGTAATTACTACTTTTTTGTGTATATGTTGCATCAGCTATTGTGATTGCAGGTTTTTGATCAGCTGGTGCATTAGGCTCACAAAAAAGGGATCGGCAATGTATGAATTTCTTGCTGCCACTTGCTCCCTTCTTAAATGAGAAAAACCAAGAAATTGTGGAACATAATCAGTTAGCAAAATATTTCTTGTTACAGACATTAATGTCTCTAGAGTCCTTCTCGGAACTTGAAACAGACATGACAAACATACAAAAAAACAGTACAATTGGCGGTCTTATCGCTAAATAGCGATTTCTTCCAGACAACCTTTTTTTTTAACAGCTTCCCCTTCAATCCAAACATAACAGTGGCCGTTGTTGTCGGAGCCTGGATGTATGCCGCAATAATAAAGCCAGAGTTGGCGTTTATAAAAGATTATGCTCGTAGGGATTCGGGGCAGTGGGAGGGTTTTTTCTAAGTCAAACGTTAAACATTCAAAATTTTCATCAGTTTTTGCTTAAATCCTCAGCTCGCTTTAAGTGTTTCGTTTTCTCTTCAATTAATTTTGTCTGTTCTTCACCAGTACTTGTTTTAATTTTGATGTTAAATGCGTCACATTTACTACAAGTATCTTTTTTCAGACCCTTGCACCGTGGGTTAAAGTATCTATAAAATATGCTTTTTAGCTTAGATAATGAGACGGGATCTTTTGTCTTCAACTATGGTCTGCGTCTTGTGTCGTCGTCTTATTAATGTCAGCACTTGTCCAGTCGTCTTTGATTTAATATTCAAACGTCGGCTTTCAGTCGTTAAGTCAATTTGTCTATGTCTCCTGAATAAATCTTCCGCCAATACAGTACGGATCTGACGATGTGATATTTTCCGGTGAAAACTGGAAAATATCACAAAACAGTTAAATATTGCTGCATTATACAATAGGTGAAAGAGTTTTTTATACCATATTCTGTTGTTGTGTGTTGTTCTGTTGTCTCGCCATACCAGAATTGCCAAATCGGATCAGTGCGTGGCGACTACTTCACCTTGTCGAAGTTCTGTCTTTGTCAGTCTTGATCGAATCAGGTACGAATTCTCGGTTAAATCTTCGTGTTCTAAAACAGTCAGTCTTTTGTTTTTTCAGGCTACGCTATGATAATGGACTATTATATAAAAAATCCATAATTACAGTATTATAGTCATAAACAATTTTGGCAGTAGCGTTCGTGGGACGGTCTCCACTATCACCAGTCATTAGTCTATTAGTTCGTCCGTCATTATCGGGTCTGTCATTTGTCTCAAAATCAGTAAATCTAGTCGCCTCGTCCCCGACTTGTCTGTGAATTCTGTACGTCAGTGTTGTCAGTAGTCGAGGTTGCTTTGTCTTTTCCACTCCCGTGCCACTTTAAAAGAGATTCGTCAATGACTATCTCTTGTGAAGGCATGTATAGGCTGGATTTTTATTATTAAAATAGTCAACAAGAGGTCGTATTTTACTAAGTCTAGTCGTGTCCCGGCAAGTCCTACTGTCGACGAAATGGAGAAATGATTTTAACAATAAAAACTGTTATAAGGCATAATTTTAGAAAAGTATGGCATAGTACCAAAACCATTCTACGTGAATTAGGCCTTTTCCTCTGGTAAACTGTAAACCTTGAGAGAGAAGAGACCTTGTAAAATGATTATAGCTAAAAAGCTAACCATTTCGTCCCTGTCAGTGGTAGACCAACGGTGAAATCGAGAATGCGGAGCTATTTTGTTTTGCTCACGCATCAATGCAATTTTTTGCTCCGCGTTCCTATTAGTCTCAACACACAGATGGTCAATAAAGTCAGTGTCAAAAGTCTTGTCGAAAACGTCAATAGCTCGAGTCTGGTCAGTCACCTCAAATGTTGGTCCTGAGGTCCCCTTGAATGTCTCACGGCGGCGTCCCAAAAAAATCGTCCTGTCCTTACTTCAAGCGGAAGTGTGTGTCGTCAGTCGCAATGTCACGAAAAGCTTGGTCATTCGCGTCGTCCTCCCTCCGCACAGACAGGTATTTGGTCCTAAAAGTTGGCCAAAAATATTTGGTACGCCTAATGGCTGTCAAACGATGTTTTATTTTAGTTTTAGCTTGGAAAAGGTAAAAAAAAAGCGTATGTAACATATACAAGCATTTATTCTTCATTTTCATCGTCTTCATCAAAACTTAAATTTAAAACGTCACTTTCTAGTAACAAATTTAAAACATCAGCCGAAAGTGACAGATTTTTTTTATTCTTCCTCTTCCTCATGCCCGTCAGGACAGGGTCGGAAGTTAAGAGGAGCCTGTTAAAAACATCTACATTGCAGGCTACCCGGGAAAATTTTCGGGCATAGTTGAGCCGGAACATCCTAATGTGTTTGTTGCGAGCTTCTGCCGCTTCTTCGGACAGTTGTCCAATGGGAAGAATAGCTTCCCTTACCACTGAAGCCCCATGACGCAACACTTTATGCAATGTCGGAGACATTGGGTAAAACTTATATAAAGAAACGTACAACTTTGCCGTTTCTTGGCAATATCTTTCAAACATCTCGCAGTTTATTTTTAAACCACAGCACAATGTGTCCAAAATCTCTTTTAATCTATAAATTAAACTTACGTCTATCCCTGTAATTATAGCTGACACTTCGAAATTTTCAAAAAAACGTCTGCTAGTGTTTCCGTCATTGGTATTTCCAAAGTTGGCTTTTGGTATATCCACCAACAGACCGAGTTTCTCCCGGAACTTATCTTGGATTTCTTTTTTTTTATTTTCCACTGCTTGCTTTTCCTCGATAGTAAGGCGAACGTTCCATTTTTTTACGGGCAATCTATAGGCCACATGTAAAATGCTCTCAAAAAATCTTATCCGAGCATGCAACAAAGATAAGCCGAATTCTAGGTTTTCTTTTTTGCATGGTCTCTCCTTCTCCAAATCATTAAACTGTAATGACGTGGCGCCGCATATGTAGCATCTCATGGTTGATTTAGTATGCGTAGCAGCATTGCATACTTTTCCATCAATCATGGTGAAAAGCATTTTATGCTTAATAGAAAAGCCATTGACTTCGCTTTTAGTGAGCGCTGTTATTTGCGATTTAATATAGTCAATCTCTTCATTTGTTACATCTGTAGTTTCTTTTATGAATCTTATTCTTATAGGCCGACAATACCGTGGTGAAGATGGGGTAGGATTTTGCCACAGTATTTTTCTTTCCGGTCCGTAAATCAACTGAAGCGGTACCATGGAACTTTGGAATATGTTTGCGTCCGAATCGGCTTCATTTTCAAATTTCATTTTGTACTGCATCTGTTGAGATCCATCGCAGCCCCATTTACTTATTAATACTAATGATTGTTTTTCTGCTTCACTCAATTGTTCCACTGCCTCACCAAGATGTAAAATCAGTCGTTGTGCCGTGTGATCCATGAGATTTTGAACCTGTACTTCAGCGCACGTTTCAGTTACTCTGTGGATTTCAGGATAGCACTCTTTTTTTAACTTTTTCAAAATCGAATAGCACGGATAAAAACTTGGATTAGTTTCTCGCACTACTTCGTATTGGGCCTGTGTTAATCCCGCTTCAACGAACATAAACAATGCACGTGAATGTGCTAATCTCTTTGATTTCTCCTGATCTTCTTCGCAAGTGCTTTTTTTCATAGCTACCGCGTATTTCCTTGCTCTTCTGGGACTTTTTGTTAAATCTTTTACTATTTTAGATGCATCTACTTTGCCCGTCTCCCGTAATTTCATCTGTGTTGCATACGTCAATTCATCTGTGTCAGATGATCTTAGTTCTTTAGTTTTACGTCTTTTGCTTCTTTCACTCAACTCTAAGAACGATTTTTGAGGTCGACCGGGACTTTCTCCTACAACAAAAAACAATAGATGTACTCAAACAAATACTTTATATTACTACCTCTAAAATTAAAAATTTAAGTTAAAAACTACTTATTGTGCGGGTAAACAAAATACTTCAAAGCATAAAAATACAATAGAGTTAATGGAATTTGAGTATCACCTACCTGCTTTCGGTAGCGATATGCATCCTTTAAGCCACTCGGCATTGTTTTCTAGGAATCTCGCCTTTGTTTTGCGAGCAGCTAACCATTTTTGTTTAAATTGATGTCTGATGATCGATAGTTTTTGCTTTACATTGGCAATATTTTGGTCATTTTCTGCATATTGATTGAGCAGTTCCCGCTCCATACTTTGCAACTTTTCATCAAAAGTTGAGGTATTTGAACGTTCCATTATATTGAACAAATCATTTCGAGTCATGACTCTCATTCCAGAAGAGCCTATAACAAAAATTCACCAAATATAAGTAAAACTTCAATGACTGAGTATCGAGCGTGTCTAGGGAAAAAAATCACCAAAAATAGAGGGGCACTTTGGGGCGGCTATTTCGTACTTAATTACATCCTAAAAGGTCTATTCTAAAGTTAATCATTACAATTTTGGCTTAGAAATGATGAGAAATATATTAAAACTCCCTTTGATCTTCCAAAATGTGTTTTTTAAAAGCAGTTTCTTGGGGCTTACTTCTCATGGGTATAAATTAAGAAAAGCTATAGATTACTTGTTAAAAG
Organism: Helicoverpa zea; assembly: GCF_022581195.2. Lineage (NCBI taxonomy): Eukaryota > Metazoa > Arthropoda > Insecta > Lepidoptera > Noctuidae > Helicoverpa > Helicoverpa zea. The sequence continues at coordinate 12,117,052 of NC_061464.1, read as the reverse complement.
TAAGTGTCAAATAAAATACATACCTGGTTGTGCACAATCCATAATGAAAACCAACACAAAATTGTTCAGTCACAAGATGGCAAATATTTTAAAACAACGAAATCTGAGCGCATCGAACAATCACACGAACACTTTTGGCGAACGGTAACTTCCGACTGAGCCCACGAAGTACTGGAAGGGGCTAGCCCTTTGTATTTTTTGCTATTGTTTGGAGCGGTTATCCTTGTTTTTGGAAACAATGGCTTAGAGGGAGTAGAACTAATATAAAAAAATCGATTTTGGCCAGCTTTTAGGGCCAAATACCTGTCTGTGCTCCGTAACACTTCCGCTTGAAATTGCGTCAAGTCACGGTCACGGGATAAGGCATTCATCAACGTCAATGTCTATGTCGTCGTCATTGTCTGATAAGTCAGCCACATTCGACCATTCGTTTATAAAATCCTCGAATTTTTCGTCGTTTGCACCTGGAATTCAAAAATACTTTACAAATTCTTATGATATGCAGAAACGGATATGGATAAGTGTTCTGTCGTTCATTATTACCAATTTTCAAGGATAAAGAGATATGAGTCGAGGATGATGTGGTCACGACAACTTCTGAACCAATGTCTAGAAAAAAAAACAGAATAGTAGTTACAATTATTTATTTAAACCTATATAAATTAAATTATTTCTCCGATTCGGAAGAGCTTTTCGGGTATGGTATTTTTTTAGTTCTCATCTGTTCATCGTTTCATTCTGTAACTCATCATCAGCCTATCGCAGTCCACTGCTGGACCTCTTTAGGCCTCTCCAAGTGCACGCCACTGAGATCGATTTTCGGCTTAGCACAACTCACTATTTGTATATTATCATTAAAATTTTAACATGAGATTGCAGAATACGTTAGACCCGCGGCCTGATGCGCGGCGGGCACTGCGGTGTTGCCAGGGAGCGCGTACCGTGCTTCCCCAGACTTTGACTATTGATTGCTGTATAACTATATCAGTTTGGAGTAATAAATAAAAATACCTATTGATTATTTCACTTTTTATTGGCCACTGGCCTAAACAATAATAAAAAAATTTACACCAATCTTTCCGTTGCATTGTCTTAAGCATCAAATTATGTAACTCTTGTTTCCTGATTTCTTCATTTCGAAGGTGTGTCATTTCCAACTCGTGCTCTTGTTCAACAAAATAATGTTCTTTTTTTCTATCTCTTGTTGAAGACGCACAAGTTCTAGTCTTGCAGCACTTAATTCGTCTATTTTTGCAATAACGCCGGCCTTAGTTGGTTTTAAAACCGGGTTAATTTTACTTTTCAATGCTTTTGGGTTCCATCTGCCCCATTTGTTATAAGAATCTGTAAAAAGTAATAAAAGGTTTAATATATGTATTATGTAGTACTTATATTTTGTGAACTTTGTCCATGTTTGTAGGTAGGTATATGATGTACTACATAACATAATATTATCCGCTTACCATCAGGCGGGCCGTATGCTTTATTGCCACCATAGTGGTAAAAAGAAAAAGAAGATCTGACTATACAAGGTGTATAGTTGAATTATTATTATATTATTCAACTAACAATCAGTCACATAAAAGAGATCAAAAATCAACTCTAATCCAATTTTTTTTAACATTTCGTAGATCATCCTTCTGTTTCATTGTGCCCCAGGTCTGGGGTTCATTGTAACACCCCCTGGGGCACAGTGAAACACAAGGGGCACAGTGAAACATGCATCGTAATACGTCTAGAATTCTAGATAATGCGTAAACACAACATAATATAAAAAAATATTCGAGGACATATAACGTCCACTAGCCCAAATAATATTCCAAATAATATGGCCCCCGTTGTAAGAAAACAGCCCCGGTATATTCGCGCGACAAGACCACCAAGCTGACTGATCCCTCAGAAGTTCTTCTTCGATGGGCGGAGCATTTCAACGAAGTGCTCAATCCTGGAAGTCAAGGAGCGGATCTAAATTACATCAATTCTCTTGATGCATTGCCGATTTCATCCGATCTCGAAACTCCACCATCCTATGAGGAATTCCATAATGCTCTAAACCGTTTAAAGAATGGCAAATCTCCAGGTTATGACAGTCTTCCATCAGAAGTTTACAAATATGGCGGGAAAAATATTAAGACCAGACTGTTTGAACTTGTGTTGCAAATATGGGACGCAGAAATAGTTCCGCAGGACTGGAAGGATGCTCTTATAAGCAAACTCTACAAGGGCAAAGGTGACCTTTCCGACTGTAGTTGCTACAGAGGTATCGCCCTGCTATCTGCGGCTGGCAAGGTACTGGCGCATGTCATCAATAGCCGCCTCGTCAAGCTAGCTGAGAGCTTCCTGCCAGAAAGCCAGTGTGGTTTTCGCCCAAATAGAGGCACGGTTGATGCTATTTTTGTGTTAAAACAGCTTCAGGAAAAGTGCCTTGAACAGCATCGTGACCTCTATTTGTGTTTTGTGGATCTAGAGAAAGCTTTTGACCGGGTTCCAAGGTCCGCTTTATGGGTTGTCCTTGAAAAACGTGGGTGTCCACCAAAATTTGTTAACTTAGTACGCCAATTTCACGAAGGCATGTTTGCACGCGTACGCCACGAGGACAAACTTACGGAACAGTTCCCGGTCACAAGCGGCGTCAAGCAAGGCTGTGTCATGGCACCGACACTCTTTGCCATTTATTTCTCTGCGGTAATGAGCGATGCTCTAGTTAAATGTAGGAATAAGATCATCCTCAATGTCCGCATGGACAAGAGCGTCTTTGACATCTCACGCTTCCGAGCAAAACGCAGGATCTCCACGGTTCCTGTTGCGGAGATTCAATATGCTGATGATGTCTGCCTTATGGCCAGCAGTGTCCAGGATCTTCAAGAATGTCTTGACTATCTGGACGAATCGTGTCACAAATTTGGCTTGGTAATCAGCGCATCAAAGACTCAGATTCTTAAACAGCCTGCAAGAAAAACATCTGCAGACGACACGCCTGTTTACCTAAGCGGGAAACCTCTGGAGGAAGTGGGATCCTTTCGATACCTTGGCAGTCTCGTACGCAGCGACAACCGTCTCGAGTCTGATATATCTGCAAGGATCGCTAAGGCTGCAGCAGCATTTGGCGGACTTAATCACCGTGTATGGAAGTCCCATGATCTCAAATTAGTCACTAAGCTAGCTGTATACAAAGCCATTATACTCCCTTTGCTTTTGTATGCCTCGGAGACTTGGTGCCTTTACAAAGGTGACATCAAACGCCTCGACGTCTTCCATCTTAAATGTCTCCGAGCTATTCTTCGCATTCGCTGGCAAGATCGGATTTCCAACACGGAGGTTCTCCGTCGATCGTCTATGTCAGGTATAGAGAGTTTCCTGATGAAGGGACAATTGCGCTGGTGCGGTCACCTTGTGCGTATGGAGTCCTCCAGATTGCCTAAGACCGTTTTTTACTCTGAGCTTAGTACTGGCAAACGCCAATCTGGAGGGCAATATTTGCGATACAGGGACGTACTAAAGCGCCACCTAAGATCAGTTGGCTTATCGCCAACTTCATGGGAACAACTAGCGACCCAAAGACCTGAGTGGCGCAGAACTGTTCATAAGAGCGTACAGGATTTTGAACAGCGGCGTCTTGAAGCCCTAGACGCTAAACGCCAGCTCCAAAAATCCCGCCCTAAGCCCTCCTATAACTACACCTACAATGCGCAAGGGCAACTCTACTGCGCTATTTGTGACCGCGTGTTCAAGGCAAAGTTTGGTTTCGCTAGTCATGTACGAGCCCATGAACGAAACCAAACTGCCGATATATGCCAGGATGTCGCCGTCGACGGAAACGTCTAGGAGGACATCATCATCATCATTCCTTCAAAATATTCTGTGGAAATGTGTGAATATCAGTCTGTCTTTTAGTCTTTCCGGTAAGACTCGGTGACGGTGAAACCAATTCTTCCAAATCCAGAGCTTCTTGGACAACTTTTCCCGCGGCTAGAAGTTCGGGGGGATTTTGGCGTCGGCGAATTGTTTATGAACATTTAACCTGGTACGGTTTATTTCTTACAAACGATTTAGCAGAAGCCAACTTTAAATATCAAATACAATTTCGATGATTAAATAAGTTCGTGACATCTTTATCGTCCGTCATCCTTCCACCCGTCATAACTTCTTCTATACCAGCCCGGTCAGTCCAGGATGGTAGCAAGGAGGATTCATATCTAACAATATATAAACAGAGTAAGACGACCTGGTACCACAAGCAGCACGCGCATAACGCGAGGATCGCACATTTTTGAGGGAGGGAGGCGACCCGACCGCCCGCCGACGCTACCGCAAGCAGTGCCGTCTAGATTATACGTCCAAAGTTGGCGTTTGTTAAATATCATACCTGTCTTAAGACAAGGAGTGGGTAAGCATTGCTGCAAATCGAATGTCTAAACGTGTTGATTCTTTTGCATAATTTTTACCAATTTTTACCTTAAATATAGCCTGGAGATCGTAGACTGCTGTTACATTGTCCTTTCCAGAAGCTGCAATCACCCTAGTAGCCGCATAGCCTTTCACTCCATTTTTGTCTTTGTGTATTTCGGCTTTTCGAAAGACCCATGTCTTTCGAAAAGCCGGTTTCGTCCAAATTCCAGATCGCGTGTGGTTTATCTTGCAAATTTAATTCTTTTACAGTTTTTTCTAAAAGATCAAAGTATGGTAAAACTATATACGGATCTATTGCAGTTTTACGAGCATACTCAACCGCTTGCGGTTTTTTAATAGATAAATGATGGCGTTTTGAAAATGAAACAAACTAATCTTTTCCTGGTACCCCATTTTTAAACGATGATGGAATATTATTTTCATATATTTTTATATATCGACCTATCCGTAGAATAAAGTTACTTTTGCATAATTGTGACTTTAGAGGAGAGCGATTTGAAATTTGCCAAAAACAAAATCAGTCATAACATTTTTTTTAATTGTTCTATTTGAATAATTATTTTTCTAAACATGTAAAATACTATTTAGCATTGTTTTTCATAACAATATCAGATAAAAAACTGTTTTTTTTGGCATTTGCAGTGTTTATGTTCATATGTGACTATTTAATATGGAAATGCCTGCGTCGTATGTATACATATAACTTTATTCTTGGTAAAACTGATAGCCACATGTGTACGTGTAACTTTGTTTTATGTACATAAGTATTGTGTTCATAAGTTATATGTGATAACATGTGATAAATATATTAATAAAAAACAAAATTTTTAGTTAAACATTTATTTTTTAGAATGCAATGTAGCCGTGTCACTATATTAGAGTAACATAATTATATTTTCTTATAATAATTAGAAAAGTACCCGTTTTATTTAGGAACTATATAAACATATCAATAAAGAGTATACAACTTTATAAACAATTAACAAAGTAGGCAGTAAGCTCAAAAAACTCAAACTCAATTTTTTTTAAATTTATAATTGGTTAAAAAACTTTACTTCTTTTGTTTAGATAAATAGTCACACATCGTCGACACCACCTTGAATGTTCAACCCGTGCTGCTGCTAAGTAGTAATCCTAATTATACTGTTATGTAAAAGAATACGCCTACGGCATAAGTAGTATTTTGACAATTCCAAATTGCCCACGCAGACGAAGTCGCGGGCAACAGCTAGTGAACTAATTTAGAGCTCGATGCGTCGGTAGCATTAGTTGATACATTATTTTGTACAGGACATAATTGAGGTAACTGATTGTCTGTGACCTTGTCATCAGTAGATCCAAACACGTCTTCCCATACTTCGGAGTCCAAGGAGAAGGTCCAGTCTGATGAAGTCTACGCTCCGACCTACTCGGTCCCATATTCAAAACTCGGAAAGCTTTTAACTCGAGCTCTCTAATCGCTTTGCTTGCCTCGAGAACTTAGTGTCAGTGGACGAGATCAACGACGGACTAGTGGAAACTGTCCGCACGGTAGGGTCTAAGTTTTTTCGACCCTGCCGTAAAGATAGACCTCAAAAACTAACCGAGCAAACCTTAAACCTCATGGCTGAACGACGCTTGCTACAGTTGCAGTCTTCCCATGATGCGAAGTCATATAGGCAGCTCAATAGACGAATATCCAAGTCCTTGCGACACGATCTGCGTTTCTTTAATACGAATCGTGTTAAAGAGACCATACAGCGAAACCAAGGCTCCAAAGTGTTCGCAAAGGACAAGTCTATTGGGCAAAGCCAGATGACTAAGCTGAAACGGGAGGATGGCAGCATAGCGCCGACCAAGGCAGAAGTTTTAGGCGAGATCGAGAGGTTCTATGGACAGTTATACACTTCGGTCGCAACGGTACTTAAAGTCCTCCAGAAGCTCTTTAACTCCGTCCTGTCCGAGGGCAAAACGCCTGAAGCATGGAGCAGGGGTGGGGTGGTGTTTTTCTTCAAAAAAGGTGACAACAGCCTATTGAAGAACTACAGACCCATCACACTTCTAAGCCATGTTTATTACGAACCGTCTCGAGCCCAGGCTTGATGACTTCCAGCCTCCCGAACAAGCCGGTTTCCAAAGAGGCTTTACTACCATAGACCACATCCATTCGCTGCGGCAAGTTATACAGAAGACCGAGGAGTATAACTTGCCATTATGCTTAGCGTTTGTGGACTATGAGAAAGCCTTCGATTCGGTGGAAACATGGGCGGTACTTGAGTCACTCCAACGATGCCATATTGACTATTGGTACATCGAGGTGTTGAAGTGTTTGTATAATAACGCCACCATGTCGGTCCGAGTACAGGAGCATAGCACGAAGCCGATTCCATTGAGAAAAGGCGTAAGACAGGGGGACGTAATCTCCCCGAAACTATTTACCGCCGCAATGGAAGACGCCTTCAAGCTCCTGGAATGGCAAGGACTTGGCATCAACATCAACGGCGAATACATCACTCACCTTCGGTTTGCCGACGACATCGTAGTCATGGCAAAGTCGAGGAGGAACTCAGTATGATGCTCGAGGGCCTCGACCGATATAGCCCACCGGATTATAGTTCGGCCATTCAGAGAATGCGTTCCTGACACGTCGCGATTGAACTGACGACGTAACTACATTCATTGATTATTGATATAATAATGTTGTTTTAATGCTCCTCAATTGTTAAAACGGTAAACAACCAGCAAAAATATTTTTATCGTAACTGCAACGCCATTGCAAAGTTACGTCGTCAGTTCAATCGCGACGTGTCAGGAACGCATTCTCTGAATGGCCGAACTATAGGAAGTTGAAGTGGCAATGGGCAGGCCATATTGCTCGCAGAGCAGATGGCAGATGGGGCCAAAAAGTGCTAGAGTGGAGACCACGGACTAGCAAGCGCAGCGTAGGACGTCCACCAACGAGGTGGACAGACGACCTTATAAAGGTCGCCGGAAGACGCTGGATGCAGGTCGCTTCCAACAGGTATCTGTGGAGATCTAAGGGGGAGGCCTATGTTCAGCAGTGGACGTCCTATGGCTGAGATGATGATGATGATGATACTTCGGAGAGATCTTTTTGAATGTTTTCAGCTCCTTCTGGCACTGGTGACGTTGCTAAAACTTCATGATTGCCCGTTTCGGTTTCTAAAAACAAATAATATATTTTCGTAATATAACAAAAGTCAATAAAATGAAATGGCGTGAAATTGTTGTAAAAAGGTCTGCATAAACTAAAAATAGAAAAATAATTTACATATTGTTAGGTTAGGTTAGGTTAGGTTAGGTTAGGCTCAAAATTTCCATGAAAGCATGGAAATTTTGAGTTGGAAAAAAGGTATATCTCTGTATCAAACAAAGAAAAAAGTTACATTTACACATATACCTCATAAGTTTTGAACCGATTCCATCGAAAAAAGTAACATTTGCACATGGAACCCAAGTTTTTGGCATAGTTTCCGAGTAATATAGTAGTAAGTTAAGAAGTGTGTGCTAAATTAATGGTTGATATACTATTAACACGATTACTTTGAATACGAAAATTGTTTCAAAATATCGATAATTATTGTTTTTAAATATTTTGAAACAATTGTTAAAACTCCATAGAAAAAAGACACATAAAAACTTGGAACCACTAATTTTAATTATTTCGCGTTAGAAGCTTCAAGTTAAAAAAAAAGTTTATAAAAACATTAAAAGGGCTAAAGCTTTATTTAAAATAACTTAACATAACACAAGGTTTTGCTTGCTTACCTGGAATATCCATATTTTCATTATTTACCGCAGTGGAGTCGGACATAGCGCTATTAGTTTTATTAAGTGTACGCTCTGATACAAGACTTAACATATATTTAGATCGCGCGTTTTTTATTTTGAAATCATAAAACATCAACTTTAATAAAAATACGTATTTATAATTGCCGTTTCAACAAAGGCGTGCGCACGGGTCGCCTCGCCGAGAACAACGGCACAACTGCCGATGCGTCCCCCCGCGCGCTTTGCGTCCGCCTCGATCTAGACGGCGAGTATAGGTACTTTTACTTATATTGCCATAATCTTTGGAGAAATAAACCACATGTAGCTTTATTCGACTGGTAACTTCGAAACTACATAACATAAAGAAAAAACGATTTTACCAATATAATATATAGGTCAGCTTAGCTTTATAAATACGATAAAAACGATTTGGTATCATAATCACATATAACTTTGTTCTTCGTATAGGTCGATATTCTCCCACCATATCTAATACTTCTGCCCTTGTCAAACCAAAGCCGTATGTTTCCATAGTATGAAGACGAGATGCAAGATTAATTTCAACTAAATATATAGTCACTCTATCTTCCGTATTAAAAAATCTATTAATTTATGCTAAAAACTTAAAATCAAGAAGTAACAAAATAATTGTTTTTGTATATATCTTGAGGGATCTTTGTTTTAAATTATTACTTAATATATAATTTATTATGTCTTGCATGTGGGAGACACATTCTAAATAATCCGAGTTAGGACTGGAAAGCCAACGACGACTGGCAAATTCCCTTCTTTTAATGTAATCATTTGCAATTTCGCTATAGAGATTACTTTTACAAATTTCACTGCACCAACATTTTTTTTTCCGGAAACATATTGAAGGGGTCCCATTATTTGGGGCTGCCTTTTTTCCTCTATATGTGTAAAAGTTATCTCATTTCCTCAGTCGTCGCAGCTTCCGTATTTTTTTTTAACTATAAGAGCATGTAGTGCATTGCATTGGTCCTCTTCACAATTTGCTCCAGGGGCATGGACACTGGCCAGGCTATTGACCAGCAGGGTTGTAAGTGCGGATTCAAATCCTTCTGGGGTTGGATTTGTGTTACGGCACCCATGGGTTCTTTATAGCCCTAAAGAAATTCTCAATGGGGTTTAGGAGCTGCATCCAAATTGAAGTTATGGTGTGGTCAATAGCCAGTAATTAATGCTAGGTACAGATGCAATTTTATTTTTTCGTGATAAAGAAGAACGGTCACGTCCCGTATAAAAAAAAAAACCGACAGAAAAGTGACGTACAACATTCAACTTAGGATTATTTTTTTAAGGTGGTTTAAAATCATCTAATGACATCTCTCGCCCTTGGGTGGAGCGAGAGGGCGTGTCAGACTCTTACTGACTAAAAAATTCCACCCCTTTCCTTTTTGCCTCTGGTACTGGGGTCAGAGCATGCCCTTCTGGATTCGCCTTTAACTTAAGATTAATTAAAATCGTCATATTCGATGATTCAGATCGGATTATTCCACTAATTCGTTGACGCCAGTTCGAGCTTATATCGGTGATTAGAGAACTAAAAAGTTCATTAATCACCGTTACGATAACAGGTATTCGTATTTTTATTTTTAACGCAGTCGGTATTAGTGGAATAATCAAAAAGAATGATCTGATCGTAGATCAGTGATTTAGCTATCAACGGGGTTCTACCAAAAATAAAACCAATATGTCGAAATAAAGTTTTATTGTATTTCTATGTCCCTTAAAACATAATCCATACCCAGTGCGGGGTGGTCAAAGTGATCTCGATGTCTAGCCCACCCTACGTAATATACAACACAAATGATGTGTGCGCAACTTCCCAATGTCCTTTTGCCATGGTAGCAGGAGCAGTAATATTCTGTAATTGCGTTTATTACATTTATATTTTCATCAAACATAATATAAGTATAATATATTTTTGTTGTAATGTGAATGAATTCTGCACCTGATTAAAATATTATTATTTCTGCCTTCTTTTGCACATGATATGTACCAATTGAGAATTTAATGATGTCTTCAATTTAATAGTTGGGGAAAATGTTCAAATTCGGGATCATTTGCAGTCATTCTGCGAAACGTCACTCTATGTCTATTCAGATTGTTCTCCTCCACATACTCGGCCAGTAGATTAGCGCGTTGTATGTTCCGATTAATTATTTCAATGAAATCTGTGTACGGACTGTCTACAAATCCTAAAATCCTCAAATATATGCGGCACATGTTTGTTGAATACTTTGTTTCTGAAGATCTTGAAGTCTCGCTTGAATCTTCCGTTTATAGTTTCTATGACCCAGCGCACCATTATGATGAGTCTTGATTTATAAGCTTGATCGGTGCTTAATTGCGAGTCTTGCCTTCTTTTGCTTGGCGGCATATGAGCATCATAGCCATATGTTTCAATAAAGGGAATTGAGTCTCGAAAGCCTCGGTCCAAAATAAATACGTCTCCTTGATGAAAAAAATAATGAAACGGTCCATCTTCAATGGGTTCATCGTGGTTTTCTAATATCATCTTCATTATGTCAGCATCTGTTGTCCGTGCTGAGTATTTTTATTGACTAATTAAATATGAAAAATCTATTAATTTATTTCTATGATCAGTACATGCTAAAAACTTAAAATCTAGAAGTAACAAAATAATTGTTTTTGTATATATCTTGAGGGATCTTTGTTTTAAATTACACTGCGTTACAAATTAAAAAAAAATTGAGTACCCGCTTTGAAATGTCATGATTTTTTATTTATACGTATCGTTTAATAAACATACATACAAATTATCTTTCCATCACGTGTCATTTTTTTTCCGCAAGAAAGTGCCAGATTATATTAGAAATTAAAACGTCAAAACATATTTGAAAGAAATCTTATAAAATCAACCAAATTTTTTTACATTAATGAAGTCTAATTTTATCATTTAAGTAAAAAAAAGTCAACAAAAATATTACCTATGAATTTTTTTTTTTTAAATATCGTGAAACTTCAACTCTTTCTTTTGTGCTTCGAATGATCTTCTCGTTTTAAACGCCAACAGTAATCACCTAGCATAGTTGTGTCCCAACGGCCTTGAAATCGTTCTTCAAGCTTCTTTACGTCCTGGTGAAACCTCTCACCGTGCTCATCACTGACCGCACCAAGATTAGATTACGCTAAACTAAATTTTGTCGTGTCGGGGGACCGCTCTAATTTATTAGCCTAACGTTAGAAGTAACTAAGTATATACTACTTATAACTATGTATATAATTTTGTTTTATACGAATGTTGTAATTAGCTAGGTATCATTTGATTTATGTAAGTATTTTTGAAGGTAAAAGCGGTCCCCCGACACGTCAAAATTTAGTTTAGTCTGACATGCTTTAGTTGGTACTTACGTAGTGTTAAAAGTTATTTTTTGCTTTTTATAGGGTTTAGCGTTTTTAACCTTTTGTCATACTAATTGCGTACTTTTTTTGGGTCGGGGGTTTTTTTAAATTTATAATTTAATTTTATTTCATGCTTTTTGAAGGAGCTCCTTAATTTTTCCTTCTTTCAGTTAATTTCTTTTATTTTAAGATGGGGTCGCTCTATGCGATCTCGGCCAAAGGATGCTGTTTAACAATCCTCATAACATACTGGCTCTGGGAGAATTGCACAGATTGAGGAAACATAAACCTTTGGTAATTCTAGATTTTCAGCGAAGATATAAATCGGTTTATCCGTTTCATTCCGGCATTCCAGGGTTTCATCCGCCACATCCCATTTCCAGTATCAGGTTCTCGTCAATTGAAGAGAACTAGTCAAGACAAATTCAACGAGCCCAAACTCGATGGGTTTACTAAAAGGCAGTTCAGGGTTACGTCTCCTACCTTCGTGCCCTAACAGCAGACCAGCTCAGTGGTTCCAGAAGACATTAGTGTTTCAAATTTCAGATCCCACACATGCTTGCAAGTAAACTGAGCGTGTAACATTCCTCTCACACCTAACAAACGAGCTGATGACCTTGAAGACCTGAACCGATTTCCACCAAACATAGCTAAGAACACTCCCGAATGACACTCCTTTTACACAAAAAAAACCGCATTACAATCGGATCATCCGTTTGGGAGCTACGATGCCACATACACACACACACACACACACAGACACGTCAAACTTATAACACCCCGTCGTTTTTGCGTCGGGGGTTAAAAATAATTTGAACAAGAATTTTTGTTTGTGATTTCACTATATACTGTCCGCAAACGTAACAAAACTTATTTGGTACATTTAAACAGTTGCGACGACCAGTTAGTCCAGTATCCATATTGGTTTTTCAAACAAATATGTGCAAAGATGTTGGCGTTATCGAATATAAACGATTACTAAACAAAACAAAAAAATAAAAAGGTACAATACATCAAAAACGGTAACGGTCTTTTACGCCTAAAGTGAGGGTAGTAGAAAATAATAATTGACATGTACCTCGAAAACTAGACGTGATGGACACCACATATGAGGGGTATAGTATCAAAACCCACCAAAACGTATTTTTCAAAAATATCACAGGATACAAAAAATTGTTTAAGCTAAATCAATACAACTTACTGGGATTTTTTTATGCTAATCATTTAGTTTATGACATGGCAAAACTAATTTAAGCAGGGCAAAGAAAAAATATGAAGCTATGAAACCGTTAAAAGCATTTAAAAGTTCGTTTTAGAGGAAATTGAAATTAACCTGCCGTTATAGCGGGTTTTGAAAATGAATTGTCATATTTTGGCGGGTTTTGCAACCAAGAATAAAACTTCGGGTGGATGGCGTTATGCAAAATTTCTTAGGGCCAGATGAGTTGGATTAGTTCTACGTAACTAGGTAGGTACTATAACGTACGTAAAATAAAAACATCGGATCTTTTCAATGGCAATTATTTATTAATAAAAGAGTTATCACTAATAATCAATACGAGCTTAACACTATAATCAATGCGCAGATAGCTACTACTTTATACATTTATGGCAACTTCTTCAAAGCCTGGCTCACATAAACCATTACATTCATCATCGTCGCGTTCGTTATCTTGAGAATCATTATTCCCAATGCCCTCCAAATCTTTGTAATATTGCAAACACTCCAAATTTTTCCATTCGTCCCCAAAATGTTTTTTAAGGAGGCCATGAACATCGTTCAATTTCGATGCTTTTGGTACGATTGTGTTAGGTTGAATAACCTGTGGAGCAATCATTATAATTTTTTTATTTTTTTTCGTTACTATCTTTTTTGTGTTTCGCTCCATTCTATAAGCCTCTTCACCCTGTACTAAAACATTTTCCGTTATGGTCCGAGTGATAAAAAAGCGTTTCGATTTCATGAACGGGAAGTGCCAGGATGTCGTCGGTTTAATGATGGAAGCATAAGCTGTCTTCCAGTCATAAACTGGAATCGATGCTAGGTCTACGCATGATCCATGTTCTTGTAACACAGCTGCATATTCCGATGGAGATGTTACAACTTCTTTTGTCTTCAGCGTCTTTTCAATTTTAGCGAACACACGATCAGGCGGTATGAACGAATGCCCAACAATTGGGAAAATCAATTCAATTTTTTTTAGATGTCTTGGGGCTTCAACATAAAGCCATTTACCTAGCATGCTGATCATACCAGTGTTTTTATTTTGGCCCGAACAACCATCACATACTATACGAAGAACTTTTATATTTTCTGAGATCTCTACATTCTGTAGAAAATGGTAAACCGCACTTATAATTTCATTGCCTCCTTTGGCGTGAGTTGTTTCATTCCAATAGTAAGAATGTACGTTTTCTTTTCCGAGCTTAGCTTTCGAGTTGCCCTCCACTATAGCAAAATGGTAAAAATTAAACTGCCTGCTGAAATAGGCAGATTGATCAGGCAATTTTGGCAGAGGCTGATTTTTTTGACAGTCAAAGCTTATCGTTTTTGTGTCTTGGCTATCTTCCTTCAATATGCTGTAAAACGCTTTGTATTTAAGACCGTGGATTCTTTTCTGAATCATTAACTCGTTTCTTTTCGTTACATCTTTTTCAACTTTTAGTTGTTCCTGCAACGATATACAAGTAGAACATACGTCTGTTCTCGGGGTGCCGAACCCGATGTTATAGTACCTGTTAAATATACTCCGAAAAAAACTTTGTTTTACTTTTAGTTCAGCATCTCTTGAGTCATTATAGATCCGCCACATTTTTCTAATATTCAATCCGGCTGGCAGGTATAGTCTTTTTGTTTGTGATCTGCAGTAATGGCTTTCCTGCCCTTTAAATTTTTCTATGAACCATTGTACTGAGAGTTTTTTTGCTTCATACAGATGTGATTTTCGATTGCCTCCTCTTGTTTCTTTAATGGGAGAGCCTTCGCTGTTATAAAATCTGGTCATTACCCCTTGGACCCGATCTTTTTTTATTTGTAAAGCATTCAAAAATGTGTCTCGGCATACGGGAACAAGCAATCCGTCTTTAGAGCATAATATAGTATATTTTATGGCTAATTTCCTCTGGCTATTCGGCTTGGACTTCACCGCTTGCTTGATACTGCAATATCTCAGAATAAAATTATCTTGCTGAAGTTTCGTCTTACATTTATAAAAGTTTTTGTGAAACTTTCTTATATCTTGACATGTAAGTAAGGTACAGCGAAAAGCCTTTTGATTGTGCTCACATCTTGGAAATGTTGGCAATTTCTTGGCTTCGTAGCTGAAAAAATATTAATAATAAAATAAAAATCAAAAGGCACACAAACGACAAACACAGTAGTTAGGAATAAGTATTACGCGGGAATCGTAACGAATCGGTTCAGGACTACGTTTTTTGCTTTTTAATTTAACTTTTCGCGACAATTATTGGGATTAGTAGTAAAACACAATGTAGTGAAATAAAAATAAATAATAATCGCTCTGCTAAATACCTAATTTCGAATGGGCTGGATGCATCTTGCATAAAACTTTTTTGGAAGAAGTTTGAACACAATAATGACAAAGTTTTACATACCGTTTCTTGCGCTCCACTTCACGCTTCCACGAAGATGGATCGCGTGGTCGTTTCCTACTATGTTTAGGATCACATTTTTTAACAAATTGCGCTAATTCATCCATATTTTCACATTAAATTCGTTAAAAAACCACACACAAGTTTTCGCCGGCACTCAACAATCGCCATACTGTTTTATTGATCACGTGACGCAAATGCGGTGCTGTTATTGGTCGATTCAATTATGGAGGATTTTGTTACTGGTATGCACTGTTATAGGGGCTTTTGATTTTGAATCTATTTTTGGTGGGCAGATTTTTGTAGTTTTAGCGGGTTCTGGTACGAAACTAGCCAAGCATTTTAAAGCAATTTTTACGAGGTTTCCAACGGTGCTACTAACTCAAATTTGGTCCATAAGCATTATAGCGGATTTTGATTTTATACCCCTCATATGTTTGGAACATTTAATCTATGACTCATTACCTATTAATTCCAGCTAACAGTTAAGAGGGTACCAAAATCGTGTAACGCAGTGTTATTACTTAATATAAAATTTATTATGTCTTGCATGTGGGAGACACATTCTAAAAAATCCGAGTTAGGACTGGAAAGCCAACGACGACTGGCAAATTCCCTTCTTTTAATGTAATCATTTGCAATTTCGCTATACAGATTACTTTTACAAATTTCACAGCACCAAAATATTTTTTTTTTTTATTAAATATCCGGAAACATATTGATCATATCATATGTCCCATTATTTCGGGCTGCCTTTTTTCCTCTATATGTGTAAAAGTAATCTCATTTACTATGTATATGTAATATGTTGTTTGCCGTTGAAACAAAAAACTAAAGTTGTTGCTCTGTAAAGAGGAATTTAATTTTAAGAACATCAGAAAATCACAATTACAAACACAACTTAATTTTACATGGAAAAAATATAAATGTTATTACTAACCTGTAAAGAGAAACAACATTAAAAGCTATTGCTTCAGATATTAACTCTTTAACAATGGTATTAATTGATATTATTTGAATTATTTCTAATGAACCTCGCTAAGCAATTGTAAAAAACCTCCATATTGAACATAGAGGAAAAAGTGCTGTCACCACAGGTAATACTTTAAAGTATGTCTAGCCAGTATGCGCGGGAAATTCAAATTAAATGAAGTGTGAAAGGGCTTCATTTACATATATCTAAAGGGATTCCCTCATCTTCCTTAGCATGTAGTGCATTGCATTGGTCCTCTTCACAATTTGTTCCAGGGGCATGGACACTGGTCAGGCTATTGACCAACAGGGTTGTAAGAGCGGATTCAAAACCTTCTGTAAGTGGTGTGTCCTTTAAGTGGTCTAGTCGTAATTTAGATAAATTGTCTGTCAATAATGAGTCAATCTCAACGTCTGTCAAGTCAGTTATGGTATTTAATATACACTCATCATTATAGAATTTGGTAACTATGAAAGGAGCTGTGATGGTTAATTTCATTCCAAGGTCAGTTGTGTTCTGTATGACAGTGGAGGCAAAATAGTTTTCACATTTAACTATTACAGCTGGCATTCGAACACCATCCTGAAACTGTTTGTAATCTAAAACTGCAAGGCCATCTTTCTGATTTACAGGAAGTCTCACTCGATGTTCCGTGCGCGGATCTAACTGAAATTCAAGGTCAGCGTTATATACTATGGGGATGTTAACGCCGTTTGTTTTTAGTATCTTGTCCTTGAAACATATGTCAGCGTTAAGTCGAGACATAAGGTCCATTCCAATCAGTCCGTCATATCTACTGTTAACATTGTATATATAAAACTTATGGTAGCCACTATCGTTAAAAATCGAGAAAAGAGGAACGTTAGCCACTTCATAATAAATAATAGAAGCATGTGTACTTGTGACTGTAAATGGTTCATATTGTTTTAATTCAGCGAAATATTCTTCAGCTTTTTGGGGCTTATGAAGGACCTCGTGCTTCCTGTATCCAACATAAATTTACTATCTATATCGGGGATATATACATATATGAGGATGTCTTAAGCTAGTGTCATAATGAAGCTCTATCATTTCTGGTCTAATTGGATCGAATTTATTTGAAAATTTTGCGTATCATTTGAATCTTTGTTACTTTCAGTAGATTGCGGAATATCTACGTCTTCAGCGTATTCCGCGTCGGGGTACTGATTTGCACAACCATCGCTAGAATACATGTTTGTATAATCGTAGTCATTGTCAGTCGTCATATTATAATAAGTGTATTAATTGTAAGCATCGTTTAAATTATAATATTGTTGCTCATCACCGGAATAGAGCTCATTTACAGAGAAACCTTGTTGTGGCTTCGCCGGTGCTGGGGCTGTTCTCATGGTCACGTCACGATCGTTCAAGAGAGCCTTGGGTGACTGGTAGCCTGAAGGTTGAGGGTGTCTGTAACCAAACTGTCCTATCTGGGGTCTATACCCAAATTGAACCGAAGGCCTGTATCCAAACTGTTTAAATTGAGGTTGACTTGAGGCCTGAAATTATTATTATATTGCAATGGAGGCTGTGTTAAAATAGGTTTCGGATTTGTTGAATTAAAAACAAAGCCTTTATCGCATGATGGTAATAACAAACTTTGCGGACGGTGTTGCAACATCTTACTGCTCAAATTATATTGTTCCTGAAAGTTAACCTCTTCAAGAACATGTTTTAATGCCGCTTCCAATGAATCGGGGTTTTTAATTCGAACAATCCGTACCATATGTTCTGGTAAATTATACAAGAAGACATTAAGTGAAGTATTATTATAAATCACACGCTTAGCTTCCCTTAATGATAAAGAGCTATTTTGATTAACTTTCGACATTAATATCGCACGAATATCCTGTATACGACTGCAAAATTCTGATTTTACATATGAAAATTTGTGTTTTATTTCATTTATTTGCTGTACGGTCTACGTACATTGACCTTACTGCCATACCGCTGACAACGCGAATCGACAAGTTCACCTGTCGCGACTAATATTTCTATATACTTAGTGTGCAACTTACCAACACGTTGAACAGACATACATGTAGAAATCACCAACCTTTTACAGTGTACGATACTAGTAAATAAACAAATTGGGTTACTACTTGAAGTGTTTTACATGTTGGACACACTCACTAACTAACACGCAACAATTATAGTGTACAGTGCAGGAACTAAACTGTCCCGTACATTAAATGGTCCTTCGAGTTCTTTAACCGTTAGGTGTGATTGTATCTCTTGAAACGACAGCGAATCGGGTTGGCTGGCCTTCCACAAGCGGATCTCACCAGTCAAGTTGAGAAGGCGCGCATATTCGTGGAAAGAGTACAAGAGCTCTATATAACAAGCAACGAAGGGTGATTCTTGGAAACTTTTTCCTGGATCAAGTGGATAAACAAGACTCAACTACGTCAACAAGCCAACTACTACTGCGGCTACAACTAGTACTACCACGAAACTTAAGGTACGTGACTACTAGACTTACTTACCCTAAGTACAACTTAAAACTACTAACTTACAATGGCACTACTTACTAAACAAGTCGGCATCTTTGAAGACATCAAAACGTTGTGCACCAACTACAAAAAGGACAGCATAACAAGGAAAAACGTTGAGTACCTAGAGAAACGTTTGAAGAACTTAGAGGAGCTATGGGGTGTCTTTGAAAAGCAGCATAAAATACTGGTGGAGACCACTGAACATAAAAACATCGGATACTTTAACAATGATGTTTACACGAAAACAAAGACTATGTACGAGTCAACTAAAAGGCATATTCTGGATCTAATGGCTTCTCAAAACAAACAACCAAAACAAGACCTAAACTTTGATCTCTCTGGGCTAATAGATGAAGAAACTGAGGACGGCGTTAAGAAGCTCATCACTCAGCAAGAACGCAATTTCAAGGCTTTAACTAAAGCAATGTCGAAGATAGACATCGACTTCATAACCGAAAATTGGGAGTTCGAAGAACATCTAGCAACATTAAAAGCAAAGTGGCAATCAATCGACAAGATACACTGGGAACTTGATGATGAGCTGAAGGGGTCCAGTCTGAATGAAGATTACAATGAGAAGTACGAAACCATTGAACAAAAGTACGACAACTTGAAAAGGGACCTAAACAGCAAGATTTGGTCAAAAATCCATTTACAAAAATCGACACCTAAAATTGAAATCCCGGAATTTACCGGCAAATATGTTCAATGGATTACTTTCAAGGACATTTTCCTTGAAACGATACACAACAATCCGAGTATTCCCAAAGCGCAGAAGATGCAACACCTAAAGACAAAACTAAGAGGTGAAGCAGAACGTCTCGTACAGCATCTGTCAATCAGTGCAGATAACTATGATTCCTGTTGGGAAATACTATCTCATCGCTATGACAACCGCCGACTTCAGTTCACCTCGTTCATGAGCACTATGCAGCACTTACCTACTATTCAGCAACCCAACGCCAACAACCTGAAAAGGATGCATGACGTAATAACCGAGTGCCTAAATGGTCTCGGGAACATGGGAGTTGAAGTGAGCAGTTGGGGCCCGATGATTGTTTACATGATGTCACAAAAATTGGATCCCACAACACTTAACGAGTATACCAAGGAAACGCAAAATAATAGGGAATTGCCCGACCTAGACGAGTTCCTTAAGTTCCTGGAGCTCAGCTTCCTCGCGCACGAAACGGCAAAGAGCTGTTTAAAGGACTCGGGTGAGAACAAAACACCTCCTAGACCAATGAATAAGAGCTGGAACCATAACTACAGGTTTAAAAGCAATTTTAAGAAGCCAGAAGAGCAAACGAAAGTGGGACACTCCAAAATATTTCATGCATCGTTCGGAAAATGCCCTCTCTGCAATAACGATCACGTGCTGATGCAATGTGATAAGTTTATTAACATGGATATTTTGCAACGGAATAAAACAGTAGCGAAATTAAAACTTTGCAAAAATTGTTTGTACAGCCATGGCAACAATAATTGCAACTCAAGAAAAACGTGTCGCGAATGTAACTCAAAACATCATACATTACTGCATACAAAACCCTCTGACTCTGAACCGACTGCAGAAAGGAGGGATGACTCAACCAACTCACGTCCGTCAACATCAACACAACCAGCAGCTCACCACGTGACAACCGAATATACTGAAATCTTACTGACTACAGTCCTGGTCAAAGTTAAATCAGCTGATGGAACTTACGTAACACTACGGGGTCTCCTAGATCAGGGATCTCAGATAAACTTAATAACAGAGAATGCCGCTCAACTATTGCGCTTACCTCGTAAAAAACTGGACGCAGCTGTGACCTGAATAGGTTCTACGTCACGAACTTGTAGAGGGCTCCTACATCTCGAATGTCAATCGATACATTCCAGCTATAAATTCAACGTGCAAGCATTGATTCTGCCAAACTTAACAAATAAGCTGCCTAGCTGTAGCTTCCAGAGTGCTGGCTGGACGCATCTTCAGAATTTAAAGCTGGCCGATCCTAACTACAATGTGTCAAGCTCAATAGATCTACTACTTGGAGCTGACGTTTACGCAGACATTGTTCTAGACGGAGTTCTGAAAGGCGATCAGCAATCACCTATCGCTCAGCAAACTCATTTGGGATGGATTCTGTGTGGGAAACTCAAAACCTTTAACTGTCACTTCACTTTATTCGATACAACGAATCTGACGAAGTATTGGGAGAGCGAAGACATTGCTCCAAGTGTGGAAGACATACAGCGAAGCGATCAATGTGAACTTTACTACCAAGAAACGACCAAACGAGGCTCAGATGGCAAATACATAGTAAAAATGCCTATGAACCATAACTATGACAAAGATCTTGGAAGTTCGAAATCAGCTGCTATAGCGCAATTCTTACAACAAGAAAAAAGATTATGTAAAAACGAAAAACTATCAACAATGTACAAAAACTTTATTCGCGAGTACTTAGAATTGCAACATATGAAGCCTGCGGGTCAAATTACATCCAACCAACTTGAATGTTATTTACCTCACCACGGTGTTCTAAGGGAACAATCAACAACTACAAAACTAAGGGTGGTTTTTAACGCGGCACAAAAAACTTCTAGTGGCAAAAGTTTGAACAGCCTCATGGAAAAAGGGCCTAACCTACAAAGGGATATTCAAACCCTTATCATGAAATGGCGAACCTATAAATACGTAATAACTGCTGATATCGAGAAAATGTTTAGATGCATCTGGATATCCGAGGACCAACAGCATCTCCTGAAAATCATATGGAGAAACTCCCCGGATGAGCAACTGCAAGAATATGCCTTAAGGACTGTAACATACGGTACAAAATGCGCGCCATGGTTAGCCATGCGAACTTTAAAACAATTGGCTATCGACGACGGTCACTTATATCCTGACGCAGCAAAAATACTGAAAAACGAGTTCTATGTCGATGACCTAGTTAGCGGCAGCAACTCTCTTGAAACGGCTAGGCAATTACAGAATGACCTTATACAATTATTACAGCGAGGAGGTATGAACCTAAGGAAGTGGTCCAGCAATTGTACCAAATTACTTGAACATCTGCGAGAAGATCAAATCTCTAAAAGCAACTTTGATTTTAAACAAGAAGACTGCATGAAAACACTTGGTCTTGGCTGGAACCCGACATCGGATACATTTACGTTCAACTGGAACCTGGATAAATACTCGAAAAAAGTACTGACTAAGCGAGCCCTGCTGTCTCAGATTTCACAACTATACGACCCACTTGGTTGGGTTTCACCGATCACTATACGAGCCAAGCTAATTTTTCAAAGTGTCTGGATGCAAAACTTAACCTGGGATGAACCGGTACCCAGTGGCATACAAGAAGAGTGGCTGAAACTGAAAGATCAAGTGGATGAATTGAAAACAATAACAATAAATCGCTGGATTGGAACCATCCACAACAAAATTGAACTATTTGCATTTTGCGACGCGAGCGAGAAAGCGTATTCATGCGTCATCTATACGCGAGCGCTCAATGAAACCGGAGAACCAAAGTTAAGCCTGCTTGCTGCAAAGACTAGGGTTGCCCCGCTCGCAAATAAACTATCTTTGCCAAGACTTGAGCTCAGCGGGGCACTACTTCTATCACAACTAGTAAGCAAAGTCATCGAGTCGCTAACAGAGCACACCATAACTACATGGGCTTGGTGCGATTCAAAAGTGGTGCTGGCTTGGTTGCAAGGAGCGACATCCAAATGGGAAAAGTATGTGGAAAACCGAGTCATCAAGATCAAACAAGTGGTACCAGCATCCAATTGGTTTTACATCGAATCAAAAAACAACCCTGCAGATTGTGCAACCAGAGGGTTATATCCAAAACAATTGGTGAATTTCCACTTATGGTGGAATGGACCTGCAACTCTGAGAACGTTTCCAGACAAACCCGAAGAGCAACCTAGTTGTCTACTTACAACTACGATGGAACAAAAAAGCACTGCGCCAACCCTAAGCCAACCAGAAAATATAATAATCAACTTAATAAATAATTACAGCAATTTAAACTGGGTGACGCGTATTATAGCTTGGATTGTGCGATTCCGAACAAATTCACTTTGTAAAGCAAAACAAGTGAAGAAATTTGACGCCGGTCGACAGAAACAACACAATGACCTAACGCTTACGGCCAATGAACTTAATTGCGCTACGAACATAATAACAAGAAACGTTCAACGATTAGAATTTAGCAGCGAATATGATCTACTACTAAAAAATGAACATGTTCCCACTAAAAGCAAAATTTGCAAATTATCGCCTTACCTAGACAAGGAGGGTATCTTACGTGTCGGAGGGCGTCTAAACAAAACTAACTTACCGCCGGGTATGAAAAACCCCGCAATTCTACCGAGAAAGCATAGACTTACTGAACTACTGATAAGCCAAGCACATATCGCAACTTTGCACGGTGGCGCCCGGTTGACGCTCGCCTACATCCGTCAACATTATTGGATAATAGGAGGAAACAGAGCAGTTAAAACTCAGTTGCGACAGTGCATACGGTGCCATCGAATCAAACCTACAGAAAACTATCAGTTCATGGCTGACCTGCCCCCACAGCGTGTGACACCGTCCCGCCCATTTACTCACACCGGGGTGGATTTCACGGGTCACGTAGACGTCAAATTGAACAAAGGACGAGGCGTTAAGACATCCAAAGGATACATCGCAATCTTCGTTTGTTTATCAACAAAGGCAGTTCACATCGAGCTGGTTTCAGACTTGAGCACTGAAACTTTTATGGGTGCTTTCCAGAGGATGTGCTCAAGACGTGGAACACCAAGTCATGTTTATTCAGACTGTGGAACAAACTTCATTGGAGCCTCAAAATTGCTGAACAGTGAGTTCGAAACGTTCAGTATGGAATTGTCCTCTGAGTTCTTTAACGAAATAGGCAGAATGAAAGTGGAGTGGCACTTCAACGCCCCTGCGTGGCCAACAGCGGGAGGACTCTGGGAGGCGGCGGTGCGCTCTATGAAACATCACTTACGTCGAGTTTTAGGCGAGCAGAAACTCACCTATGAAGAATTTTCGACCTTACTGACAAAAATAGAAGCATGCATGAATTCCAGACCATTTTGCCCCCTCACAGAAGACCCCGACGAATACTACAACTGCCTAACGCCTGGACATTTTCTGACGGGTAGTCCAACTATGACTCTTCCGCTAGCCAGCTATGAAGATGACCGAAACCTAGATCTACGAAAAAGGTGGCAGTTAACTGAAAACATGTTCCACCAGTTCTGGAAGCGCTGGTCCTCCGATTACTTAACAACGCTACAGGCGCGCAGTAAATGGTTGAAACCTACGCCTAACATTAAACCAGATGATGTTGTATTGATAAAGGAAAACAACCTCCCACCTGGGAAGTGGGCCCTAGGACGCATAATTGAAGTGCATCCCGGCAGCGACGGATATGTCCGAGTAGCAACTATAAAAACGCAAGGTGGCACATTGAAGCGCCCTATTACAAAATTGTCACCGTTGCCAATTGAAACCCGACACTAACTTAATGAATAAATACAAACAACAAGTCACTGAACACTCACTTGCTTATTGAAACCGCAACATAATACGCTAAAATAAATCGGAAAGGAAACAGTCTTAAGGTCACCATGTTCACCACACTACCACTCGTCTACTTGATGACCAGCATACAAGCCAGTGTCATCCCACAAGAATCGTCAGGTGTTCAAATAACAACTTTAGGAAGTGATCGCCCTATATACTACGACACTATTGGGAAAGTACAGCTGATTCACGACGAATGGAGATTGCTGATGTACTACAACTTATCTACCTACTGGAGCGGAGTTCAAAAGTTCGAAAATTATTTACAAGACATTGCGGCTCTCTGCAACAAGTTGGAACCAAGATTTTGTCAAACTACGATTCGTCAACTTTCGCACGAAATGGACATTCTGCACTATTACAACGAGGTACTACTGGCACCACATAAACACTTGTCGTGTCGCAGCAAACGAGGCCTGATCGATGGAGTGGGATATGTGGCAAACAGTCTCTTCGGGATTCTGGACCAGAGATTTGCAGACGAATATCATAAAGATATTCAGAATGTGCAGCAGAATGAAGATTACATTTTACGACTTGTAAAGAACCAGACCTCTATAGTCGAAATTGAAAACGATATCTTGAAGAAAAACGAAGACAACATCAATCGGCAGTTTACATTAATCAACAATTTTATGAACGAAACTGACATAAGATTAGCAAAGATTGAATCAGGGATAGAGATAGCCATGGCGACGAGCTTTCTCACCTCGACAGCGCTAGCTGCACATTTATTGTTGGAAAACTTGAAAACCATTCAAGAAACCTTTTTCAACACGTTCTTGGACGTCTATAAAGGACGCATGGATGTTCACTTAATAACTCCAGTCAATTTAATTCAACAGCTGACGATTATCTCAGGCAAGCTACCGAAGACTTTAACCTTACCGATAGACAACATACAAGAAGACACAAAAGATATATACAATTTAATTTACGTGAAGGCACGTGTAACAGATACCTACTTCTTGTACGAGCTGCATATTCCACTGGCAAGCGACGAGGATTTTACTGTATACCAGATTATTCCGCTGCCCATGAAAAACCCACAAAAACAAGACGAAACGACAGTTATTTCTGTGTCGTTCAAGTACATCGCAGCAAATCTGGAGAAAAATACTTACATCAGACTTAACGAAAATGAACTAAACCGCTGCATCCAGAGGCGACCCGAAAATTTCGTCTGCATTAGAAACTTGCCTATTTTTAGTTTACAAAACGCAAAAGCACCGTGCGAAGCCACACTTCTAGGTCAGCATTCAACCTTGCCATGCACTGCAGAACCAACGCAATGCGAAACTGCCTGGATCGAATTACACAACACGAACACATGGCTAGTGACATGTTGCAACTCCTGCACAATACGTACTGTATGCCACGATAACGTCAGATCGCACGTCATCAATACGTCATCTATATTGTCGCTGAAGCAAGGATGTCTGCTGCAAACAAAGGAGTTGAAAATTCACTCCCACAACAATTACGACAGCAACGCTAAATTGGATTACGACATCCAGGTCCCTACCTTGGACAAAACCATAAACAGCATCGTAGATACTCATACAACACCTCTGCTGCAAGTAAAGCCCAATAAAGACATCGCTGCCGTCGAAGAAAGACTGCGGTACTTGAAAAGTATTGAACAGCTACCAACCACAATAACAACACACGATATACATCAGTACGTCATTTCCTACGTACTGCTGACTGTAATCGGAGTAGCAATAATTGCATGGTTGGCTAAAAGGCGCGGTTATTGTACGAAGAAAACAGATGATGTGAATCATCATACTCGACACAGTACCGACGTCGAAATGCAGTCCAAGAAGCCGCCTGCGAAGAAGGCACGAGATGGGGCCGATCGGATGGCGAGCGGAACCCTCTACCTACAAGGCGTACTTTGGATTCCAACCCCGACATTGAATTTAAGTTTTAAGAATCTAAATATTTTGATGTTTATTGACTTTTATTGTTTTTTACTTTCTAATGTGTTTTACTTTTACTATTTTTACTATGGGTTACTTTATATACTTTTTACATTTTATACTTTGATAATTTCTTGCTTTGTACTGGTGATTCTTACATGGTCATGGTCTCCTCATCCTTTGCTTGGGTTAGGAGCATGTACGGTCTACGTACATTGACCTTACTGCCATACCGCTGACAACGCGAATCGACAAGTTCACCTGTCGCGACTAATATTTCTATATACTTAGTGTGCAACTTACCAACACGTTGAACAGACATACATGTAGAAATCACCAACCTTTTACAGTGTACGATACTAGTAAATAAACAAATTGGGTTACTACTTGAAGTGTTTTACATGTTGGACACACTCACTAACTAACACGCAACAATTATAGTGTACAGTGCAGGAACTAAACTGTCCCGTACATTTGCTCTGGGGAGTATTGGTCCAAATTTACTAGGTAATTCTCCATAAAGTCGAGTTTTTTATTGAAATCAGGTAGGTCTTGGTCTTGCATTTTCTCAAAAATGTATTTTCTGGTTATTAGTCTTACATTTGAGGGACCTGAAATAAAAAAAAAAACAAGAGTTCAATTAAATTATAACATATTTGGATATTCACATTTGAAACTATAAACCACACTTTAAGGGACCCATTCTTTCCCGTGATAAATAAAAAGTGATCTCAATTACTCTCTGAAAAGACCCCAAACTATCAGTGAAAGTCCCCTCAAAATCAGTTCAGTTTTTTCAAAGGTTAGCCCGGACAAACATAAAAACCCTTATATTTGATTTATTTCTATACTATATTACTTTATAACATGTAACGATATTTTATGAAATCGGACTAAGTCGGAACAGATTATTACTTTTCTAGAAAATAGAGACAGGGGGCTACCAATATACGTTCAAAAGAGAGCCGGGACGCACCCTGATATATAACTAATCCTCCAATCTTTGTAAAAGATTGTTAAGAATCCTAACTAATATTATAAATACGAAAGTAACTCTGTCTGTCTGTCTGTCTGTCTGTCCTTTCTTCACGCCTAAACTACGGAACTGATTTGTTTGAAATTTGGTACAGACACAGTTTGGAACTTGAGAAAGGACATAGGATAGATTTTATTTCAAAAAAAAAAATAGGAAAATAAATTTTATTCCGGACGTATAGCGCCATCTATTGGTCAAACCTAAAATCTGCCGAAAGTCACTATTCCACGCGAACAAAGTCGCGGGCAAAAGCTAGTTTCTAATAAATTTCTCTTAACAGTTAAATAAAAAAAAATTGGAACAAACGTGATGATAAAAGTAATACTAATATATTTTTACATACCTGCTTCTTCCGTATTCATCACAAAATCTTTCAGGAAAGTGACACAAATTATAAAAAACAACTTTGAAAATGTAGAAAAATAACTTGCGAATGATACAAGCGCGCACTCAGACGATCGAGAGTCGACCACAGAACACAGAGTCGACTGTCGTTACAGGCGGTCGCGCGGGTGGGGGGGCGCGCATACGCATTCTTTGTGTGGCCCAGTCATTGTATTTTGTAACACAGGTATACTTTTGTGCGGATTTCACTATTTTGGAATTTGATGAATGGCCAGCTAGATCGCCTAAATACCCCTTGCTAATTTCTTCTGATTCAAAATCTCTAACAGTGGCTGCGATCACAGCATTCATGTTGATTGTTTCAGTTTTTTTTCTTGATATAGGTCCGTCCATCACAACCCGGCGCCAAAAAGTATTCATGTCTCTTTTGATCGCGACCAGAAACTGTAATGTTTCCGAATCAATTTTTTGGCTATTCGGGCATTCCATGCCTCTACATAATTATTGGTGCGATGATGTTCTCTAAAGCAGTTCCATATGTTTGGTAAGGTAAGCAATAATACATTTTAATAACCGACTTCGGAAAGGAGGTTCTCAATTAGATCCGTATTTACCGAAATCGCGAAAACTTCCAAACCTGGCAGCACTGGCTGACGGAAAACATTTTATAAGGCATTATATTGTGACCCAACTTTTTATTTGGAATTTATTTATTTTAAGTGTCCGTGGAATACTAAAATATGTTTCAAACAATATAAAAATAAATGAAAATTGTAGTATAATTTATATTCACATCGGTTTTACAACGTCCTTTGTGATATTACAAAAAACATATACTTATTTCGATATAGTGATGATGGCGAATCATACAAGCTGTTGATTTGCATCCGTGCCATAGTCAAGGACGTAAATATGCTAATGATTCTCGACCCAAATCAACGAAAAAATGGGTAGGTAATTTTTTCATGTTTTTTTCTTATTTACGTATATCCGTCAGTGTAACCCAGCCGTACTTTAATTCGGCGCGTGTGTTACTAGCCTTACTACCGCGCTGCGCACTCACACAAACGCAAACGATACATGCACAAAGCATACGCAACGATCGTTCAATAAAAATCGTAGATCATCCAGCCTACCCAAATTCACCCAATCACAGTGCGAGTACTCCCACACACTCGCCTCGCCGCTCCCCGCGTGCCCTTGAAGCCGGAACAAACAAGCGCCGACGGCAAGCAGTGTGTTTGATGTCGCCGCCGCTGCTGCGTACGTGCGCTTTGAATTCCGCGACGTGTAGGTACAAAGTGCGAGATGACGGAAAACTACACGAACACGAGTTGGTGGCGATGGTCCGCCTGTATGCGATCAGTGACAACAGTGTACTAACAGCCATCCATCCTCCGAGCCTTTTCCCAATCATGTTGGGGTCGGCTTCCAGTCTAACCGGATTCAGCTGAGTACCAGTGCTTTACAAGAAGCGACTGCCTATCTGACCTCCTCAACCCAGTTACCCGGGCAACCCGATACCCCTTGGTTAGACTGGTGTCAGACTTACTGGCTTCTGACTACCCGTTACGACTGCCAAGGATGTGCAATGACAGCCGTACATACCTACCTATGTTCCGGGAAATGTTTACCGACCGGGAACCCTCATCACGGAGGGTCATGCTGGTCATGTGACAGACTTATGTGCTAGGACCGTTAACTTAGTGCTTTCGACACATTAAAAACGAATGTGATAGTGTTATGTTAGCTGAAGGACAACCAGCTACTTCGTCGTGCTCGATTGTGCCAAGAGTGTGAAGGTGACAGCTTTGAACAGTACCTCCGGGTAACTAAACTAGGTAATTTATTTATTTGTACATTTTGTAAATACGTAGTCAGCTTATTCAATTTTATTAGTGTAAATAAGTTGATTTCTTAACCACGCCAATAATACCTACGAGCCGAAAGAATCACCTCGTGCCTACACTTAACTAACACATCTTTCAGTAATTTAATCGAAAAGTAAAAACAAAATTACTACGAAATCTTTACGCTGAATGTTAAAGCAAACCGAAAATGTTATCAATCAGCTGTTAACAGGTCAGTGAACTTTCCTTTAGCGCACTAGTATTACGTCATTAATAAGATTTCCGTGTTCCAAGGTCCTAAGACCGTTAAGAAGGAAGCAAAATTTCTAATTATTAACCAATTTAATTCAAAAATAAAAACTAAATCACTGCGAAAACTTTATGCTGAAAGATAAAGCAAAACGAACATTTTATCAATCAGCTGTTAACATGTTAGTGAACTTTCTTTCGCGCACTAGTATTGCTTATTACTGTAGTTAATAAGATATCTGTGTTAAATTTATGCTCAAAAATTAGTAAGTAAAGTAAATCGAAGTTAATGACAATAATGAAGGTGATTTTCGAAACTTTAGATAAAATGATTGCTATCGCGTATCACTCGGTCTCGCTCGCTCGCGCGCTCGCGCTGTCATGTCGTAGATAAGACACTCACACATCGACACTCACGCACACACGTAGACATTAGTTTTCTCTGTCTACGCACACATAGCTGCCATCACGCACACACTGTGGCCGCGGGGCAATTCTGTTATGATTTGTGTTTAACCGTGGGCTAAATTCTGAAATACCATGAAATTACAACATCAAAAAAAGCAGCGCATATTAGCTTTTTCCCACCTACCGTAATTCAAATCGATTATTTACGTATTTAATTTTAACCTCCTTGACTATGGCACGGATGCAAATCAACAGCTTGTATAAGAGAGATTACTTTCAATAACGTACTGAATTACGGGGCACCAAGTGAGCCCAAATAGCAGGAGCGTCATGCCGCAAGCAATCACTAACTGTGCAATAAGTCATAGGAGTAACAACACCGGAAGTTAAATTGTGTGTGTACGCCACAGACGTGTGTAAAGACACTTGTTGGCGACTACCACCGAAATGGAAAGCTTGGATTTCTTCGAAAAAATGAAAAACGCTATTTTTATTAAATATAGTTTATTTTCGAAAAAGTATTCGGACTGGACAAGTTTAATCCTCCTTTCCTAAGAATCACCCTACCAAATGGTCAGTTGTAGCCGCAACACTGTGACTAAACAGCTGTGTTGCTAGTGTAACCCGCATCTTTGTGTTCCTCCGTTAGTTTATTCAGGAGTCGCAACTCTCCTTTTGCCTTATCAGCGTCGTATACCATATGGTAATAGTCCCACTTTACTGTTTTGCGTTCATTGTTTTTTCTGTATATTAAATTGTTTTCTTTCTTTTCTTCGTAAAATGGTAACACTGGTGGCTGTGGACCTTAAATATTACTTCATGAAGCCATTCTTTGCCTAAACGCATATATAATGTTTTCCTTTCATTTACCATTTCTGTTATAGCACCAACATTAACTGGGCTTTGATCACAAACAGTGTTAAGTACTACACTGTTAAAACAATGCTGTTTTAAAAATCTAATTTAGTAAGACCATTGGTAAAATAATACGCAATAGGCATGATGACAAATTTTTAAATTCCTTTGTATGATGTAGGTATACGTCTATTTTATATGAAAAATTATTTATTTTAAGAAAATGCGAAGTTTTTTTATCAAATAATTGCATTTTTCTCTGTCCACTTTGAATCCGGCGCGAAAACGCTTGTCAGTGTCATGTCGTCGCTTGTGACGTCACGACTGAAATTACAAGACGCAAGTAAACAACGCTCGTGCAATAATTAAGTTTTTTGTGTTATTAAATATGAATTTGAAAGGGCATAGGTGTTGTGGGGTCCCCCAGTGTAAGAACACATCCAAAACAACTCCTGATAAGTTATTTGTGTACGTTCCTCACAATAAAAAAATACGAAACAAGTGGCTTAAACTTGCAAGGCGAGATTCAAAAGCAATATTGCCCAGGGTACAACTTTATTTTTGTGAAGATCACTTTGATGCAAGTTATTACATAGTTCTCTAGATTCTAGCATAGTTTATAATGTAAATAACTATTTCGAGGTTAGGTTTCATCTCTCATTGTTTTTTAATTAAACTAGTATACTTACATGGAAGTTTTAACATTTCTAAATTCAGCTGAACAAAAATCTTTATTTGATGCCAAAAACTTTCCTTGCCTTGATAAATCCGGGCTCCATAACTCGTGTTATAAACAATTAATTAATTAAAAACAAAGATCGCAGTGGAAGTTCACAATAACGAAATGTGACGTTCGCGCGCTTTCGCGCGAGTTGTTTTGAGAGATGACGTCACGAGCTCTGATTGGTGTTCAAGATATCATGGCGGATTGCCTTATTTCGTAATTTTATTTCATAAAAATACATATTAATCACATTATTAATTAAGAAAACAATGCGCGTTTTATATTCCAAGCTTCAAGTTTAATTTAATAAATATATTATTTTAATGATTTTTGATTACTGTCATCATGCCTATTGGCCGCTTAAAATTGTTTTTGACGCCTTTTACCATGAAAACTAGAACATGATCAGCAAACACATTTTTAGAGTTACTAGTAGTAAAATCTTCTAATTGATCTTTATGGGCCGCATAAAAAATTTGCGGGTTTAAAGACATCTCATCAAAAGTCAGACTACATAGCCTATCTGGAACTTCCTTGGACTCCATTGTGTCTTAAATATTTTTAAAACATATATTATTTATTCCAGGGGTTAGTTTTATCTGATTCAATAACCTTTTCAACGCTTTACTGGCAGGGAGTGTAAAATATTTATAAAAATGACCATTAGCTTTAGGGTTCTTCTTAAACAATGAAAGACTTAAGATCTTCTCATCAATAGAAAATCGTCTTACTTTCGGTTTCTTCCTTGCTTGTAGAGGTAATTGCATATTCATAAAAATTTGAGCTGGCTTAGTCATTTTTTGGGGGCGCCCTAAAGGCAAGTACATACTGGGCGCTCGGCGTTGCGTTGAGCGCGCGTTGGTCGCGTACACACACCGCGCTTAGCACGGCGTTCAACGAGCGTTAGTAGGGCGAACATACTTTTGGCTCAGTTCGAAAATGGACGTCGAAGAGATTGCTTGTGTGTGGCTCCTCTACCGTCGCTATAAAAGACGACGACAAAGACAAAGAGAATATTGGGTGCACCCTATACTGAGAGATAGACTGACGCATGGGTCGTTTGTTACATTATATCCAAAATTAAGACAATATGGACCTAAGTTCTTTAATTATTTAAGAATGTCTGTGAAATATTTGATGAATTACTGAGTATTATAAAAACTGACATAACGGGTAATTCAACAATATTAAGAGACTCAGTTTCACCAGAAGAAAAACTCGTTATAACGTTAAGGTAAGTAAAGGAGATTGCCCGTTTTGTAAGGGAAGTTGGGTCCCAGTGAAAAATGTTTGTGCCCTGAAGATTTTTATTTTAACTAATAGGAAAAACATTGCATTTTCATAATCAGAAACCTTTTTTCATTTATTCACCCTGGTTCAAGAGATATCATTATTTTTCTGTTTTAAGAATATAGGTTATAATTAGAAATTGACATGGACTATAGATCACTATGAGCATAGAAATATGTACTGTAAATAGCAGTACCATGGAATTATGTCTCTATTTATGCATAAAGTAATGGAATTGTTATTATGTGTTTCCCGCGGTTACACCCGCGTCCCCGGGAACACCTTTCCATACCCGGATAAATTATAGCCTACCTAATCAAATCTTTCCTCTTTATAATATTAGTATAGACTCATAATTACCGTTATTGATAGTTATTATTATTTTAGTAATAGCAAGGGAAATAAAAAAAAAACAAAACATGAATAAACTATTTATTCTTCATAAAATATTTCGTCCAAAGATTGAGCTGGAGCACTCACATTGTTGAAGCGGCCCCAGCTTAAATACCACAATACTGTCATAGTATGAGCACAACACCCTACCGTACGGTTACCCACTAGACAGTTACAATAGTAAGCAATGATACTTTCTAAAGAATTTGCCCGATCTTCATCTCTACTTATCAACAAATAAGAGTAATATGTTTTATGGCTCACATGGCGGGACTTAATTCTAGTCCTAATTAAATAATTATTTTGACCCAATATTAAGGGCAAATCCTCTTCCAAGACATCATTGCTTACTTCAACATTATAAGTACCATTACTTCTTATGTGCTCCCCATAATAGGATCTAGCCTGTTTTAATTGGTAAGATCCCAATGCAAATCTTCTTAAATCATCTAAAGTTAATCTTGGAAAATGATCTAAATGGGGAGCATTGCTGTCTATGTTTTGGAAAACCGTACGTCTCCTATTGATGTTATCCCTTCGAATAAATTCCCCCAAATAATTACTACTGTTTAATCTCGCCTGAGCAATTTGCACATACTCTGCAGCGTCAGGTCTATCTTCAATTGTTGGGTGGAATTTATTCAAAAGGGCACAAACAATTTTAAAATCATCCATAAGGTGTGTTGATGCTCTGTTAAAATATTCTTGTCGAAACAGTTTGTAGTCTCTTTTGATGCGACCATTTACAATTTCAACTACCCATCTACACATAGTCACACACCTAGACTTGTTTGCTTGGTCAGTGGTCAATTGAAATTCACCTTCCAATAATGACTCAGGCATGTATGTTTTATAATTATAGCTTTGGAGTTCAGGGATCACGTCTCTAAATCCCCTATCCAATATAAAGACATCCCCCTGTCTAAAAAATGAGCGCATTGGACCACTTTCATTACGAAATAGATCACTCATGATTGTCGAGTCATTTTTTGTTGCTTCATATGGTCCAATGCACTCTAAAATATATCCATCACAACATGTGATTAAAAAGGGTTTAACCAAATTATTAAACTGCATCTCTGTAAGTCCCAGCCAATAATGGCGTAAATGTGCATCCATTGCTGCAATATTATTAAAATCTAAACTTCTTTGAGAAGCTCTTTCCAGTATGGAAAATATATCATCAACTTGAAAGCTAGTAAAGTCATTTAGGTTGGTAGTCAGTTCATCCCACTGATTGCTATATAAATGGTGATGACAGATTCTAGCATTTAAAGGTATATATATATTGTACTGCAATAACAACAGTTCCTTTATAGTCATAGGTACTAAAAGACGTTCATCATTATCACAGCCTACAAACATACAGTGACGAGAAGCTGCAGCAACTCGTTTATACTTTTGTGAGTTAATCTTAGATTGAACTCGTAATGCTTGTTGTGGTTGAGATGTTGGAGCTGGCATTGGAGGTGGTTCAGGTATCTCGGGGTCTTCTAATGAAGATAGAGCTGCATCCATGACCCTTGCAGGTCTGTTTGAATCTTGAACCTCCAAACGTCTCGTCTCCCGAGTTGCTGCTAACCAGCAAGGAATGCACACTTTTTGTAAATGTGGAACCTAAAATGAAATAGTTGGTATTAGTGAATATCAGAATAGGTACCAAACCCTATATTGTTATTGTGCAAGCATATGAATAAAAATAGCATCAATTAGAAATAAACTATGCAGCATTTTTTCTGAAACATTATTTAGAAAATGTTAAACACAATTGCAGGGTATGAGATCTCAGGTTCAGTTCCAGGATTGGGTTTCTGGGTATTTCCATTAAGATTTCATGAGTAGTAACCAGAAGAGCCTGGAATACTGGGTTTGTGCCTGGTTGATTGCATGGTCTCACCGTTATTACTTAGAACATAACTGACAAAATGTATTGTGTACTGTTAGGTACACCTCTGCCTAATCGTCGTCACGCTTGTGATTGGGGATTATAGGCGTGATGATACAGAATGTTATTAAATAATACTCACCAGATGTGCTAAAGTCCATCTTAAAATCATGCTACGTTGTGGACAGTCTAACTCAACTCTGTGGGTTCTCCGACTTGCAACAGAGATACCACATCCATAACAAACATTTAAGTGACCATATGCAGGTGATATATCCTCGTGGGATCCAGTTATATTTGACAATATCCTTTCTTGCAACAGCAAATAACATTCAATACATAGGATATCATCTGACGTTACCTGGAAAAGATTATATTCTATACTATTCTATATTTATAACTGCTTAAACTTGTAAATACATAAACTCTCATAAAGAACTAAGTTTACAGTGCTAAGTTTACTCTAATCAAATGTTATTTTGAGTTTGCATAATGCATTTAACCACTATATTTATATTGTCCACAATAATTATTATTGTTTATGCACACGATAACTTACAGGTGTAGGCGTTGTCCAAGTTCGTAGAAGAACTGTCATTTGCTCGTTCAACTCCTCAACTGTATACCGGCGTAAATTAGACGCTAGTAAAAGGGAACAGTTAATACAGCGTCGGTAAGACAGGCGGTGTGCCCGACTTCTGGCTGGGGTAGACATAGTTCTGACAAAAACAGTTCGGGAGTTCAATATCACACAAGGATTTCACTAAGAGTCAAATTGTTCTCCAAGAATAGCACTTTATCTCACAAAGAACAGCACAAACAAGAGTCAAGCACTTAGAGTCAATATCTCACAAAGAGGAGTCAATTATCTCACAAAACATAAAGTAAGTACGCGAGGAACTTATTAGCTCAACTCGGTGGTAGCAGAAAGGCACGTATCGTAAATAATAACTAAGTAAATACGGAATTCAAAACTCAACGTATTATACAAAGCAATCACGAACACACAACGAACGAACGTCAAAGTGATGTGACATGCGCAAGTAAATGTTGCCAGAGCAATTATATTTAATCATTAATAAATCGATTTAAGTTTTTAAATTACGTAAGGCTTTTATTTTAATTTAAAATCGCTCTTATCTTATCTATCTTATCTTATCTGTTCAACAATATAGACTTATCATGAATATAGTTAGAATAATAATTAAAAATAATTGTATAATAGTTATTTGATATCTGGCAACTTTTTTTTGTTTACCAATCAAACGGATGTCGACGTAATGTTTAACTATTAATTAATTTTAACTTTATTCCCAGGGTGAAAGAAATTGTATAAAAAATAATTTGGAAACAAAAAAATAAACAATATTTTTAGGTTATTATTCCATTCAGGCACACGATACCACAAAAGGGACCTGCCCCGTGGCAATCTCCTTTAGGGCCGATTTTTCAATGGTCAGATAAAGGGAAAGATAAGGTTTATTCCACAGTTAGCGAGAATCTCAATTTTTCAATTGACAGATAGGCCCTAACGGTCAGGTAAACTCTCTATCCAGCCGATAAATTTATCTGGCCCTTTACGGGCCAGGTAGCGCGCTAACGGTCAGATAACTCAGATATTTTGTCATTTCTGCAATCACGCGCGTTCGTTTTTGTAGGTTATACTTGTGTTCTTGCTTCCTAAATTATAAAATAATGGATATTTTTGATTCTATCGACGACGAAACAATCGAGGAAGATGATATAGTGCTAAATTATTTAGAGTCAGAGAGAAGAGAAAGAGTTATTAGAGAGAGACCTGATAATATGTCTCTATGGGATGATAAGAAATTTCATAGGAGATTTCGTCTCGAAAAAAGTACTGTGCAATTTTTATTAACCCTCATTGAAAGTAAAATCGCCAACGTAACAAACAGGTAAGAATTATTTTCTATATAAATAATAAAAACGAGATTTTTGTATATTGACTACGATCTAGGTAACATTGAAAGATACCTATATATTATTTTTTTATTTTTCAGAAACAATTCTGTTCCAGCTTTACAACAATTACTTCTGACTTTGCGGTTCTATGCGTGTGGTAGTTTCTACATTACGATAGGTGATTTTGCTGGAATACACAACTCAACTGCGAGCAAAATTATAAGAAAAGTTACTGAAGCAATTGCCTCTCTTCGCCAGGAATTTGTTACATTGCCAGCTAACAGAGAAGAAATATTATTAGTACAGGAAGGATTTTTTAATATTGCCCGATTTCCGAGGGTTATAGCGGCATTGGATTGTACTCACATCAAGATAATTTCACCAGGTGGCAATACTGCAGAAGACTACAGAAATCGAAAAGGTTTCTTCTCATTGAATGTGCAAGCTATGTGTACTAGCGACTTAAAATTTGAAGATATAGTAACACGATGGCCAGGTTCAACACATGACAGTTTGATATTCTCAAACTCTGCAGCAAAGTTTCAGTTTGATACTAATAGATTTCAGAATGGACTGGTCCTAGGTGACAGTGGTTATTTCTTAAATCATTATTTACTAACTCCGTTAAGTGATCCTCGAACAGAAGCCGAAAGACTATATAATGAGTCTCATATTCGTACTCGAAATGTAATTGAGAGATGTTTCGGGGTTTGGAAAAGGAGATTTCCTGTGTTAAGTATAGGAATGCGGTGCCGAATCCCTCTCGCTCAAGACATTATTGTAGCAACAGCAATTTTACATAATCTTGCAAGAATTAGAAATGAAAGCGAACCACCTGTGGATCCTGAAGTCCACATACCACAACAACCACAATTTGAAACTCTCATTGCTGACCAGCCAGGACACCAACACAATAGTACAAGGGACTCTATGTTAGAATATTTTGAAAGTCTAATCAACTAGTAATGATATATTAATAAACACAATTTTATAACTACAATGTGTTCTTTTTATTATACCTCCACTTTACAGTAATCATATTGTTATAATCAAATAATTTGTGGTGAGGTATTCACTGCTTTTGAATAGGATTATTAGAATTTAACAGTCTGGGTTTGTAGTGATAAAAAATTAATTTATTGGAACTAAACACACACATTACAATAAAAAATGGTCAAAGACTAAAGAGATCCTTGTTTTGTTGAATAGGTAAATGAAAAAAAAAAAACATTTTATAAATCTTTATTTATTATTTCTAAAGGACTTGTTCCATAATTTACACCAGTACGGAGCTTACTTAATAGTACTTCATGCATTTCCTGCTTCCTTCTTTCATCATTATGCAGGTTCTGCATTTTTAATAAGTGTGCCTGTTTGACAAACTCATGCTCTTTTATGGCAATTTCCTTCTGGAGCTTCACTAGCTCTAAGCGAGATTCAGTTAAATGGTCCAGTTTTGCAGTCACTCCAACTTTAGTAATTTTTTGATTACTTTTCAAGTATGGACTAATCTTAGTTTTTAAAGCCTTTGGCTTCCATGAAGACCACTTATTCTCTGAAAATAATGATAAGTTTTAATTAATGTTATTTTATACAATGTAAATAAATGAACTGGAAAATTGATAAAGACATACCTTTTTCAGTTTGATCCACTTCCATATCCTGTATCTCTATAGATTGAAAGTCATCAAAGGCCTTGTCTGAAAACAAATTAATTTACTATTATATTTTATTACACTATTATACTATGTACTTTTTTTTCAATAAATTAAAATACCATTTCCAATTTCACTGTTAACTTTCTCCTTTAAATCCTGTTGCGGGCAAAACTCTTCTTGATCTAAAACAAAAAAATATATTCAGGTCCTTGTTTTTCATTTTACATTAAATAAATATATATAGGTTGAACATTCTGTAAAAAAATCAGTGGCCATCATGTGATCATAAATCTATCAAGGATATGAGTAAAAATCAAACATTTATTCTTTTCCATTCTGCAGCCAGAGATTAATTACAGCACATGTTTAGTTATTTTCTAAAGTTATTTATTATTATTGAATTAGATATTTTACCTAAAGTACACGGAATATCGTCATCACATGGTACAATTACTAAATTATTTTCTAATGATTGCAGTGGCAACGATAGCGGGTCAACTTTAGCAGTCTCTTCCAGTTCTAAAGGTTCTGAAAAAAAAAAACAACAATACACAAACTGCTTAGAAAGATGCTAAAGATAAATGTAGTGCGTTATTACTTTTGTTTTCATAAACACTATATCAATTCCCATGGTAACATCAACAAAAAATATTTTAAAATATTTGACTTCATACCTGGAATTTTGTCGCTGTCATTTCGAGCATCCAGCCCATTGATATTCGAACATATCGCGATAACCCTCTCCTGTATATCTGTAACCTCTGGGGCTGAAGAGGGCCCGCCACCAGTTTTGTACAGCTCTTGCCGATGTTTGGCCAATGTTTTTTTGGTTTCCTTTTTTATGCCTTCATATTTAAGCTTCAGGCTCTTGGTACTCCTCGCTGTAAATCCCGTAGCCGCATTAAATAATGAACTGATTTTTATCCACGCTGCTTCCTTTTCTTTATTGGTTACGGCGTCTGTCTGCTTATTTTCAATTATAGTACGGTGTTTTGCCACCAATTCAGTCAATAATCTTATTTCGCTTTTGTTAAAATTCGTGGAACGTTCACGTTTTACGATATTTTCCATGATTACACACAACACACAAACAGCAAACAATAAATTCGAACGGAAAATAAATATTAACACGAAGACGAGTCGTCAAAGTTTAAGGTTATGTTATGATTCCCTCTAAAATGTGACAACCGCTGTCATTAAGTTGAAAATTGTTTGTCTCTTTCTTAGATCTGTAAATGTTCATAAGCGCGTCTCGCTCACACAGATGTAGTGTGAAGCTAGTCACAAAAAAAGGTCAGGTAGTAAACTGACTGGTAACTATGCTTTGAAAAATTGAAACTCTTTATTGGTTCGTTAAAGAATCAGATAAAGTTATTGATCAGTTAGCTACTTGACGTTTTATCTGGCTCTTGAAAAATCAGCCCTTATTCAAATAAATGAAGACTGTCCGAATCTTGGCTTGAAGGTGACGGCACCCACGTCGACGTTGGCGGTGGTGGTGCCGGTGCCGGTGGTGTCGCAGACCACTGTTGTGATGGTGTTGAGGACCTAGCAGTAGTGTATCCGGAATAAGACGGTGTAGAATATGCGTATTGATATTGGTACTGTTTTGTTTGTTGTGGTAATGCTGGATTCTGTGCTTTTTGAATTACATTGAGCAATTCAATCTTTGTTGACAGCCGTCGATTCTCAGGTACCTTCTTGAGCTCAGTGTACAATGATAAACAGAATAATTTATCATCATCTTCATTAGTTAGTTGTGCTGTTTGAAGCTGTTGTCTTGCGTGCAAACTTTTTTCTAAAATATCAACAATTTGTTTATCCACTGCATTTATTTTTTGTTTCTTCCTTGTCCCTTCAGTTTGTTCTTTTGGAGGTGGTATTAAGTCTTCATTGTCCGCATTGTTTAAATCAGAATTTGTTACGGCAGGAGTTTCAAAGTTGTTCTCTGTATCCTTATTTACTACGGAACTCTCGAGAAATTTTAGTTTTGCGAAGTATAGGGGAAGATGGGGGACAGTGAATCATTTTTTTTTCGAAGCGCCTGTATTACGGAATTTTAAGCTATAAGTACTGCGTTTTTGAATGATTCAGCTATAAATATATCTGTCTATTGAAAAAAAACGTCAACGGCCATATTACACAATAAATTAATGAGATATAACCGTTTTTTTTTAAAGTGGTAATTGATTCACTGTGACCCATATTTGGGATACAGTGAATCATTGGGTTGGGCACACTGGATCATATGGGGTACACAGGATCATCATTATTATAATAGTAATAAAACACAATTATAGACACAATATTTATTATTTATTGCGTAATGAGATCAAATAATACTTTCAGTTGAGCAACACTATTGTTGCAAGTCAAAATCAAATGAAGAACTCCCTCTAAATAAAAATTAAACTCTAAGTAAATTAAACTAGGTAACTACCGTTTTTGAACAAAAAGACAACAAAAATTAAATTCTAAAATAGTGCTTCACATTGAATCACTGAACAATGATATTCAATATTTAATTAGGTAAACATTTTATACTTTGAAAGTAATGAAATAAACTAACTATGAGTAGGTAGACTAGATCCGTCAAAATACCCTTAAGGAACACTTTATAATAAGCAATTTGTTAGCCACTTTGACATAAAATTCAAATTTTAATAAAGAAAACTCAACAATAACATCCTATGAGTAGATAATCAACATAAAAAAATATTAACGCAGATCTATTCTACAAACATTTAACATCTTATGAGTAGAAAAGAAAACTAATTAACGTAGATCTATTCTAGAGAAGTCCATATCAAATTGGTACAACCCTTGTACTCTTTTAGTACTCCCACTAAATCCAGGCTGAGGCAACACTAGTTTACAAACAAAATTTATTTGGATTCTTTGCAGACTTTCTAAGAAAGCTAACTTCTACATCTTCATTAATTATTCCTATAACTTTTGCTACATAATAGACTTTTTTCCCTCTCACTTGAAATTCGACCAGTACAAATCTTCCCTCTTCTGGCAAATTTTGTAATAAAGGAAAGTTATTAGGATCCACAACATCAATTTTATCATCGTCTTCATCAAAAGTAGGCTCTTCCTCTGAATAAAGACTCATACGCTCCTCTTCTTCACTATCACTGTCGCTTTCTAAGATTTTTCTTTTTACTACGTTAACAGACTTCTTTTTATTTTTTTGTTTATTTTTTTCTTCAGCTCTCTGTTCTATTTCATTTTTATAAGGTGTATCTGTTGCGATCATACTTTTACCTCTACGTATAACAGATTTTCCTTTCTTTCGTGGTCCTGCTTTGGGTAATCCCTTAAATTCGAATGGACTAATGAATTTTTTAACACTGGGTGTTCTTTTGCTGCATGCTGGAGAGGAAACCTCCGAATTTATCGACTTTTTTTGCGGTAAATTATGAGGGGAGGGAGGAAGAGAACATAAAGATGAGGATGGAATCGGACTGGGATTTTTGGATGGTGTGCGATGAAATTTTGTTATGTCAATTGTGATATTCAAAGGTGCTGGACTAGTTCTGGTAGAGGAAACTGCTTGCAATGCGAGCTGGGAAAGTCGGTTTGGTTGGATAGAAATGTGTTCTTCAGAAGGATATTCACTCGTTATATTACCGGACAGTAAAACTGCTTGAGACAGTAAATTCACTGAAGAACTTGGGGTGTCAATAGAGTGTAATATTGTATCATTATGTATTATTGATGGAGATGGGGTCCTTGTTCTCACATCATTCTCATTGTTTAATCTTTCTTCTTCTGGTGGCACTATATTTTCTTTTTCTAATAGTCTGTTTGTTACCTCACTGGGCGCGAAATCATCATCAGAAAATATGTCTCTGTTAAAGGGGACAATCCCGGTTGCCTTAAAGGCATTACATATGTTATTTGGGGTCATTGCTTTCATATGTGCTTCTCTAACACACGCAGCTACTTCATAAATGGAGAAGGTCTTCCCGGGGTTCCGCATCATCCAGCTGTCAACAGCTTTGTTATATGCCGTTTTAAAAGGGCCAAAAACGCCAACATCTAATGGTTGTATCTTACCTGTTGTGTGTGGTGGAACAGTGAGTATAGTAACACCATTATCTTTGGCTAAATTAAGAGCTTCAATGCTGATGTGTGACTCATGGTTGTCTAAAATCAAGAGACTAGGGTTGTCTTTTCTGCTATTTGTGTGTGTAATAAAGTGTTTCATTGTTTTGACAAATAGTTCCTTATTCATCCATCCACTTTGCGTGGCCAATCCTAGTGTTCCAGTTGGTGCACCATTCAGCATATGATTTTTGAAGTGCACTCGCGGAAAAATCATTACTGGCGGTAACGTATTTCCTAACGCGTTGATTATATAACATGTTGTTACCAGAGTCCCTCTTTCTGCGCTTGTGACTTTTGACACCTGTTTTTGTCCCTTTAATGCCAAAACTTTAGCCGATTTTTGAACAGTCATAGTATTTGTCTCGTCAAGGTTATACACTCTAGTTCCATTCCCAAACATTTCGTGTCGAGACATTGCAGTTTCTAGGTTGTCATAAAACATAGTGACATTATGTCTATTGAACGATGTAGCCCGACTAAGGCTACACCCCTCAGGTGTCCTTAAAGTGATGTTTGGATACCTTTTTCGAAAACCATATAGCCATTCAACTCCTGCCTGCTTTGTATCATGCCATTTCTGAGGTACTTCTATATTATTAACGACAGCGGTTTCGTAAACAATTTTGCGAGCATCTAAAGTAGATAAACCA
Organism: Helicoverpa zea; assembly: GCF_022581195.2. Taxonomy (NCBI): domain Eukaryota; kingdom Metazoa; phylum Arthropoda; class Insecta; order Lepidoptera; family Noctuidae; genus Helicoverpa; species Helicoverpa zea. The sequence continues at coordinate 12,073,480 of NC_061464.1, read as the reverse complement.
TAAAATACTTTGCAACATTCTGCTATATATTCAGCCAGAACTTCTTCTTGGTCTGTAGTAAATATTTTACGCACACTGTAATTAGGTGTTAGCTTTTCCGAACTTAACGGATCTTCGTTGGTTGATTTTTTTATTTTTTCGTTGTATCTGTATAAAGTTGTGAAAGGGATGTTAGTGATTCTTGCAACAGCTCTTATTTTTTGCCCATTTTGTATCATTTGTAGGGCATTCCGCATTTCTTCTTCAGTGGTTAGACCTATACTGGTCTTTCTTTTCTTGTATCTCGGCATCTTTACCTTAAAAATACAATTCCATTAATAATAAATTATTCTGATTCACTGTGCCACAAAGGCATGAAAAAAACAATTGTATTTATGTAAGTACCTTACTGTAATTTTAAACATTTCGTAAAAACAATGTTTACAGTTAATTTTAATTTTGATTTCTACATAATTCTTTGGGTTTCGCTTATGATCCATTGTGCCCCCCTGATTTCTTCATTTGGGGAACAGTGGATCTCGATCCACTGTTTCCCAATTCAAAATGATTCAGTGAAACCCAAAGATACCTTCATCAAAAAAACAACCTTAAAAAAGTTTTTGTTGCGTATATCACAAGCATCTATTTACAAAATAACATCATAAACATTAAAGAGCAAGGCCTTAAGACAAAAATCCAGCTAATTTAATTTAATATGTTTAAAACACGTGTTCAAAAATAACCTTAAAATTTATTATCGTACTTACCTAGTCTCGAGATATTCGCCGCGCGGCCTCCCGCTTCGAAACACTGCGAGCAACTAGTTAGGCGCGGGGGGCACCGCTAGGTCATCAAACACACAAGCGCGTGAGTGTGTGCGTGCAATACATACAAAGTTATGCAAAGTGATTCACTGTGACCCACGATCCACTGTTACCCATCTTCCCCTACATATGGTACATGTTTGGAGGATCCAGACCCAGATGGAAGATTTTTTTGCCGTTTAGACTCCCTTATGTAATTGTCTCGAATACTTTTCCATTTTCTTGTTAGTGTAGAACCTGAAAAGAAATAATATAATGCTATTTTTATTTTTGACAGATACTTGGCTACAGGCTGTTCGTTCGCAGAATTACACTATGGATATCGTCTTGGAAAATCGACTATTATACAGATAGTGGAACAAGTTTGCAAAGTGCTGTGGAGCAAATTAAAATCTATGTGCATGCCTGAAATGACTACCGAAAAATGGAAAGACGTAGAAAAAGGTTTTATGAAATACGCCAACTTCCCAAACTGTATCGGCGCAATTGATGGGAAGCACATTGAAATAATACAACCGGAACATACAGGCTCGCTTTATTTTAATTATAAAGTTTATTTCTCTTCGGTCTTGCTAGCAGTGTGTGACGCAAATTATTGTTTTATATACGTTGATATCGGATCTTATGGTAAAAGCAGTGATTCAGCGATTTTTCAACACTCCGAATTTTATAAGAGAATGATGGATGGTAAATTAAATATTCCCAACCCGAAGCCAATATCAAATATCGATAGAACACCATTGCCTCACGTGTTTGTAAGCGATGAAGCCTTTGCAATCATGTCAAACGTGATGCGCCCTTACAGTGGAAAACAACTCACACACACAAAAAGAGTTTTCAATTACCGATTATCGAGAGCAAGGCGCTACATCGAATGCACTTTCGGAATATTGAGCAACAAATGGCAAATATTCCATAGAAAATTCTAAATATTGAGTTTGCGGAAAATATCATCAAAGCATGCACCGTACTACATAATTACGTGCGCACACGCGACGGTTATAGATTTGAAGATACGCTTTATCATTCACCTTTACAATCTATAAGTCCAGAAGATATACCACGCGGCAGTTTGACTGCTAGGACTGCTAGAGACAAAGAAGACGGATCATAATCCATACAAAATTGCCCCACGTCCTATAACTTTGTGACGTATCTCAAAAAAAAGATAAAAATTTAAAAAAAAATATGGCATACTCTTTAACTTATTTTTTTTACACCTTCATACGAAAAAAATGCTTTGAAAATTGTTCAGGCGCTGTTATAAAAACATCGTTCATAAGACTATTTATGGACCATTTTTTAAAATTATTTTTTTGTTTGACACGGTATACCTCACAGGTGGTCCCATAATCATCAGGTCAGGATCTGATAATGGAAACCCTGAGAAACCCAGGGCAACTTTGAAAGTTGAAGGCATGCGCGGGGGAAAACTTAACACTGAGGTGTATGTCTGGTAACACTATACAACAGTGTAGATTTGGAGCTGACCTGATCATGGAGACGAGAGAAGGTCGAGGGAACTCGACAACTGAATATGTAAACTACCTCATGTTTGGGCTTATATCATTTGTATTGAATAGACCTTTGTAACAGTGAAGGTTAGGAGCTGACCTGATCATGGAGACGAGAGAAGGTCGAGGGAACTCGGCAACGGTACATGTTAACTACGTCATGTTTGGGCTTATATTATTTGTATTGAATAGACCTTTGTAACAGTGAAGGTTAGGAGCTGACCTGATCATGGAGACGAGAGAAGGTCGAGGGAACTCGGCAACGGTACATGCTAACTACCTCGTGTTTGGGCTTGTATTATTCGTATTGATGAGAACTTTCAGTGCAGATAGTGACAACTATGCTTGTCACTGAAAAGCTAAAAATATATTGAAAAAAAACTTACAAAAAAAACCGACTCCCAAAAACACTATCATTAGGTGCACCTATATTTTTTTTTTGGCTTTTTAATTTTCTAAATCCCTTAAAACATTATTCAAAAAATCTGCCGGGTGGTTCATTTCTTCGGGCTGGTTCCTCATCCAGCCCAAATAATATATTACACTCATAACATGTGCGCATAACCCCAATGTCCTGCGTCCATGTATACAAGAACAACAGTATTCAGTTATGGCGTTCCTGCCCTCATTTTGTCTGTTATAAAGCACATAGGTGTAGTACTCTTTTCTTCGGATATGCCGTGATTGAATCCTGCATCTCAACAGGACGTTGTTTTGTATATCATCAACATTGATATTAATTATATCTTGATGTCTGTATATGTCTATATGATATACGCCTGTTTCATTTACATGTTCGCTGCAATACGAGCGTGCGACTCTGGGATGGTAAGTCCCAATAGATAGCAATATTAAATCATTGTATGTCAATCTTGGAAAGTCGCTTACTTCTTCGCTGTTTGAAGTAAGTCTTGCGAAGGCCACTCTCCGTTGATTTAGATTGTTTTCTTCAACAAACTCTGCTAAAAGATTTGGTTTATTTATGTTACGGTTTATCGTATCTATGAAGTCTTCCGTATATTCACTGTCAGTGAATGGCTGTTGGGAGCAGTTTATCATTGCACCTGCTATTTTAAAGTCTTCGAAAATGTGTGGCAAATCACGATTAAAAGTACGGTGCCGAAACACTTTAAAATCTCTTTTGAGGCGGCCATTGACTGCTTCCACGACCCATCGGCATATAGTAACGAGCCTTGATTTGTTCGACGCTGCTGTGCTTAATTGCCTTTCACCTCGAACAGTTGACGGAGGCACCTGCACTGCAAAACCGCATTCTTCTGCAACTGGGACAGCGTCACGGAAGCCTCTGTCTAGCACCAAAACGTCATTTTCTAGAAAATATTCTCGCCAAACATTGTCATTTGTCAAAAGATGCCTTAATATGTCTGCATCTGTAGTGGTAGCTGCGTAAGGTCCGGCTATGTCAATAATATGACCATCTGCGCATACAATCATAAATGGCTTAACTAAGTTACGGTACTTATGGAGACTATAACTCTGGCGTTGAAATAAAAAGTTAGTACTTTTTTCCACAAAAAGGTAAGTGCCGTCAAGAATAACGATTGCTTTAGGATGTTCTTCGCTTCCAAATATGTGTTGAGGTAGTAACCTATTCCTACTCACAACTTCACCCCGGGTTATGTGCTGGAATCCCATGTGCAGCGGCACAAAATCTGTCATTAGACAGGACCTTGCTCTTTTTATTTTACGAGCTACGGTGGATTTCGAAAATCCAAATATAGTGCCGATTCTTGTGTTAGGTTCTCCATTTCTGATTTTGCACAAATACACACCTAAATCTTGTTTCGGAGTTGAAGACCCTTCTTGGAGTGATGGAACTGCATTTAATAAAACGTTGAAGTTTTCATGATTTAGGCCTGTCCAAAACTTGAGGTCATTTTCTGATATTTCACCTACATTTTCGAAATCAAGTTTGCATCTATTCTGTCGATCTCTTACGAAGGTATTAATTATATCCTGCACATATTCAGCAGTGATTTCAGTTTGATTATGAACTATCCGCTCACTCAACTCTCCAATAGAAAGTGATCTTATGTGTTCCTGGCAGATTCGGGCTCGTGAAGGTATGAACAGATTGTAGTAACTTAGGAGATGCACTTTTATGACGTTTGACATAACGCTAAGTTGTTGGTTGTTGCAGTTAGCAATCATGCATCGACGGGAGGTATTGGCGGCTCTAGTTAATCCAGGGACTACTATAGAAGCCGAAGCTTGTACTGGTTGAGCAGGTGGAGGTCTATTTAGCGTGACTTCAATTCGCACCCAACATGTATGGCACACAAATCTTGTGCCATCAAACGCAATCTGTAAAATAAGTAATTCGGGATAGTTTCTTGCTGAAAGAATACCTATAGTCATATTAACTAAAGTAAAATGAAAAATATATTTATACGAACAGCTTTAGGATTTCGCGATTATTATTACAAAGGCACATTTTACGTCTTAATTATTTATCACATTGTCTACCTACTAAAATAATAGTTTTGCTATTAATTGCCGAGATAAGTTCATTTAATCAATGATTATGTTTATAAAGTAGAAAAGATACCTCTTGTGGTGGTTGTATGTTGCGTAAGATATGTTCTGCAATGTTTCGTCGTTCTTCCAAAATATGAGCGTTAAGAACATGTCTTTGACGTCCTCGTGGTATTGGATGCTGACATGAAACACAATAATTGTGCGCTTCTATGTTATGAGCAATAGCTGCTTCACCCGCTTGACGGGCTATACGATGGCTAATCAAGTGCCAACAAGAATTGCAAAGCGATCTCGTTCCGTCAAACGGTACCTGTAAAAGACTGCCTCGTTGATCTAGTCGCAAACATGACTGCTATGACTGAGGTGTCGGGTTCGATTCCCGGGTCGAGCCGCTTTGTGAGTTTTATAAACTTTCACAAAGCAGCCCGTAATCTAGAAGTTGGTGATTGATTCAGCCGTGCATTGGGGAGCAGTTAATGTCGGTCCTGCGCCTGATGTCTCCCAGGTTGAGACGGATTACCGTCCCATCGGGTTATGAGGGTGAAAGAATAGTGAGTGCAGATGTCCTATCTCTGATCTCCTTATATGAGAACAGCCGCCGTGGTCGAAATCGGCCTTGGACGTGTTATTATCGTTATTACCTGTTATTATATTAATATTATAACATTAATTTTAATAACATTGCACACATCGCAGTTCTGCGTTTCAAGAGTAGTCCATGGCAGAAGTAAAAATAGTAGAAATATTGGTAAAACAGAATACAACACCGCTTGGTCTATATGTCCACGGAAGTCCGGTTGTGATAATAAGAATTCTGCATTCAATATATGTCTATGACGCCGCCGCTGCCGTAGCGAGTGCTCACATACAACACAGTTGTCCTCCATTCTACCAGTATTTTATACAAGTACGGACACAGCAACAGAAACCAAATCACTAGGCAATTAACAGGTCGGGTAAGAGTAAGCTTTGTCGTTAAAAATCTCAGGAAAAACAGAAAAGAAAACGCGAAGATGTAGCACACCCAGGAGGAGTGACAGGTTCATTCGATTGTTTTATCATGTCAATTTCATTGTTTCAATGAAACAACCTCTGTCGACCACTTCCTCGAGCCTTTCGAACAAAAAGAATATTAAAACGTCTCCCAAAAACAATGTAAAAGTTTTTTTTTATTTTTAGCTTTTCAGTGACAAGCATAGTTGTAACTATCTGCGTTAGTGGAAAGTCCTTATCAAAAGAAATAATATAAGCCCAAACATGACGTAGTTAACATGTACCGTTGCCGAGTTCCCTCGACCTTCTCTCGTCTCCATGATCAGGTCAGCTCCTAACCTTCACTGTTACAAAGGTCTATTCAATACAAATAATATAAGCCCAAACATGACGTAGTTAGCATGTACCGTTGCCGAGTTCCCTCGACCTTCTCTCGTCTCCATGATCAGGTCAGCTCCTAACCTTCACTGTTACAAAGGTCTATTCAATACAAATAATATAAGCCCAAACATGACGTAGTTAACATGTACCGTTGCCGAGTTCCCTCGACCTTCTCTCGTCTCCATGATCAGGTCAGCTCCTAACCTTCACTGTTACAAAGGTCTATTCAATACAAATGATATAAGCCCAAACATGAGGTAGTTTACATATTCAGTTGTCGAGTTCCCTCGACCTTCTCTCGTCTCCATGATCAGGTCAGCTCCAAATCTACACTGTTGTATAGTGTTACCAGACATACACCTCAGTGTTAAGTTTTCCCCCGCGCATGCCTTCAACTTTCAAAGTTGCCCTGGGTTTCTCAGGGTTTCCATTATCAGATCCTGACCTGATGATTATGGGACCACCTGTGAGGTATACCGTGTCAAACAAAAAAATAATTTTAAAAAATGGTCCATAAATAGTCTTATGAACGATGTTTTTATAACAGCGCCTGAACAATTTTCAAAGCATTTTTTTCGTATGAAGGTGTAAAAAAAATAAGTTAAAGAGTATGCCATATTTTTTTTTTAATTTTTATCTTTTTTTTGAGATACGTCACAAAGTTATAGGACGTGGGGCAATTTTGATCCATCTTCTTTGCCCGTTATTTTGTAAACGAGGGAAAACTTCACTGGCAAGACAATATGATATAAGTACTTTCCTAACACGTTATTGTAAACAAGAATTCAATAAAATAATCACTCACCCAACAGTTTCTTTTTCTCTAAACTATCTCCAGCGTCACAAAATATTTCTACAAGCTCCTCCCAGTAACGTTTTTTAATCACTTTATTCTTATAATCGGGACTTTCCATATCCCAGATCGCTGGTCGTTTTTGAATTTCATCTATAAACAAATCTGAATCGAAATGCTCGGTCTCCATTTTCGTCGTCCCGTGCGTCCACTCTACACGAAAGCGCGCGATCAAATGTACAACAAAATGGCGGCTCATGTATCTCGAAGCGCGCGGCTGTCGCCCTCCCAACGCGCGTTTGAACGAAAATATCAAAGCGCGCGTTCGACGCGCGCTTCATCCGAAACGCGCGTTTGCATGTGTACACCTAAATAAGAACTACTGGTTCTCAAAACGCGCGTTATCAAAGCGCGCGCTTCAAAACGCCTAATGTGTACTCGCTCTAAGGGTAGGTTCAGATGACAAGCGCTCAACGCGCGTTGAACGCGCGTTGAATTTTTGTATAGTGTTCACATGGTGCGCGCTTGTCAGGCGTTAAACGCGCGTTGTTGCGGCCAGTTTGAGTTCTACATTTGTCGAAGATGGACGTAGAAACAGTTTTATCGGTGATTTTATACAAACGGCAGAAACGACACAACAGAAGACGGAGATATTGGGTTCACCCAATTTTGTCAACCAGGCTGACTGAAAGTCAGTACATTATTTTATATCCTAAGTTAAGGCAATTTGAGCCCAAATTCTTTAACTACTTCAGAATGTCCATCAAGTCATTTGATGACTTACTGACTCTCATAAACGATGAACTCGTAGCAGATAAAAACGCTGTGCGATATAGCATTTCACCGGAAGAAAAACTCATAATTACATTGAGGTAAGTTTTTTAATAATCAACATAATCTATAAGGGCCGATTTTTCAATCATCAGATAAAATGCCTAATAACTATTCTAAGGAATAACGTTATTGGACTGTTTATACAGACGAATAGATGCTCGTCGATTTTTCATTAGTAATTTATTGCATGAATAACGTTTTGATCCAATATTTCAACTCTAGCATTTTAAGCTTTTGAGAAGTGAAACAAATATATCGCTAAGCAATGCATTAGACAGAGACAGACTTTTTTCTATCCTGTCAAATTATCCGTCTATAATTTTTAGGTTAAAAATAGCCAGTTCAGTTTGAGTTGTTTTTGATTTTGTGAAAAACATAAAGTAAAATAATGGAAAACAAAAAACGAGAGCGCTCAGCCAATTTTGATTCTGCTGAAATTCAGCTCCTAATTAATTTAGTGGCAAAATTTAAAAATATTGTTGAAAATAAAAAAACTGATGCCGTTACTAATAAGGATAAGGAGGCAGCCTGGAGGCAAATAGAAGAGAATTTTAACTCCTGTGGAGTGTCCACAAATGCCCGATCGTGGAAGACCCTCAAATTGAAATACGAGGGTATAAAAAAAAACACAAAAAAGAAATCTTCTCTGCAAAGGCAAGAGATGTACAAAACTGGAGGAGGGCCTTCAAAAGCTCCAGAATTCAGTGAAATCGATGAAAAGGTGCTTAGCATCTGCTCGAACATAACAGGACTTGAGCCACGTCACGACAGTGACACTATTTCAAGTAAGTATTGGCATGTTTTTGGTTACCAGTTACTATTTAAAGTGCAAAAGCTCACATGTAATAATATTTTTCAGAATCTACTCCTCTGGAAGAAGTTGAAGATAGTAATATTATTTTTGAAATAGAAGAAATACCAGAAAATTCATTCCAACCCCATCCAGTAGTTGATTTGGCCATCGGGGAAATTGTTGAGGACAATCAAAAAGGTATATGTCTATAAAAGTCAGATGTTCTTAAATTCAGTTATTTTATTTTAAGGAGCATTCTATGAGGCCATAATTTATAATTTATGCTTGCAGGCAGGTTGTAAGATTATAGTAGGGTACTACAGATTGTGTTTTGATATCTAATAATAAACCAAACAAATGAAACATGTTATGTTTAATTAGCCCATAAGCCCATACTAAATGTAGGTATACTTTCATGTAATGTATTGTATGTAATTGTTGTTGTATTACTTTCAGAAAATAATTGGGACAAATGGCACCCAAAGGCTTTAAAATCAAGGGTGTCCAATGTATTAAAACCAAATGTCTCCAAAGCTAGTGTCACCGCCAAACTAGACAAATTAAGCGAAGCTCGACTGGAGCTAGTACAGCTCCAAATGAAGACTGCCAAACTTGAGCACCAGTTTATGGAGGAGGAGCATAAACTGAAAATGTTGCATTTAGCTAATGATGAGAGAAGAAAAGAAGAATTACACTCATTACAATTAAAACAAAATGGGTGTAATTGTGGAGCAGTTCCAAATACCATGACTTAGATTTTTGTTCATTATTTTGAAAAATAAAAACTTGACTTTAATAAAATACCAATGTTTTTATTATGTAACATTAATTGAAAAAGAAATTGCACATATGATAAACATAAATTTCTATTGAATGAATATAAAGATTATATGTAGTAAAACTGTTGAAAAATTGAGCTTGGCTGCCCTAGATTATTCAGTAGGTAAGGCATGAAAATAATTTATTAAGATTAAGTTCCTAGTATGGCACCTTTCATCACCAGTAAAATCGGCTATAGCGGGTGGAAATATAGGCTGTGGTGGAATATGCAATTCTGGGTCCACTGGAGGTTCCTCCTCATTTTTTGATCTTGCCAAGTTGTGTAGTACAGCACAGGCTACAATCACATCTTGTGCAAGCGGCAGCCTACACCTTAATCCTATACTTAGGACTGGAAACCGTCTTTTCCAAACTCCAAAGCACCTTTCAATAACATTCCGTGTTCGAATTTGTGATTCATTATATAAAGTCTTAGTTGGTGTGTCTGGATTTTGAAAAGGAGTGAGTAGGTAATTAGTTAGTTCATAACCACTATCTCCAAGTATAATTCCATTGCCAAATTCACCATTCTCAAAGTGGTATTTCACATGTGAATTGGCAAATATCATGCAATCATGGGTAGAGCCAGGCCAACGTGCAACTATATCTTGAAACATCAAGTCTGCTGAACACATTGCTTGAACATTAAACGAAAAGAATCCTTTTCTATTCCTGAATTCTTCTGCAGTGTTACCACCAGGCGACTGAATCCTAATATGGGTGCCATCTATAGCCGATACTACTCTAGGGAATCTGGCTATTTTATAAAATTCTAGTTGAGTGCTTCTGATGTCTTCGTCACTTCTTGGCAAGTTTATGAATATTGTTCTTAAAGATGCTATAGCTTCAGTAACTTTTTTAATAATACGGCACATAGTGGAACTATGAATACCACCAAAATCACCAACAGTTATGTAAAAACTTCCAGTGGCATAAAATCGCAGTGCAATTAATAACTGCAACATGGGTGAAATACACTGATTTCTGAAACAAATAAAAGCCCTTATTTTAACTGATATTGTAAGTACATACATAGGTAAGCACTATCTTACATCACGGAAAGTGCGATATAACAGCTTACCGCTTACGTACCTTTCTGTTTGGTGCTTGATTTTATTTTCAATTAGGGAAAGTAAATATTGCACCGACTCTTTCCGAAGTCTGAATCTGCGATGAAATTCTTTTGAATCCCAAATCCTAAAGTGATCAGGCCTTGGGCGGATTATTCTTTCTTTTCTTTCGGGTGGATTTATATATTCATTTATTATAGTCTCTTCTTCGATAGCCAAGTCATCAATATTATCGAAAATATCCATAATAAATTGTTAATAGCGCAAGAAATAACTTTCAGGCCTTGGGCGGATTATTCTTTCTTTTCTTTCGGGTGGATTTATATATTCATTTATTAAAGTCTCTTCTTCGATAGCCAAGTCATCAATATTATCGAAAATATCCATAATAAATTGATAAATTGTTAATAGCGCAAGAAATAACTTCAAACTAAAACGTCATCTGCGTCAAATTATCAATCGAATAGTACTTACCTGGCGGTCAAGGCGGCAAATAAATTAATTCCTCAGATAAGGATTTATTCGTCCAATAGGTCTTACTCGACCATTGAAAAATTCATCAACTTCGCTATCTCTCGAATATACCCTATCTGTTTGTTTATCTGACAATTGAAAAATCGGCCCTAAATCAAATAAATCAAATCAACTTGTTTAGGAACAATTTTTTTAAAGAAAAAATAACATTTTGTTACTCGCAGAATAACTCTAACTCTGATTCATTGCTGACATTAGTTGGTGCTGGCGATGGAGTAGGTGTTACTGGCGATGGAGACCCCATTGCTGTAGTATAACCATAATGTGCAAAATTATTTGACACACTAGACTGCTGTGATCTATAATCATGATAACGAAAGCCTTCAACAGAAGCTGATGACTGATGACGCTGCTCTTGTGATGAATAATTTCTTCGTTGTGATACCGGGTAATTTTGATTTTCTTATGTCTGTTGTTGTGGTCCTTGAAATTCATTTTGGTTTTGCAAAATTAAATTATAAATGGCAATTTTAGTTTGAAGTCGCCTATATTCCGGAATTTTTTTAATCTCTTTAACGAGTGACAAACAAAACAGCTTGTCTTCATCGTCATCTTCTTTTGGATGAGACACATTTTTCTGTGCTAAACTCTGCTCTAATGTTGTTTTTGTTTTTTTCTTGAAGTAGATTTAGGACTCTTAAAGCCAGAACTTATTTCTACTTCAGCAACCTCTGACGAAGTTGATGCATTATCTGCATCGAAACTACTTTCTGTATCTTTGTTGGCAATTGATGCCTGTAGAAATCGTAGTCTATTATAATGAATATATGTCGAAGTTTTGGAAGCTCCTGATCCAGATTTGACAGTCTTTATTTTCTTCACCTCTCTCATATAATTATCCCGTAAACTCTTCCACTTTTTTTGCAGGGCTGACGCTGAAAAAAAAACAGTATTTAGTAATAGTTTATGTTTGTTTCCAGATATTTGGCCATTGGATGTTCATTTGGGACATTAAGCTACGACTATAGAATTGGAAAATCTACTGTGGCTACTATAATACCACATGTATGTGAAACTATTTGGAAAAAATTAAGGCCCGTTGTTATGAGTGAACCAACGAAAGAAAAGTGGTGTGAAATATCCACGATATTTGAAAAGAACTCAAAGTTTCCCAATTGTTTGGGAGCCTTGGACGGGAAACATATACGGTTAATCCAGCCTGAACACACGGGTTCTATGTATTATAACTATAAAAATTATTTTTCGCTAGTTTTATTGGCGCTAGCGGATGCAAACTATTGTTTTGTGTGGGTTGACATAGGTGCCTACGGTAAAAACAGTGACTCAGGTATATTCAAGAATTCTTCATTGTACAAAAAGCTGACAGAAAGGTCATTAGATCTACCTGAGCCAAAGGCATTGTTAATACAAAATAGACCGACAACGTTGCCATATGTGATAGTGGCTGATGAGGCTTTTGGCATGATGGAGAATTTAATGCGTCCATATGGGGGAAGGTCACTAACTTATGCTAAAAAAATATTTAATTACCGTTTGACATTAGCACGCCGGTGTTGAATGTACTTTTGGCATAATGTGCAATAAATGGCGCATTTTACACAGGCCGTTAGATGTTAACATCGGTTTTGCAGAAAAGATCGTAAAAGCGATATGTACACTAAATAATTATGTCAGAATCAGGGATGGCTATAATTTTGAAGACACACTTTATACGCCACCCCTGGAAAATCTAGCCTCACATTATACCGGACGTGCTGTGCGACAGGCGGATAATGTTCGAGTACATTTAACAAACTATTTCATTAATGAAGGAGAAGTAGATTGGCAGGATCGTTATATTTAACTTGTAACACAAACCGATTGTAAATGTAAATAAATATATATACTCACATAATATTTTCTTCTTTTCTTCATTGTCATGTCCTTCACAAAATATAAGGACGAGTTCTCCCCAAGCCCGTCTTCTCAAATTATTATCTGAATAATCGCTACTTGTCATGTCCCATATCGCAGGACGTTTCTCTATTTCACCAATTAATAATTCCGTATTAAAAGCTTCGGTTTCCATTTCGGACGATTTTCGGACGAACTTGACGAACCCTAAAATACGTCTATCCGCGTCGAAAGCGCGCGCTCAACTGAACGGAAACATAGAAAACCAATGATCTCAAAGCGCGCGTTAACGCGCGTTGACGCGCGCTGACAACAGTCGAGCGCTAGCGCAGCGTTGAACGCGCGCGTTACTAAAACGCGCGTTAGCATGTGTACGGCCTGAATAAAATGTATGTAGTTGTAAACGCGCGTTATCAAAACGCGCGTTGAGCGCTTGTCATTTGAACCTACCCTAAGTCTCGGGGTTTTTTACAAAAATGAAACCACAATAAATATTAACATTTTTCATTTATTAAATGAATAATTCACAACATTTATTAATCCCTCAAAAGGATCACCATTTTTCTTTTCTACTTCTCTTCTCCATAGAAATTCATAGAGCAAATCGTCAATATTTGAACGATTATTATAATTGTCTTTACTAAAAAAAACGTTTAAAAATACGCCACTGTGATTCAATCCGCTGCGTATGTGTCTCATCCTCAGCAACAAAGGGGTTATCTGGATGTCTGTGATTCACCTTGTGGTGGATGTATCCATGGTCACCCAGACAATCATAGGCCCGCCAATAATCGGTATGAATTATTGTGCCCTCAGCAACATGCTCACCTCCAATCTTCCCGGCAAGTGCTTCTCTATTTTTTTGGTAGCTAACAACTGCCCCTCTGGAGTAGTTAAACCAATCATTTATCGTTGCGCTAGAGAGGCAGTGTTCTCCTTCTGTGTAGTCTTCTTTTTTAGTGCGATTATAGTTGAATTTGTTTGCATAGGCATACATACATAAGCTAAAATACCTGTGGCATCGTTATTTTAATATTTTCAAACCAAGTGCCTTTGCCTCGGCTCACTTTAGATTTAGATCGGCATGGCCCTCTATTACATACAAAAGAGCCCACCGTTTTATTTGTTGAGTATTCAATTTTGATTAAAATGACTAGTGTCATTTACGGGATTCTGTGTTTTCTGAGACCGATGACGACGTTGACGTTGATGCAGCTGATAAGTTGCTAACTGAAGGTAAGGCACCTTCTTCTTCCGACTCATAGTTATTTAGATCATCTTCTGATTCATTTCCGTCAGGGACATTCACTAATTCAATAATTTTCGCAATTCTTAGAGGTATTTGACGTGGGATTGCGGCGGCATCTAAAAAAATAAATAAATTCGGGCATTAGCAACTACATAAATATTTTGACGAATATTTACGATTCAGAAAACCAGCTAGTTATTTGTTTTTCGGTTACAGCTTCTCTAGATGTTGTCAAGTTTTAAGAAAGCCTTTCAGACACTTCAGGGTGACGTTTAAGAAACGCTTGGTACCATCTGCGCCCTGGTCTACCATCGGTAAAAGGTGTCTGTTTATTCTTTTATTTAAAAATCTCCTTTCTGACAAAGCGAATAACCATTTTACCAAAATGTTTTCTTCTTCTTTCGTCAATATTAACGATGGGCGCATAGATTATACTGCCCATGTCTGGCTCGACGACTTAAGTCTTTGGGCTTTGCCTGTGTAGGGACTTTGCGGACAGACCGCAAACTTGTCCCGCAGGCTCTAAACAGCCTCACTAAAAGGAACATGCGACAGGGCCAGATCACTGGTCTCACCTCAGGGGACGTCCACGTCATGGTTGGTAACAAACAGCCAGACAGTCCACCAAACCCATCATGATATTGTAATCCAATATCAAGTCAAGGGCGGGGTGGTTAAAAAAGACCAGCTTCTGGCCATGTACCCTGTTGAAAGAAAATGAACAAAGGTGTGGTACAAAAAAAAATTAAGCGCCTTCTTAACGTATCTGTATTAAATGTATATATAATCTATCGACACAGTTCTTCTGACTCTCATAGAAATTTTCAAATAAATCTTATAAAATCTCTTCCATATAAACATTCCACCCCTCCGCAGATTCCGCCAGCAGCGAACACCACACAGAACAAAGCGGACGTAAGCCACCGTTTGTCTGTGTATCCCAAAGGACACATCAGCACTTGCGGCGGTCTTGCTCGGTACGTTGGTAACGCATAACTCAATTTAATCCAGTTTGCTTTAAAGCAATTGGCTTCGCCCCGTGCCATTTCGACCCACACATAGATGTGAGATATTCTATAAAAAATAACGAGGAAATAATAAATATTTTATTGACACAACAACACATTTACATGAACATTTTTTTTTTGAACATTTTATTTATTACTATAGATATTAAAAAAGACATTCATGAATCATTGTATGCGTTTGTAATTATATTGCTGCTTTAGCAGGCACGGTTACTTATATTTGTACGGCTATTTGTATTTGGTTTCCAAGATTTTCTTGTACTCTTTTATTTTCTTCTGGGATACGTATATAAATCGGAGGCTTATATGTAACAGTACTATTTTGATTAGGGACGTATTGCGGGGATGTAGTTGGGGTATATTGATATGGCACTGAATAGATTGTAGAGGCACTTGATGGTCGCTCTTCAGAATAAGGGTTATCCAAAAGAAGACTCTCAATTTTGTACATGATACTGTTCCGCATTCTATCTGGATATTTCCTTAACTTTTTCCCTAACAATGAAGCATATATTTCTGCCTCTACTTTTGCTGCAGTACGTTGTAAAATCAATACCAAAATAGACGAGCTACTACAAAAGGATATAATAGAAAAGATAAAAGGACCGTTAGAGTGCATATCTCCGGTAGTGACGATTTTAAAAGCAGATGGTGATGTCCGACTCTGTATCGACATGAGACGCGCAAATTTGGCAATCAAGCGGGAAAATCACCCATTACCAACGATGGAACAGCTGCTATCCAAAACTTATTTTTTTTTAACAAATTTGATATACAGGATGCTTTTTATCATTTGGAGCTGATGCCCGACTCACGAAACATTACTACATTTATTTCTGGCAAAGGATTATAGCGTTTTAAAAGATTAACGTTTGAAATAACCAGTGCGCCGGAAATGTTTAAAAAACCACTCGAAAGAGTATTATATAATAGAATGTGAAGAGGTTTTTAATTTCATCGACTACATTTTAGTTTATGGAAAGGACAAGCAAGAACATGACAGACGATTACAAAAAAGAATAGAAACACTAAAGGCAAATTACATAGTGATGAGGGAAAATAAATGTATCTACGCAACAACGAAAGTCCAATTTCTAGGACACGAATTGTCTGATGAAGGAGTTCGACCACTAGATAAATATTTATCGGCTATAAAAGATTTTACAACCCGAATAATATTTCGGAACTACAAAGCTTTTTAGGGCTACTACCTATACTAACTATATTGGAAAATGGATTCCAAATATGGCTACCCTCATAGAGCCATTGAAGCAATTGCTTCGCCAAGGATCAGCCAGAAACGCTGATATTAGGGATTCTTGGGGGGAAATTAAGTTCTATACTTATATATGGAATCGTTAATGTTACAAATCTTATCAATGTACGTTGATAAGTAATACAGATATTTTTGTTGGAAGATCATTTCAGAGGTAAGTTTACAATTTTGTATCGAGAAAACTTCGAGAACGTGTTTTGAAATCAACAGGGTTCTCAGAAATATGTTCAAGATTAACATATATTTTTTTCGCCGTCAAAACTGTATAGATTTGGCCAAAAAATTGTTTGAAACAAGCCAATTTCGGCATTCAGAGCCCTTAAGAGCCGACAATATTGAAGGATATACTACAGTTACCTTTTGTTAACTTCCTAATGGTCTCTGCACACAGCGGGCGCGGCGCGGCGGGACGGGACGGCGACGCGACACTGAGCAGTTGTAATGTACTAGATATTACGGACGACATCACACAGAGCCGTCCCGCTCGGCGCGACGTGACGCGACAATCTAGTACATAGTGTCGCGTCGCCGTCCCGTACCGCCGCGCCGCGCCCGCTGTGTGCAGAGACCATAAACCGATCGAGTATAGTGACATAATCCTACTTATATTATAAATGTGACAGTTTGTGAGAATGTATGGATGTATGTTTGTTATTCAATCACGCAAAAACGGCTGGACCGATTTGATTGAAATTTGGTGTGTAGAGAGGTGATAACCTGGATTAACACATAGGCTACTTTTTATCAACACACCACGCGGGCGAAGCCGCTGGCGGAAGCTAGTATAAAATAAAGTGTCTAAAATCAGTTTACCTCTTCTTAAAAAAAAGATAATTAAAAAAATTACAACATTACTATTTAACTTAAATTTTTCGGAAACAAGTGTTTGATGTTTATTTTCAAAATCATCAACTCCTTATCAGTTTCCATTACTCGTCGTTTTCTATTATTTATAAATATACCTATTTCGGACTGTTGAATCCGATAATAATCAAAGTACTCTCCTTCTCGTTTTAAAACATCAAGGAACTGAAGTAGGTTTGGTTTCCTTGTTGACATTTTATTGTTGAGTCTTATGGCAAGATTCAGCGCTATTAATTGCTCTATGGCGAGCTCGGTAACAGCTCCAAATTCCTTTAAAATTATTGTTGTCTAACCACGTAGAATTTGTGAGTATTGGTGTCTAATGGATGTCCCTAAGTTAATTTTGCGACCGCTTCTTGGCCAATGCACCTTAAATTGCTGTGATGCATGACTGACAGCCAGATGGAGTGAGCAAACGCATCTTATCAGAATTAAATTGGGTAAATTGTACTGCGTTCGCAATATTTCGGAAACGCTATTGTGCCGTCCCGTCATTATTGCAGCATAATCGGTTCCTATACCGTAACTTATGTGACTGTAAACATTTTACTAATGATACAAGGCCGCTTGCATCTGCTCGCTCTACTGGTTCCAGTGAGAGAAAGGCAGACACAATAGCATCCCGAGTATAACTAAAATATCTGATAACAATTCCCATGA
Organism: Helicoverpa zea; assembly: GCF_022581195.2. Taxonomy (NCBI): domain Eukaryota; kingdom Metazoa; phylum Arthropoda; class Insecta; order Lepidoptera; family Noctuidae; genus Helicoverpa; species Helicoverpa zea. The sequence continues at coordinate 12,055,516 of NC_061464.1, read as the reverse complement.
ATTTAGTCACACTGATGTCTGTAGATTCATCTAAGATGATGCTATACTTCTGGTTGCCTTTTTCTTTAGAAGGTTTTCCCTAAAGTATGGTGCTAGTATCTACCTGATTTATAATCTGTGTGCATTTGGTTCAATGCAGCCTTAGGTCGGATGATTTCGAATCTGCAAATACATCTTTGCACAAATCCATTAAATGGTCTATTTAAGAAATAGAACCATGTTCCGCAATGAATAAAGCAAGTTTACCTTCAGCCATTTGGACAAATCTATTTTCTTTGGGAGCTGGTAAAAAACTTATTTACTGATTTTTTGACACTGTTTCACTTTTCTGCTTATGTTTCTTTGTATCTGTGTGTTTTCTTATATACGAGGGGAGGTCAATAAGTTCGCGGAATGAGAGGGAAGGAGGTTGAAATTAAACACCAAATTATTTTTCCTTTTCAATATATTCTCCTTTAACCCTAATACATTTTTCGGATCTCTCAAATAGCTTGTTTATACCATCGAAAAAAAATGATTTGTCTTTGGTGTCAAAATAGGCCGAAATTGCCGACTTAATTCTTTCCACGCAGCTCTTTCTTCATTTTTGGAAATAAATAATAGTCACTGGGGGCCAAGTCTGGACTGTATGGTGGGTGGTTTAATTGTTCAAAGCCGCATCGGTGAATGGCAGCGGTCGCAACATGGCACGTGTGAACGGGTGCATTGTCGTGCAAAAGCAGCACACCTTTTGACAGTTTTCCTCTTCTTTTTTCCTTAATGGCTTCTTTCAATCTTTCCAGTAAAGAAGCGTAGTACTGTCCCGTTATAGTCGCACCACGTTCTTTATAATCGATCAGTAAAATACCTTCTGTATCCCAAAAGATAGTCGCCATGATCTGTGACACTTTGAACCTCTTTGGAGGAGGTGTGCCTTTTTTATGCCACTGCATCGACTCTTGCTTCGACTCAGGTTCATAGTGGTGAACCCAGGTTTCATCTCCAGTAACAATGCGGTTCATAACTTCTTCCTTTCTCTCTCCACAGAGCTCCAAAAACTGGTGAGAGCACTCGACACGCTCGCGTTTTTGAAGTGGCGTGAGCATTCTCGGAACCCATCTTGCACTGACTTTAGTCATCCCAAGATGATGATGTAGGATGTTTAAAATACTTGAATCGGATACTCCAACCATTGCTGCAAGTTGCTTCTTCTTCAGTCGGGCATCTTCCAATACAAGTTTTTCTACTTTTTCGACGATTTCCGGTGTGGTGGCCTCAATTGGCCGTCCGGAGCGGGGGTCGTCTTCAATGGACTCCCTTCCTTGTTTGAAAAGACCATGCCACTTGTAAACCATGGTTTTACCAGGAGCAGAGTCCGCGTAAACCGCTAACAGCTCTTGAAAAATCGTCTGAGCGGATTTTCCTTGCTTGGTAAGGAACTTAATAACGGCACGGTGTTCAATTTTCTCCATACTGGCTGACTTCTTCCCGATTTAGTTGTTTGCAGGTCGATAACTCAAAAGTTAATGACCCGATTAGGTTCAAACTTGGTATATATACTTTTAATGAGGTGCTTAACTAGTGCCTAGCCTGGACGGGTAAATTTATCCCCACCAACCCCTCCATTCCGCGAACTTATTGACCTCCCCTCGTAGGTTATTGTAGCAGAAAACACACAATGGTAAATATACAAAAGGCTTTAGTGGGATCATTTACAACAGGTTTTATAACCAGTTTCTAACTCTTGTTGATGTTTCCACTCAGTTCTGAATTTCTGATCATATGCCTTCTTTTTAAAGGCACATGCATTTCAGAAACTCTAATCAAACTTGAAAACAAAACGATAAACCGATTCACTCAGATACTATCAAAACATTGGAGAACTATGGACCAAATAAACTATATAATACTTCACTATACTTTAAACATTATACATTAAGATAGCAATATATTTTACTCATGATAGAGCGAGCGAATCAATCATAGCAAGTACTCTGTACTTGTATACAGCATCATAGTGTAATACTCCATCTTTCTTGGAACGCCTATTAACTGGGAGAACGGAGATCCAATCCACTTAAATAGCTGTTTTGGGCATCCACAGGCTGGACCGGGTTCATGACTCGATAATTTTAATTTTAACATCAGACATCCGACCGTGTGACTTCTTCTTTTTTGTAGTCTTATAAACATAGTTTTCATCACAATCACTACTATTCTTGTCCATTTTGGTATAAACAAGCAAAAAATTAATGCACAATCAACCGCGTCGTAAAATTTCTGAAGGTAAGCCTAGCTGACAGCACTGTCACTTGTATGCCATTTTTTTTTTGGGGGAATTTAATGATCTGGTAACTAAGACCTTTAAGTCAAGTCATATTTTATTACATTGAAACTTTATCACTTCACTACTCTTTTAAATTGTTTTAATAGTATTTTTAATGTATTTATAGATAGGTTTGTAAGTGTTCTTGTCTTTGAATAACTGTTCAAGTGGCGGCGGGCGGGATAAACAATCACACTTAATTTTCACTTCACATAGTTCACTAGGCAACACTAATCTGTCAAGTAAGAAGTTTTGACAGTCAAAAATAAGATGCTCCATGGTTCTAGAGATGGGTTAGTACCGATATTTTCCAATATTAGTTAATATGAATATATTCATGAAGTAATATCATTCGTCCGATTCGCTTTAGGAGGTAGACGTGTCGTCCCCTATTAACTAACAAACGTTCTGTTCGGTTACGCTGATTAGTGCCGTCGTGTTAACAAATAAGTATCATACTCCAGTGTCACAGTATTATTTTTTGTGGAAAAAACCTCGGCGCGAGTGCATAACTGCATACAGCGTGCGCGCGGGGACGTGCCGCACCTCCCCCGCGATAAGAGACAACTGCAATTTTTCGTCCCTGTCATCGCCGCTCCAGTGCGCGTGCACCGAGTAAACATGAGTAAATGTTGTGCTTTCTGTTCTGACTTAGCAGAAAAGGATTATTTAGAATGCCAGCGTTGTACTAACAATTATCATTATTCATGCCTCGATATCTCACCCGAAGAAGGAAATAACTTTCTAGATGCAAACCAGAAGTGGATATGTCTCAGTTGCAGTAGCAAACAGCCCAAAGGTAAAGATCCCGTTCGCCCGTCGACACCAACAAACCTGGCTGAGAGAACATTTAATGTAACGCGTCGCAAGTTCAATAACAAGCCGGAATCCTTACAAGCATACATTAATGATATGCCAGACAGTGTATCGCGCTCCGATATGCAGGCTTATGATACGCGACGAAATGCGGCTCGTGATGGATGAGTATATGGAAAAATTTAGAAACACCCTAAATGTTGAAATACGGGAACTAAGAGATCAAATAACTAGCTTTAAGGATTCCCTCAGTTTCTTGAGTGCACAATATGACAGTATAAATAGCGATATGGTTCTTCAAAATTCCACAATTAAACAACTGAAAACGGAAAACCAGCAGCTGCGATCGGAAGTCAACGTGCTGTCCAATCGCGTAAGGCAGATGGATCAGTTGTCTAGGTCTGCAAACTTGGAACTTCAGTGCGTTCCCGAGCACAAGGCTGAAAATGTACTGAGCATTGTCAAACAACTCGGCCAAGTTGTAAAGTGTCCCATTAATGATAGCGACATATCTTACTGTTCACGCGTTGCCAAGTCTAACCCCAAATCTTCTCGCCCGCGTACAATCCTGGTGAAGTTCAACACCCCACGCACCCGGGATTCCCTGCTGGCAGCTACCATACAACACAATAAGCTCCACCCAGACGAAAAGCTGAATACCAGTATACTAGGCCTGGATGATAAGAAGATCGCGCTATTTGTCACTGAAAATCTCACAGTGGAAAATAAAAACCTACACGCCGCAGCCCGACTTCGAGCCAAAGAACTAAATTATAAATTTGTGTGGGTACGCGGAGGACGAGTTTATATGCGTAAATCGGTTGATGCGGAAACGGTATTTATTCGCAATATGGACTCAATTAACAATTTAACTTGATTTACTTTTATTTTATTTTTACGCTTTCGTTTTAAAAGGTAATTTACTTGGAACAATATTTAACTATTTTCATTCGCTAATGTAATTAAATGTTATTATCAAAACGTGAGAGGTTTGAGAACCAAAACTATAGATTTTTACTTGAATGTGTTAACATGTAATTTTGATATAATTGTATTGAGTGAGACATGGTTAGCGCACGACATACTGGATTCCGAATTATTTTGCAGCCGATATCTGGTCTACCGACGTGATCGCGGGTCTAGTGGTTTTCATAACAAAAAAACCGGTGGCGGTGTGTTAGTGGCAGTGTCTAAAAGGTTAAGTTCATGTCGAGTGACTAAATGGGAGAGTAAATGTGAAGATGTATGGGTGTGTGTAGACGTTTGCTTAAACAAACGACCGACAAAACTTTTGATCTGTGCGGTGTACATTCCTCCTCCAGTACAAAATCATATTTTGGAACATTTTATTGATAATGCCAATAATGCCTTAGTAAACTATAATGCTACGTTAGTATTGGGTGATTTCAACTTAAGCAGCATTGAATGGAAGGGCCCGCCAGACTTGCCACTTAGATTTTCTTTAAATAAAAATGGAATTTATGAGCAGAGACTTTTGGACTTTATTTCTTTAAATAACTTATCTCAGTATAATTATGTATATTACCATAAAAATAAGATTCTAGATCTAGTGTTGTCTGACATTGCGGTAAATCATCTAGGTAGGTCCGACAGTCCTCTTAGTAACATAGATTCGTACCATCCGCCCCTGGAATTCGAACTGCTGTGTAACTTGCATGAGGAAACCTTACGTCCTAACCAGCAGCCCATATTTAAATTCTATAAAGCTGACTACAGTAAGATTATTCAAGAACTAAGTGAAATATCTTGGCAAGGCTTATTCTCACAATGTTGCGACGTCGACGCAATGGTAGATACATTTTACAAAGTTATTCATGACCTTATTGAGAAATACGTACCTAAGACTAAACCTAAAACTTCCAAATATCCCGTTTGGTTTAGCAGGAACCTTGTACGACTTTTACATGAAAAAAATAAGTATCATACACGGTATTCGAAATTTAAAAACCCTCTAGATAAAATCTCATATATTACGCTAAAAGACAGAGCTTCCAAATTAATGAACGTTAACTATAGGCTATATATCAAGTCGATTGAATCTTCGATCACTTATAACCCTAAGCTCTTCTGGTCATTTCTTAAGCATAAACGTAACGGAAATAGTACTTACCCTTCCTCAATTCATCACGACGACCTCAAGGGGCGTAATGGAGCAGAGAATTGCAACATATTTGCTTCATGTTTTGCATCTGCTTACAATCCTCATAACATCAACAATGTTAATGTTACGTCTAAACATGTAGCTGCGCAATGGCAGAATACCGATTTCCCGACCCAATTGACATTAACCACGGATACTGTTATTAAAGCGTTAAAAAGACTTGACCCTTATAAGGGGCCAGGGCCCGACGGACTGCCCTCCATTTTTGTAATAAAATGTTGTGACGCCTTGGGAAAACCTCTCTCTGTGATTTATAATAAATCGCTAAGCACAGGTTGTTTTCCGAAGGCTTGGAAAGAAGCGCGAGTAGTACCAATTTTTAAGGCTGGTGACAAGTCCGCTGCGAACAACTATAGGCCAGTGTCTATTTTGTCTATTTTTGGAAAGGTGTTCGAAGCTTTAGTATTTCCTATACTATCGTGGCATGTAAAACAAATATTGATGCCTGAACAACACGGTTTCATGAAGGGCCGCTCGACTGGAACCAATCTTGCGTGCTTTATTTCAGATTTAGTGGACGCCGTAGATCGTGGATCACCTGTAGACGTATTCTACACTGATTTTAGCAAGGCGTTTGACAGGGTGGATCACAAATTGTTAATCAACAAGTTACAAGCGATCGGAATTGCAGGAAAGTTGTTGCAATGGTGTGAGTCGTACCTTGTTAAACGCACGGCTAAAGTTGTGGTTAATGGTTATTCGTCGAACACGTATCTCACTCCATCAGGTGTACCCCAAGGCTCCCATTTGGGCCCGTTATTTTTCAATATATTCATAAACGACGTGGCGTCTTGTTTTGTACACTCGAAAATATACCTATACGCGGACGATCTAAAAATCATTAAACGAATAGATGGCACTCAAGATCATCATAAACTTCAGGAAGACTTAGATCGTTTTTCCATATGGTGTTTAGATAATAATATGATACTTAATGCTGAAAAATGTAATCACGTACACTTTTCGAGGAAAAAAGGACCGTACTTTTGTAGTTACAATATCAATGGCCAAATTATATGCGAGAAAGAAGTTATCCGTGATTTGGGTGTTTATATTGACAACAAGCTTCGCTTTAACGTTCATGTTGATAAAATTGCTACTAAAGGTTTTAAAATGTTGGGTTTTATACTTCGCAACTGCAAAAATTTCAAACGCGCCTCAACTAAAATTGCAATATTTAACTCAATAGTCAGGTCAGGCTTGGAATATTGCAGTATAGCTTGGACTCCATTCTACGAGATACATAAACAACGTTTAGAATCAGTGCAAAAAAGATTTCTTTGGCACTTGTCATATCACTGCAATATAGGCAGAAACAAATCTAGCTACGGTTCACGTTTGAAACACTTCAAACTTCTGAGTCTAGAAAATCGCCGTATAATCCTAGATCATCTGTTCCTGTATAAAATAATAAATACTCACATTGATTGTCCACGGTTACTGGATCAAATAAATATTAACGTGCCTTACAAAATCGCTCGAAAGTCTCGATATCGGTTGTTTAGCGCTAAGAACTTTAAGACCAATCTGGGCCATTTTTCTACTGTAAATAGAATGCAGGTACAATTTAGTCGTCTGTCAAGCTCACCCAACGTAGATATCGACATGTCTTACTCTTTACATAAATTCAAGTCTACCCTGCACGGGGCATTATCATAACGGTAAAATTGGTAAATTATTGTTGTTGTTTTTTTTATTATTGTTGTTTTTTTTATATAAGACTTTTTTATATAAGACTTTGAAACTTATAAAATGTTTAGGTTTTGTTTTTCCTTTCTGTGATTAATTGTTGGATGGCACAAGTCAGCACAATATTCTTAGCTAGTAACATGGCAAATGATTTTTTTATTGTTTTTTTTTCTTACTCCTATGTTTAATGCATGCCGTGGCAGCCTTTAATTAAGGCTACACTACAAAATGTAATTATTATGTAAGTGCTATAACATGTTCTTTCTGGTGTATGCTTTGTTGGTTGTCCTTAAATAAATAAATAAATAAAATAAATAAATATTTAATCTAATAAATAGATATCAGTGATATCGCATATTATTAAACGAGACATAGTGATTAAAAGAAAACTCTTTCACACGGCACTGAAGTAGCAAGCACACAGCAATGCCGTTTAAAAACCTTGCTTAAATTAGGGTATAAAAAATAGTTTTTTCACCACCAATCGTTGGGGTTTCCAGTACGAGGTAACAATTTGTCATTTAAAAACCGCTGCACTTCGCTGTTGCTATAGTTGTGGGCGACTCAAGTGTGTGCGTATCTACAACTTCTAAGTCCGCCCAAATTTCAATTACTTTATATGGTTTAACCTCTTGTATGCCGCTAATTACAGAACAATAGAAAATTAATTGTGTCTCGCGTATATCTGCACAGCGGCATTCAAGGGATTAAGAGTAGGCTCTTCAACCATTACAGTTCGAGGGTCAGGTGACGACGGACATTCCGGATTTGGTCCTCGAGCTTGATCCTCTTGCTCTATTACTCTTTTTTTTTGCGGTTTCAGCTTTGGATGAATCCATAAAATATGCCATTTTATACCGTGGATCCAAAAACGTTGCCACGGCAAAATTAGACTATTTTCCGTATTTTTTAGGCGAGTTACCAATCCATGTACAATTCTGTTGCACACATCTATAGCATTGTCATGCAATGTATGGTCATGTGCTATATTAATCGTGTAAACATTGTTTAATTGCCTGTTAAAAATTATAACCAAACTTCCCGTTAGGTATTTTTCACCACTTATCTGCACAGTCACTTGTTCCAGCGGTTTTAAAACTGTGCATAAATCTTTGCACATTTTCCACTCATCAGCAGTTATATTTTCAATGTTGGTACTGCTCGATGAGTCTAAAATGGCTAATGTACTTGCCATGGCTTCTTTTAATAAAAATGCTCTTTCGAGTATGTGGAACGTAGAGTTCCATCTAGTCGTGACGTCAATAAATCATTTTTTTAGGATTTTTAATATTATTATTAAGTTGATATTTTTTTTAAGTAGGATCGGTATCGGAGTCATCTATAAAATCTTCCTCGTTGCTATGTTCAGATAAAAAAGAAGCAGGTACCTCCCTATCGTGTACTAAGTGTACTTCATCGACTGATGCCTCCACCGCTTACGTACCAGCGGTCGATGCCGCCACCGCTGAAGTATCACCGGTCGATGCTGCACACGATTTATTTTCGGTTTCATTTCCCCGCTGCCTTGTTGAATAGAAGATGTGGTTTCTTCTGTAATTACTTTCATTGCCTTCTTCACTAACAAAAGACATCGGCCCTTCATTATCTGCGAAATAACAATGACAATTTAGATTTATTCAACAACAGTGCATTATTTCGAAAAAAGTATTTTATCTAGTTGTAAATATATATAGTACAAAACAAATTAGAATTATATTACTTTTAAATTATTATAGAAGTAACAAGTATATAAAATATTTAATATGTTTTTTTTTAACAAAATGAGGTAATTATTTAAATCTACCATCAATACTGCATTATTTCACTGATTTTCACTTTTTACGAACAATACTGAACCATTTTCGAACAATACCAAAAAATTACGGTAGGGATCAGAGAGAGAGACTCGAGATCAGAGGTTGCAACAAAGTTAGGAACCTGTATTACAGCTGGCCTGTTCCTGACGGTCATTTTTGTGTTGTTTGCTGGTGTAATAAGTCGCCTTCTCAATGTTTGCTCACGCGGTAACGCATCTGTATCGATGCTTTCTTCGCCAATTGCTGGTGATTTTGCGTAGTGCGGCTCAAACAACATCGCAAACTCTATCAGACACATGTTGTTGAAATTATAGTCGGGATGCTCAGTTGGTCGCTTTTCGTATTGTTCAAACTTTTCGCACAATAACCAGCTGCTTGACCGCCTTCAGTAAACTTCAACACTTTATAACGTTGCTCCGGTTTGCGGGTATTGAGGAAGACTGTTTTTCTCGAGCTGTCACGCATATTTAAGTGGCAATTAAAAAGCTTACGTGAGACATCAGTTTCTTCTCTCCTAATTTGCTGGATAGCTCGAGTAACTTCACCATCAAGATTCGTACGTTCCGATTTGGACACGTATTTTGCGATGTAATACGCAATGGACTCATTAGTGCCACAGAGTTGCATGTCCATATTAGCTTTCCACATTTTAAGCAAAGCAGGACTATAATTATTTACCCAACAATCTTCGCTTTTTCTTTTGAGAACGCAAATGCGACCACCATTATATATAAATTCGTTAGATGAAGGATCGATAATATGTGTTTCTGTACATTCCGAGCGAGGAAAGTTGAACTGACATAGTGTATTTGTATTGTTAAAAATAAATATAGGTTTGAGTTTCTTGGAATGCGGCAATTGACTCGATGATGCCATCTTTCTAGGGCAGTCTTTCCCAAAGTGGGCGATAACGCCCCCTTGTGGGCGCTGCAGGTCTCAAGGGGGGCGGTAAGAGACCCAGAAAGAAAATGGGGGCGTTGTGTAGAGGCTTGGGGGGTCATTTGTAATTTTATTTACTCTCAACAACAACTTGTGAACATCAACTAATATGAATTAAAAGATTGATCAAACTCGGAAAGTTGGAGCGCCGAAGAAACAAACACATACAGCTGCTGACTGTCGATCCAGTCAGGGTTTCTTTTAGTTTGTGTTTAATTCCGCGTTAAATTTGAGAAATTCTCGAACAAACACTACTTTTATGTTCCAAAACTCAAACATTTTCGCGCTCGCTTCGCTCGCGGTTTCTCTACTTTACACTTGATTTTTTATCACATATAGCTACTTTTAATGTCCCATTACTCAAAAAAATTCGCGTTCCCTTCGCTCGCGGCTTCTTCATTTCACAGTTGCCTTTTGTTATATATGTTTAGGACTTTTAGTGATCCAAAACTCAAAAATTTTCGGGTTTGCTTCACTTTACAGTTGTTTTTAATTTAAAAAAATGTTTAGTCTACCTTAGCAAAAAGGTAGCGTCGTTTTTAAGTTCTTTTATTAATAAGAAAGTAACTTCTAGTTTCCATATGAACTTTCTTATTTACGGTAGGTACTACTTTAAGTCCCAAAATTTTAATACATAGGCGCCAACATCAACAAAGAGTTATGTACGTTTGGGCTACATTTTAATTAATTTTTGTTTTGAGTTCTAAAATATAACAAAAATGTTCACGCAATCAGAAACTCTGTTCCCGTGTTTTTGCATTCACCAACCAGCAATAACTTATGTACGATTGGGCTACATTTTACGCAATTTTTGCTTTGACTTGTTAACTATAAAAAAAAAATCGCGCTCGCTTCGCTCGCGCTATCGGTAACTACGTACAGGAATGAATTTTAAGCAGTGCACAAAAAAAACTGGTGGTCCAGAATCATTAACAGAACATATCTGCATCATCAGTAAAAAAAAATTTTTAACTCTTTTGTCCGCCCTAAAATCAGCAAAATATGGATACCAACTATTCTAACGCGCTTGGAGCAGCGCTCGCGTCAGTAAACCGGTTTCGCGTTGCCGCGCCGTGCCTACTGTGATGACTGTGACGGTACTATCGGTTACAAAATAAACATCTTTCGATATCAATAACTTTTCTTTTTTGTACTAAAACACAACAAAATAAAAATATACGTATCTTTAAAACTTATTTAACTATAAGTTGACAAAGTTTGCGCACTGGATAAAATTCATTCCTGTATATACTGTTTTTCGTATGGGTTTGAATTGCAGTTGGAGGGCACCATAGAAATCTTGCCCAGGGCGCTGGTAGAGTTAAAACCGGCACTGAATATATCATCTGTGAAAATTTCAACTCTCTAACTATCACGGTTCATGAGATACAGTCTCGTGACAGACGGACGGACGCACGGACGGACAGAGGAGCGAAAACAATAGGGTCCCGTTTTACCCCTTGGGTACGGAACCCTAAAAAATGGGGGCGCTAAAAAAATATTTATTCTCAAAGTGGGCATTAGATAAAATAAGTTTGGGAACCACTGTTCTAGGGCATTTGTCGTTCTGTGACGCTGTCCTGCAGTGCTTAATAACTCAGGAGATTTTTTAGGGTACCATTGATTTTCAAAGTATCGACGAAAACGCCTCATTTCTTCAGATTCCGGAGCCTCGTCTAAAATAAACCTCCACGCAGCAGGTATGTAATTAGCTGGTAATAATGGAATCATCGCACAATTCCTAGTCGTATTTCGCCCTTCCCTAGTTTTGTCTAAACCAATTTTTTTTGGACTGTTTCCAAACAGCGTCACTTTGGTGAGGCGACGGGCGAAGCATGCCCGTGCTGCAGCATTGCGGAGTAGTCAGGCAGCTCACGCCCGTACAGCGGCGGTGGCGTTGAGGCCGGGGCGCCGGCGGACGCAGGGCGTCCTGCCAGCGATGGCGTTGACGATCGCACGTCAACGAAAAACGCGCCTCCATCCGTATTCGACGGCATCGCACCGTCCAGCTGCTCACTAGGCGCAGAGTACGTCTCTGCTGGCTGCTGCATTACCCGCGAAGCACTATTTGCGCGTGACCGCGTAAGCACCATGGCTAGTATCTTTTTTGGAACAAAATTTTCAATAAAAATACAGAACTAGCACGAAACGCCACTGTCACTTTTTTTTGTTTTTCACAGTGAAGTATGAACTCGAAATCGGCCTCGACGTAACTTTTTTATCAACGCGGTAAATGTTGATGATAACAATAAAATAAAGCCATGTATTCACTGAGAAACAATTGTTTCAGAAACATATAATTTTGTTTCTGTGGACGATGTGGACGGCAGAATTTCCGAAACATTGTTGCTGTAAACATCTACGTGATGTTTCAGAAACTGTGTATCTGAAACATTGTTTCCCAGTGAATACGTGGCTTTAAAGCCATCAGTGAATACATGGCTTACGTGATGATAACAACCAGTCACTTTGGTGTCCGGAAACACCGACGAAACGGCATTAATAATGGCAGGATGTATATGAGACTGTCTATGAGACAGTTTTTCAGTTCTTCTACAACCGTAGTATCTAAATCTAATATCTAAACATGTGTTTTTCTAAAAATGTTTTAATTATTGACTTAATTAAAAGTAACTTATGGTTAGTATTGTTGTTTGATAAGCATATATTTGTTTTAATTTAATCGTTTATTATAATCGTATACAATTTTAGAGAGACAAAATAAAAAAGCGAAAAAAAATTTACCTCGATGACAAATGTGACAGAATGAAGTTCAAGCGGTGCGTGCAGCGCGTCGCAGGTTCACATGGCGTCGTTTACTTGGCGGTAACAATTGTGATTGGGATCACAGTCCGCATGAAAAAAAGTATTAGATAATTTCATAAAATTCACACATAAATTTAAAAATAATACACTTCAGGTTTAATTTTAGAATCTAAATGAGTTTTAACGAGTTTCTCTGACTTTTTAATGATATCTATGACGCTACAAGAATGTTCTATTCAACATAATACACAACTCTGAGGGCTCAGTGTTTTAGGACTTACACCTTCTGTTGTTAAAATTAATAAAAGCTGAATTATAAAAGTGGATATTATATCGATACAGTTATGACAACTGTACAGCACTATGCCAATATGACAGGTAATGGTAAACAACATTTATTTCTAAATATATCTTTTTATACAGAAATAAACTTAAATATAACTTTCACCATCAATTCATGTTTCCGTAACATATTTTTTATCCAATGTGAATTAGTTTATGTAGAATCTAGCAAAAACTGGTTACTAACCTGTGTAAAGACAATCCAGCTTGATTCTTGTGCTTACTTGCACCACACTTCACGATACCTACAACACATAGGCATATTCGTTGATTATTTCACTATTGAAATAATAAAGTCTTAAAAGTAAACACGAGTGGTTTTCTATAAAATAGCAAAAATAAGTCACGAAGAGCACCTATTTGACAGCACAACTACCTTGAAAATGGCGGATATGGCCAGATATGGCACGCACCTACAAACAGGAGGATATCAAAAGTAAATGTTACCATTTTACGCAACCACAAAAATATTGTTGTCCCTGTAAAAAATTCACTCATATTTATATAACTATAGATACGTCTACACCGCTATTTTTTAATTAGTGCACATACTTAAAGGGCTCATTTAAAAAGTTCTTAGTATTATCTATGCAAAGTTTCAAAAACTAATATTCATAATCAGCAAAGTTATTAGCGATAAGTTATATCCAAAAATTTCACTCAATTCATGGAAACATTGTACAAGTTATTCCAGGTCATTCATAGTAGTATTCATTAATAATATTCTGTCGCTCTCGCATTCGCGTGCTCTCGCTCGAACTTGCCCCGCGTCCAACAGCTGATAACGAATGTAGGTAACTAAATCGCATAGATGCGTTACGATTAAAAACTAAGGAAAAGTAAAATAAAAGGTGTACGGAAAATAAACTTTTATTCAATTCAAACTTTTCCTTCATACTTTATTTGGGCTTAGGACCAACAAAATTACCAACTTTTTCAAAATGAATTATTAAGAAATTAGGTGACTAAATTAAAAGATTAGGTGGTAAAAAGAAATCAAATAAGTTGTAAAACTTGTGAAAATAAGTAATTTTGGCGTATTTAAAAAGTTTGAATCAGCTGATATTTACAATAATTATGTTATGTCACCTTAGAATTTACGTACCTACTTATTTACAAAAAAAACTTACAGATATTTTAGCTGTGCTTCAAAATGTCCACCACCATTTTCAATACAAACACGAGCACGTTTAATTAAATTGTTTTTTAATGATAAAAGTATGTCTCGTTTACTTTTTACTTCGTCAAACGCGTCCAGTATGCGCTGTTTTAATTGTTCTACACTTGTAGGCTCACTAACGTACACTCGTCGTTTAATTTCACTCCACAAAAAAAAGTCCAATGGCGTGAGATCAGGAGATCGTGGCGGCCATGCCACGGGGCCGCCTCGACCGATCCACCGACTCCCGAACTACTCGTTTAAGTACTCACGCACTGCGCTGTGGTAGTGCGGAGGCGCGCCGTCTTGCTGAAACCAGACATCTCTTAAATTGGCTAATGGAATCTCTTCCAGCATTTCAGACACCATATTCCGCAGCAAAGCTAAATAAGTTTCGCCAGTAAGGCGCCCTTCTATGAAATACGGGCCAACAATGTTGTCGTTGAGAATTCCTGCCCAGACGTTAATGGAAAACCTGTGTTGGAAAGAGTTCTCCCTTGTTAACATTGGATTGCGTATTGACCACCAGTGTTCATTGTGTTGATTGAACAATCCGACACGCGTAAACATGCACTCGTCTGAGAAGAGGATATTTGCTTCTGTGTTGTCGAGTATCCATCTGCACAATGTCATCCTTTGTTCGTAATCCACAGTGGTCAATTCTTGACCTTTTCTGTAGTGGTATGGATGATATCCATACGAACTAATTATTTTCCATGCACAGGACTGGCTGATGTTAAAATGACGAGCTGCGTCATTTGTACTTCGCCGGGGATCTTCTTCGAAGTAGTCCACGACATCGTCGTACAGATCCTGCGAATACGCCGGTCTTCCACGTCCTTGGCTATGAGCCGGTGCTCGGTATGATCCGTGGTCGAGTAAACGCTGGTAGGCATTTACCACAGTCCGAACGTTCGGCTGGCGAGCATTTGGGTACAATTCTCTGTACATACGTACTGCGGCTCTCGCGTTCTCACCACACAAAAAGTATGCTCGTATCATCGCCGTATACTCCCGAGATGTAAATTGATAAGACATCGCGACAGTAAAAACGTAAACAATTGTAAAAAATAAAAACGCGCGCACCCTTCCGCTAATAAATTAGCACTGTCTGTTTCTCGCTCGCTTGAAAAGGGATCGCTGGCGCAGAAGGGGGCGTGGCTTGACCTTAGACGCGAGTTTGCTGGGATCTATGAATGGCATTCAAAACGAGTAGCACTGCGCGTGGTATTTTCTAGTAGCAATTGTTATGAATGATTGATTCAATTATGAATTTACCAAATATGTCGAATTTTCCTGGACAATTTTGGGATTTCGTTTTTTTTAGTTTTGATTACACAAATATGATCAGTAACGGGTACAGATAGAGCCCTATTTTTTTGTGTACTAATTAAAAAATATTCGTGTATAACAACACGGCTCCTCCATATACTTCCTATCTCGATGATTTTTATCCACCCTTATGACATACAGACCTCAGCACGTTTTAACTTATTACCTAATCGCTTTTTTTTATCTGTCTTTCAAAATCTTGGACACGACTACTCATTAGACTACTCTACCTCACCTAATACGCCATTTTGTAACGACTTCCATCTTGGATTTGAAATATTGTCATAATCACAGTATTCTACTTGTTTTTCATTTGATACCCATATTGAATGTGAAAAAATATGTAATCCGCCATTTTGTACCTGCGGCCATCTTAGATTTACTATGTTATTGATATTACTATATTGCATTGTCATCAGAATCAAAGGTGTATACCAAATTTCAGATAAATCTGACAACAGGAAGGTACTTATGCCGTACGGGTCGAGCTAAATAAAACCGTTTAAAAACGAAGTAAATGGTACGGTTTATTCAAAAAAGGTAAAATTGTCAATGAGCTCCTTTTTTTCCTGTGCCTTTCATTTATATTCGTAGTCCACGTGTCCAAGTGTCCACACACTTGATTGAAATGTATGTATTTAATAGGTAAGAAATAAAACACCTTACAAAAGTAAATCATATTTATTGAAATTGAAATAATTAATGATAAATGAATCTTTAAAATACATTTATATACAAACTTACTATTCTACTTCTAATACTATATTTACAAACTAAATTATTACGTACGATCAGGAATAAAAATAAAAAAGGGTATAGAAAATAACAAAACAAAACCAAAAAACCAGCTGAGGGTTAGGGTACACTTTCTAAATACCTTCAAAGAAATGTAATTTATTTATTTTCTGTCTCTTTAAAAAGTTTTTTAATTCGGGGTTATTTTTATGTGCGGAATGTAGACGAATATTTGTGTATTTATGAATTATGGTTTTAATCAAATGTACGCGATGATGTGTAGAATGTTCGATCAGTGAGTCAAAAGCATTAGAATTCAAAAACATTTTTAAAATACGACACTTTAATTTGTTAACGTGTTCATTGCTAGCAAAATGTACTCCTTTTTCATCAAATAAGATTTTATTACGAATTCGGGTTTTAAACACACAGCAAATAGACTTTCTGATGCATAGCACGAGCATCCCATGTCTCTAATTTTTACTAATTTGTGGAACCACAATTTTTGATTTGTGAACAACGCGTCGACACAGGGATCACACTTAATAATTTTTATCAATTTTCGGGCAATCCAGCCAAATCCAATATATATGTTACAGCCAAAGTAATAATTCCGCATATTATACATATTATCTAGCTATTATTTATAATATCTACTCAATTTGGATAAAGTGATAAATGACACAGAATTAATCACATTAACTAGCAATTTTACATAATATCTCTATAGACTTAGATAATGTAATAAAACAAGTAGGTAAAGATTATTATTTCATGTTAACTAACTAAAGTGCCTGGTATCTGACCTAAATATACTTAATTCGAAAAAGGCTAGTTAGCACAGTGCAGGGTACCCCATAATAGTAGCGAAAAGTCCCCTATTTGAAGTGTGGCTCGGGCCACTGTACGGACGGCCCGGAGTGTACCCTGCCCGGGAAGGGCACCGCCGTGTCCTCGTCGAGGCAGTCGGCAGCGGCGACCTCTCGCGCCCGGCCCTGGTCCAAGCCAAGGTCCGGGGCGAGAGGTACTGGGATGCCATCGTCTTCTTCTGTTTGGTCAAGAGACGACTCCCAGCCACCGTAGACGTGGGCCTGTGCGATGAGTTCGGGTGCCTTATCGGCCTTCCGTCTCCTGGGAGACACGGACCCGTCTCGGCGGCACGCGTTGTTCAACGGGTGGGTTTAAGCCACTAACAGTCTGACCTCACGCTGATCGCTCACGCTTACGCTCTCTGAGTCCCTCACGCTGCTCTCCCGTAGTGGGAGGAATCATTTGATGATTTATCATAAAAAGAGTCGATAATAACTTGAGCCGTTTCTAAGAATTAGTAAGTAGTCAGACGATTATACCATATTTATTACTTTGGCTAACTTTGACCAGCTATTATGAATTAGATCCAGAAAAAGTGATTAATCTATCACACTGTCTAGTCAATTAGGGTATTATATACAATGACCAGTGATTATGTATAATATATATTTAATCACTTTGGCTGTAACATATATACAATTATTTGTTTTATGGATTCTGAACAATTTTCGTTATTGAGTATTTCAGATAGAATACTAGCATTATTTTCAGCACTGTGATCACTAGGTGTAGTATGATCTGATTCTTCTTCATCTAAATCAATTGTACGAAGACTTGAAGAAGAGTTAATATTTAAAATTCCAGAAGATGAGCAAGTGAGAATAGGAAATTATGCTCTAATGGAATACAATTGCCACTGAAGGAACTCCGTAATTCCAAAAGATTAAAATTTTGTTTGTACAATGCTTTGAATTGTATAGTATTCGGGTTATTATTATATCCACCTTGACGCCGAATGATACTTCTATACTCTTTTAATTCTTCGGTTGCCATAGTTGACAGCACATTTGTAACAATAGCTTGAGACTTTGTACGTGTACACATCAAAATTTTTGCTCAAAACATGCTTGAATTAAAGGAGAAGAACAAGACATTTGAGCGAAAACTGTGATTATGTTGTACGATGTGAAACGCCCACGTACCCTCAGCTGCAGCTATATCCAAATCCTTAGAAGTCGGCGACTCAGTTTTCTTAAAAAAACTAAGCATTAACAAGCTTGAAGCAGCGACTTCATCGGCAAGCCGAGATTTTCTGATTTTAAATGTTTTTCTATATCACTGGCATCACCGTGTCCAACACTAAAATCAGTACGATACTTTTCACATGTAACGTCTGCATCATCTTTTCTTTTTTTTATAAATAAATAGTTCTGTTGCAAACTAATATTAAAGGAACACTTGCGTTTAAGCATTATTGTTTTGTTACAAATCAATACTTGAACTAAAACAAAACACAACATGCAGTCGTCGTCGTATCTTATGCCGGCCATACACTCTACGGTCTACCGGAAAAGTAATCTGTGCAGGTCAACCAAACATTGGTAGCGTGTATGGGGACGTTCCGGTGTATCGGAGCGGTCTTCAGTTCTTTTTGCGATGGCATCGAATGTGGACGATGACACGCTGGCATTGCTACACTGAAAAAAGTTTTGAGTAACAAATAACAAACAATTGAGTAACCTGTAACATTAAAAATAGTGACTACATAACTGTAGTTCTTATTAGACAAATTCAGTTTTGTTATTAGAGATCTGTTATTAGTAGCTCGACAAAAATGATAACTTATTCACGTTGTACCAAAGTGTTCTAGAATAAATCCAAACTAATATTATAAATGCGAAAGTAACTCTGTCTGTCTGTCTGTCTTTCTGTCTGTCTGTCTGTCTTTTCTTCACGCCTAAACTACTGAACCGATTGAACTATTGAAATTTGGTACAGACATAGTTTGAAACTTGAGAAAGGACATAGGATAGTTTTTATTACAAAAAATAAAAATAAAAAATAAAATTTATTACGGACATACAGTGCCATCTATTCGTCAAATGTCGAGCTGTTCCTATGCTCCGTAGATAGATGGCGTTAATCGCGCAATGGTGTCATTACACGTGTTCGGTTCATGTTATTGTTTTAATTCATCGGAAAAATGTAAATAAACAGTAAAAAGGTGTAAAAAAATTAATATTAATATAATAAAAGTTTTACTACAAAGAAAATGCTCTAACGGAGTATAGATAATTCTATTAGTACTACGCGCAATGGTGTCGATCGTTACACGAGTTCGGTTCATGTTGTTTTAATTTGGTACAGACATAGTTTGGAACTCGAGAAAGGACATAGGATAGTTTTTATCCCAAAAATCCTGCGGGAGCGGGAACTTCTCAAAAATCCCGCGAGATCGGGAACTATGTGGGTAAAACCAAAAATCTGCCGGAAGTCACTATTCCACGCGAACGAAGTCGCGGGCAAAAGCTAGTAACTTAATATGTGCATTATAAAACAAAAGTGTTGTGTAAAAATAGCCACGTTTTATTGTTAGCGCGTACAAATCCGTTTGGTTAAAACTTGGTCATGGGTTTGGTATAGTTCAGTTATTAGTTACATCATTATAATATTATTTTAACCAAACTATTTTGTTATTTGTAACTGAACTTTTCGGTTAAAAGTAACATAACTTTTTAGTTAGTGACTGCTCCGATCAGCCCGCGAAATTCAAATTTTGAATGCAAATTCGAAATGCAAATTGCAAAAAACAAGGAGAAAATTTGAATTTCGCGGGCTACCCTGTAGCATCAGCCTGAAGTGTTTTTTTTTTCTTGTAGATTTTCATTTACCTACCTATAAGAAGTTTTAGCAAGATATATCCTTCCCCAAATCTTACCTATTATGGTATTCATTTCGGTTACAAACTTGAGATAGAATAAGAAAAACAACTTTGTTTTTTACAATTATATTTATTTATTAAGTATCAAATCAATTAATTTTAGTAGGAACTTATAATTAATTCAGACAAAGAGCTAGCACACTATACTAGCCAAACCTAGCTACATACACTAAAATAGTATTTAAAATTCGATCATTTCCACTAGTTTCATTGAAGTTAAAAAATGAAACTAATGCAAACTACTTTTTTCATTCCATTTAATTTTTGCTAAATGCTGTAAACATCTATACATACATCATCACAAACTTTCTATTTCTATTTTCTAGTAGGTAGCATTTACCAAAAAATGACTACAATGGAAATAGTGGAAATAAATAGTTGCACTAGTTCCGTTGTGTAGTCCAATGGAAATAGTGGGATCAAAGTAGTTGCATTAGTTCTATGGTGGAACAGTTCAACGGAACTAGTAGGAATGATTTCCATAGGCAAACTGCCCCTGATAGGAACCTATATCGTAACCTATGGTATATTTTAGAGGGTACTAATAGTAGTAGTAGTTCATTGAATAGACAATTAGCTCTGTATAAGATACGGAGCTAATTGTCTAACTGAGGAGCTATTTAAAAAAAAAGTGTCTGGGGGCGACGTTTTTAAAGTAATACAAGCTGTTGATTTGCATCCGTGCCATATTCAAGGAGGTAATTATGCTAATGATTCTCGACCCAAATCAATAAAAAAATTGGTACGTAATTTTTTTTCCTTAATTTTTTTTCGGAATTCCGTAAATGTCATCTAGCCTTATTTAAACTTGGCGCGTATGTTACTGGCGTTAAAACCGTGCTGCACCCTCACACAAACGCAAACACAAAGCATACGCAACGATCACTCATAAATTTCATTCATAAAATTGGATTACTTCGGAAATACCACGACATTACAATGACAAAAAAAGCAGTGCATATTAGTTATTTCCCATCTACTGTAATTCCAATCGATTATTTACGTAGAGGAAGTGAAGCATATTTGGAATACCAGTTTGTTTTTTGAAAATAAATTGAAGGAGAAACGGGATAGCTCAATAAAAAATACATTAAATTATTGTCAAAATATTAAACTTTAATAATGAGAACAATCAAATATAAAAAATACCAGATATATTATCAAAATGCCTATCAAACTAAAAATACTCCAAAAACGTGATTTGACTTAGGGTGCAGATAATTTGGAATATAATTTGGAATATAGTATTCCAAATTATATTCATTTTTTTTTCTTTGAAAATTGCTAACACTTTTTCTTAGAAACTAATAGAATTCTAAATGTTTTATAGTCATTGGCTCTTTACAAAAAAAGAAACTTTTACAAAAAAATAAAACCGACTCCCAAAAAACTGAAAAGCAAAAAAAACACGGTATTCCAAATTAACAACACGCCAACTTAACTTAAAGTTGCATGTCAAATTTTTAATTCTAGAAATATTCACAAAATCATAGTAATATCTTAAACTAACAAGGTCACTCCGCAATTAAAATAATTACAATAAAGATTTAGAGTATTACAGCAAATGATTACCACTGATTGCATTCTTACCG
The DNA here is from genome assembly GCF_022581195.2 of Helicoverpa zea. NCBI lineage: Eukaryota > Metazoa > Arthropoda > Insecta > Lepidoptera > Noctuidae > Helicoverpa > Helicoverpa zea. The sequence goes on along the minus strand of NC_061464.1, from coordinate 12,034,091 downwards.
AAAAAGTTTTCAAATCAGGCTTTTCGTTCGCTGGGGGCTGGTAGCCGAAATGTCAAGATAGCGTCCTGTTTTTAATGCTGTATGGCTTTGTGTATCGTTTGACGTTATGTTTACGGCATAAAAACTCAGATGGCGTTTATATATATTTAGATATCGAAGTATTCCAAGTTACCTGCAGTATTCCAAATATGCTGCAGTTCCTCTATTGTATGTCCTCCTCCTGAACTATGGCACAAATGCAAATCAACACCTTGTATATCTGTTGATTGCCCTTGTTTCGAACACCACCTGAGGCAAATAGGAATGATTACCCACCAAGCAGGAGCAACTGGGAATATAGGATAAACTTCAAGGGCAAACTACTAACATGACTTACCAAATATATTCCACCGGATAGATTGATAGCCTTATATTTTGTGAAATAATTTGAAATCGTCATATTTTTAGAAGCAAGATCGTTTAACCTTTCTTTAGTAGTAACTTCCCAATATGATTCTACCATTTGCCATGGATCATAGTTGTTCTGAAGCCATAATAACTTCTCTGAGATGTCAACACTTTTGCTTCCTTCGAGGTGACTAATAGCTTCCTGTGCACTTGTACTGGGCCGGGGGGAATATTGCTCATTTGAGCTTGAACTGCTTGAGGAGCAACGAAATCTTTCAAAACTTTTAATAATTCCTGATTTGATAAAATCTCGGCGACGTTGTCGATATTGGTCTAGTAATTTTCCTTTTGCCGAAGTCTTTTGCAGCGGGCTGAAGCTTGCATATGGTATAAAATATACCGATGAACTTTTCTGTTTGAAGATTTTGCTTATTTCATATGCCAGTTGATAAAACCTTGAACTAGGATTTTTTTCTCTGCATCGTTTTTCAGCTCGTGTGTAATTATTAGATTGCAAAGTCTTCGCCTGGCTGCATTATTCAAGAGACCCTTTTCTTGGTATTGCAGCAAAAGACCTTTGCCTTCATTTGATGAACTTAGGATTCCTTATAATTCCTAGAAACATTTATATAATTAATAATAGAAAGAAAAAAAAACATAAAAATGTAAGGCTTTGACCCCCCTGAAATGTCTGAATCAAGTAATGAAATAGAAGAGGACAAGCCGGAATATGATTGCGTTAGTTATTTTGTCATTCTTTTTAGGATTTTGCTAAGATTTTTTAATTCTAGGTGTTGGGGAGGAAAGAGGAACATTCGATCTTGCGCCGGTTGCCTGCGCAGGTTCAAAAACTGCACAGGTCTATTCCCACACACATTCCGGTCTACCTGCGCAGGCATACCTGCACAGGTGGACCTTTCCGGTAGACCGTAGCGTGTATGGCCGACTTTAGATAATAAACCCCTTCCATCCGCACTTACGCGTCACAGGCCGAGCGGTGTCGCGCTGTCTCCGTGTCGTGCCGTGCCACACATTTCGAGCGAGAAAAATACATTTTAAATTATTGTTTGGTGTGTTTGCAAAAGCGGGACAATTTCAACCTCGCGGGGAACACCGGGACAGACTGCCTGAAAGCGGGACGTATGGTCATGTAAGTTTTGGCAAATTCGTGCATTTATCCTTGTACCTGACGAATAGTCGCAGTGAGAATGAACCCATTATTTTACTACTGGCCGCTGGAGGGAATAAAACGCAATGTATACAGAGAGCGCCTTTCAGTTTGGCTGAATATGCCAGCCACGGAGCATATTCCGCGAGCCAGGAACAGGGCCGTAGCTAGGGTCGAATTTGAGGTAGGGCAGCATTAGTTACAGGTAGGGCGGAAGTAAAAAAATTATCATAATTGATCTGCCGTCGAAACACGGGCTCCTAAATCAATCACCATGTATATCACCATCATGTGAATAGTTATTCGTAGACAAATAATTACTGTGACAGTGCATGAGCATGGATCTAAGAACTATTAAATCCTCAATGATGAAGAACAAGTGAATAAGATGGTTGAACTTCCAGATTTGGATGTAGAGATCCACGTCTGAGTGAGAGTGAGGTAATAATTAATTATTGGGTGGGGTGATACGAGTAAATAGAAACGACCAAAAATACCATTAAGATCACATTGTTTTTGCGTACTTATTATAATAATTAACTAACATAATAATAAAAAACATTTAAAACAGCTGAATTCTACGATTCGCCATGTTATTAAAAATGCGAAGAACTTCGTTCAGATCAACTGATTTTGTTCTTTTTTTTTCAAAGGCCAGAAATACCATACCAGCCATTCTCTCGTGACCCATTGACAGCCTTTGAGGCCTATTGATTGCAGTTAAAGTTGAAAACGTAGATTCACACACTGCAGTGCTACATCCTATGGTCGCCACAGACGCAAAAAGTTCATATGTATCTTTGAACGCCTCTCGTTGCCTGTACAAAACTTGCAATGTATTTTCCATTATATCCTCGTTACGACTCAAGTAAGCTTTAACCACACTAGCCTCTTCTCTTGATGGAATTTTCAGACCTGAAAAATTAGTTAAAATTGTAAATTGAACATGACAATTTTTTTGAATTTTTTTTTTTTAAACTTACCCAAATTTTTCAGTGGAACCATTTTATCTACATCCAACTCATCAAGACTTGCAATCGAATTAATTAAATCATCGTTGTCCGAAAACCTTCTTTGTAATTCAGCAATTAAAATGTCCAACGTTTCGAAATACTCAGACTTAAATGGCTCGTCGTTCTCATCTATATTTTGTCTGGCGGAGGAACAGGGGGTGTACGTCAAATAGTCATCCATCCGATTTGGTTTTTTTACTTGCCTCTTCGAGGTCTGTGTCCTATTTTCAGATTCGCCGCAGTCATTGCTTGTTAAAGACTTAGCTTCTTCCAGAATTTGATTATACATTTGATTTGATCTTAATTTAATAATTTCATCTTTGACACACTTTATGATTGTTATGGCATCTTTTAATCCTGCGCTTCGGGCTTGCAAAGCTTTGTCTGCAGGTTGTAGCGTGGATAAGATTTTTTTGGCCACAACCATGGCTATTCGGAATTCCAGATCAAGCATGACTTTTTTAATACCTATACTCTTGGCGACGTCATCACCGTTGAATCTGCCATTTTTAATTTCTTTCAAAGTCTGCAAAATCGATGAATAATTATCGTATACAACTTTTGTAACTGCTAAATGTCCAGACCAGCGTTGTTCGAGGAGTCGGCCAATCCTTTTTCCATCATATAAGGCAGCTATTTTGCCATGATGAAAGAATTCATGTAACATGATGCATTGGTCAAAAAATAAACGAATAAAAGTCATTTCTGAGATAGTCCTGATGACTATTAAGTGCAAGCGATGGTTATAGCAGTGGACGTAAGGAATTTTTCGGCCCAATTTATTTTCTATTCTAGTCGCAACTCCTGAAACTTTCCCACTCATTACACTTGCGCCATCATAGCATTGGCTAAGCATACAAGAGGGGTCAATGTTATTTTCCGTGAGAGTATTTAACGTTAATTCCGTGAAAGTGGCTGCATCAAGATTTTCAGTAGTCTTAACCATCAGCAACGACTCATTGACGACACCATCCTTGACGTAGCGTATTGCTAATGCAATATTTTCGCGGTTATTTTTATCTCTCGTCCCATCTTCCATTAGAGTAAACCATTTCACGTCAGATTCATTAATATCTTTGACAATGGAACTTCGTACCGCTTGAACCATTGCTTGAATTATTTGATTTTGAATTTCGGGTGAACGATATGTTGCGTTTTGTGGTATATGAGTGAGAACCTCGTTCAAATTTGGATCTTTCATACATGTGTATTCAAATAAATTCTGAAATAATCCTTGTTCTTTTTCTTCTTCCAAAATATAATTTCCACGCAAAGCTAATTCGTTGACAATTAGAAATTGTATTACTTCCATGATAGACTTTACATAATACCTATATTTTTCTAATACTTTTTGATTTATTAACGTTTCAACACTGCTAGATGTAGATATTCTTTGTAATTTCTCCTGCCACATCGACATAGCTTGAATATGAGAAATTGATTTTTCATGTTTTGGAAAACCAGTTTTAGAATCAGTGGCATTTTTCCAGTTTCTAAATCCTGTGGAAGTGTACGAAGTCTGTTTGCTTCCATGAGGTAAAAATTGCTGGCATGGATAGCAAAAAGCAGCATCTTTCTCGACAGAATACTGCAACCATTTATAACGCTTGAACCAATCGGAAACAAAGGCCCTGTTGTGTTGTTTTGGATATGTGTCTAAAACAACTTGTTTTATTGGTTCTCCGATTTGTGCAATATCAGACGGAATACCATAGCTAACGTTACCTGTTGCTACGGAACTAGGAGTAGCGATTGTATTTGGTGCTTCCACCTGTTTTGAACAGTTAGGTTTTTCGTGGTCAATTTGCTCCTCAAGTCTTCGTTTTTTTCCAAAGAAAGCCCGTATATCCATCGCGAAATAAATGAATCTTCAATTTATAGCAATACAAATAACAATTGTATCGATTTTTGTCTAAAGCACTCTTCACCGTACACTTCACTTAACCAAACTACAAACAATCATAATCAATCTTTAGGTCAGGTTTAAAAGGGGATTCCCCGTACCATAGATTGCAATATAGCCCATATTGCAGTCTATGGTACGGGGATTCCCTCTGCATCACACAGATATTGGCGCCCAGTACACGCTCAATCTGGATCACGATCCAGATCTTGCCTTCTCGCTCTTAGATAAGACGGTGTCCCTTTCAGACTCCTACGTGAAAGGGACATAATTCAGTTGAATCTTCAACTGTTGACAATTGTAAACAATTGAAAAGGTGGCTAAAATGTCATGGGCGTCCGCAAAAAGGGAAAAAAAATTAGCTGATTGAGAGGTTAGTCATCGAATATTCGTATTCTAATTCTTTGTATAAACCCATCGCTTCATGAGATGGCGCTTCGAATGCCATCTATACACAGAACAAAGAATTATTATAATATGAAATGAATGTCACAATCTGTGGTAGGTAAGTATTTTCGGAAAAACTTAGATACCTATCGCTACATTTTTTTTCTCAAACTATGAACAAACAATTTAATTATAATAATTTATCTTAGTTTTAGATATTTTTAAGGTAGGGCATTGTGGTTTCAAGGTAGGGCATTGCCCCACAATGCCCCCCCCTAGCTACGGCCATGGCCAGGAATGCTTAAATTTTCTTTTTCGAAGTACTGCATCCTTTCCAAAGTCGTAACTTGGAGGAGGTACCCAACAGTTTTTTTTTTAAGATTTCAAGTTTTTGTGCTGTGCTCATATAGAATGAGCGACTGAGGAAATTTCCCACGTCATTTTCGGCGTATGTCTCTTGCTGTAGGTACTTGTTGTATTGCTGACGTTTGCGTAGAAGTTGTAGGTACAGTAGCGCTAGTACTAGCTATGGCAGCGTCATCGTTAGCCACTGCTAAATCCTTTTGTCTCAACTTTTCTCCATCGCTAAAATCAGTATCACTTTCGCCACTGCTTTTTTCAGGTTTCTTGCTTTTCTGGCTCGCTGAAAATCTAGAAACGGAACCTCAGTACCTAATAAATAGAATAGATAATGATTATCAATTATAACTATCATTAATTTACTTAATTTTACGAATATTTATTTAAATCGTAAAAACTGTAGGTAAATAGGTAGGTACCTATAACTATAAGCACTATGATTTTCGTGATGGTAACCGAAGTAATAATTGGCATTGAAAAAGACATTTTTTTAGGTTAGACACAAGCAATTTATTCATATATGTTATCATATCGACTACTTTTTTCTGTAACGTAACAGATATGAACGGTTAAGGTTTGTTCACAGTGTACGTACCAAGCTAAAAAGGTATTTAATCTAATAATAAGGTATAGTTAAGGTATTTTACGAAAATTCGACATGGAATTGAATTGAATAAAAATCAATCCACAAATAAAATATAAAATTTGAAAATGTATTCTACCGATATACAATCGAAATTTGCGGGTAACATCATAGGTAAAATGTATTATAATGGGATAAGTTTGAGATAATTGAGAAAAATAAATATACCTACTTACCTACCTAGGGATGGCTTTAGTTCGGGTATAAGAATTGCTGTGGGGTTTGTTTTAGAATATTTAATATTTATGTATTAAGGTTTTTTTTCTTTACAGGCAATATGCCACTAACACCAGCTGAACGACAGCGAAATTATAGAGAACGAATGAAAGCTATAGTTCGGCCATTCAGAGAATGCGTTCCTGACACGTCGCGATTGAACTGACGACGTAACTACATTCATTGATTATTGATATAATAATGTTGTTTTAATGCTCCTCAATTGTTAAAACGGTAAACAACCAGCAAAAATATTTTTATCGTAACTGCAACGCCATTGCAAAGTTACGTCGTCAGTTCAATCGCGACGTGTCAGGAACGCATTCTCTGAATGGCCGAACTATAATAAACCTGAAATATGGGAAGAACGAAAAAAGAAAGAAGCTGAAGAGAAACGGAGAAAATACCTGAAGATTTCGCAATTATCTGAGCGAGACAAAGAAAAAAGACGTAAGCTAAAAAAATAAGTCTAGCAAGGAACCTGTTAAAACAAAAGACGAGAGCCGTCAAAGCTATAAGAAGAAACATTATAGATTATCAAAAGAAAATAAAAATCTTAAGGCGAAAGTAGAAACATTGAAGAGAAAAGTTAATGCTCTGAAGAAAAAGGTATATAGATATAAATTGTTGTTAGATTGTCAATTTAATGAGTGTGATAAGGAAAATGCTAACTCCCCATTATCGAAAACGGGATATTTCATTAAAAGCTTAAACCTTAGAGCCACTGATAAAAAAGTATTGAAGCATACTATATTAGAGAAAAATATTATTATTGCTTCACTTCAAAGTACATATCGCTTGCTTAGTATTAAAGTGACCGAATTCAAAATCAATCAATCATGAGTTAGATACACTGTCATCTTTAAAACAACGCCATCTGTGACAAACTCCAAGAAACTCTTAAAAAGTTAGAGTTATACTGCTCTTACAATGTTTCGGTCTCTTTCACACTTATGAATTTGAAGACGCCATTTTGACATTACACTGACACATTCAGTAATCGTTTAACCGGCTCAAAACGAACATCTGGTCGTTTGTCATAAAAGTGACCTATTAATATTTAGGATTGTGTAACAGTGAAATCGAAGGTAAGTTTTACTGATTATTTTTGTTGTATTTTGACCCAATACGTAATGAGTCTATTTTATATTAAATTTGTTAATTTATTGTACGATATATTACGTTTTAGGACTGTTTAAAACTAAAACTTCTAGATGATTCTACAGCACATTAATGATTAGGTCTCTTTTTGAATAAAAAACTTAGTAAATTTATTCGTACACTCTGTAGAATTCATTGTTAAGTCTGTTTATTACAAATAATGATAATGTATTTTTAGTAACATTCAGTATTTGGTCTGTACTATACTAAAAAAAAAACGGAATTTTGCTATGAATGTGCTAGGTGATTTAAGTTCAGGATTGAGTCACTTTAAAACGAAATATGGAACAAAAAAAGAAGTTTCACTTGTTGACCTATAATTATAATTAAGTATTTTTTTATTAGGATGACGTCGTCTACTTCGCGATCAAGAAAAATTCTAGATTTAATTCAAATTGAAGATAACATTATTCCAACTCAAAATGTTGATGTTCAGGTGTGTAAAAATCGTTGAATTGTCTTTATGGTGTCTTTCTTTATTTACGTCTACCTGCAATTTACTGACTAATACTTCTTTTATTGTTAACAGACGATTTGTTGTGATGCAACTAAAGAGCCCGAAAATGTTACGAATATTATTCCAACTCAAAGTGCTGATGTCCAGGTTTGTAAAAATAATTGTATTGTCAAGGTATTTTATTTATGGCTAGCTGCAATTTACTGACTTACTCACCTTTAATTGTTAACAGACGATGATATGTGACGCATCTAAAGAGCCCGAAAATGATACTGATATTGTTTCAACTCAAAGTGGTGATGTCCAGGTATGTAAAATTACTACTTAGCACTTACTTATTTATTGATACTTTATGTAGGTATGTTTAGTTAAATTTGTTTATTCACCTTTTATGTTTACTTGCAGATGTTATGTGATGTTTATAATAAACCCGAAAATCAACGACATTTGAATGCCTCTGAGTATTTCAAACATACTGAAGGCCGTAACAAGGCAGTTATAGATTATCGTGTGTCACCTGTTAATTCTGGAGAAAGCGACGCAGATTTAAGTGATGGCGATCCTACTTTCGAAACCGTACAAAAGGGCCAACAGGGTAGTCATTTGCTATTTCCCCGTACCCGTAGTTCAAGTTCGAGTAGTAGTTCTTCTTCAACTTCAGACTCAAGTTCATCATCTGATAGCTCTAACGAAGAGACTTTGGAAGAACAGTTAAATGCCAATAACACAGAAAATAGAACACCTGAGCCAACAAGAGAGTTAGACGGAGGAACAATGGAGAATCAAGATAATTTAACAGAAGACACAACTTCCGGAACACCTACAGTTTCTACTAAGCCAAAAGGTAAAAAACGCACTAGACAACCGGAAAACTGGAAGCAAACTAGAGCAAAAAAATTGAGAAATTGTGGTAAGTCATATATTAATAGTAAAAATATTATAACTAAAGCTCGTGAACTTAAACCACCATGTAATGACCAGTGCAGGCTGCAATATTCTAGCAAGATTGATTCTGTTCAAAGGCAAAGTATTTTCGACGCATACTGGGAACTTGGAGATATTCATAATCAGCGATCTTTCATTTTGTCGTGTTTATCTGATATCACACCCAGATATAAATATACCAATGCATTGACCCCACGGCATTGTAACAAAGCTTTCCATTTTGTTGTTGCTGGTAATTCGATCAGAGTTTGTAAAACCTTTTTTACTAATACTTTGAACATATCCGATCGTATGATTCGTACTGTTAAACATAAGACTGATAAACATGGAATTTTGAAGACGGATTGTAGAGGAATAACCGGTAATCATAAATCAGATGAAGTATTAATTTCTGACATCAAAGAATTTATCAATTCTATTCCAAGAACTGATTCTCATTACACACGACAATCATCGACCCGTGAATACATAGACGGTGGAAAAACGATAGTAGATCTCTTTAAAGACTTTGAAGAAGTCCAAAAACAAAAAAATAAGCCAGCAGGAAAGTATTGCACATTTTATAAGGTTTTTAATACACAATTCAATATATCATTTTTTCGCCCAAGAAAGGATCAATGCGACACATGTTTGCAATACCAGAATTCATCGCCTGAACAAAAACTTATTATTCAAGAAAAATATGATTCCCATTTAGAAGAAAAAACCCTCAGCCGACAGGAAAAATATAATGACCGACTTAAAATTGATGACAGTAATAAAGTAATTTTGTTCGACCTCCAAGCTGTTCTTCAATCACCTAAAGGGGACACTTCAGCTTTCTATTACAAAAGTAAGCTCAATAGCTATAATTTCACTGTTGCCTCCTTAAACAAAAAAGTAGAAGGCAAAGTACAGGAATCGTACAGTAACGTGCATTGTTATTTTTGGAATGAAACTGATGCAAAAAGAGGTGCCAATGAAATAGGCTCTTGTCTACTCCATTATTTCGAACAACTTTGTATCGAATCCAGGGCTACTAATGAGGAAGGCATCAATCTTATACTGTATTCGGACAATTGCGGAGGACAAAATAAAAATAAATATATCGTTACACTTTATCTTTACGCAGTTACACATCTTAATATTAATTCCATCACACATAAATACTTAATCAAAGGGCATACGCAGAATGAAGCCGATAACATACATAGCCTTATAGAAAAAGAGGTAAAAAAGAATTTAAGATCTGGACCTATATATTCACCACACCAATATGTATCAATAATTAAAAATGCACGAAAATCAGGAAACAAATTTATAGTAAATGAGCGTACATTTCATGACTTTTATGACTTGAAAAAGTTACAAGAAGCTTGGGGATACAATTTTAATAAAACAAAGAATGGAGATAATATTGTATGGAATGACGTAAAACTGATTAAGGTGACAAAGAAAAACCCCTTTTCATTTTTTATAAAAAAATCTTATAAACAGGATTTTTTGGAAGTATGTGTAAGAAACAGGCGAACCAAAATGTTGCCTTTAAACGAGTTAACGCTAGTCAAAGCGTACACTGGAAAACAAGAGCTAAGTGAAAATAAAAAAAAAGATTTACGCGAATTATTGTCTAAGAATTTGATCCCTAACTTTTATTCTGACTTTTATAATTCCATTCTTTAATCAGTAAAGGTAAAGATGACTCCTCCGTTTTCATCTTATATTTTTAAATAATTTATGTTTTGTTAACTGATTTATACCTAGACTGCGGACCTACTAAGAATACCATAACGCTGATTAGATTCGCTAAGATCTCTTTTAATTTTGCTACGATGTTATAATTATAGTTTATAATAGTTATCATAGTTTTTTACAATACTATATACTACTTTGTATAAAAAAACTATATTTGCTTTTTGTTAATTTTGAAGGTATATGAAAATGTATACTATTTTTTTTATTATATTTCTCGTAATCATTTAAATAAAGACTTGTAATTTAAAAAGCGATAGTTAGGATAGAAGAGTGATTTTTGTGAACTGATGTAAACCTACTTAGAATACCATGAGACTGATTGATTTATTGCTTAGAAGTTAAGATCTCTTTTAATTATATTAATAAGTTCGGTATAAAAACATCTAACATCTTCTATTAATAAGTGTTAAAATGAAAATAACAGTTTTTTTATAATTTTAGTTCCTTAATGTTGATCTCTTTTTTTTAATTAAAAACCGTAACTACAAAAATGTATTTTCATTTTTATGTATTTTCGTTTAGTATTATTATGACTTAAACCTTACATATACAACCAAGTAGTATTTGAATTTAATAATAAATCAACTCAAAATTAATTAGGTCTTTATCTTTTTGGCAGACTAACTGTTACTTAGTATTATATAGACCTAAAACTACAAAAGTAATTTTGACAGCCTACAATAAACAAAATAAATAGTATTCAATTGAAATTTAAGTTTCAACCAACTATGTGGTTCATATTCTATCATTAAAAAATAAAAATAACTATGCGAGTAACATCTTGTAACATTTATGTCTAAATAAACAGCCAAAGTCCTAATTGCAAAACGTTTTTTGCGATTTGCCAAAAAACTAGTTTTTTCAATTCGGTCACTTTAATAATAAGCGTGCGATATCATTCTTCCACTTGTAACCAAGAACGGCGTGTCCTAAAAAAATTATAAACAACTCTTTGGCGCGACAATATAAAATGAAAACTCGCTTAAGTTCGTTAATGGGTTTGAGAGGAGCGATACGGACATCAGAACACCACAGAAAACCAAATAGCTTAGGTGCTATTATTGAAAACTTTTATTTACGCGATGACGTGTCCAGAGCTACAGCAGGTAAGAAGGAGACCAAAACATTTCACAAAGAAAAAATGCAAAAGAGATATCTCTTGGCGTATTTAACAGATATTTATAAAAAATTTAAAGAAGAGACAGGAATAAACGTTTCATACACAACATTTGTTAGATATAAACCTTTTTTCGTTCTTCGGCCAAAGATTTCAGACCGTGATACTTGCGTATGCAGAAAGCATGCTAATATTGAGTTTAAATTTTTAGCTCTAAAAAAACTCCAAGTTTTAAAGGAATATAATAAACTGGACGATCTCGTTGATGCATTAGTATGTGATGTAAAATCTCAGCAGTGCATGTATTCAAAATGTGCGACTTGTGAAAGGAATTGTATCAATTATGATTTTTCTACGACAAAAAGAAATGATGAAGTATCTTGGCTTGAGTGGTCAGCCATTAATGTAGAATACAAGAAACATGAAGGCACTAAAGTGTCCAAAAGAATGACAAAGGTAACAAAGACAGCAAATTTACAAAATTTAATACTAGCTTTTGAAGCAGAACTAAAAATCTTTAAAACTCACACCTTTAACATTATGCATCAGTTCAATATGTACAAATATACAAAAGATAATCTACAGGCTAACGAAATAATTATACATTGCGATTTCTCCGAAAATTACACGTGCAAAATGTATGAAGAAATTCAAGCCGTCCATTTTGGAGCGTCTCAATACCAAATTTCCCTGCATACCAGTGTCGTGTATAAGAAAGGCAAAAAAGCCCAATGCTTCTGTACTTTATCTGATTCTACAGAACATTCGCCTGAAGCGATTTGGGCACACCTAAACCCAATTTTGACGTATATAGCCCGTGAATATGAAGATGTTAATACTGTACATGTGTTTTCGGATGGACCTGTAACACAATACAGACAAAAAAGAATTTCTTTTTGTTTAATACAATTATTCAACAGTTTGGCTTTATGGGTACATGGAATTTTTTTGAGGCTTCGCATGGTAAAGGCGCAGCAGACGGCGTAGGCGGTGTAGTGTACTGTGTTATCACCGATATCTGTCGTCTCGTTGTCGCATAGACGCGGAGAGTGCACACTATACTCTATGGCCAGTTGGCGGGAAACCGGGAGAATGTGTGGCACGGGAGTAAGACGTTATGTGGGCAAGCGAGCCGATATCCTAATTATCGGATGGTAATTACAGAGACACAGGTAGGGCGAACACTACATTTGGCGACGAGTGAAAATATTATATTGGCGGCGTGTCTGTAAGTAGCGAACATCATTTCTTTTGAATTGAAAAGAAAGGAAGGGGCAGGTATGGTAAGTTCAGTTTGCGGATTAGAAGTCCCCCTAAACAGCCGAAATCTGAACAAATTGGCCGTCTGTCCAAAGAACGTGCAAGTTAAAGTATCTAGTAAGGATGCTAGTATGTTATCCAGTCACCGACTCGACTATAAATTATTGTAGGTATGAGACTTTAAAGAATTGTCACACCAGTGCTCATGTCTAGGTTTTACTTGGAAAGTTTAATTGTGTGTTCTTTGAAGCATATAAGTAAGTTGTACGTTAGTAATTGTACTGTATATTCATCACATAAGGGTTTTCCAGAAAGCCTGTATCATAATATCACATTGCGTATGAAATTCATGTATTTTTCACCAATGGAACATAGAACATTCATTTGTTTTAAGATTGGTGCGAATCAGTAAATCGTTTTAATGCTGTGATGCTACATGATGGCTATGATTACAGCATACAGCCAAACATCTGTTGTGGGAGTAATTTCCTTTATGAAAGATAAATTACATTGTGTTCCTAGTTCCTATCATAAAGTAAATAATCTTTGGTTCCCATTGACTATAAAAGTGTGAAAAGTAATAACTGGGAATGCAATTATGACTGAAAGTTTCAAATTAATTTGTAACTTGTAATATAGTGAAATATTTGGTGAACTGAGTGCATAATATTATAAGTACCTACCTTGAGTTTGTAAGCGACTCCCTACTACAATAATTAAGTAGTTATTTCTACTAAATAATCTGTTTTGAATTGAGTAATTTTAAGTATTTGAAAGTTAATCTGGACGAGTACCTTCTTTAAATCTTGATTAATTTCAGATTTTCTGTGCTGGTGGTTTGGATAATATAAGCTTCCAAACCTAGCTTCCCTCCCAGAGTCTAGTTAACTACTTACTTGCTACATTGTTCTGGTACCAACTTACTTCAAGAGACTTGCTTACAATATAGTGGATATTACAAGAACAAACTGGTGGTTTTGTACCTTTAGTCAACTGTTCTATAAATGACAAACATGTGCTAGGTATTTAGTTAAACAAATAGCACATTGAAGGACCATTGTAAGTTGGACTATGTATGTTGAAGTACTTACCCAGCTATACTGGTATGTATGCACATATGTACAACATTCCAACCCGTCAACGCTTCCAGTGGGTTGCCTATCTAGTTAATGTTAATTATAACGGTTGCTCAGTCACCCTGAATATAATTCTAATCCTTTTAATTTAGTTTGTTTTGCAGTATTAAAGAGGTTGTTATGTTACAACAGAGATATCTCAGAAGATGCAGAACAGGAAAACAGTACCAAACAGCAATATTAGATGGAAAATGTGGATCAAAACTTTTGGTATTCAATAGATAGAATCTTTGGTAAACATCCTAACTCATAATCCTAATTTGAGTATTTTAGGTGAATATGAAACTCTTAGACCAAAAGTTTAAGGAACTAAGCAATGGAGCATTTTTGTACTTTAATTAATTCCCATTAAGATTTGTTGGGACAATGCTGCTTTATTTACCTAACTGGGGTTTCACATCTGTGACAAAATCTTAAAAGAATGAAACATGGAAGGAGTTTCAATATAGATACTTACTCTGGGTACTGTCTAATGATTTAGATTTCATAATTTGGTGATTGCTTGTGCTTCTAAAATATAACCTTCAAGATTCAGGCTTGAGTGGATTTTAATTGGTATCACAATTGACTGACATTGGTGCAGTTTAACAGAGTAGCCCTCATTGTAATATTGCTATTTATTTGTAAATTATACTTTACAGTATTGCAGTGCCCAACAAGAATTATAAGTGTAAACTAAATAAACTTACATAGAAAGTTGTTGGGAGAATAACATAACCAAGACATGAAATAGAATCCATTTATTGATTTGAGATTAATACATCTATCTTTTGAAGTAGGTACAATGTGTAGCCTTCTCAGTTGTTGGATACAAATGTTCTTGGCATACTGATTGTTGTTGTTGCTTTGCCACCCACTTGTGAAACCTGGAGATGCCTGCTGACCGAACAGTTTTTTGAAATTTTCAAAGCAGCGGCACCGAGCTGCCTGGGTCCTGTGGCACCTGCATTTTATCTGCGGCGCTTGGTTGTTCACTAAGTAGGTACCTACTTCATAGGTTCTAGGTTTCTATTCGGCGTTGCTGGGCGCATGAATTGGGAATCCTGCGGCCAATCTATAGGTGGACGGACGTTGTAGAGGGGTCGGCGATCGTTTCTACAGGGGGAATTGTGCATCGACGGGAGCGCTGTTTGTGAGTTGCTGTTCACTTTGATGAAAGGAGGAGGAACGGTAGTTGAGAGTCTCTATTGATGGATTCTATTCTATGTTAAGGTGTTTGTTTGTGTTTTGTAGTTTCACTGAATGTCACAGCTACAGATTACAAAGCTGATGACATCTGTCAAAGCGCGTTTCGTTGCACGACGTAGTTGTTAACTAAAATCCTAAAAAGCTGATAAGTTAAACGTAACTATAAAGCAACGGCTTTATAGGTGCCTACGTTGTAATCGTAACGTACACATAGCACTAAAGTTAAATTTGTAGAATTGCGCCCCTGGACACTCATTGATGTAGAACGCTCGAAGCTTAGGTATATCAGAATTCTTTTAGAGAGTGTATCTGCAGAAGCATGCAAGTGCCAGTGCTGATCCATACGGTTGAAAACCGGATTACTTGTTGCAATGCTGAGATAAGGAATTAAGCTTTGAAATATTCCACTCTCAATTAATAAAAGGAAACTGTTACCAAAATTAGTTGAGTTTGATTCATATTATGCTTTAAGCATTTGCTATTAATTTCATTTGTAATAATTTAAATAATTTTGCAATGGGGTGTCAAATTAAATGTGAACGGTGGCTGGTCCAAGCGATCTGTAACTATGTAAACATGATTGCTAGGTAGGTTGGTTCCGAGTCTAATAGGAATACCTACCTTTACTTAACACATTAGTAGTGCACTAAACTGTTAGTGCTCTGTTGTCATCGAGATTAAATGTAATTCCCCTAGTAGTACAATTTTTAGAATAGTTAACGATACAACATGAGTAAACGAGATATCTTTTCCGTCAGGAGAGCTGCGTTTCGACCGTTTAAGTTTTAAACATTGTATAATAGGTATACTGGCACTTAGACACGTTGAAAAGCAGATTGGAAATACAAAGGTATTTCATTTGTAGACACAATTTACCACTTAGGTACAACCGTATAAATTATTGTGTTATGTTGTTATCAATAAAAAAAAAACTACTGAAATATTAAATTAAATTCTACTTTTAGTCATTATGTATGTGTAAGTACTGGCAGAAATCTGCTAGTTCACGAGCCCACTGCGGAAGTCAACCGGGTACGTACGTTTGTGTGATCATAATTACTATGTATTTATGTACCTACATGTTTGAAAAACTAGAGATCGTACGGCAGTACTAAATAGTAGAACTATTATATTTGTATTCGTAAAGCTTTGCGAGGCACGTTCCACTGTTGCTAACAGTAAGGTCCGTGAGAAATCGTAAAGTTGCGCGAAAGTATTAAATAGTAGAACTATTATATTTATATTCGTAAAGCTTTGCGAGGCACGTTCCACTGTTGCTAACAGTAAGGTCCGTGAGAAATCGTAAAGTTGCGCGAAAGTATTAAATAGTAGAACTATTATATTTATATTCGTAAAGCTTTGCGAGGCACGTTCCACTGTTGCTAACAGTAAGGTCCGTGAGAAATCGTAAGGTTGCGCGAAGGTATTAGATAGTAGAACTATCATATGTACCTATAGACCTATATGCCTGAGAGGCGAGAACTTGTACAGCTTTACGAGGTGCGACCTGCAAGGTTCGCGAGGATTCGTATATGTTGTGTGCAAGTCTTGTACAGCTTTACGAGGTGCGACCTGCAAGGTTCGCGAGGATTCGTATATGTTGTGTGCAAGTCTTGTACAGCTTTACGAGGTGCGACCTGCAAGGTTCGCGAGGATTCGTATATGTTGTGTGCAAGTCTTGTACAGCTTTACGAGGTGCGACCTGCAAGGTTCGCGAGGATTCGTATATGTTGTGTGCAAGTCTTGTACAGCTTTACGAGGTGTGAACAGCAAGGTTCGCGAGGATTCGTATATGTTGTGTGCAAGTCTTGTACAGCTTTACGAGGTGCGAACAGCAAGGTTCGCGAGGATTCGTATATGTTGTGTGCAAGTATAAAATGGCAGGGCCTGGCATGGACTTGAAAGTCACGTTCCACTGTCGTGGAGTCCTTGAGTAACACTCAAAGGTTTGCTTTAAACGGCGCGGCGGTAACTTGTTGGTAAGGTTATTGAAAGTGGTAATGGTAAGGTAATGTGTGAGTAAAAGGTAAAGGTAATAATTTCCATAAATCGTCAGTGTAAAACGATTCGACTGTAGTGACATTTCAAAGTTGTCCGGTTGTTTATAAAACACTAGCAAACGTACGCTACGCTAGTAAAATGCACGTAAAAGTCATTACGGGGCTTTAATCGCAAGTACGAAGCGTCAGGAAAAACTTCATTTCATCATTATTGTTTCAACTCTGAAGCTAGAAATAAAATTCTTACATTGGGACAATGCATTCTGAAACTGTTTTTCAAGTAAGTGAAGTAAAATTATTCAGTCAAAGCCCGACAAGGACAAAGGCAATACTTGGTCATTTGAAGGGAAAGGGAAAGGAGTAGGTAGCTAGAGTAAAATGTGAGGAAACCACTGGGAGTATGAAGATTTATTATATTCCATTAATAGGCAGGTACAGTTTGGTTTTATCTATTTTTATATTCATTTTGATTTTGCCGCTAGTGGATCTCAAGTGTTCGTAATTGTTTCGAGCATGAGATACCTACCTGAATATGTCATTGCCTAGATATATAAGTAGATGATTTCGATAATAAACTGTTTGAATCGGACCAAGCAAGATGAGTGCTCGTTGGCTGAACGTGCAGCAATATTTGAGACTGTTTGATTCCACATGGACTAACAGGCGGGATATCGGTGTCCATCGACTGATCACCAGACTGGTTATTGATGTCGGCAAAGTGACGGAGTTTAATTTGCTTTTACTAAACAAAGGAAGGGATGTAGTGTACTGTATTATCACCGATATCTGTCGTCTCGTTGTCGCATAGACGCGGAGAGTGCACACTATACTCTATGGCCAGTTGGCGGGAAACCGGGAGAGTGTGTGGCACGGGAGTAAGACGTTATGTGGGCAAGCGAGCCGATATCCTAATTATCGGATGGTAATTACAGAGACACAGGTAGGGCGAACACTACAGTCATAAATAAAAGACTACTTACTTCTCGTGGGATAATAGCTCGAATAATGTATTGAACAGTATTCGGATGTTCGTTTTGGAGACCACGAGTAATAGTATATCTCCTCATTCTCTCTACAGAACGACTGCAGAGTAAACATACTTGTAACCTTCGAAACATGGTTGGATGTATGGTAATATTCAGATGAATAAACCACACTTTAAACGAGAGTGACAAAAGTACAAGTAAAGAGTAATAGATCCTGATAGATATCAAGAAAGTATTTCTCAATAAAATCGCACAGTAACGACGTACAAGGTGACGTGAGACTGCAAAGAATCCATAGAATGTTTTTTTCTCTTGCCGAATTTTATTTCGAGAAAAGAGGTTGTTAGGTTTGTGGCTGCTTAAAATGGCTTGCTAACAATGGCTGGCTAACATTAGAAACGGTTTTTCTCGGGACCTCTGGGACCGATTTCCAAAATATTTGGATTCCGCGTTAAGAGAGAAGCAAAAAACCTATTTTAACCATTCCCACTACTGGGCAAATGGCTCAGGCTTTGTAAAGTGACTATCTATGGAGAACATTTGATCCGATTTTTCTCGGGACCTCTGGGACCGATTTGAAAAATATTTGGATTCCGTGTTAAGAGTGAAGTAAAGAACCTATTTTAACCATTCCCACTATTGGGCAAATGGCTCAGGCTTTGTAAAGTGACTATCTATGGAGAACATTTGATCCGATTTTTCTCGGGACCTCTGGGACCGATTTGAAAAATATTTGGATTCCGTGTTAAGAGTGAAGTAAAGAACCTATTTTAACCATTCCCACTATTGGGCAAATGGCTCAGGCTTTGTAAAGTGACTATCTATGGAGAACATTTGATCCGATTTTTCTCGGGACCTCTGGGACCGATTTGAAAAATATTTGGATTCCGTGTTAAGAGTGAAGTAAAGAACCTATTTTAACCATTCCCACTATTGGGCAAATGGCTCAGGCTTTGTAAAGTGACTATCTATGGAGAACATTTGATCCGATTTTTCTCGGGACCTCTGGGACCGATTTGAAAAATATTTGGATTCCGTGTTAAGAGTGAAGTAAAGAACCTATTTTAACCATTCCCACTATTGGGCAAATGGCTCAGGCTTTGTAAAGTGACTATCTATGGAGAACTTTTGATCCGATTTTTCTCGGGACCTCTGGGACCGATTTGAAAAATATTTGGATTCCGTGTTAAGAGTGAAGTAAAGAACCTATTTTAACCATTACCACTATTGGGCAAATGGCTCAGGCTTTGTAAAGTGACTATCTATGGAGAACATTTGATCCGATTTTTCTCGGGACCTCTGGGACCGATTTCCAAAATATTTGGATTCCGTGTTAAGAGTGAAGTAAAGAACCTATTTTAACCATTACCACTACTGGGCAAATGGCTCAGGCTTTGTAAAATGACGATCTATGAAGAACATTTGAACCGGTTTTTCTCGGGACCTCTGGGACCGATTTCAAAAATATTTGAATTACGTGTTCAGAGTGCACTATGGAACCCCCTGGAACTACTCCCACTGCTGGGCAAACTCTGAGCCCAGACCCTGGCATTGTCCTTTCACAGCACCAACATTTTTTTTCCGGAAACATATTGAAGGGGTCCCATTATTTGGGGCTGCCTTTTTTCCTCTATATGTGTAAAAGTTATCTCATTTCCTCAGTCGTCGCAGCTTCCGTATTTTTTTTTAACTATAAGAGCATGTAGTGCATTGCATTGGTCCTTTGCATTTGGTTTTCTTGGTTCTTGGTCTTTGGTTGCATGGACACTGGCCAGGCTATTGACCAACAGGGTTTTAAGTGCGGATTCAAATCCTTCTGGGGTTGGATTTGTGTTACGGCACCCATGGGTTCTTTATAGCCCTAAAGAAATTCTCAATGGGGTTTAGGTGCTGCATCCAAATTGAAGTTATGGTGTGGTCAATAGCCAGTAATTAATGCTAGGTACAGATGCAATTTTATTTTTTCGTGATAAAGAAGAACGGTCACGTCCCGTATAAAAAAAAAAACCGACAGAAAAGTGACGTACAACATTCAACTTAGGATTATTTTTTTAAGGTGGTTTAAAATCATCTAATGACATCTCTCGCCCTTGGGTGGAGCGAGAGGGCGTGTCAGACTCTTACTGACTAAAAAATTCCACCCCTTTCCTTTTTGCCTCTGGTACTGGGGTCAGAGCATGCCCTTCTTCCTTTAACTTAAGATTAATTAAAATCGTCATATTCGATGATTCAGATCGGATTATTCCACTAATTCGTTGACGCCAGTTCGAGCTTATATCGGTGATTAGAGAACTAAAAAGTTCATTAATCACCGTTACGATAACAGGTATTCGTATTTTTATTTTTAACGCAGCCGGTATTAGTGGAATAATCAAAAAGAATGATCTGATCGTAGATCAGTGATTTAGCTATCAACGGGGTTCTACCAAAAATAAAACCAATATGTCGAAATAAAGTTTTATTGTATTTCTATGTCCCTTAAAACATAATCCATACCCAGTGCGGGGTGGTCAAAGTGATCTCGATGTCTAGCCCACCCTACGTAATATACAACACTAATGATGTGTGCGCAACTTCCCAATGTCCTTTTGCCATGGTAGCAGGAGCAGTAATATTCTGTAATTGCGTTTATTACATTTATATTTTCATCAAACATAATATAAGTATAATATATTTTTGTTGTAATGTGAATGAATTCTGCACCTGATTAAAATATTATTATTTCTGCCTTCTTTTGCACATGATATGTACCAATTGAGAATTTAATGATGTCTTCAATTGTTAGTTGGGGAAAAGGTTCAAATTCGGGATCATTTGCAGTCATTCTGCGAAACGTCACTCTATGTCTATTCAGATTGTTCTCCTCCACATACTCGGCCAGTAGATTAGCGCGTTGTATGTTCCGATTAATTATTTCAATGAAATCTGTGTACGGACTGTCTCCGTACGGATCTTGAAAATAATTGATCGAAGCTGCAGAAATTCTAAAATCCTCAAATATATGCGGCACGTGTTTGTTGAATACTTTGTTTCTGAAGATCTTGAAGTCTCGCTTGAATCTTCCGTTTATAGTTTCTACGACCCAGCGCACCATTATGATGAGTCTTGATTTATAAGCTTGATCGGTGCTTAATTGCGAGTCTTGCCTTCTTTTGCTTGGCGGCATATGAGCATCATAGCCATATGTTTCAATTAAGGGAATTGAGTCTCGAAAGCCTCGGTCCAAAATAAATAGAAAGAAGAAAGAAAGAAGAAAGAAAAACCATTTTATTTAACACACAAATGACGCAGAAAACAAACACACACAAAAACAAACAAATATAACAATGGACAAAACAAACAGTGAAACAAAAAAGAAAAGCGCTGCAGCTGCGTCACTTATGCGTGAAAAGGGGCAACGCTCAGCATAATGCTGTGTCTCGCACACGCAGGCACAAGACAACAGCGCTGGTTTTCAGCGCTGACCCACCACATGACTTGCCTCGGGACTATACAATCAAGACGCCGTTTCGGCACGAATCCAGTAAATTAATAAATATATATATATATAATTAGTAAAATAACAGAAAAGTAGTAAAAGTTAATAGTAACAATGAATACAAAACAAACCATAGACAAAACAAAACACAATACGAGAATATCAAGAAAAGACATAGACAAAAACTTGTGAATATTATATAGATAGTGAGCGGCTCAGACCATAGACAGCGCGGCAAGTAAAATGTCAGAAATGTCAAAGATCTAGGTTAACCGGCCAATTGCACGAGAGATATTTTGTTATGCAATTATGATGGCGGAAATTGTATCGAGTGATGTAATATGTGTATTGTGTTGTGATGTTGTGAGTGGATATGTTTATTGTGTGAATCATGAGTATTAGTGTGGTGTGGGGCGAACACGTCAAAGCTAACCCATAGCGGATGTCCATGCGATACATATTTATGAGATGCTTTCCAAGGATAATTCAAGGTAAGAACAAAATAGAAAATAGGAAACAATGTCAAGACAATTAAATCAATTAAAACAAATATTGTGAAAATAAAATAATGTAAAGTTGAATTTAAAAGTAAGAATTTGTAGTGATACCATCTTTTGCCTATGAACAGGTCCAGAAGTGATACTACTTAGGATGAATATGGAGTGAAGCAGACAGGAGGCAGCCAAACCACTCCACAACACTGCTGGGGAACCCCCAAGGACTGTGGGCCATAACTCATAAGGTATGTGAATATCTATTGTTGAGAATATTGCTCGAGTAATAATTTCTTTTTTAGATGGAGTTTAAAAGTTTTTATTGTTTTCAGGCCCCTTATAGGTGGAGGAAGGTCATTCCAGCAGTGTGTGGCTGCAAATCTGAAGCTACCCCTGAAGGCTGCAGTTTTGTGAAGTGGGACCCTCAGCGGAGCAACTATGGAGCGAAGACCATGTCTGTAGCATGTTTCTTTCCATATAAGTTTTTCAAATAAGTAGTGCGGCTTGTGGGTTGAAACGATTCCAAACATCAGGCTGGCAAGATGCAGTTTTCGCCTGGCAGCCATTTTTAACATTTTGATTTGGTTGATGAAATACGTCTCCTTGATGAAAAAAATAATGAAACGGTCCATCTTCAATGGGTTCATCGTGGTTTTCTAATATCATCTTCATTATGTCAGCATCTGTTGTCCGTGCTGAGTATTTTTATTGACTAATTAAATATGAAAAATCTATTAATTTATTTCTATGATCAGTACATGCTAAAAACTTAAAATCTAGAAGTAACAAAATAATTGTTTTTGTATATATCTTGAGGGATCTTTGTTTTAAATTACACTGCGTTACAAATTAAAAAAAAAATTGAGTACCCGCTTTGAAATGTCATGATTTTTTATTTATACGTATCGTTTAATAAACATACATACAAATTATCTTTCCATCACGTGTCATTTTTTTTCCGCAAGAAAGTGCCAGATTATATTAGAAATTAAAACGTCAAAACATATTTGAAAGAAATCTTATAAAATCAACCAAATTTTTTTACATTAATGAAGTCTAATTTTATCATTTAAGTAAAAAAAAGTCAACAAAAATATTACCTATGAATTTTTTTTTTTAAAATATCGTGAATCTTCAACTCTTTCTTTTGTGCTTCGAATGATCTTCTCGTTTTAAACGCCAACAGTAATCACCTAGCATAGTTGTGTCCCAACGGCCTTGAAATCGTTCTTCAAGCTTCTTTACATCCTGGTGAAACCTCTCACCGTGCTCATCACTGACCGCACCAAGATTAGATGGAAAAAAAGAAAAATGAGAATGAAGAAAGTGAATTTTTAATGACATTCTGCAACCCAACTTTTCGTATGCTTTTAACATGTCGTTCACTAGCTGCTCCGCATTTTCGGCTCTGTGGTTCCCTAAAAACCCTTTTATAACTGCTTTCAGTGACAACCAGGCGTCAAGTTCCGTATTAGTAAGCTTTTTGTCAAAATTTGGGTCTTTCATCAAAGTACGTGTTTGTGGTCCCACAAATATTCCTTCTTTGGGTTTGGCATCACTTAACTTTGAAAATACTGTCTTCAAATATAAAAAGCCATCTCCCTCTTTATTCATAGCCTTCACAAAATTTTTCATCAAACCAAGTTTTATGTGGAGTGGTGGTAAAATGACATTTTTAGGATCTATCAATGGTACATGTTTCACATTCGATTTTCCGCATACAAACTCTTGACCTTTCTGGCCATACTTTTGTAATGTAGTGTTTTTCTGTGGCTCTGCTGTCCCACATACAAAGAAAACAATTTGAACAAGAATTTTTGTTTGTGATTTCACTATATACTGTCCGCAAACGTAACAAAACTTATTTGGTACATTTAAACAGTTGCGACGACCAGTTAGTCCAGTATCCATATTGGTTTTTCAAACAAATATGTGCAAAGATGTTGGCGTTATCGAATATAAACGATTACTAAACAAAACAAAAAAATAAAACGCGCTGGACGCGCGTGGGTCAGCGCTGAAAACCAGCGCTGTTGTCTCGTGCCTGCGTGTGCGAGACACAGCATTATGCTGAGCGTTGCCCCTTTTCACGCATAAGTGACGCAGCTGCAGCGCTTTTCTTTTTTGTTTCACTGTTTGTTTTGTCCATTGTTATATTTGTTTGTATTTGTGTGTGTTTGTTTTCTGCGTCATTTGTGTGTTAAATAAAATGGTTTTTCTTTCTTTCTTTCTAAAAAGGTACAATACATCAAAAACGGTAACGGTCTTTTACGCCTAAAGTGAGGGTAGTAGAAAATAATAATTGACATGTACCTCGAAAACTAGACGTGATGGACACCACATATGTTTGGAACATTTAATCTATGACTCATTACCTATTAATTCCAGCTAACAGTTAAGAGGGTACCAAAATCGTGTAACGCAGTGTTATTACTTAATATATAATTTATTATGTCTTGCATGTGGGAGACACATTCTAAAAAATCCGAGTTAGGACTGGAAAGCCAACGACGACTGGCAAATTCCCTTCTTTTAATGTAATCATTTGCAATTTCGCTATACAGATTACTTTTACAAATTTCACAGCACCAAAATATATTTTTTTTTATTAAATATCCGGAAACATATTGATCATATCATATGTCCCATTATTTCGGGCTGCCTTTTTTCCTCTATATGTGTAAAAGTAATCTCATTTACTATGTATATCGTCGCCCAGCAGTGAAAACCACGTAAGTGTTTATAACAAAATTTTACAGGAGGAAGAAAAAACTGTCTACTGAAAAAAAATGTATGAGTGGGGAAGATATTACCTTTTGTTTTTTTTTTAGATTTTGTGCATTCCTTAGGTACGTATCATATGGTTTCTATATCGTGTGCCTAAATAAGTTTGATGTGACTTACAAGGTTTTCATCATAACTTAATATTTTTTTGAAAGATTATGTAAGGTTTTCAAATTAAAACAATGTACAGTTTTGGGAATCAGTTTGTATTTTCTTGCCATGTTTACAAAAAAAACAATAGTATTACGTAAGGGAACAATAAAACACACCATAAAATTTAAATTTAAAGGCGTTATTAAAGAAAAGACTTCTTCCAAAAGTATAAACTTGTACAAACAAAACAAAATAAGAAAGATTTTTTTAATTTCTTGATTTAAATGTCGTAATAGGTACTTAATCTAGCAAAGATTTTAATGTGTAATTTAGTTTAAATAATTTACGCAATTTATTTAAACTAAATAAGTAAAATGTTTAGGAAAAACACGATAAAAAATAAAACTTTGAACAAAACGAAAACTAGTTAATATTAGTTAGTTAGTACTACTTAATAATTAGTTAATAGTGAGATCCATTCATGTTTCTTAATTAAATCAGTCAATAGCACGAACTAGTATTAATCTCAAATAATCAGTCTTAATTAAGCAGTCTCATTGCACAAAATAGTACTCATTGTTAATTATATTTTAAGACTCTTCGCTCAAAATATTTTTTCTGCACGTGCAGATATTTCCATTTCTCCCATTACCTGGACATTCATGGGGTAAACTGTCATAAAATAAATGAACGTCTTGGGGTAGAACTTCCTTAAGTTCCTGCAAATGGATGTATTTAGTTCGAGGTATAGGAATCCTTGCGTCATACAGACGAGGCATTGAGTCTGAGTCTCTTGGTTTTTTAATTTTTCTGCGTAATTGTTCAAATTCTTCGGAGAACTCTTGTTTTATGTAAATAGTTCCGTCAGTTCTGTACTCAATGCAACGCAAATCAAACACAGTTGCTTCTCCTGCTTTCTTGCCCGGTCTTATAGAGTTTAAATATGGCATTGAGCTAAACTTTCGGAAAATGCTGTGGTCTAAATAATTTACAACATAGGGTTTATTCAAACGTGCATTTCGACAGACATCTATGTATTGGGCCGGGGAGTAAATTTCTCGATTTCTTAGTTGTCGTTCTATTGTGGAATGCATAGAATCTGCCTCCATTTGAGTGTGTCCCTTTTCAAGGTATTTTTGGGTAATCGTAATTTCTTTTTGGACAGCGATTTGCAGTAAAGCATTTGCAAGTATAGCATTTCGATTCTGATTCGTGCATCCATCGCTCCAAAAAATAATCTTCTTGACGTTTTGTGGAATGTAATGCTTAATAAAGTGCTGCAATATACTGCAAAATTCGTTTGCAGAAAGACCACCTTCACATTCATGCCAAATATAACAATACCCGTCATTATTTTTTATATTGAACAAAGTAAAGTTGTGTACTTTGAGTTTTGTTTTATAATAAAGTGCAGATGCTTTTAATGAGGGTGATAGAAGCACTGCTTGTAAATCAAAAGTAAATACCATTGTCTCAGGATCGGGATTATTTTTGTCTGCGGTTTTTTCTTGTCTTGCTCTTTCTTTTTTCTCTCTATGTGCTGTATATACCTCTTCTGCAATGTTCCCGACTTTGAAGGCACAGCACAAGTCACATTGGTCTTTTTTTGGTGAAAATAGTGACAGATTCATAGCATCGAATTCTTGAAAGAAAATCTTCTGTGAAACTTTATATTCATTAATGCCTTTGTCTAAAAGCTGCTTCACGTATTCTCTGTATAGCTGTTCTTTGCTTTGCCATATCTGTTCTAAATAAAGTTTGCTTGTCGTCTTCCTGCAGTAGTGCGACTCTAATTTTGGTAAATTATTTAAAAATTCTATTGCATGATTTCTTCCAATGTTTTCAAACGCTTTTACGCTGTTATTTCTGTGGGTTTTGTCAGACTCCGACGCCACTTCATCTCTGTCTTCATTTTTGGCCCAGTTATGTACAGACCATTCGCCAATATTCAATGTATTTAAGTACATTTTTTTGCAAACTTTGTATTTTTCTCCCAACACATTAAATGAGTACTTGAAAGTATTACCTCTGCGAAAACTGTTTCCGCTACACTTCCGCTTGGAAACACCTAGTTTTTGAACAGTTTGTTGTACCCAAATTTTTTTTGTATCCCAGGATAGCTTCCAGTAATTCTTAATTTCTTAACATATTTCGATCTTCTTCTGTTAATTTGTAGCAATCAAAATATTTGCAAGAATCATTATGATCACAACGAGGCTGAACACTACGCTCATTTTTTTCAAGATCGAACACAATTTTGCCGTCTTCTGTTTTTCTCCTCCCACTGTAACTCTCTCCCTTCATTCTTTTAATTTTATTTTGATTATAAGTCCAGTTTTCTTTATTTGCTTTGCCTCGCTTGGCCCGTTTTCGCTTCACTCTTGTCTCATCAACTGGTTCTAGGGTCAACGATTCATTTGAAGTATGTGATGTATTTAACTGTTCACTTGGTTGATAGTCGGGATCCCCATCGTCAGGAGAAAAATCACTATTCCACGGATCATCAAAGTTGAAGGAAGGACGTGGAGACACCGAATCAGCTCTACTGGTAGAAGGTATAGGACAGCTTTGTTTTTCAACCGTTGGTAATAAGTCCTTTGAAGAGTGCACTAGCAAAGTTAAGGACTCCTTTGAAATTACTGCAAGCGATAGTGAAATAAGCGATGACGGCGTGTGAAAAGTTGAAGAAACTGGCGGTATTGGCATTTTTCCTTCACATGCAGGTAAATGTTGATGGTTATTGTTGATGTTATCCTGAGTGATATATTCTTTCATGCTTAAATCTAAGGGAAGTTCATCAACAACCACGTCAAAACTACTGTTTCGCGGGGCATTTAGAGTAATTATTGAAATTGGTATGGGAGTGGATGATCTGTGATATTTTTTTTCTGGTTGTGGTGTACTATTATTAGTGTCTGTCATGTGATAGTCGGTGTCATGCTGTTTTTCAATCAAAGCTCGTGACTGCGAAGATTTTGTATGATCTTGTATTTCTAGATCAGGTGAACGAGATTTGTGGGATGTATTCGTAGGTTTTATTTGAATAGTGCACTGTTTTTTTGCGGGTATTATTTCAGGTGAAGTTATGACTGGTCCTTTACTGTCTAAAACTAAGTCCTTTGGTGCAGAAACATTCGAAGAATGACAATCTACTTTATTTAGTTGCGCTTGTAGCTGCAGCTGCTGCAGTGGCTCATTTTCTGGAGCCATCTGATTAGATGTGGGTTTCTTTGTGCGACGACGACGCCGTCGTGGATTTGGTACAATTTCTGGAGAATATTTTCCAAGATCATAATTAGAACAGGTAGTCAACTTGCAAGCTGCATTTAGCATGGGATCTTGTGAAAATGGTAATATTTCGCCAGAAATTGGCGAATCAGTACGACTTGAAGAAATAAAACATGCTGAACCTAAGATGGGCTCTGGAAGTTGGAACTGCATTAAATCTTGCTGAATTAATGTATTGATAGAAGGTTCCTTGCCCGAGTCTTTCAAATATGTAACATCGTCTCCAACAATGTAGGAATTCTGATCATTTTCTTCACTTTCTATTTCAGACTCTTGCATTCTGTAATGAAAAAATAAGAAATCAGAACTCAGATGTGTATAAGTGAATGATAATATTAAACACGCATTTGCCCATACGAAAATTTAATTTGCGTGATTTTATATTAAGAAATTACGTATAGGTATACCTATACGAGGTTTGTGAAAAAAATCCGGAAGTGTGAATAACTTGTTAAGGCATATACATGGTTGCATTTAAAATGAAAACCTCGTAAAGAGTCATACAAGATTATATCTACAAGTGTGAATACCTTGTTAAGTCTTACACGTGGTTATAGATGGTTGCATTCAAAGTGAAAACCTCGTAAAGGGTCATACAAGATTATATCTATAAGTGTGAATAACTTGTTAAGGCTTAAACGTGGTTATAGATGGTTGCATTCAAAGTGAAAACCTCGTAAAGGTTCATACGAGATTATCTATAAGTGGTATGATGGCAGTGAAAAACCCGTCACCCAGTTTACAAGCTTTTCATATGTATAATACAACGAGTACGAGGCTAGCAATACATTTCAAGACAAAATCGTTAGAAATAGTAGTAAATTCTTTATAAAACTTATTAAATCATAAAGAGTACTTACTTTTCGATGTATTTTGACACTTTACAACACAAATTGGGCACTTTTTACACACTTTCTTCAATTTTTAATCCGGAACAACGTTAGTATCAACCGCACTGGCGAGTTTCTCAGACGAAAATGGTGGATCCTATTTTGATACAAGGTTCTCATAGCACGTCATAGATGGCGCTAGGAGTATCTGATTCGAAAGTTTGTTAGAGTAATCTGTGCTTATCGAGTTTATCAATCCAAAGAAAAAATAAAAAAAAAAATGAGGAAATGAGACATCCGAGGTTTTCACTGCCGGGCGACGATATGTAATATGTTGTTTGCCGTTGAAACAAAAAACTAAAGTTGTTGCTCTGTAAAGAGGAATTTAATTTTAAGAACATCAGAAAATCACAATTACAAACACAACTTAATTTTACATGGAAAAAATATAAATGTTATTACTAACCTGTAAAGAGAAACAACATTAAAAGCTATTGCTTCAGATATTAACTCTTTAACAATGGTATTAATTGATATTATTTGAATTATTTCTAATGAACCTCGCTAAGGCTGCAATTGTAAAAAACCTCCATATTGAACATAGAGGAAAAAGTGCTGTCACCACAGGTAATACTTTAAAGTATGTCTAGCCAGTATGCGCGGGAAATTCAAATTAAATGAAGTGTGAAAGGGCTTCATTTACATATATCTAAAGGGATTCCCTCATCTTCCTTAGCATGTAGTGCATTGCATTGGTCCTCTTCACAATTTGTTCCAGGGGCATGGACACTGGTCAGGCTATTGACCAACAGGGTTGTAAGAGCGGATTCAAAACCTTCTGTAAGTGGTGTGTCCTTTAAGTGGTCTAGTCGTAATTTAGATAAATTGTCTGTCAATAATGAGTCAATCTCAACGTCTGTCAAGTCAGTTATGGTATTTAATATACACTCATCATTATAGAATTTGGTAACTATGAAAGGAGCTGTGATGGTTAATTTCATTCCAAGGTCAGTTGTGTTCTGTATGACAGTGGAGGCAAAATAGTTTTCACATTTAACTATTGCAGCTGGCATTCGAACACCATCCTGAAACTGTTTGTAATCTAAAACTGCAAGGCCATCTTTCTGATTTACAGGAAGTCTCACTCGATGTTCCGTGCGCGGATCTAACTGAAATTCAAGGTCAGCGTTATATACTATGGGGATGTTAACGCCGTTTGTTTTTAGTATCTTGTCCTTGAAACATATGTCAGCGTTAAGTCGAGACATAAGGTCCATTCCAATCAGTCCGTCATATCTACTGTTAACATTGTATATATAAAACTTATGGTAGCCACTATCGTTAAAAATCGAGAAAAGAGGAACGTTAGCCACTTCATAATAAATAATAGAAGCATGTGTACTTGTGACTGTAAATGGTTCATATTGTTTTAATTCAGCGAAATATTCTTCAGCTTTTTGGGGCTTATGAAGGACCTCGTGCTTCCTGTATCCAACATAAATTTACTATCTATATCGGAGATATATACATATATGAGGATGTCTTAAGCTAGTGTCATAATGAAGCTCTATCATTTCTGGTCTAATTGGATCGAATTTATTTGAAAATTTTGCGTATCATTTGAATCTTTGTTACTTTCAGTAGATTGCGGAATATCTACGTCTTCAGCGTATTCCGCGTCGGGGTACTGATTTGCACAACCATCGCTAGAATACATGTTTGTATAATCGTAGTCATTGTCAGTCGTCATATTATAATAAGTGTATTAATTGTAAGCATCGTTTAAATTATAATATTGTTGCTCATCACCGGAATAGAGCTCATTTACAGAGAAACCTTGTTGTGGCTTCGCCGGTGCTGGGGCTGTTCTCATGGTCACGTCACGATCGTTCAAGAGAGCCTTGGGTGACTGGTAGCCTGAAGGTTGAGGGTGTCTGTAACCAAACTGTCCTATCTGGGGTCTATACCCAAATTGAACCGAAGGCCTGTATCCAAACTGTTTAAATTGAGGTTGACTTGAGGCCTGAAATTATTATTATATTGCAATGGAGGCTGTGTTAAAATAGGTTTCGGATTTGTTGAATTAAAAACAAAGCCTTTATCGCATGATGGTAATAACAAACTTTGCGGACGGTGTTGCAACATCTTACTGCTCAAATTATATTGTTCCTGAAAGTTAACCTCTTCAAGAACATGTTTTAATGCCGCTTCCAATGAATCGGGGTTTTTAATTCGAACAATCCGTACCATATGTTCTGGTAAATTATACAAGAAGACATTAAGTGAAGTATTATTATAAATCACACGCTTAGCTTCCCTTAATGATAAAGAGCTATTTTGATTAACTTTCGACATTAATATCGCACGAATATCCTGTATACGACTGCAAAATTCTGATTTTACATATGAAAATTTGTGTTTTATTTCATTTATTTGCTCTGGGGAGTATTGGTCCAAATTTACTAGGTAATTCTCCATAAAGTCGAGTTTTTTATTGAAATCAGGTAGGTCTTGGTCTTGCATTTTCTCAAAAATGTATTTTCTGGTTATTAGTCTTACATTTGAGGGACCTGAAATAAAAAAAAAACAAGAGTTCAATTAAATTATAACATATTTGGATATTCACATTTGAAACTATAAACCACACTTTAAGGGACCCATTCTTTCCCGTGATAAATAAAAAGTGATCTCAATTACTCTCTGAAAAGACCCCAAACTATCAGTGAAAGTCCCCTCAAAATCAGTTCAGTTTTTTCAAAGGTTAGCCCGGACAAACATAAAAACCCTTATATTTGATTTATTTCTATACTATATTACTTTATAACATGTAACGATATTTTATGAAATCGGACTAAGTCGGAACAGATTATTACTTTTCTAGAAAATAGAGACAGGGGGCTACCAATATACGTTCAAAAGAGAGCCGGGACGCACCCTGATATATAACTAATCCTCCAATCTTTGTAAAAGATTGTTAAGAATCCTAACTAATATTATAAATACGAAAGTAACTCTGTCTGTCTGTCTGTCTGTCTGTCCTTTCTTCACGCCTAAACTACGGAACTGATTTGTTTGAAATTTGGTACAGACACAGTTTGGAACTTGAGAAAGGACATAGGATAGATTTTATTTCAAAAAAAAAATAGGAAAATAAATTTTATTCCGGACGTATAGCGCCATCTATTGGTCAAACCTAAAATCTGCCGAAAGTCACTATTCCACGCGAACAAAGTCGCGGGCAAAAGCTAGTTTCTAATAAATTTCTCTTAACAGTTAAATAAAAAAAAATTGGAACAAACGTGATGATAAAAGTAATACTAATATATTTTTACATACCTGCTTCTTCCGTATTTATCACAAAATCTTTCAGGAAAGTGACACAAATTATAAAAAACAACTTTGAAAATGTAGAAAAATAACTTGCGAATGATACAAGCGCGCACTCAGACGATCGAGAGTCGACCACAGAACACAGAGTCGACTGTCGTTACAGGCGGTCGCGCGGGTGGGGGGGCGCGCATACGCATTCTTTGTGTGGCCCAGTCATTGTATTTTGTAACACAGGTATACTTTTGTGCGGATTTCACTATTTTGGAATTTGATGAATGGCCAGCTAGATCGCCTAAATACCCCTTGCTAATTTCTTCTGATTCAAAATCTCTAACAGTGGCTGCGATCACAGCATTCATGTTGATTGTTTCAGTTTTTTTTCTTGATATAGGTCCGTCCATCACAACCCGGCGCCAAAAAGTATTCATGTCTCTTTTGATCGCGACCAGAAACTGTAATGTTTCCGAATCAATTTTTTGGCTATTCGGGCATTCCATGCCTCTACATAATTATTGGTGCGATGATGTTCTCTAAAGCAGTTCCATATGTTTGGTAAGGTAAGCAATAATACATTTTAATAACCGACTTCGGAAAGGAGGTTCTCAATTAGATCCGTATTTACCGAAATCGCGAAAACTTCCAAACCTGGCAGCACTGGCTGACGGAAAACATTTTATAAGGCATTATATTGTGACCCAACTTTTTATTTGGAATTTATTTATTTTAAGTGTCCGTGGAATACTAAAATATGTTTCAAACAATATAAAAATAAATGAAAATTGTAGTATAATTTATATTCACATCGGTTTTACAACGTCCTTTGTGATATTACAAAAAACATATACTTATTTCGATATAGTGATGATGGCGAATCATATAAGAGAGATTACTTTCAATAACGTACTGAATTACGGGGCACCAAGTGAGCCCAAATAGCAGGAGCGTCATGCCGCAAGCAATCACTAACTGTGCAATAAGTCATAGGAGTAACAACACCGGAAGTTAAATTGTGTGTGTACGCCACAGACGTGTGTAAAGACACTTGTTGGCGACTACCACCGAAATGGAAAGCTTGGATTTCTTCGAAAAAATGAAAAACGCTATTTTTATTAAATATAGTTTATTTTCGAAAAAGTATTCGGACTGGACAAGTTTAATCCTCCTTTCCTAAGAATCACCCTACCAAATGGTCAGTTGTAGCCGCAACACTGTGACTAAACAGCTGTGTTGCTAGTGTAACCCGCATCTTTGTGTTCCTCCGTTAGTTTATTCAGGAGTCGCAACTCTCCTTTTGCCTTATCAGCGTCGTATACCATATGGTAATAGTCCCACTTTACTGTTTTACGTTCATTGTTTTTTCTGTATATTAAATTGTTTTCTTTCTTTTCTTCGTAAAATGGTAACACTGGTGGCTGTGGACCTTAAATATTACTTCATGAAGCCATTCTTTGCCTAAACGCATATATAATGTTTTCCTTTCATTTACTATTTCTGTTATAGCACCAACATTAACTGGGCTTTGATCACAAACAGTGTTAAGTACTACACTGTTAAAACAATGCTGTTTTAAAAATCTAATTTAGTAAGACCATTGGTAAAATAATACGCAATTGGCCGCTTAAAATTGTTTTTGACGCCTTTTACCATGAAAACTAGAACATGATCAGCAAACACATTTTTAGAGTTACTAGTAGTAAAATCTTCTAATTGATCTTTATGGGCCGCATAAAAAATTTGCGGGTTTAAAGACATCTCATCAAAAGTCAGACTACATAGCCTATCTGGAACTTCCTTGGACTCCATTGTGTCTTAAATATTTTTAAAACATATATTATTTATTCCAGGGGTTAGTTTTATCTGATTCAATAACCTTTTCAACGCTTTACTGGCAGGGAGTGTAAAATATTTATAAAAATGACCATTAGCTTTAGGGTTCTTCTTAAACAATGAAAGACTTAAGATCTTCTCATCAATAGAAAATCGTCTTACTTTCGGTTTCTTCCTTGCTTGTAGAGGTAATTGCATATTCATAAAAATTTGAGCTGGCTTAGTCATTTTTTGGGGGCGCCCTAAAGGCAAGTACATACTGGGCGCTCGGCGTTGCGTTGAGCGCGCGTTGGTCGCGTACACACACCGCGCTTAGCACGGCGTTCAACGAGCGTTAGTAGGGCGAACATACTTTTGGCTCAGTTCGAAAATGGACGTCGAAGAGATTGCTTGTGTGTGGCTCCTCTACCGTCGCTATAAAAGACGACGACAAAGACAAAGAGAATATTGGGTGCACCCTATACTGAGAGATAGACTGACGCATGGGTCGTTTGTTACATTATATCCAAAATTAAGACAATATGGACCTAAGTTCTTTAATTATTTAAGAATGTCTGTGAAATATTTGATGAATTACTGAGTATTATAAAAACTGACATAACGGGTAATTCAACAATATTAAGAGACTCAGTTTCACCAGAAGAAAAACTCGTTATAACGTTAAGGTAAGTAAATTTATTCAAATAAATGAAGACTGTCCGAATCTTGGCTTGAAGGTGACGGCACCCACGTCGACGTTGGCGGTGGTGGTGCCGGTGCCGGTGGTGTCGCAGACCACTGTTGTGATGGTGTTGAGGACCTAGCAGTAGTGTATCCGGAATAAGACGGTGTAGAATATGCGTATTGATATTGGTACTGATTTGTTTGTTGTGGTAATGCTGGATTCTGTGCTTTTTGAATTACATTGAGCAATTCAATCTTTGTTGACAGCCGTCGATTCTCAGGTACCTTCTTGAGCTCAGTGTACAATGATAAACAGAATAATTTATCATCATCTTCATTAGTTAGTTGTGCTGTTTGAAGCTGTTGTCTTGCGTGCAAACTTTTTTCTAAAATATCAACAATTTGTTTATCCACTGCATTTATTTTTTGTTTCTTCCTTGTCCCTTCAGTTTGTTCTTTTGGAGGTGGTATTAAGTCTTCATTGTCCGCATTGTTTAAATCAGAATTTGTTACGGCAGGAGTTTCAAAGTTGTTCTCTGTATCCTTATTTACTACGGAACTCTCGAGAAATTTTAGTTTTGCGAAGTATACATATGGTACATGTTTGGAGGATCCAGACCCAGATGGAAGATTTTTTTGCCGTTTAGACTCCCTTATGTAATTGTCTCGAATACTTTTCCATTTTCTTGTTAGTGTAG
This sequence comes from Helicoverpa zea, assembly GCF_022581195.2. Lineage (NCBI taxonomy): Eukaryota > Metazoa > Arthropoda > Insecta > Lepidoptera > Noctuidae > Helicoverpa > Helicoverpa zea. Next base: position 11,998,545 of record NC_061464.1, on the reverse strand, counting down.
AACCTGAAAAGAAATAATATAATGCTATTTTTATTTTTGACAGATACTTGGCTACAGGCTGTTCGTTCGCAGAATTACACTATGGATATCGTCTTGGAAAATCGACTATTATACAGATAGTGGAACAAGTTTGCAAAGTGCTGTGGAGCAAATTAAAATCTATGTGCATGCCTGAAATGACTACCGAAAAATGGAAAGACGTAGAAAAAGGTTTTATGAAATACGCCAACTTCCCAAACTGTATCGGCGCAATTGATGGGAAGCACATTGAAATAATACAACCGGAACATACAGGCTCGCTTTATTTTAATTATAAAGTTTATTTCTCTTCGGTCTTGCTAGCAGTGTGTGACGCAAATTATTGTTTTATATACGTTGATATCGGATCTTATGGTAAAAGCAGTGATTCAGCGATTTTTCAACACTCCGAATTTTATAAGAGAATGATGGATGGTAAATTAAATATTCCCAACCCGAAGCCAATATCAAATATCGATAGAACACCATTGCCTCACGTGTTTGTAAGCGATGAAGCCTTTGCAATCATGTCAAACGTGATGCGCCCTTACAGTGGAAAACAACTCACACACACAAAAAGAGTTTTCAATTACCAATTATCGAGAGCAAGGCGCTACATCGAATGCACTTTCGGAATATTGAGCAACAAATGGCAAATATTCCATAGAAAATTCTAAATATTGAGTTCGCGGAAAATATCATCAAAGCATGCACCGTACTACATAATTACGTGCGCACACGCGACGGTTATAGATTTGAAGATACGCTTTATCATTCACCTTTACAATCTATAAGTCCAGAAGATATACCACGCGGCAGTTTGACTGCTAGGACTGCTAGAGACAAATTTGCCCGTTATTTTGTAAACGAGGGAAAACTTCACTGGCAAGACAATATGATATAAGTACTTTCCTAACACGTTATTGTAAACAAGAATTCAATAAAATAATCACTCACCCAACAGTTTCTTTTTCTCTAAACTATCTCCAGCGTCACAAAATATTTCTACAAGCTCCTCCCAGTAACGTTTTTTAATCACTTTATTCTTATAATCGGGACTTTCCATATCCCAGATCGCTGGTCGTTTTTGAATTTCATCTATAAACAAATCTGAATCGAAATGCTCGGTCTCCATTTTCGTCGTCCCGTGCGTCCACTCTACACGAAAGCGCGCGATCAAATGTACAACAAAATGGCGGCTCATGTATCTCGAAGCGCGCGGCTGTCGCCCTCCCAACGCGCGTTTGAACGAAAATATCAAAGCGCGCGTTCGACGCGCGCTTCATCCGAAACGCGCGTTTGCATGTGTACACCTAAATAAGAACTACTGGTTCTCAAAACGCGCGTTATCAAAGCGCGCGCTTCAAAACGCCTAATGTGTACTCGCTCTAAGGGTAGGTTCAGATGACAAGCGCTCAACGCGCGTTGAACGCGCGTTGAATTTTTGTATAGTGTTCACATGGTGCGCGCTTGTCAGGCGTTAAACGCGCGTTGTTGCGGCCAGTTTGAGTTCTACATTTGTCGAAGATGGACGTAGAAACAGTTTTATCGGTGATTTTATACAAACGGCAGAAACGACACAACAGAAGACGGAGATATTGGGTTCACCCAATTTTGTCAACCAGGCTGACTGAAAGTCAGTACATTATTTTATATCCTAAGTTAAGGCAATTTGAGCCCAAATTCTTTAACTACTTCAGAATGTCCATCAAGTCATTTGATGACTTACTGACTCTCATAAACGATGAACTCGTAGCAGATAAAAACGCTGTGCAATATAGCATTTCACCGGAAGAAAAACTCATAATTACATTGAGGTAAGTTTTTTAATAATCAACATAATCTATAAATCAAATAAATCAAATCAACTTGTTTAGGAACAATTTTTTTAAAGAAAAAATAACATTTTGTTACTCGCAGAATAACTCTAACTCTGATTCATTGCTGACATTAGTTGGTGCTGGCGATGGAGTAGGTGTTACTGGCGATGGAGACCCCATTGCTGTAGTATAACCATAATGTGCAAAATTATTTGACACACTAGACTGCTGTGATCTATAATCATGATAACGAAAGCCTTCAACAGAAGCTGATGACTGATGACGCTGCTCTTGTGATGAATAATTTCTTCGTTGTGATACCGGGTAATTTTGATTTTCTTATGTCTGTTGTTGTGGTCCTTGAAATTCATTTTGGTTTTGCAAAATTAAATTATAAATGGCAATTTTAGTTTGAAGTCGCCTATATTCCGGAATTTTTTTAATCTCTTTAACGAGTGACAAACAAAACAGCTTGTCTTCATCGTCATCTTCTTTTGGATGAGACACATTTTTCTGTGCTAAACTCTGCTCTAATGTTGTTTTTGTTTTTTTCTTGAAGTAGATTTAGGACTCTTAAAGCCAGAACTTATTTCTACTTTAGCAACCTCTGACGAAGTTGATGCATTATCTGCATCGAAACTACTTTCTGTATCTTTGTTGGCAATTGATGCCTGTAGAAATCGTAGTCTATTATAATGAATATATGTCGAAGTTTTGGAAGCTCCTGATCCAGATTTGACAGTCTTTATTTTCTTCACCTCTCTCATATAATTATCCCGTAAACTCTTCCACTTTTTTTGCAGGGCTGACGCTGAAAAAAAAACAGTATTTAGTAATAGTTTATGTTTGTTTCCAGATATTTGGCCATTGGATGTTCATTTGGGACATTAAGCTACGACTATAGAATTGGAAAATCTACTGTGGCTACTATAATACCACATGTATGTGAAACTATTTGGAAAAAATTAAGGCCCGTTGTTATGAGTGAACCAACGAAAGAAAAGTGGTGTGAAATATCCACGATATTTGAAAAGAACTCAAAGTTTCCCAATTGTTTGGGAGCCTTGGACGGGAAACATATACGGTTAATCCAGCCTGAACACACGGGTTCTATGTATTATAACTATAAAAATTATTTTTCGCTAGTTTTATTGGCGCTAGCGGATGCAAACTATTGTTTTGTGTGGGTTGACATAGGTGCCTACGGTAAAAACAGTGACTCAGGTATATTCAAGAATTCTTCATTGTACAAAAAGCTGACAGAAAGGTCATTAGATCTACCTGAGCCAAAGGCATTGTTAATACAAAATAGACCGACAACGTTGCCATATGTGATAGTGGCTGATGAGGCTTTTGGCATGATGGAGAATTTAATGCGTCCATATGGGGGAAGGTCACTAACTTATGCTAAAAAAATATTTAATTACCGTTTGACATTAGCACGCCGGTGTTGAATGTACTTTTGGCATAATGTGCAATAAATGGCGCATTTTACACAGGCCGTTAGATGTTAACATCGGTTTTGCAGAAAAGATCGTAAAAGCGATATGTACACTAAATAATTATGTCAGAATCAGGGATGGCTATAATTTTGAAGACACACTTTATACGCCACCCCTGGAAAATCTAGCCTCACATTATACCGGACGTGCTGTGCGACAGGCGGATAATGTTCGAGTACATTTAACAAACTATTTCATTAATGAAGGAGAAGTAGATTGGCAGGATCGTTATATTTAACTTGTAACACAAACCGATTGTAAATGTAAATAAATATATATACTCACATAATATTTTCTTCTTTTCTTCATTGTCATGTCCTTCACAAAATATAAGGACGAGTTCTCCCCAAGCCCGTCTTCTCAAATTATTATCTGAATAATCGCTACTTGTCATGTCCCATATCGCAGGACGTTTCTCTATTTCACCAATTAATAATTCCGTATTAAAAGCTTCGGTTTCCATTTCGGACGATTTTCGGACGAACTTGACGAACCCTAAAATACGTCTATCCGCGTCGAAAGCGCGCGCTCAACTGAACGGAAACATAGAAAACCAATGATCTCAAAGCGCGCGTTAACGCGCGTTGACGCGCGCTGACAACAGTCGAGCGCTAGCGCAGCGTTGAACGCGCGCGTTACTAAAACGCGCGTTAGCATGTGTACGGCCTGAATAAAATGTATGTAGTTGTAAACGCGCGTTATCAAAACGCGCGTTGAGCGCTTGTCATTTGAACCTACCCTAAGTCTCGGGGTTTTTTACAAAAATGAAACCACAATAAATATTAACATTTTTCATTTATTAAATGAATAATTCACAACATTTATTAATCCCTCAAAAGGATCACCATTTTTCTTTTCTACTTCTCTTCTCCATAGAAATTCATAGAGCAAATCGTCAATATTTGAACGATTATTATAATTGTCTTTACTAAAAAAAACGTTTAAAAATACGCCACTGTGATTCAATCCGCTGCGTATGTGTCTCATCCTCAGCAACAAAGGGGTTATCTGGATGTCTGTGATTCACCTTGTGGTGGATGTATCCATGGTCACCCAGACAATCATAGGCCCGCCAATAATCGGTATGAATTATTGTGCCCTCAGCAACATGCTCACCTCCAATCTTCCCGGCAAGTGCTTCTCTATTTTTTTGGTAGCTAACAACTGCCCCTCTGGAGTAGTTAAACCAATCATTTATCGTTGCGCTAGAGAGGCAGTGTTCTCCTTCTGTGTAGTCTTCTTTTTTAGTGCGATTATAGTTGAATTTGTTTGCATAGGCATACATACATAAGCTAAAATACCTGTGGCATCGTTATTTTAATATTTTCAAACCAAGTGCCTTTGCCTCGGCTCACTTTAGATTTAGATCGGCATGGCCCTCTATTACATACAAAAGAGCCCACCGTTTTATTTGTTGAGTATTCAATTTTGATTAAAATGACTAGTGTCATTTACGGGATTCTGTGTTTTCTGAGACCGATGACGACGTTGACGTTGATGCAGCTGATAAGTTGCTAACTGAAGGTAAGGCACCTTCTTCTTCCGACTCATAGTTATTTAGATCATCTTCTGATTCATTTCCGTCAGGGACATTCACTAATTTAATAATTTTCGCAATTCTTAGGGGTATTTGACGTGGGATTGCGGCGGCATCTAAAAAAATAAATAAATTCGGGCATTAGCAACTACATAAATATTTTGACGAATATTTACGATTCAGAAAACCAGCTAGTTATTTGTTTTTCGGTTACAGCTTCTCTAGATGTTGTCAAGTTTTAAGAAAGCCTTTCAGACACTTCAGGGTGACGTTTAAGAAACGCTTGGTACCATCTGCGCCCTGGTCTACCATCGGTAAAAGGTGTCTGTTTATTCTTTTATTTAAAAATCTCCTTTCTGACAAAGCGAATAACCATTTTACCAAAATGTTTTCTTCTTCTTTCGTCAATATTAACGATGGGCGCATAGATTATACTGCCCATGTCTGGCTCGACGACTTAAGTCTTTGGGCTTTGCCTGTGTAGGGACTTTGCGGACAGACCGCAAACTTGTCCCGCAGGCTCTAAACAGCCTCACTAAAAGGAACATGCGACAGGGCCAGATCACTGGTCTCACCTCAGGGGACGTCCACGTCATGGTTGGTAACAAACAGCCAGACAGTCCACCAAACCCATCATGATATTGTAATCCAATATCAAGTCAAGGGCGGGGTGGTTAAAAAAGACCAGCTTCTGGCCATGTACCCTGTTGAAAGAAAATGAACAAAGGTGTGGTACAAAAAAAAATTAAGCGCCTTCTTAACGTATCTGTATTAAATGTATATATAATCTGTAGTGTATGCAGGTACATGTGCATCATTGTATAGGTTATGTCATTATTATGACGCCTCGTGCGCATACGTCACTCGGTTATAAATACCGGATCGAGCGGTGGGGAGTCAGTCGTTGTCAGACTGTCGACCTGTGTGGTGGTGCGTTGGCGAGTCGATTAACATAATAAAATGAGCGTACAATACATTGGCGACGAGGATAAAACCGTGAGTGTTTGGACCAACAGTTACCTATTATCTAATTTTTTAATTTTGAACTACCTATTAGTTCTGTGATCCAGAAAAATATTTGATATACAAGGTTATACTAAATAATTTGTCCTATTCATGCCTATACCAAATTAATGTATGCTAAATAAGCTTTGACAACAAGTAACCTCTGACCGATGTTAATATTCAATCATATTAAAAAGAGCAAAAGGAAAGAAGGAAGGGAAGAGAGTAGAATGACAAAGTATACATAACTTTTATGTTCATGTATGTATCACCCGAATTGCAAACAAATTTTAACCTTTTTACGTAATTCTTTGTTTAAGTTTACCTTGTTACAATTCTAATGGAAGTAGCAATATTTATTGCAGGTGTTAATATTTATCAAATGAGTAATTAATAATACAAAATCATTACTTGGTGATCAGTTTACTCATTCTTAAACCTGCATCAAAGTTTATTCAATAATAGGCATTTATTGGAAGCAATATAAAGTTGCTGGTTGTTGAATTGTCGTCAAGACGACTTTAGCAGTGGTGGGATTTCCTAGAGGATATAATACAATAACCTATTTGCCTTATAATCAATTGTGTTTAATAATTGTTGTGCTTGCATGCCAACAAGGCGGAATGTACACGGATCTTATTATGTTGTTTACAATCCTATTTTGTAAGTGCCTGCATTCTAAGCAAATAAAGACCTATTCTATTCCAAAAATCTGCTGGTCATTAAATTGACAGCTTGACGGTTAGCAGTAGTGTATATCTACTGGTCATTAGATTGACAGCTTGGCAGTTGGCAGTAGCGTGTATCTACTGGTCATTAGATTGACAGCTTGGCAGTTGGCAGTAGTGTGTTTCTACTGGTCATTAAATTGACAGCCTGATTGTTGGCAGTAGTCTATATCTACTGGTCATTGAATTGACAGCTTGATGGTTGGCAGTAGTGTGTATCTACTGGTCATTAAATTGACAGCCTGATTGTTGGCAGTAGTCTATATCTACTGGGCATTGAATTGACAGCTTGATGGTTGGCAGTAGTGTATATCTACTGGTCATTAAATTGACAGCTTGGCAGTTGGCAGTAGTCTATATCTACTGGTCATTAAATTGACAGCTTGATGGTTGGCAGTAGTGTATATCTACTGGTCATTAAATTGACAGCTTGGCAGTTGGCAGTAGTCTATATCTACTGGTCATTAAATTGACAGCTTGACAGTTGGCAGTAGTCTATATCTACTGGTCATTAAATTGACAGCTTAACAGTTGGCAGTAGTCTATATCTACTGGTCATTAAATTGACAGCTTGACAGTTGGCAGTAGTCTATATCTACTGGTCATTAAATTGACAGCTTGACAGTTGGCAGTAGTCTATATCTACTGGTCATTAAAGTGACAGCTTGACAGTTAACGGTAGTGAACGTCTACTGGTCATTCAATTGACTGTACACGCATAAATTATCTGGCGATAGTTGTCAACTACTGCAACAACTAAATAGTAAATCTTGATAATTTTTATATTTTCTGTGTCCGGTGATTTGGATCATAAAAAGCTTCCAAACTTAACTTCTCAGAGTCTAGTCAACAACTTATACCTGCTATATTGTTCTGGTACTTAACTAACTTAATTCAAGTGCTTGCAATATAGAGGATATTACAAGAACAAACTGGTGGGTTATATACTCAACGGTTCTACAAATGACAAACATGTGCTAGGTATCTAGTTAAACAAACAGCACATTGAGGGACCGTAGTGGGTTGGCCATGGATGTTGAAGAACTCGCCCAGCTATACTGGTATGTATTCACCTATGCACAACATCCAAGTCCATCAACACCTCTAGTGGGTTGCCTACCCATAATAGTGTTAATTATAACAGTTGCTCAGTCACCCTAGGTATAATTTCAATACTTTTACTTTATTTTGCTGTATTAAAGAGGTTGTTATACAACAGAGATATTCCAGAAGATACAGAACAGTAGAACAGCATACAAGCAGCAATACTAGCTGGAAAATGTGGATCAAAATTTCGGTATTCAATAGATAGAATCTTTGGTAAACATGCTAGCTCACAATTGTAATTTCAGTACTTTAGGTTGATATAAAACTCTTAGATCAAAAGAATATGGAACTAAGCATTGGAGCAATCTGTGATTTATTTGACAATGCTACTTTATCTACCCAACTGCCTCGTTGGTCTATATTGCCTCGTTTTTTATAGCTGTCGCAAGCGCGGCTGATGAGTTGGTGATTGATACACCCGTGCATCGGAAAGCACGTAAATGTCGGTCCTGCGCCGGATCTCTTTCCGGTCGTGTCGGATTGCCGTCCCATCGGGTTATGAGAGTGAAGGAACAGTGAGTGCACCTGTGTCTGCGCAAATGCTTGTGCACTATAATATGTCCTGCGCAGTTGGCTAATCCCCTTACGTGAGTACAGCCGCCGTAGCCGATAATCGGCTAGGAGGACATCATCATCATTTACCCAACTGGGCCTTCTCATCTGTGACAAAAAATCTTTTAAGGGTGATACCTGGAAGGAGTTCCAATGTAGATACTTACTCTGGGAACTGTCTAATGATGATTAGCTCATGGATGATTGTTGCAATCAAGTTCTCAAAAGTTGATGATTGCGTGTGCTTTTAAAACCTTCAAGATTCAGGCTTGAATGAATTTTAATTGGTATCTTAGCCTCTTTTTTATTGATTTACATTGGTGTTTACAAATAGTTTAACAAAGTGGCCCTCATTATAATATTGTTATTTGCAAATTATGTTTTACAGTATTGCAGTACCAATAAGCAGTATAAGTACATTGAGAGTTGTGGAAGAATATGCTTCCATAGGGGCGAATAACATAACCATATATGAACGTATATGAAATAGAATCCATTTATTGATCTCAAGTTAATAAATCATCACATTAATATATTCTTGAAGTGCACACCTACTTGTAATATAAAGTTGTGTAATTTCCTCAACCCATCCCATAAGATGAGATCCATATGGGTGGTGGGATGGATATCTATTAACAAAATAATGTCTTGTGTCCATAGCGTTAGGGTTAATAATAATTGATCTTAGAACACCAATCTTAGGTTACCGTAAGACAATTGGACTCGCACGAGAGGTAAAGAACTTTATCACTATTTACATTTATCGACATTTATTACTCTTTTGTGCTAATTAAACTACACAGTTGCGTCGACATTTGGTTAATAATAACTAAAATATTATTAAGTTCCTAAGTCCTACTGCAATATATAATCTGAGTAAGTGTTCCTTAAAGTATAGGAAGTAAAATTGCCCTTAGTCACCAAATCGTTTAAAAATTTACTGGGGTGCTGTCCCTATAAAAGATAATAATATTTTTATATTCTGGTTGTCTAACTAAAACAACGTAGATAAAGTCAGCTGCAATAAAGGGTAAGCGCTTTTGAACGAAACTATAAACATACTTATGCAGCCAACTATACTTACATAAAAACAAAAAAAAATATTACGTTACCTATACGCGGTCATGAAATTGGAAAAGCGTAAAATATTAAAAATGGAAGCAGCACAAAGCTGATCATCAAATTGATGAGGTCAAGTATGACATGAGAGCAGCATAGCTGCTCATGAAATTGAGATATAGAATTAGAATCCCACATTTATCTATGTGTAGACAAATGTTTTAGAAAGGTTAGCGGTTGTTTTGCAAAAGGAAAATTGCATCGACTAGAAAACTGTTTGTGAGCTGCTGTCACCTTGTTGAAAGGAAGAAGAGCATGAGTTGAGGGTCAGGGACTCTTCTATTTTATGGTGATGCAGAATGTCACAGCTTCAAAATATATAGTGCAAAGTTAGTGACACCTGTTAAAGTGCGTTCGTTGCATAACATGGTTCTAATTAGTTAAAATCTGATTCGTAATGTTACTTTACACCTTCGTTATAATCAATATGTAACCATGACACTAAAAAGCTTACCATCAAAGCATAATAATTCTTTGACTACTTAAATTTTTGAAAACCACATTAGGAAAAGCAAACAAACATTACAGAACGCAATGTCCGGTGATAATAGTGTTCTTGGATGCCTAACCGAAATATAAGTATTCCTATCGCACTATTATATGCAGTATGGTATTCATATGTTGGGTGTTGAATGCTAAGAAGCTTACAGTTTCTTGACTAGATATTGGACATACATTGATGTAGGGTATTTAAAGCCTATATCAGAATTTCAGCGAGTGTACTAGCAGAAACGTGCAAAGTACCAGCGCTGATCAATAGGGTTGAAGACCAGATTGTTTGTTACATTGCTGAGATAATGATAGGCTTTGATATTCCACTCTCAAATTAAAAACTACATATTACCAAAATTAGTTGAGTTAGCATTCTCTTGCTTACAAGGCACACAAAGTACTTAACTCGTACATAGAACTACAATTTAAACCATTAAATTGGAGACAAAGTATGTGGTCACCATTAAATGGGTGACAAAGTATGGAGTCACCATTAAATTGGAGACAAAGTATGTGGTCACCATTAAATGGGTGACAAAGTATATGGTCATCATCAAATTGGAAACAGTCCATCTAGGTCACCATTCAATTGGGACGATCTTATGTGATTACTTTCCTCGTACGGCTCGTACGGTTTTGAATGAGTGAAAAGCATTGATGAGGTACCCTAATGCCGATCTTTTACCTTGGAACAATGCATTCTGTATCAGTTTTAAGTGAAGTCGAACCAAGCAAGATGAGTGCTCATTATCTGAAGGTACAGCAATATTTGAGATTTGCTTGATTTCACATGGACTGATTGGCGGGATGTCTGCCAAATGGACGGATCATCTCTAGTGTAGATATAATACAGGGCCGGAACAGCGGCTACAAAACCTGAAGTTAAACTTGCCGGCCTGATATCACTGCTACGAATTTGTCTTGTTGAGCCTGAAGCAGATGCTGGTATGTTACCGTCTGCAAAGGGACGGATTTTTATTTATGTTTATTTCACAAGGGAAGGGATGTAGTGTCCCGCAGTATCACCGATATCTGTCGTCTCCTTAAATGGAAAGGGAAATGAAATGGAAACGGAACAAAGTAAATCAGTTTGATGGCAGTGTGATCGGTGGACTGATCTGATAGCGTGGTTTTGTTGTGCTGCAGGTGTTTGATAGATCTTTAAGAAATTACCAAAATATTTATGAGTTTGATTGTTGAACTTTTTGAAACAAGGTTAAAATCAAAACAACAAGGGAGAGATGTAGTGTATGCAGGTACATGTGCATCATTGTATAGGTTATGTCATTATTATGACGCCTCGTGCGCATACGTCACTCGGTTATAAATACCGGATCGAGCGGTGGGGAGTCAGTCGTTGTCAGACTGTCGACCTGTGTGGTGGTGCGTTGGCGAGTCGATTAACATAATAAAATGAGCGTACAATACATAATCTATCGACACAGTTCTTCTGACTCTCATAGAAATTTTCAAATAAATCTTATAAAATCTCTTCCATATAAACATTCCACCCCTCCGCAGATTCCGCCAGCAGCGAACACCACACAGAACAAAGCGGACGTAAGCCACCGTTTGTCTGTGTATCCCAAAGGAAACATCAGCACTTGCGGCGGTCTTGCTCGGTACGTTGGTAACGCATAACTCAATCCAGTTTGCTTTAAAGCAATTGGCTTCGCCCCGTGCCATTTCGACCCACACATAGATGTGAGATATTTTATAAAAAATAACGAGGAAATAATAAATATTTTATTGACACAACAACACATTTACATGAACATTTTTTTTTTGAACATTTTATTTATTACTATAGATATTAAAAAAGACATTCATGAATCATTGTATGCGTTTGTAATTATATTGCTGCTTTAGCAGGCACGGTTACTTATATTTGTACGGCTATTTGTATTTGGTTTCCAAGATTTTCTTGTACTCTTTTATTTTCTTCTGGGATACGTGTATAAATCGGAGGCTTATATGTAACAGTACTATTTTGATTAGGGACGTATTGCGGGGATGTAGTTGGGGTATATTGATATGGCACTGAATAGATTGTAGAGGCACTTGATGGTCGCTCTTCAGAATAAGGGTTATCCAAAAGAAGACTCTCAATTTTGTACATGATACTGTTCCGCATTCTATCTGGATATTTCCTTAACTTTTTCCCTAACAATGAAGCATATATTTCTGCCTCTACTTTTGCTGCAGTACGTTGTAAAATCAATACCAAAATAGACGAGCTACTACAAAAGGATATAATAGAAAAGATAAAAGGACCGTTAGAGTGCATATCTCCGGTAGTGACGATTTTAAAAGCAGATGGTGATGTCCGACTCTGTATCGACATGAGACGCGCAAATTTGGCAATCAAGCGGGAAAATCACCCATTACCAACGATGGAACAGCTGCTATCCAAAACTTATTTTTTTTTAACAAATTTGATATACAGGATGCTTTTTATCATTTGGAGCTGATGCCCGACTCACGAAACATTACTACATTTATTTCTGGCAAAGGATTATAGCGTTTTAAAAGATTAACGTTTGAAATAACCAGTGCGCCGGAAATGTTTAAAAAACCACTCGAAAGAGTATTAATAGAATGTGAAGAGGTTTTTAATTTCATCGACTACATTTTAGTTTATGGAAAGGACAAGCAAGAACATGACAGACGATTACAAAAAAGAATAGAAACACTAAAGGCAAATTACATAGTGATGAGGGAAAATAAATGTATCTACAACGAAAGTCCAATTTCTAGGACACGAATTGTCTGATGAAGGAGTTCGACCACTAGATAAATATTTATCGGCTATAAAAGATTTTACAACCCGAATAATATTTCGGAACTACAAAGCTTTTTAGGGCTTATTAACTATATTGGAAAATGGATTCCAAATATGGCTACCCTCATAGAGCCATTGAAGCAATTGCTTCGCCAAGGATCAGCCAGAAACGCTGATATTAGGGATTCTTGGGGGGAAATTAAGTTCTATACTTATATATGGAATCGTTAATGTTACAAATCTTATCAATGTACGTTGATAAGTAATACAGATATTTTTGTTGGAAGATCATTTCAGAGGTAAGTTTACAATTTTGTATCGAGAAAACTTCGAGAACGTGTTTTGAAATCAACAGGGTTCTCAGAAATATGTTCAAGATTAACATATATTTTTTTCGCCGTCAAAACTGTATAGATTTGGCCAAAAAATTGTTTGAAACAAGCCAATTTCGGCATTCAGAGCCCTTAAGAGCCGACAATATTGAAGGATATACTACAGTTACCTTTTGTTAACTTCCTAATGGTCTCTGCACACAGCGGGCGCGGCGCGGCGGGACGGGACGGCGACGCGACACTGAGCAGTTGTAATGTACTAGATATTACGGACGACATCACACAGAGCCGTCCCGCTCGGCGCGACGTGACGCGACAATCTAGTACATAGTGTCGCGTCGCCGTCCCGTACCGCCGCGCCGCGCCCGCTGTGTGCAGAGACCATAAACCGATCGAGTATAGTGACATAATCCTACTTATATTATAAATGTGACAGTTTGTGAGAATGTATGGATGTATGTTTGTTATTCAATCACGCAAAAACGGCTGGACCGATTTGATTGAAATTTGGTGTGTAGAGAGGTTATCAACCTGGATTAACACATAGGCTACTTTTTATCAACACACCACGCGGGCGAAGCCGCTGGCGGAAGCTAGTATAAAATAAAGTGTCTAAAATCAGTTTACCTCTTCTTAAAAAAAAGATAATTAAAAAAATTACAACATTACTATTTAACTTAAATTTTTCGGAAGCAAGTGTTTGATGTTTATTTTCAAAATCATCAACTCCTTATCAGTTTCCATTACTCGTCGTTTTCTATTATTTATAAATATACCTATTTCGGACTGTTGAATCCGATAATAATCAAAGTACTCTCCTTCTCGTTTTAAAACATCAAGGAACTGAAGTAGGTTTGGTTTCCTTGTTGACATTTTATTGTTGAGTCTTATGGCAAGATTCAGCGCTATTAATTGCTCTATGGCGAGCTCGGTAACAGCTCCAAATTCCTTTAAAATTATTGTTGTCTAACCACGTAGAATTTGTGAGTATTGGTGTCTAATGGATGTCCCTAAGTTAATTTTGCGACCGCTTCTTGGCCAATGCACCTTAAATTGCTGTGATGCATGACTGACAGCCAGATGGAGTGAGCAAACGCATCTTATCAGAATTAAATTGGGTAAATTGTACTGCGTTCGCAATATTTCGGAAACGCTATTGTGCCGTCCCGTCATTATTGCAGCATAATCGGTTCCTATACCGTAACTTATGTGACTGTAAACATTTTACTAATGATACAAGGCCGCTTGCATCTGCTCGCTCTACTGGTTCCAGTGAGAGAAAGGCAGACACAATAGCATCCCGAGTATAACTAAAATATCTGATAACAATTCCCATGAATTTAGTCACACTGATGTCTGTAGATTCATCTAAGATGATGCTATACTTCTGGTTGCCTTTTTCTTTAGAAGGTTTTCCCTAAAGTATGGTGCTAGTATCTACCTGATTTATAATCTGTGTGCATTTGGTTCAATGCAGCCTTAGGTCGGATAATTTCGAATCTGCAAATACATCTTTGCACAAATCCATTAAATGGTCTATTTAAGAAATAGAACCATGTTCCGCAATGAATAAAGCAAGTTTACCTTCAGCCATTTGGACAAATCTATTTTCTTTGGGAGCTGGTAAAAAACTTATTTACTGATTTTTTGACACTGTTTCACTTTTCTGCTTATGTTTCTTTGTATCTGTGTGTTTTCTTATATACGAGGGGAGGTCAATAAGTTCGCGGAATGAGAGGGAAGGAGGTTGAAATTAAACACCAAATTATTTTTCCTTTTCAATATATTCTCCTTTAACCCTAATACATTTTTCGGATCTCTCAAATAGCTTGTTTATACCATCGAAAAAAAATGATTTGTCTTTGGTGTCAAAATAGGCCGAAATTGCCGACTTAATTCTTTCCACGCAGCTCTTTCTTCATTTTTGGAAATAAATAATAGTCACTGGGGGCCAAGTCTGGACTGTATGGTGGGTGGTTTAATTGTTCAAAGCCGCATCGGTGAATGGCAGCGGTCGCAACATGGCACGTGTGAACGGGTGCATTGTCGTGCAAAAGGAGCACACCTTTTGACAGTTTTCCTCTTCTTTTTTCCTTAATGGCTTCTTTCAATCTTTCCAGTAAAGAAGCGTAGTACTGTCCCGTTATAGTCGCACCACGTTCTTTATAATCGATCAGTAAAATACCTTCTGTATCCCAAAAGATAGTCGCCATGATCTTTCCGGCCGATTATGACACTTTGAACTTCTTTGGAGGAGGTGTGCCTTTTTTATGCCACTGCATCGACTCTTGCTTCGACTCAGGTTCATAGTGGTGAACCCAGGTTTCATCTCCAGTAACAATGCGGTTCATAACTTCTTCCTTTCTCTCTCCACAGAGCTCCAAAAACTGGTGAGAGCACTCGACACGCTCGCGTTTTTGAAGTGGCGTGAGCATTCTCGGAACCCATCTTGCACTGACTTTAGTCATCCCAAGATGATGATGTAGGATGTTTAAAATACTTGAATCGGATACTCCAACCATTGCTGCAAGTTGCTTCTTCTTCAGTCGGGCATCTTCCAATACAAGTTTTTCTACTTTTTCGACGATTTCCGGTGTGGTGGCCTCAATTGGCCGTCCGGAGCGGGGGTCGTCTTCAATGGACTCCCTTCCTTGTTTGAAAAGACCATGCCACTTGTAAACCATGGTTTTACCAGGAGCAGAGTCCGCGTAAACCGCTAACAGCTCTTGAAAAATCGTCTGAGCGGATTTTCCTTGCTTGGTAAGGAACTTAATAACGGCACGGTGTTCAATTTTCTCCATACTGGCTGACTTCTTCCCGATTTAGTTGTTTGCAGGTCGATAACTCAAAAGTTAATGACCCGATTAGGTTCAAACTTGGTATATATACTTTTAATGAGGTGCTTAACTAGTGCCTAGCCTGGACGGGTAAATTTATCCCCACCAACCCCTCCATTCCGCGAACTTATTGACCTCCCCTCGTAGGTTATTGTAGCAGAAAACACACAATGGTAAATATACAAAAGGCTTTAGTGGGATCATTTACAACGGGTTTTATAACCAGTTTCTAACTCTTGTTGATGTTTCCACTCAGTTCTGAATTTCTGATCATATGCCTTCTTTTTAAAGGCACATGCATTTCAGAAACTCTAATCAAACTTGAAAACAAAACGATAAACCGATTCACTCAGATACTATCAAAACATTGGAGAACTATGGACCAAATAAACTATATAATACTTCACTATACTTTAAACATTATACATTAAGATAGCAATATATTTTACTCATGATAGAGCGAGCGAATCAATCATAGCAAGTACTCTGTACTTGTATACAGCATCATAGTGTAATACTCCATCTTTCTTGGAACGCCTATTAACTGGGAGAACGGAGATCAATCCACTTAAATAGCTGTTTTGGGCATCCACAGGCTGGACCGGGTTCATGACTCGATAATTTTAATTTTAACATCAGACATCCGACCGTGTGACTTCTTCTTTTTTGTAGTCTTATAAACATAGTTTTCATCACAATCACTACTATTCTTGTCCATTTTGGTATAAACAAGCAAAAAATTAATGCACAATCAACCGCGTCGTAAAATTTCTGAAGGTAAGCCTAGCTGACAGCACTGTCACTTGTATGCCATTTTTTTTTAGGGGAATTTAATGATCTGGTAACTAAGACCTTTAAGTCAAGTCATATTTTATTACATTGAAACTTTATCACTTCACTACTCTTTTAAATTGTTTTAATAGTATTTTTAATGTATTTATAGATAGGTTTGTAAGTGTTCTTGTCTTTGAATAACTGTTCAAGTGGCGGCGGGCGGGATAAACAATCACACTTAATTTTCACTTCACATAGTTCACTAGGCAACACTAATCTGTCAAGTAAGAAGTTTTGACAGTCAAAAATAAGATGCTCCATGGTTCTAAAGATGGGTTAATACCGATATTTTCCAATATTAGTTAATATGAATATATTCATGAAGTAATATTATGATATTTAAACTAATAAATAGATATCAGTGATATCGCATATTATTAAACGAGACATAGTGATTAAAAGAAAACTCTTTCACACGGCACTGAAGTAGCAAGCACACAGCAATGCCGTTTAAAAACCTTGCTTAAATTAGGGTATAAAAAATAGTTTTTTCACCACCAATCGTTGGGGTTTCCAGTACGAGGTAACAATTTGTCATTTAAAAACCGCTGCACTTCGCTGTTGCTATAGTTGTGGGCGACTCAAGTGTGTGCGTATCTACAACTTCTAAGTCCGCCCAAATTTCAATTACTTTATATGGTTTAACCTCTTGTATGCCGCTAATTACAGAACAATAGAAAATTAATTGTGTCTCGCGTATATCTGCACAGCGGCATTCAAGGGATTAAGAGTAGGCTCTTCAACCATTACAGTTCGAGGGTCAGGTGACGACGGACATTCCGGATTTGGTCCTCGAGCTTGATCCTCTTGCTCTATTACTCTTTTTTTTTGCGGTTTCAGCTTTGGATGAATCCATAAAATATGCCATTTTATACCGTGGATCCAAAAACGTTGCCACGGCAAAAGTTAGACTATTTTCCGTATTTTTTAGGCGAGTTACCAATCCATGTACAATTCTGTTGCACACATCTATAGCATTGTCATGCAATGTATGGTCATGTGCTATATTAATCGTGTAAACATTGTTTAATTGCCTGTTAAAAATTATAACCAAACTTCCCGTGGTATTTTTCACCACTTATCTGCACAGTCACTTGTTCCAGCGGTTTTAAAACTGTGCATAAATCTTTGCACATTTTCCACTCATCAGCAGTTATATTTTCAATGTTGGTACTGCTCGATGAGTCTAAAATGGCTAATGTACTTGTCATGGCTTCTTTTAATAAAAATGCTCTTTCGAGTATGTGGAACGTAGAGTTCCATCTAGTCGTGACGTCAATAAATCATTTTTTTAGGATTTTTAATATTATTATTAAGTTGTTATTTTTTTTAAGTAGGATCGGTATCGGAGTCATCTATAAAATCTTCCTCGTTGCTATGTTCAGATAAAAAAGAAGCAGGTACCTCCCTATCGTGTACTAAGTGTACTTCATCGACTGATGCCTCCACCGCTTACGTACCAGCGGTCGATGCCGCCACCGCTGAAGTATCACCGGTCGATGCTGCACACGATTTATTTTCGGTTTCATTTCCCCGCTGCCTTGTTGAATAGAAGATGTGGTTTCTTCTGTAATTACTTTCACTGCCTTCTTCACTAACAAAAGACATCGGCCCTTCATTATCTGCGAAATAACAATGACAATTTAGATTTATTCAACAACAGTGCATTATTTCGAAAAAAGTATTTTATCTAGTTGTAAATATATATAGTACAAAACAAATTAGAATTATATTACTTTTAAATTATTATAGAAGTAACAAGTATATAAAATATTTAATATGTTTTTTTTTTTTAACAAAATGAGGTAATTATTTAAATCTACCATCAATACTGCATTATTTCACTGATTTTCACTTTTTACGAACAATACTGAACCATTTTCGAACAATACCAAAAAATTACGGTAGGGATCAGAGAGAGAGACTCGAGATCAGAGATTGCAACAAAGTTAGGAACCTGTATTACAGCTGGCCTGTTCCTGATGGTCATTTTTGTGTTGTTTGCTGGTGTAATAAGTCGCCTTCTCAATGTTTGCTCACGCGGTAACGCATCTGTATCGATGCTTTCTTCGCCAATTGCTGGTGATTTTGCGTAGTGCGGCTCAAACAACATCGCAAACTCTATCAGACACATGTTGTTGAAATTATAGTCGGGATGCTCAGTTGGTCGCTTTTCGTATTGTTCAAACTTTTCGCACAATAACCAGCTGCTTGACCGCCTTCAGTAAACTTCAACACTTTATAACGTTGCTCCGGTTTGCGGGTATTGAGGAAGACTGTTTTTCTCGAGCTGTCACGCATATTTAAGTGGCAATTAAAAAGCTTACGTGAGACATCAGTTTCTTCTCTCCTAATTTGCTGGATAGCTCGAGTAACTTCACCATCAAGATTCGTACGTTCCGATTTGGACACGTATTTTGCGATGTAATACGCAATGGACTCATTAGTGCCACAGAGTTGCATGTCCATATTAGCTTTCCACATTTTAAGCAAAGCAGGACTATAATTATTTACCCAACAATCTTCGCTTTTTCTTTTGAGAACGCAAATGCGACCACCATTATATATAAATTCGTTAGATGAAGGATCGATAATATGTGTTTCTGTACATTCCGAGCGAGGAAAGTTGAACTGACATAGTGTATTTGTATTGTTAAAAATAAATATAGGTTTGAGTTTCTTGGAATGCGGCAATTGACTCGATGATGCCATCTTTCTAGGGCAGTCTTTCCCAAAGTGGGCGATAACGCCCCCTTGTGGGCGCTGCAGGTCTCAAGGGGGGCGGTAAGAGACCCAGAAAGAAAATGGGGGCGTTGTGTAGAGGCTTGGGGGGTCATTTGTAATTTTATTTACTCTCAACAACAACTTGTGAACATCAACTAATATGAATTAAAAGATTGATCAAACTCGGAAAGTTGGAGCGCCGAAGAAACAAACACATACAGCTGCTGACTGTCGATCCAGTCAGGGTTTCTTTTAGTTTGTGTTTAATTCCGCGTTAAATTTGAGAAATTCTCGAACAAACACTACTTTTATGTTCCAAAACTCAAACATTTTCGCGCTCGCTTCGCTCGCGGTTTCTCTACTTTACACTTGATTTTTTATCACATATAGCTACTTTTAATGTCCCATTACTCAAAAAAATTCGCGTTCCCTTCGCTCGCGGCTTCTTCATTTCACAGTTGCCTTTTGTTATATATGTTTAGGACTTTTAGTGATCCAAAACTCAAAAATTTTCGGGTTTGCTTCACTTTACAGTTGTTTTTAATTTTAAAAAATTTTTAGTCTACCTTAGCAAAAAGGTAGCGTCGTTTTTAAGTTCTTTTATTAATAAGAAAGTAACTTCTAGTTTCCATATGAACTTTCTTATTTACGGTAGGTACTACTTTAAGTCCCAAAATTTTAATACATAGGCGCCAACATCAACAAAGAGTTATGTACGTTTGGGCTACATTTTAATTAATTTTTGTTTTGAGTTCTAAAATATAACAAAAATGTTCACGCAATCAGAAACTCTGTTCCCGTGTTTTTGCATTCACCAACCAGCAATAACTTATGTACGATTGGGCTACATTTTACGCAATTTTTGCTTTGACTTGTTAACTATAAAAAAAAATCGCGCTCGCTTCGCTCGCGCTATCGGTAACTACGTACAGGAATGAATTTTAAGCAGTGCACAAAAAAAACTGGTGGTCCAGAATCATTAACAGAACATATCTGCATCATCAGTAAAAAAAATTTTTTAACTCTTTTGTCCGCCCTAAAATCAGCAAAATATGGATACCAACTATTCTAACGCGCTTGGAGCAGCGCTCGCGTCAGTAAACCGGTTTCGCGTTGCCGCGCCGTGCCTACTGTGACGACTGTGACGGTACTATCGGTTACAAAATAAACATCTTTCGATATCAATAACTTTTCTTTTTTGTACTAAAACACAACAAAATAAAAATATACGTATCTTTAAAACTTATTTAACTATAAGTTGACAAAGTTTGCGCACTGGATAAAATTCATTCCTGTATATACTGTTTTTCGTATGGGTTTGAATTGCAGTTGGAGGGCACCATAGAAATCTTGCCTAGGGCGCTGGTAGAGTTAAAACCGGCACTGAATATATCATCTGTGAAAATTTCAACTCTCTAACTATCACGGTTCATGAGATACAGTCTCGTGACAGACGGACGGACGCACGGACGGACAGAGGAGCGAAAACAATAGGGTCCCGTTTTACCCCTTGGGTACGGAACCCTAAAAAATGGGGGCACTAAAAAAATATTTATTCTCAAAGTGGGCATTAGATAAAATAAGTTTGGGAACCACTGTTCTAGGGCATTTGTCGTTCTGTGACGCTGTCCTGCAGTGCTTAATAACTCAGGAGATTTTTTAGGGTACCATTGATTTTCAAAGTATCGACGAAAACGCCTCATTTCTTCAGATTCCGGAGCCTCGTCTAAAATAAACCTCCACGCAGCAGGTATGTAATTAGCTGGTAATAATGGAATCATCGCACAATTCCTAGTCGTATTTCGCCCTTCCCTAGTTTGGTCTAAACCAATTTTTTTTGGACTGTTTCCAAACAGCGTCACTTTGGTGAGGCGACGGGCGGAGCATGCCCGTGCTGCAGCATTGCGGAGTAGTCAGGCAGCTCACGCCCGTACAGCGGCGGTGGCGATGAGGCCGGGGCGCCGGCGGACGCAGGGCGTCCTGCCAGCGATGGCGTTGACGATCGCACGTCAACGAAAAACGCGCCTCCATCCGTATTCGACGGCATCGCACCGTCCAGCTGCTCACTAGGCGCAGAGTACGTCTCTGCTGGCTGCTGCATTACCCGCGAAGCACTATTTGCGCGTGACCGCGTAAGCACCATGGCTAGTATCTTTTTTGGAACAAAATTTTCAATAAAAATACAGAACTAGCACGAAACGCCACTGTCACTTTTTTTTGTTTTTCACAGTGAAGTATGAACTCGAAATCGGCCTCGACGTAACTTTTTTATCAACGCGGTAAATGTTGATGATAACAATAAAATAAAGCCATGTATTCACTGAGAAACAATTGTTTCAGAAACATATAATTTTGTTTCTGTGGACGATGTGGACGGCAGAATTTCCGAAACATTGTTGCTGTAAACATCTACGTGATGTTTCAGAAACTGTGTATCTGAAACATTGTTTCCCAGTGAATACGTGGCTTTAAAGCCATCAGTGAATACATGGCTTACGTGATGATAACAACCAGTCACTTTGGTGTCCGGAAACACCGACGAAACGGCATTAATAATGGCAGGATGTATATGAGACTGTCTATGAGACAGTTTTTCAGTTCTTCTACAACCGTAGTATCTAAATCTAATATCTAAACATGTGTTTTCCTAAAAATGTTTTAATTATTGACTTAATTAAAAGTAACTTATGGTTAGTATTGTTGTTTGATAAGCATATATTTGTTTTAATTTAATCGTTTATTATAATCGTATACAATTTAAGAGAGACAAAATAAAAAAGCGAAAGAAAAATTTTCCTCGATGACAAATGTGACAGAATGAAGTTCAAGCGGTGCGTGCAGCGCGTCGCAGGTTCACATGGCGTCGTTTACTTGGCGGTAACAATTGTGATTGGGATCACAGTCCGCATGAAAAAAAGTATTAGATAATTTCATAAAATTCACACATAAATTTAAAAATAATACACTTCAGGTTTAATTTTAGAATCTAAATGAGTTTTAACGAGTTTCTCTGACTTTTTAATGATATCTATGACGCTACAAGAATGTTCTATTCAACATAATACACAACTCTGAGGGCTCAGTGTTTTAGGACTTACACCTTCTGTTGTTAAAATTAATAAAAGCTGAATTATAAAAGTGGATATTATATCGATACAGTTATGACAACTGTACAGCACTATGCCAATATGACATGTAATGGTAAACAACATTTATTTCTAAATATATCTTTTTATACAGAAATAAACTTAAATATAACTTTCACCATCAATTCATGTTTCCGTAACATATTTTTTATCCAATGTGAATTAGTTTATGTAGAATCTAGCAAAAACTGGTTACTAACCTGTGTAAAGACAATCCAGCTTGATTCTTGTGCTTACTTGCACCACACTTCACGATACCTACAACACATAGGCATATTCGTTGATTATTTCACTATTGAAATAATAAAGTCTTAAAAGTAAACACGAGTGGTTTTCTATAAAATAGCAAAAATAAGTCACGAAGAGCACCTATTTGACAGCACAACTACCTTGAAAATGGCGGATATGGCCAGATATGGCACGCACCTACAAACAGGAGGATATCAAAAGTAAATGTTACCATTTTACGCAACCACAAAAATATTGTTGTCCCTGTAAAAATTTCACTCATATTTATATAACTATAGATACGTCTATAACAACACGGCTCCTCCATATACTTCCTATCTCGATGATTTTTATCCACCCTTATGACATACAGACCTCAGCACGTTTTAACTTATTACCTAATCGCTTTTTTTTATCTGTCTTTCAAAATCTTGGACACGACTACTCATAAGACTACTCTACCTCACCTAATACGCCATTTTGTAACGACTTCCATCTTGGATTTGAAATATTGTCATAATCACAGTATTCTACTTGTTTTTCATTTGATACCCATATTGAATGTGAAAAAATATGTAATCCGCCATTTTGTACCTGCGGCCATCTTAGATTTACTATGTTATTGATATTACTATATTGCATTGTCATCAGAATCAAAGGTGTATACCAAATTTCAGATAAATCTGACAACAGGAAGGTACTTATGCCGTACGGGTCGAGCTAAATAAAACCGTTTAAAAACGAAGTAAATGGTACGGTTTATTCAAAAAAGGTAAAATTGTCAATGAGCTCCTTTTTTTCCTGTGCCTTTCATTTATATTCGTAGTCCACGTGTCCAAGTGTCCACACACTTGATTGAAATGTATGTATTTAATAGGTAAGAAATAAAACACCTTACAAAAGTAAATCATATTTATTGAAATTGAAATAATTAATGATAAATGAATCTTTAAAATACATTTATATACAAACTTACTATTCTACTTCTAATACTATATTTACAAACTAAATTATTACGTAGGTACGATCAGGAATAAAAATAAAAAAGGGTATAGAAAATAACAAAACAAAACCAAAAAACCAGCTGAGGGTTAGGGTACACTTTCTAAATACCTTCAAAGAAATGTAATTTATTTATTTTCTGTCTCTTTAAAAAGTTTTTTAATTCGGGGTTATTTTTATGTGCGGAATGTAGACGAATATTTGTGTATTTATGAATTATGGTTTTAATCAAATGTACGCGATGATGTGTAGAATGTTCGATCAGTGAGTCAAAAGCATTAGAATTCAAAAACATTTTTAAAATACGACACTTTAATTTGTTAACGTGTTCATTGCTAGCAAAATGTACTCCTTTTTCATTCAAATAAGATTTTATTACGAATTCGGGTTTTAAACACACAGCAAATAGACTTTCTGAGGGTGCGTCCACATCTGGCGAATGCGCCGCGAATGCGCAGCACGCGAGCAGATCGCGAGCTGTCTGCGAGCTGCGCGCGTGCAGTCACTGCAATAGTTCGGTGCGCCTCTTTAGCGCAACTCACGCAAGGCTCGTATAGAGCGCGCGAGCGGCGCGCGATCTGCGCGCAATCAGTTCTCGCCCTTACAGTTCCGTATATTGGCTCAGTACTATCGAAGATGGCAGACGTCGCGCGCCGCCTGCGCGCCGCTCGCGTGCGGCGCTTAGGTCGCGCGCGAGCTGCGCGCGTGCGGCGCAGAAGCGGCGCACGAACAAGAATGCACGCGCGCAGCTCGCGGACAGCTCGCGATCGGCTCGCGTGCTGCGCATTCGCGGCGCATTCGCCAGATGTGGACGCACCCTTATGCATAGCACGAGCATCCCATGTCTCTAATTGTTACTAATTTGTGGAACCACAATTTTTGATTTGTGGAACCACAATTTTTGATTTGTGAACAACGCGTCGACACAGGGATCACACTTAATAATTTTTATCAATTTTCGGGCAATCCAGCCAAATCCAATATATATGTTACAGCCAAAGTAATAAGTCCGCATATTATACATATTATCTAGCTATTATTTATAATATCTACTCAATTTGGATAAAGTGATAAATGACACAGAATTAATCACATTAACTAGCAATTTTACATAATATCTCTATAGACTTAGATAATGTAATAAAACAAGTAGGTAAAGATTATTATACCATATTTATTACTTTGGCTAACTTTGACCAGCTATTATGAATTAGATCCAGAAAAAGTGATTAATCTATCACACTGTCTAGTCAATTAGGGTATTATATACAATGACCAGTGATTATGTATAATATATATTTAATCACTTTGGCTGTAACATATATACAATTATTTGTTTTATGGATTCTGAACAATTTTCGTTATTGAGTATTTCAGATAGAATACTAGCATTATTTTCAGCACTGTGATCACTAGGTGTAGTATGATCTGATTCTTCTTCATCTAAATCAATTGTACGAAGACTTGAAGAAGAGTTAATATTTAAAATTCCAGAAGATGAGCAAGTGAGAATAGGAAATTATGCTCTAATGGAATACAATTGCCACTGAAGGAACTCCGTAATTCCAAAAGATTAAAAATTTGTTTGTACAATGCTTTGAATTGTATGGTATTCGGGTTATTATTATATCCACCTT
This sequence comes from Helicoverpa zea, assembly GCF_022581195.2. Lineage (NCBI taxonomy): Eukaryota > Metazoa > Arthropoda > Insecta > Lepidoptera > Noctuidae > Helicoverpa > Helicoverpa zea. Next base: position 11,973,143 of record NC_061464.1, on the reverse strand, counting down.
GACGCCGAATGATACTTCTATACTCTTTTAATTCTTCGGTTGCCATAGTTGACAGCACATTTGTAACAATAGCTTGAGACTTTGTACGTGTACACATCAAAATTTTTGCTCAAAACATGCTTGAATTAAAGGAGAAGAACAAGACATTTGAGCGAAAACTGTGATTATGTTGTACGATGTGAAACGCCCACGTACCCTCAGCTGCAGCTATATCCAAATCCTTAGAAGTCGGCGACTCAGTTTTCTTAAAAAAACTAAGCATTAACAAGCTTGAAGCAGCGACTTCATCGGCAAGCCGAGATTTTCTGATTTTAAATGTTTTTCTATATCACTGGCATCACCGTGTCCAACACTAAAATCAGTACGATACTTTTCACATGTAACGTCTGCATCATCTTTTCTTTTTTTTATAAATAAATAGTTCTGTTGCAAACTAATATTAAAGGAACACTTGCGTTTAAGCATTATTGTTTTGTTACAAATCAATACTTGAACTAAAACAAAACACAACATGCAGTCGTCGTCGTATCTTATGCCGGCCATACACTCTACGGTCTACCGGAAAAGTAATCTGTGCAGGTCAACCAAACATTGGTAGCGTGTATGGGGACGTTCCGGTGTATCGGAGCGGTCTTCAGTTCTTTTTGCGATGGCATCGAATGTGGACGATGACACGCTGGCATTGCTACACTGAAAAAAGTTTTGAGTAACAAATAACAAACAATTGAGTAACCTGTAACATTAAAAATAGTGACTACATAACTGTAGTTCTTATTAGACAAATTCAGTTTTGTTATTAGAGATCTGTTATTAGTAGCTCGACAAAAATGATAACTTATTCACGTTGTACCAAAGTGTTCTAGAATAAATCCAAACTAATATTATAAATGCGAAAGTAACTCTGTCTGTCTGTCTGTCTTTCTGTCTGTCTGTCTGTCTTTTCTTCACGCCTAAACTACTGAACCGATTGAACTATTGAAATTTGGTACAGACATAGTTTGAAACTTGAGAAAGGACATAGGATAGTTTTTATTACAAAAAATAAAAATAAAAAATAAAATTTATTACGGACATACAGTGCCATCTATTCGTCAAATGTCGAGCTGTTCCTATGCTCCGTAGATAGATGGCGTTAATCGCGCAATGGTGTCATTACACGTGTTCGGTTCATGTTATTGTTTTAATTCATCGGAAAAATGTAAATAAACAGTAAAAAGGTGTAAAAAAATTAATATTAATATAATAAAAGTTTTACTACAAAGAAAATGCTCTAACGGAGTATAGATAATTCTATTAGTACTACGCGCAATGGTGTCGATCGTTACACGAGTTCGGTTCATGTTGTTTTAATTTGGTACAGACATAGTTTGGAACTCGAGAAAGGACATAGGATAGTTTTTATCCCAAAAATCCTGCGGGAGCGGGAACTTCTCAAAAATCCCGCGAGATCGGGAACTATGTGGGTAAAACCAAAAATCTGCCGGAAGTCACTATTCCACGCGAACGAAGTCGCGGGCAAAAGCTAGTAACTTAATATGTGCATTATAAAACAAAAGTGTTGTGTAAAAATAGCCACGTTTTATTGTTAGCGCGTACAAATCCGTTTGGTTAAAACTTGGTCATGGGTTTGGTATAGTTCAGTTATTAGTTACATCATTATAATATTATTTTAACCAAACTATTTTGTTATCTGTAAATGAACTTGTTGAATTATTTATGGCTGCCCCTCGTATTACTTTCAACAGTACGGAATTGTTATCTGTAACTTAACTTTTCGGTTAAAAGTAACATCACTATAATATTATTGTAACCAAACTATTTTGTTATTTGTAACTGAACTTTTCGGTTAAAAGTAACATAACTTTTTAGTTAGTGACTGCTCCGATCAGCCCGCGAAATTCAAATTTTGAATGCAAATTCGAAATGCAAATTGCAAAAAACGTAAGAAAATTTGAATTTCGCGGGCTACCCTGTAGCATCAGTCTGAAGTGTTTTTTTTTTTCTTGTAGATTTTCATTTACCTACCTATAAGAAGTTTTAGCAAGATATATCCTTCCCCAAATCTTACCTATTATGGTATTCATTTCGGTTACAAACTTGAGATAGAATAAGAAAAACAACTTTGTTTTTTACAATTATATTTATTTATTAAGTATCAAATCAATTAATTTTAGTAGGAACTTATAATTAATTCAGACAAAGAGCTAGCACACTATACTAGCCAAACCTAGCTACATACACTAAAATAGTATTTAAAATTCGATCATTTCCACTAGTTTCATTGAAGTTAAAAAATGAAACTAATGCAAACTACTTTTTTCATTCCATTTAATTTTTGCTAAATGCTGTAAACAACTATACATACATCCTCACAAACTTTCTATTTCTATTTTCTAGTAGGTAGCATTTACCAAAAAATGACTACAATGGAAATAGTGGAAATAAATAGTTGCACTAGTTCCGTTGTGTAGTCCAATGGAACTAGTGGGATCAAAGTAGTTGCATTAGTTCTATGGTGGAACAGTTCAACGGAACTAGTAGGAATGATTTCCATAGGCAAACTGCCCCTGATAGGAACCTATATCGTAACCTATGGTATATTTTAGAGGGTACTAATAGTAGTAGTAGTTCATTGAATAGACAATTAGCTCTGTATAAGATACGGAGCTAATTGTCTAACTGAGGAGCTATTTAAAAAAAAAGTGTCTGGGGGCGACGTTTTTAAAGTAATACAAGCTGTTGATTTGCATCCGTGCCATATTCAAGGAGGTAATTATGCTAATGATTCTCGACCCAAATCAATAAAAAAATTGGTACGTAATTTTTCCTTAATTTTTTTTCGGAATTCCGTAAATGTCACCTAGCCTTATTTAAACTTGGCGCGTATGTTACTGGCGTTAAAACTGTGCTGCACCCTCACACAAACGCAAACACAAAGCATACGCAACGATCACTCATAAATTTCATTCATAAAATTGGATTACTTCGGAAATACCACGACATTACAATGACAAAAAAAGCAGTGCATATTAGTTATTTCCCATCTACTGTAATTCCGTATTCCGTTCGTAAGACGGGGACGTAATCTCCCCGAAACTGTTTACTGCCGCAATGGAAGTCGCCTTCAAGCTCCTGGAATGGCAAGGACTTGGCATCAACATCAACGGCGAATACATCACTCACCTTCGGTTTGCCGACGACATCGTAGTCATGGCAAAGTCGATGGAGGAACTCAGTATGATGCTCGAGGGCCTCGACCGAGTTTCACAACGGGTGGGCCTGAAAATGAACATGGACAAGACGAAAATTATGTCAAATGTCCATGTTCAGCCCACCCCAGTCTCTGTTGGAAGCTCGGTACTCGAAGTTGTTGACTCATATATCTACCTAGGACAAGTAGTCCAATTAGGTAGGTCCAACTTCGAGAAAGAGGTCAACCGCCGAATCCAACTCGGCTGGGCAGCGTTCGGGAAACTACGCAATGTCTTTTCGTCCGACATACCTCAGTGCCTCAAGACGAAAGTCTTCAACCAATGTGTGTTACCAGTGATGACTTACGGCACCGAAACGTGGTCTCTCACTATCGGCCTCATCTCAAAGCTCAAAGTCGCTCAACGAGCTATGGAGAGGGCTATGCTCGGTGTTTCTCTACGTGATCGAATCCGAAACGAGGAGATCCGTAGACGAACCAAAGTGACCGATATAGCCCACCGGATTAGCAAGTTGAAGTGGCAATGGGCAGGCCATATTGCTCGCAGAGCAGATGGCAGATGGGGCCGAAAAGTGCTGGAGTGGAGACCACGGACTAGCAAGCGCAGCGTAGGACGTCCACCAACGAGGTGGACAGACGACCTTATAAAGGTCGCTGGAAGACGCTGGATGCAGGTCGCTTCCAACAGGTATCTGTGGAGATCAAAGGGCGAGGCCTATGTTCAGCAGTGGACGTCCTATGGCTGAGATGATGATGATGATGACTGTAATTCCAATCGATTATTTACGTATTGTATGTCCTCCTCCTGAACTATGGCACAAATGCAAATCAACACCTTGTATATCTCTGTTGATTGCCCTTGTTTCGAACACCACCTGAGGCAAATAGGAATGATTACCCACAAAGCAGGAGCAACTGGGAATATAGGATAAACTTCAAGGGCAAACTACTAACATGACTTACCAAATATATTCCACCGGATAGATTGATAGCCTTATATTTTGTGAAATAATTTGAAATCGTCATATTTTTAGAAGCAAGATCGTTTAACCTTTCTTTAGTAGTAACTTCCCAATATGATTCTACCATTTGCCATGGATCACAGTTGTTCTGAAGCCATAATAACTTCTCTGAGATGTCAACACTTTTGCTTCCTTCGAGGTGACTAATAGCTTCCTGTGCACTTGTACTGGGCCGGGGGGAATATTGCTGATTTGAGCTTGAACTGCTTGAGGAGCAACGAAATCTTTCAAAACTTTTAATAATTCCTGATTTGATAAAATCTCGGCGACGTTGTCGATATTGGTCTAGTAATTTTCCTTTTGCCGAAGTCTTTTGCAGCGGGTTGAAGCTTGCATATGGTATAAAATATACCGATGAACTTTCCTGTTTGAAGATTTTGCTTATTTCATATGCCAGTTGATAAAACCTTGAACTAGGATTCTTTTTCTCTGCATCGTTTTTCAGCTCGTGTGTAATTATTAGATTGCAAAGTTTTCGCCTGGCTGCATTATTCAAGAGACCCTTTTCTTGGTATTGCAGCAAAAGACCTTTGCCTTCATTTGATGAACTTAGGATTCCATATAATTCCTAGAAACATTTATATAATTAATAATAGAAAGAAAAAAAAACATAAAAATGTAAGGCTTTGACCCCCCTGAAATGTCTGAAACAAGTAATGAAATAGAAGAGGACAAGCCGGAATATGATTGCGTTAGTTATTTTGACATTCTTTTTAGGATTTTGCTAAGATTTTTTAATTCTAGGTGTTGGGGAGGAAAGAGGAACATTCGATCTTGCGCCGGTTGCCTGCGCAGGTTCAAAAACTGCACAGGTCTATTCCCACACACATTCCGGTCTACCTGCGCAGGCATACCTGCACAGGTGGACCTTTCCGGTAGACCGTAGCGTGTATGGCCGACTTTAGATAATAAACCCCTTCCACCCGCACTTACGCGTCACACGCCGAGCGGTGTCGCGCTGTCTCCGTGTCGTGCCGTGCCACACATTTCGAGCGAGAAAAATACATTTTAAATTATTGTTTGGTGTGTTTGCAAAAGCGGGACAATTTCAACCTCGCGGGGAACACCGGGACAGACTGCCTGAAAGCGGGACGTATGGTCACGTAAGTTTTGGCAAATTCGTGCATTTATCCTTGTACCTGACGAATAGTCGCAGTGAGAATGAACCCATTATTTTACTACTGGCCGCTGGAGGGAATAAAACGCAATGTATACAGAGAGCGCCTTTCAGTTTGGCTGAATATGCCAGCCACGGAGCATATTCCGCGAGCCAGGAATGCTTAAATTTTCTTTTTCGAAGTACTGCATCCTTTCCAAAGTCGTAACTTGGAGGAGGTACCCAACAGTTTTTTTTTATAAGATTTCAAGTTTTTGTGCTGTGCTCATATAGAATGAGCGACTGAGGAAATTTCCCACGTCATTTTCGGCGTATGTCTCTTGCTGTAGGTACTTGTTGTATTGCTGACGTTTGCGTAGAAGTTGTAGGTACAGTAGCGCTAGTACTAGCTATGGCAGCGTCATCGTTAGCCACTGCTAAATCCTTTTGTCTCAACTTTTCTCCATCGCTAAAATCAGTATCACTTTCGCCACTGCTTTTTTCAGGTTTCTTCCTTTTCTGGCTCGCTGAAAATCTAGAAACGGAACCTCAGTACCTAATAAATAGAATAGATAATGATTATCAATTATAACTATCATTAATTTACTTAATTTTACGAATATTTATTTAAATCGTAAAAACTGTAGGTAAATAGGTAGGTACCTATAACTATAAGCACTATGATTTTCGTGATGGTAACCGAACCGGGCGCCAGAAGTCAGGTAGGTAATATAACAAACGTGTATCTTTAAATGCCCAAAATCTCTGACACCCCAAACGATTTCTAATTTTCTAAGTAATTTTTGAGTGAGTTATGATATGATTTTTTTTAAGTTTCTGGTAGGACGCGGCCGGGCAATGACCTCGCGCGAGAACTGTAGACGCTTTAAAACCGCATTCAGATTTTCTAGGTGTTCCCGTCGGTTTTTACCCGTGACTAAAATATCGTCAAGCATACAGACAACTCCCTTTAACCCAGCTAATACCCTTTTCATCCCACCATCTCGGAAAGAGTAGTTTTACCCTTTGATATCTGAGCGCAAAAGCCGTTTTTATCCCCTAGATCGGCAAAGTGATTTCAATTTAGAACATCGTGTGCAAATACTCCGTTTGTGACAATCTTGATAAGACTTTTCAAACAAATACATATAAAAAAAAAAATACTGTAAGTAATTTTCTCGATGAAGTGGGATGAAATTAATATTTTTTATTGTTTTGAGGTCGATTTGAAACCTCATTTAATTTGCCACATTTTTTATTTTTATTTGTTATTAAATTAAATTAAATATTGTTTATTTCAGGTAATTACCCATAACATACACTAGATACTTACAGACTAACACAAAAATCATGACTTAAACTTTGAAATACATAATAATAAAATAAAATAACAAAATTAAAAACTTAACCTATATGTAATTAAAAATTAATAACAGTCAGTTATGGGTCATATTCAAAAAAAATGTATATTAAAACGTCCAACAGAGTTATTCTTTATTAAAGAATAGCTGCAGGCTATTACTCTAAAAAACAGATTATACATTTGTTTCAGTACAATGAAAAACAAAAATAACGCTCCATAATCCTTAATTAATTATTAATTTTAAAAGAAAACTACTACGTAGAACATTTGTTTTCATGGAAGCAATACGTGTCCACATTCCTGGCGCGACATTTAAAAAACATTTTATTATTTAATATTAGTCTTTTAACTGACAAGTATTTTATTTCTTAGCAGAGCATTGTGTAATCTCAAGGAATTTGCTAAATATATCATGAAGTACAACACGTAAATTTCAGGAATAATTAATTAATGCACGTCTGAATTTCACTTATTTCTGTTATTCCTCTCTGTTACGTTATTTTTTTAATCTTTGTACAGTAGTTATCAAAAATATTTTACTGGCAACATTAGCAACTGAACTGTCATAAGAATTGACGAATCAGAAATGTTCGGCCATTTTGTGGAGCGCAACAAGCACGATATATTGTGGCACGAAATAATTCGACAATTAAAAGTTATTAATTACTGTGAGACTTTTAAATTATCGGTAAGTACTTTTACGGTTTTATAACTCAGCTTAGAATAAGTGTGTATTGACACTATCACTGTAATATAGAAGTTTCCTATAAAGTAATAATTGGCATTGAAAAAGACATTTTTTTAGGTTAGACACAAGCAATTTATTCATATATGTTATCATATCGACTACTTTTTTCTGTAACGTAACAGATATGAACGGTTAAGGTTTGTTCACAGTGTACGTACCAAGCTAAAAAGGTATTTAATCTAATAATAAGGTGTTGAGTATGTGTGCGTGTACCTACGCACAGCGCGCGACAAGCGCGACCTCTGAAAAATAAAGCAGTGCGTTGCTAGCAAGCGAGCGTTTCACTTGTCGTTCCCATAATAACCTAACATTGGCGACGAGGAACTATTTACGCAGTACAATAAAATGGCCGGCACAGTTTTCGGAATTCTTACCACATTTGACCACAACGAGCAGTCGTGGGAGACATATAAATGTCGAATTAAACAGTGGTTCGTGGCAAACGATATTACTGCAACAAGTGACCCGGCGGGAATAAAGCGACGAGCCGTGTTGCTGAGCGCACTCGCAGATGGTACACATAAATTGGCGGCCGATTTAGTGTTACCCAAGCAGTTGACGGATGTTCCCTATGAGGATGTGTTACGAATATTAGACGAGCACTTCACTCCGAAAAGGTGCGGCTTCGGGGAAAGATACAATTTCTACGCTGCTGCGCAGCGGGAGGGCGAGACGTATGCTCAGTGGGCTGCCAGGTTACGCGGCCTGACTGCGCATTGTGGGTTCTCCAACGTGGAAGAGGCTCTGCGTGACAGATTCGTCATGGGTATGTTGCCGGGACCAGACAGGGAGAAACTCTTCACCAAGGACCTCGCGGGCCTGACTTTGGCAAAGGCCATGGAGTTCGCCGAGAACGCGCTAAGGGCACGAGTAGCAGCGGCGGCCGCGACGGGCGCCGGCAGCGGCGGTGCACAAGCCGCGCCGCACGCGTTATTCAAGATCACGCGAGCGGAGGCGCCGGCGAGAGCGGGCTCGGCGAAGCGGGAACTTGCGTCTGGTGCGGGAAAAGTGCAGTGTCAAGTGTGCGGGTATTACAACCACGAGACATCTCAGTGCCGTTTCACTAAGGCAAAGTGTAGGAAATGTAATGTCACGGGACATCTGCGTCGGATGTGCACTAAAATTAAGTACGTGGAGTCGGGAGCCGTGGAGGAAAGCGATGACGACGGTGAGGTTTTTAGCATTAGGTCTGTTCAAGGAGAACCGTTGACCGAGACGGTTTCTATAGCCGGAATAGAATTGAAATTCGAGATAGATAGTGGTTCGGCCGTCACGGCGATCTCAGAAATAACATACAAAAAATATTTTAGCCATATTCCATTGTCATCGACGAAAAAACGATTATTTTCGTATACAGGCGGTAAAATTGTTTGTGTAGGTATAGCACAGTTACCGGTGAGTTACGCGGGCGCATCGCACTCGCTTTGTGTTTACGTGGTGCGCGAGGGCGGTCCACCTATTCTTGGTCGGGACTTTATTGCAAAGTTTAGGTTAGAATTATTACCGATTCAATATTGTAAACAATCGGATGAACATGATTTGATCGTTAGGTTGCAGTCGTGTTACCCATCGCTATTTTCAAATAAGCTGGGCTTATTTAACAAATTTAAGGTAAAATTGCAACGCAAGGAAGATGCTAAGCCGGTTTTTGTAAGGGCCCGACCAGTGGCGTTCGCATTAAAGAAAAAAGTAGATAAGGAGATAGATCGTTTAGTTGGTATAGGAATTTTAGAACCGGTTGACCATGCTCAGTATGCGTCACCGATCGTACCGGTATTAAAACAAAATGGGTCTATCCGGATATGCGCAGATTTCTCTACAGGTGTAAATAAACAGCTGGTTGTCGATCAGTACCCCTTACCGACGGTAACTGAACTTTTTGCTAAGTTGTGTGGTGGACAACAATTTACTAAATTAGACCTGTCTAATGCGTATAACCAGTTTTTGTTGGATGACGAATCACAAGAATTAACGTGCATAAATACGCATCGAGGAATTTTCAAACAAACGCGTCTTTGTTTTGGCATCGCGAGCGCGCCAGCCATCTTCCAGCGCGCGATGGAGGGCGTGCTGGCTGGCGTGCCCGGCACCCTTTGCATGCTGGATGATATCTTAATTACCGGAAAAACTAGAGCCGAACATTTAGGGCCGATTTTTCAATGGTCAGATAAAGGGAAAGATAAGGTTTATTCCACAGTTAGCGAGAATCTCAATTTTTCAATTGACAGATAGGCCCTAACGGTCAGGTAAACTCTCTATCCAGCCGATAAATTTATCTGGCCCTTTACGGGCCAGGTAGCGCGCTAACGGTCAGATAACTCAGATATTTTGTCATTTCTGCAATCACGCGCGTTCGTTTTTGTAGGTTATACTTGTGTTCTTGCTTCCTAAATTATAAAATAATGGATATTTTTGATTCTATCGACGACGAAACAATCGAGGAAGATGATATAGTGCTAAATTATTTAGAGTCAGAGAGAAGAGAAAGAGTTATTAGAGAGAGACCTGATAATATGTCTCTATGGGATGATAAGAAATTTCATAGGAGATTTCGTCTCGAAAAAAGTACTGTGCAATTTTTATTAACCCTCATTGAAAGTAAAATCGCCAACGTAACAAACAGGTAAGAATTATTTTCTATATAAATAATAAAAACGAGATTTTTGTATATTGACTACGATCTAGGTAACATTGAAAGATACCTATATATTATTTTTTTATTTTTCAGAAACAATTCTGTTCCAGCTTTACAACAATTACTTCTGACTTTGCGGTTCTATGCGTGTGGTAGTTTCTACATTACGATAGGTGATTTTGCTGGAATACACAACTCAACTGCGAGCAAAATTATAAGAAAAGTTACTGAAGCAATTGCCTCTCTTCGCCAGGAATTTGTTACATTGCCAGCTAACAGAGAAGAAATATTATTAGTACAGGAAGGATTTTTTAATATTGCCCGATTTCCGAGGGTTATAGCGGCATTGGATTGTACTCACATCAAGATAATTTCACCAGGTGGCAATACTGCAGAAGACTACAGAAATCGAAAAGGTTTCTTCTCATTGAATGTGCAAGCTATGTGTACTAGCGACTTAAAATTTGAAGATATAGTAACACGATGGCCAGGTTCAACACATGACAGTTTGATATTCTCAAACTCTGCAGCAAAGTTTCAGTTTGATACTAATAGATTTCAGAATGGACTGGTCCTAGGTGACAGTGGTTATTTCTTAAATCATTATTTACTAACTCCGTTAAGTGATCCTCGAACAGAAGCCGAAAGACTATATAATGAGTCTCATATTCGTACTCGAAATGTAATTGAGAGATGTTTCGGGGTTTGGAAAAGGAGATTTCCTGTGTTAAGTATAGGAATGCGGTGCCGAATCCCTCTCGCTCAAGACATTATTGTAGCAACAGCAATTTTACATAATCTTGCAAGAATTAGAAATGAAAGCGAACCACCTGTGGATCCTGAAGTCCACATACAACATACAACAACCACAATTTGAAACTCTCATTGCTGACCAGCCAGGACACCAACACAATAGTACAAGGGACTCTATGTTAGAATATTTTGAAAGTCTAATCAACTAGTAATGATATATTAATAAACACAATTTTATAACTACAATGTGTTCTTTTTATTATACCTCCACTTTACAGTAATCATATTGTTATAATCAAATAATTTGTGGTGAGGTATTCACTGCTTTTGAATAGGATTATTAGAATTTAACAGTCTGGGTTTGTAGTGATAAAAAATTAATTTATTGGAACTAAACACACACATTACAATAAAAAATGGTCAAAGACTAAAGAGATCCTTGTTTTGTTGAATAGGTAAATGAAAAAAAAAAAACATTTTATAAATCTTTATTTATTATTTCTAAAGGACTTGTTCCATAATTTACACCAGTACGGAGCTTACTTAATAGTACTTCATGCATTTCCTGCTTCCTTCTTTCATCATTATGCAGGTTCTGCATTTTTAATAAGTGTGCCTGTTTGACAAACTCATGCTCTTTTATGGCAATTTCCTTCTGGAGCTTCACTAGCTCTAAGCGAGATTCAGTTAAATGGTCCAGTTTTGCAGTCACTCCAACTTTAGTAATTTTTTGATTACTTTTCAAGTATGGACTAATCTTAGTTTTTAAAGCCTTTGGCTTCCATGAAGACCACTTATTCTCTGAAAATAATGATAAGTTTTAATTAATGTTATTTTATACAATGTAAATAAATGAACTGGAAAATTGATAAAGACATACCTTTTTCAGTTTGATCCACTTCCATATCCTGTATCTCTATAGATTGAAAGTCATCAAAGGCCTTGTCTGAAAACAAATTAATTTACTATTATATTTTATTACACTATTATACTATGTACTTTTTTTTCAATAAATTAAAATACCATTTCCAATTTCACTGTTAACTTTCTCCTTTAAATCCTGTTGCGGGCAAAACTCTTCTTGATCTAAAACAAAAAAATATATTCAGGTCCTTGTTTTTCATTTTACATTAAATAAATATATATAGGTTGAACATTCTGTAAAAAAATCAGTGGCCATCATGTGATCATAAATCTATCAAGGATATGAGTAAAAATCAAACATTTATTCTTTTCCATTCTGCAGCCAGAGATTAATTACAGCACATGTTTAGTTATTTTCTAAAGTTATTTATTATTATTGAATTAGATATTTTACCTAAAGTACACGGAATATCGTCATCACATGGTACAATTACTAAATTATTTTCTAATGATTGCAGTGGCAACGATAGCGGGTCAACTTTAGCAGTCTCTTCCAGTTCTAAAGGTTCTGAAAAAAAAAAACAACAATACACAAACTGCTTAGAAAGATGCTAAAGATAAATGTAGTGCGTTATTACTTTTGTTTTCATAAACACTATATCAATTCCCATGGTAACATCAACAAAAAATATTTTAAAATATTTGACTTCATACCTGGAATTTTGTCGCTGTCATTTCGAGCATCCAGCCCATTGATATTCGAACATATCGCGATAACCCTCTCCTGTATATCTGTAACCTCTGGGGCTGAAGAGGGCCCGCCACCAGTTTTGTACAGCTCTTGCCGATGTTTGGCCAATGTTTTTTTGGTTTCCTTTTTTATGCCTTCATATTTAAGCTTCAGGCTCTTGGTACTCCTCGCTGTAAATCCCGTAGCCGCATTAAATAATGAACTGATTTTTATCCACGCTGCTTCCTTTTCTTTATTGGTTACGGCGTCTGTCTGCTTATTTTCAATTATAGTACGGTGTTTTGCCACCAATTCAGTCAATAATCTTATTTCGCTTTTGTTAAAATTCGTGGAACGTTCACGTTTTACGATATTTTCCATGATTACACACAACACACAAACAGCAAACAATAAATTCGAACGGAAAATAAATATTAACACGAAGACGAGCAGTGTTGCCACCTTGGATTTTTATAAAGCGCTAGGTCAAAAGTAAAATGTCGCCAGATTTTACAAACTTGGAAAACGAAAAAAACACCAAATAACGCTATATTATTGCATTGAAATTATCACATTCAAGAAAATTTTTAACGAAGGAGTATGTTGTATGTACGTGCCAAAATTCGACAAAAATATAATATTCTCTACAGCACAAAATTTATTTTAAAAATTATATTTAGTACATAATCTAGAAGCAATGAAATAAAACAACATAACTATGTTGATTTGTTATTAATTTGTAAATAATCAGTACAATATGAATTAAGACTTAAGAGGAACAAATAATACAATTAAAATTAAAATTCAAGGTTATCAAATGTTATATCTTCCATAACATCATCATAATTCACAGAGGCCGAAACTACTGCCGATGACGTCGACGTGGATGCAAATGTTGTTGCTTGTGGTTGATTTTTAAAAGTGTACTTAGTGTTTTTTCCAATAGCTGCAATGACATCGCTTGGTAATTCGTAATTGTAACATTTTGCATCAGTAACTTTTAATCTATTTCTGATAAAAATTATCGCATTTAGAAGAGGACCAGCCATCTTGTTCCGTAGTTTATTTTTTACGATGTTCATGACACTGAAAATTCTTTCGATACCTGCATTAGATTGGGGTAAAGATAACGATGATATGGCAAGATCAACTAGTTCTGCAAAGTCATTTATACCCGCTGCGTTTCGGTAATCATCTGCCTCAACCCAAAATTTTATAACATCGTTTGTATTTTTCCATTGGACAAAACAGATATTGTGCCACTGATTCAATATCTTGTCAATGTCACTAGCAGTATAGCCAAGTTCTTTAGCTAGTTCTGAAATGGAATTATCCTTACCTTGGCGGAGTATTATCTCTGGGTCTAATTTTGACATCGATTCCAGCACATTGTAATTGGTCGGCAGTCTTTGTTGAATTTCCTTGGCTAGCTTTACATTAAACTCAATACAGCGACGTTTTATGACTAATATAGTGTCAGCTGTTAACGATGTTTTTCCTTGCTCCGATTCAAAGAGGTAGCCCATGTATGGGACCGGGTTAAGGTGTCGGTCGATATCAATATTTAAAAAATCCTTATCTGTAATAGCTGCATTCGGTAACAGAATCCTGTTGCAAACTGAACGTAATAGTGTAATCAGCACATTTAATAATTTAAGAGGATTTGCACTTTCGCTTTCAAAGCTTTTCAATGCGATCTGCACATCGTTTAGTACACTTTTCAAAAATAGCAAATATAAATAACTTGATTCATCCTTGTATATAGAATATAATAGATCTGCAGTGTAACATCGATCTCTCATAAGCCCAAAATGTAAAGTCAGTTCTTTCCACTGTGCCAGAATTCTTTGCACCGCTGGTTCAATGGATAACCAGCGTGTGTCACATACCTGCAAAATTTTTAAAGGTGCTTCACCACAATTAATAGTTTCGTAAATTTCATGATATTCATTTTTACGTTTTGTTGAGTGGGCAAACCAATTGTACGTTTCTCTAATCAAGAATTCAATATTTCTTGGTAGCGTATGTTCTGAAGCGTGAGATACAGCAAGTTGTAAAGAGTGGCAAGTGCATCTGATAAGAATTAAATTAGGTATATCATTTTTCAGGATTTTATACACTCCATTATTAATTCCAGTCATGACTGACGCATTGTCTGTTCCCAATCCAATCATTTTATTTTTATTTAATCCATATTTTTGTAAGCAAGAAAGAAGGGCTTTAACAATACCAACTGCATCGCTGGTTTCAAGTTGTTCTAGAGCCAGAAACGAAGAAACTACTTTTTTTAGTTTTCTACTGAAATACCTGATTACAATACCAAGTTGCTTGCTCGTGCTGATGTCAGTTGATTCATCAATGATAAGACTATATTTTTGCTGTCCTATATCCTTTATTAGTTCTTCAGTAAAATGTGGTGCCAAGACATTTTTTATAACTTCAGTACACTTAGTACGATGCATTTTTAAGTCGTCCGTTGCTTTTGAGTCAGGGAAAGCCAATTTCACTAAATCTGTTAGATGATCAATACAGGAAACTGAGCTATGTTCAGTAATGTAAAGCGCGAGCATTCCTTCAGCTTTGCGCGATTTTAGGTTGGAAATCTTCTCACTATCGGGCTTGAATTGTAAAATCTGGTTGCCAGATATCACTTGCATTTTTTGTTTGTGCTTCTTTGTTTCAGCATGTCTTCTCAAGTCTACCAATTTTGCTAATAATTCTGCCTTACAATATGTGCAAAAAGCCTTCGTATCATCACCAGGTAAAGGTTTAAGCCAGGATTTGAATTCGTCATGAGATTCCCACTCCTTTCTATATTTTTGTGCATAGTTTTTTTTCTTGGATGGAAATTCCATTATTGGATATTATTGAGCGTCACGACTTCACACACTGTGACCTTTTAAAAACGACTTGATCAAACTTTTCGCGTTTTCGACAGCGCGAACTAAATTCAAGACATAGAATGACAAGATTCACAGAAAACATTAGCAAACGACTGCGCTAAGGGATTCCCCGGTCAAAGAGTAAGCATAGAACAATATGAAATTCTGACTGTGCTTAGGGATTTCCCGGCCATAGAGTAAGTAGAGAATAATGGTGGGTAAAAATGTGTTGCCAGATTTCGTACTGAAAAAACCCCTAAAAACCACTAAAAAGAATAAAAACGCCATGGTTTTTAAAAATACCACTAAAGGCTTTCAAAAACCGCTAGTTCTGGTGGAAAAACCACCAAGGTGGCAACACTGAAGACGAGTCGTCAAAGTTTAAGGTTATGTTATGATTCCCTCTAAAATGTGACAACCGCTGTCATTAAGTTGAAAATTGTTTGTCTCTTTCTTAGATCTGTAAATGTTCATAAGCGCGTCTCGCTCACACAGATGTAGTGTGAAGCTAGTCACAAAAAAAGGTCAGGTAGTAAACTGACTGGTAACTATGCTTTGAAAAATTGAAACTCTTTATTGGTTCGTTAAAGAATCAGATAAAGTTATTGATCAGTTAGCTACTTGACGTTTTATCTGGCTCTTGAAAAATCAGCCCTTAGAGAGACTACATCAAGTATTATTAAAATTACAAGACGCGGGACTTGTCTTGCAGAAAGAAAAGTGCGTATTTTTCAAGGACGAAGTAAATTATTTAGGTTACGTAATTGATAAGAATGGGTTGCATAAATCGCCACAGAAAATTAAAGCTATGTTAGAAGCACCGGTACCGACAAATATTAACCAATTGCAGTCATTTCTAGGACTTGTTAATTATTATAGGAACTTTGTACCTAACGCGTCATCCATTTTATGTCCCTTATATGAATTATTGAGAAAGGATAAGAAGTGGTGTTGGACACGGGAACATGATGAAGCATTCACCATTATTAAAAAATGTTTAGCATCAGAGCAAGTTTTGGCTCATTTTAACCCGGACGCGACTATAATATTGACGGTAGATGCGTCACCAACGGGACTTTGTGCAATATTATCGCAGGTGGAATCCGATAAGTCGGAAAGACCGATTTCGTTTGCCTCGCGGACACTTAATGCGGCTGAGAAGCGTTACTCTCAGATTCAAAAGGAAGCGACTGCAATCATTTTCGGTGTAAGGCGTTTCCATCAATATTTATATGGGCGGTCGGTTCCGTTTATTCTGCGCACCGATCATAAGCCTTTATTGTCGATTTTTGGTCCGCACCGTGGTATACCGGAAGTCTCAGCAAACAGATTACAACGCTATGCATTATTTCTTAGCGGTTATAATTATAAAATCGAATATGTGAGTAGTGCTAATAATAGTGCAGATTTCTTATCGCGCGCCTGTCTACCCGAGGAGGCGGAGAGCGCGCGAGACGGGGAGGCGTCGACACCCGATCTCGATCGAGCTTCGTACATTAATTTTGTGTTGGAGGATAGTTTACCAGTGACGTTCAAAATGTTGCGTGAGTCGACGGATGCAGATGTAACTTTACGTAAGGTAGCCTATTTTGTGCTAAAAGGATGGCCTAGAAAGGTTTCAGACGAACGTTTAAAACCGTATCACGCATGTAGGACTCAACTATCGGTTGAAAATGGGTACATTATGAGAGGACACAAAGTAGTTATACCAGATTCACTGCGGAGTAACATTTTATCGGAATTACATCAATCACTTTTAGGTATTGTTAAGACAAAGGCAGAGGCGCGAGCGAGGTTTTGGTACCCGGGGATAGACGCGGCGTTGGAACGTTTGATAGCATCATGTGACGTGTGCATGAAATTACGACCATCACCGGCACGGGCACCGATCGCCCACTGGGAATTTCCACCAACACCATTTTACCGAGTCCACATAGATTTTTTAGGACCAATTAACGGTCAAACTTTTTTGGTAGTCGTAGACGCATATACGAAATGGGTTGAAGTTTATAATATGAAGGGCGGTACGTCTACTACTGCGACAATTGGCAAGTTGTACGAGTTTATGTCAAGATTCGGTATCCCACATACGTTAGTCAGTGACAATGGTACAGCATTCACATCGCATGAATTTGAGGTTTTCTGTAGGTCAAATGGAATTTCTCACGTGACATCTCCGGCATATCATGCACCCAGCAACGGTCAGGCAGAAAGCTATGTAAAGATAGTTAAAAAGGGTATTAAAGCCAGCTTACTAAGTGTCAATGGGGTTCAAAACGTTAGTAATAAACTGTTAAAGTATTTGTTTGATTATAGGAATTCCGTTCACTCTATAACTGGGGTTTCTCCTGCGGAACTGGTCTATGGTCGGAAGCTTAGAACCCGTCTTGATTTAGTAAAACCTACATGGCGGTCGCTCTCATCCACGGCTCTGACTAATATCGTTCAAAACAAACAGTGTTCGCAAAATAAGAAAGGTGGACGCAATGCTCAAGTCTTTTGTAAAGGCGACACCGTATGTTACAAAAATTATATAAATAATGGTAAATACTCTTGGTCAAGAGGAACAATCCTAAAAAAGATCGGCAGAGTTGTGTACTTAATAAAAGATATACTAACTTTAAGGACTGCAAGGAAACATAAGAATCAGATTTTCTTGTATAAAGGTGACGATTGCGGTAACAAAAATGCGGACATAGATCTAGAAGATTTTGGTGATAGCTCTCCAGCAGAAACCATCAGCACCAATCAGCACCATGATGATGTGGTAACATCGGACGCAAGGGATCAGAGTGAAAGCACTTCTGGCGTGGAAGATGTCTACGACCTTGCAGAAGCAGAGGTTCCTCCAGGCTTTGTTTCACAATCAGTTGCATCAAATTACCCAGGGGAGGAGGAGGAGTTCCAGGAGGCTTTGACTGATTACCCTATACCTGAACGAACTGGAGAAGTACCAGAGCATTTACAAGAGGCAGGGGAGCTAGAACCCACATCACGGTCTAAACGCAATCGGCCTAGGGTTAATTATAAGCAGTTAGCTGGCGGCCGCTAACTAGCAGCTAGTTAGCGGTGTACGATACTTATAAGTGTTTTTTCAAGTCTATGTATACAAGTAGAAAAGTGTTAAATATAATAGGGTATAGCTTAAATGTTTATGTACGTGTAAACTAAGGGGAGGGATGTTGAGTATGTGTGCGTGTACCTACGCACAGCGCGCGACAAGCGCGACCTCTGAAAAATAAAGCAGTGCGTTGCTAGCACAGAGTACTTTTTATATTATGAAATAGAGGTCCAACTCGACTACCAAACTAAGTAAGACAAGTGGCGCCTTCTGAACGCAGGTTTAAGAAACTATTTGTCAATATATATACATATAGCTACATAAAGCAGTGGTTACTGGGTCTAGGTAGATTTTTGTTTCTTTTTGTTTAATATTTATAAGATGTTTTTCAATAAATAAAACACTGATAACCTTTAATATAATTTATTTTTTTCTTTTAAAACATTTCATGTATAATTTTTTCGCTTTTAGCTTATAGGAATCCGTATCATCATCACACTCTCTCCTATTTATTAATATTTTATTAATATCTTTACAGTAATTGTAAATAAAGAATCTGCAGGATATATTGATTAAAAAGTCTATTAATTTTTCTTTATGAATTTCACATTTTATGAAATCGAATTTCAAATGTATAAATATTAATGTTTTGATGAAATCTTTTAAATATTTTTTTTCCAAACATTTTTTAATTATTGTGTAATTTATATCCTGCAGATTCGAAACACAATTTAAGAGAGAGTCGCTGGGACTGCAAAGCCATTTTTTATTAGCATACTCTCTATATTTTAAATAATCGTGTTCCTGATCGGACATTAAATTTTTTTTACATTCACTACAACCCTTGAAGACTTTCTTCTTAGCGGTTTTAATAAAATAACCGCTAACATATTGTAGCCCCCCAATTATACGGGGGTCGCTTTTGTCTTCAAGGGCTGTAAATTCAATGTCCGGAATCTCAGAGAGCTCACAATTTATTTGTTCTTTGCAGGCCCCGCTTGTGATGAGAACTTCATGCAAAGCGTGGCAATTATCTGCCTCACAATTTGTCCCTGGGGCATGGACACTAGATAGGCTGTTTATTAAAAGGCTGCTAAATGCTGCTTCAAATCCATCTGGAGTAGGGTTTACGTTGCGGCATCCTTGACTCCTTATCGATCCAAAAAAATTTTCTATTGGATCCTGATTCAGATGCCGCAACCAAACCGATGTCACTCCGTACTTCGCAGCAATTTTTTTTAAAAGCAGTTCTATTCCTTCTAGTGTCCATACCCAGTTACTTAAGGTGGGAACATACTCCACATTCGAGGTTTTTACATTCACAAATTTCATATTTTTTAAAAATATTTTTGCCTCCATCCATGTTTTGTGATGTATTGAGTTCGGCGTCGCAGGTCCCAGCAGTGGTTTACTGTGCTTCCTTTTCCCGAAGCTTCCGTTAATGGAGTCAAAAAGTTTGTCAAAAAACAAGATGACGTCCGCTGTATTTTGCGCATCTTGAGAGATTATTCCTTTTTCTGCAAAAAAATAAGAAAAAAAATATTAATAAATATTCCTCACACGTTCTTACAACGCAATCTAGTCCCAAACAAAGCATTGCTTGCTTGTAATTTGGGTACAGCAGACAACCAATAAATGAACTTATATAAATATAAATATTTTATAAATAACATAACATAGTGTACATATGTAGAAACACCCACACACATAAATGTTTGACTTATGCGGGAATCGAACCCGCGACCTCCTGTGGCAGGCAGATACACTGGCTACTATGGCATCTAGTCATCAATAAGAAACTTGTTATTATTAAATCTGAACTGGGAGCAGTTTTTAATTTGTGAAAACTTTTACTATACAATCTTCCGCCCGCGGTTCTACCGCATCCCGTGAAAGCTACTTCGCGCACCCAGATTAAAAGTCACTTTTAGTCTTCCTCAATAAATGAGCTATCTAACGGTGAAAGATTATTTCAAATTAGACCTGATCGACCTTGGTGATTGGATTGGTTCTTCAGATTAGCATGGTTAAGAAAACATACAAACAAAAAAATCTTCAGCTTTATAATATATAAGTATCGATAAAATAATGCAATGTGAAAACATTATGTAATAAAGTTTATTTACCTGCTAGGTAGCCCATATTTGATGCTACAGTTTGGCTGAATAGTTGCGTAGCAAATTTAACTTTCATCCGTGGAATTTTACTGGGAATGCAGTGGGAGTCTGTTAATTTTGGCACCAGTCTTATGCCTTTGTAGCCTGGGTTTTCTTGGTGCAGTGCAGTTATGTGTTCCCACTTTGCCATTAGCATTTTGTTGTCTTTTTTATATAGTAGATTTTTCGTTATTAAATTATTTCTTATACATTTCATTAAGTGAGGTGGGTCATACAAGGGAATGATTTCCTGTTTATTTATTAAAATAATATTTCCCTCAGGTTCTTCTGATTTTCTTAACAGAATACCTCTTGTTTCTTGTAACAAGAATTTAATGCAGTTAACATTATTTGTTCCTTGGTCGCACACTGTTGCTACCACATTAAGACCAGCATTTTGTAGTTCTGTGATGACAGCCTTTAATTGTTTTGCCAGTTCTGGTCCCTTTGTGGCAGACTGAGAAAATGTGTATGCAACGGGTTGCTTATAATTTTTTATAAGTCCTCTTATCATAAATACCTGCGCATGATCTGCATACTCAGGCAGTGTCTCTTGCCCATTGGTTACAAACCCACTCACTCTGTCCTTCCTTTCATTGTATGCCACATTCGGTTTTAGTGACATTTCGTCAAAAAGAACCACACATAATTTGTGCTCTGGTTTCATTTTAAGTGTGGCTTTTTTTATTTGTGCCATCAAATTTTTATTGATACCAGCATTTATATCTGCCATATTAATTAATTTTATTAAAATTTGGCGTGATGGCAGGATAAAGATTTTCCTCAGGAATCTGTATCCTTTTGGGCTTTGCTTGAGGATAGTCAAAGCTACAATTTTTTCCTCTAATGTGAAACGCCGGCCTTTTTTTTCCTTTTTGTGCTCCCTGAACTGCAGCAAAGTTAAAATTTTTGATGTGCTAGACATTTTGTCTAGAGTTTCTAAAAATTGAGGGTTTGTAGTAATATTTTGCAGGGCCTTGATCTTGATTGCCTGCTTTTTAACCTTGCTACGGCATTTGCTGAGTTTCACACCAACTTGCAGCATTTTCTGATACAGAGCACGCTCAGTTTTCGTAACAGCAACCTGTTTTACCGCCTTCTTACTAACACATTTAACTTTGCGATGCACTGAAAAAATAATAAGAATCATATGAATAAAAATTGCAGAATTTAAGAGTACATATGAGTGAGATAGCATCAAAGCTAGTTGTGTGTGAAAGTATCCCATGATTGAAATATGTATTAAATCTATAAATCAGTACCTAGTTAATAAACCATGATAGTGAGTGTAACAAGCAAACTCAGCTTTGAAGTTATTAAGTTTGATTACAATTGTGTTGCTTACCAAGATCTTTCACCACCTCAACATTTTCTTCTTCACTATGAGGCTGTCTATCACTGTGTACAGACTGAGATTCTGAAGTGACAGGATCTGAAAGGTCATTAACATATTTGGTAAGAAATGTGTGCCTATTATATACAAACCAATTAAGCTGATGATCATTACCATCATCATGAATGTAGCAGTTCATATTGAGTAACCATTATTTGAATCATATTGAATTAATTAAAGCCAGCCCACTACTAGACAAAGTTACTTTTTCTTTTATATAGTTTATAATATCAACTAGCGACCCGCCCCGGCTTCGCACGGGATAACAGTATTTCCCCAGTATTTAATGTATGTTATTATACATAAAAACCTTCCTCTTGAATCACTCTACCTATTACAAAAAACCGCATCAAAATCCGTTGCGTAGTTTTAAAGATTTGAGCGTTCATAGGGACATACAACATGACACATGACAGAAAAAGCGACTTTGTTTTATACTATGTAGTGATAAGGATGTTAACATTTTAGGACTTATGCATATGACATATAAATGTAATTTAACAAACTGTATTTCATCAATCACTCTTGTCTTAAGGGATAGGTTTATAGAGAGGCTAGTTTACTTTAATTGTTTGCAAAATTATAACTCAGGAACAACAAAAATAATTCAATTTAAGATGATTTTAAGGTAAATTAGCACATTTATCGAGAGAGGCTACATTTTATCCGGGCGCATGAAGGAGTTCCAGGACAGAATATGTGTAAAATAATTGCTGATTAAATGCTTGTATGTAGGATCACTCACCAAGATTCTCTTTCATTTGTACATCTTCAATTGAACCTTGTGAGTGTATATGTAGATGCGCAGGTTCTGTAAATAATAATATTCAGTGATTAGTATATGTTATTATTACATCATTTATTGCTAGTGTCTATCTATCAATTACACTATATGCTGTCCGCATGGGTGCCGCATATTATGCACAAATATGTTGACATTATTGAAAAGAAACAAGTATTAAACAAAACAAAGTAATACAAAAGTAAATTATTTCAGACATGGTAATGGTTTTTTGTATGCCTAAGTGAGAGTAGTAGAAATCATAATTGACATGTACCTTGAAAACTAGACGTTATGGATACCACATATTATGTTTGGAACATTTGATCTATGATTCATTACCTATTCATTCAGTCAAGAGGGTACCAAAATTGTGTAATGCAGTGCTATTTAAGTATTACAACAAATTAAAAATAGCAAAGGATTTTTGGTAAATGTGACATTCAAGTTACTCAATTTCAGCCTAATTTGTAGGAATAAATGATCTTTGAAATAACTTCACTCAAAAATGGCTGGACCGATTTGGTTGAAATTTGGTATGTAGATAGGTGATACCCTGGATTAAGACATAGGCCACTTTTTATCAATACACCATGCGGACGAAGCCGCAAGTGGAAGCTAGTACATACGTAATGTAAATGTATGTATGTATGTATAAAAATGAATTGCTTGTTTATATGTATATGATAAAATATACCTTTTGATGTAGACGGTCCTGAAATCTGAAGAGGTCTTAGTGCTCTTTTTTCAATGCTGAATTTCGAGCAAGATAATCCTGTAAACAACGATAAAATAATATGAATTATAAATATAGTAAATTTTGAAATGTAATATAGAAACTCTTGTATGACATACTGCGTACATACAGAAATTGTGGCTCCAAAGAAATCTCTATTCAGATGTTTTAGACTTACTGCAGCTTTTCATTTTGTGATTTGGAAAGTTTACTTTAAACTCAAATAACATGACTGTTTATTTCTTTCTAACATCAACTCTAGAAATTTGAGACTTAGGTACTCTTTAAGGTAAACAGGTACCTTAATTTGGGTATTTTACTAAAACTAACCTGGCATGTTTTTTGTAGGTACAGCTCCTTTGGCAAGTCGGTTATTCCGGCACCAATATTTTGGTTCGAAATGATCATTACAGACGCGGCGGTATTTGAAAATATGGTTATTTTCAAGTTGCAAAATGTCACCACCAATATGAAAGACCCATGTATTAAATAGCTGCCTATCCTTATCTGGATTAGGGAATTTATGTAAATACCCCGTAGTGTCTGAAAAAAAGGGTAACAAGTTAGAATTCAGTGGAGTCGTGACAAAATGACGACTATTTGTTTTAAGGATGTTGATAAATGCTTACCTAAGCCATTTGTACATCCGGGAACACAACACTTTCTATTAGACATGATAAATATTAATTATCACAAAACGGGTCAACGAGTCCTATCTCAAGCACAAAATTCACAAGATTTCGATCACCTCAAGCACAAAATCGACACGGCCGAAGGAGCAGAGGCTCAACTTAACGGACTTAGGTGGATAAAGCACTAATAGGGATAAAAATCTGGAAAAACAAACAAGACACCGAAAAGCACTTCAGCGCAAACCGGCAGCCAAATTTGTTTGATTGACAATTTTTGCATAATGTTGCATGTAGAAAATGGATTTAATGTTGCCAGTAGAAAATAAATTCTTGAATTTTATTTTATTTCTGGCTAATTGATAATAAACATTAAATTTTAGTAATTGCTTCAATATGCAACTCAAAATTTTTATTATTTATTTTTTTATTTTAGCTGAAAAAAAAGATAGGGTAAGAGTAGAACCAATAAAAGATGTGATAGCGCCCTCTTACACACCTAAGCATAACTACTACGCAATCGCGCATCATCGTCATTACAAATAACGCCATCTATATTTCAGTTTCTTTAATATCTTACATTATAATACTACCAAATTAAAATGACACTTCCATGTAAGGACCTCAATGTATTTACTGTCTCACTTCATTTTGCAGACCTATAATGATACGTTTTCTCGTTTGCCACTATTAAGATTGTCACCCCTGGTTGCTAGCAAGCGAGCGTTTCACTTGTCGTTCCCGTAATAACCTAACATAAGGTATAGTTAAGGTATTTTACGAAAATTCGACATGGAATTGAATTGAATAAAAATCAATCCACAAATAAAATATAAAATTTGAAAATGTATTCTACCGATATACAATCGAAATTTGCGGGTAACATCATAGGTAAAATGTATTATAATGGGATAAGTTTGAGATAATTGAGAAAAATAAATATACCTACTTACCTACCTAGGGATGGCTTTAGTTCGGGTATAAGAATTGCTGTGGGGTTTGTTTTAGAATATTTAATATTTATGTATTAAGGTTTTTTTTCTTTACAGGCAATATGCCACTAACACCAGCTGAACGACAGCGAAATTATAGAGAACGAATGAAAGCTAATAAACCTGAAATATGGGAAGAACGAAAAAAGAAAGAAGCTGAAGAGAAACGGAGAAAATACCTGAAGATTTCGCAATTATCTGAGCGAGACAAAGAAAAAAGACGTAAGCTAAAAAAATAAGTCTAGTAAGGAACCTGTTAAAACAAAAGACGAGAGCCGTCAAAGCTATAAGAAGAAACATTATAGATTATCAAAAGAAAATAAAAATCTTAAGGCGAAAGTAGAAACATTGAAGAGAAAAGTTAATGCTCTGAAGAAAAAGGTATATAGATATAAATTGTTGTTAGATTGTCAATTTAATGAGTGTGATAAGGAAAATGCTAACTCCCCATTATCGAAAACGGGATATTTCATTAAAAGCTTAAACCTTAGAGCCACTGATAAAAAAGTATTGAAGCATACTATATTAGAGAAAAATATTATTATTGCTTCACTTCAAAGTACATATCATTCTTCCACTTGTAACCAAGAACGGCGTGTCCTAAAAAAATTATAAACAACTCTTTGGCGCGACAATATAAAATGAAAACTCGCTTAAGTTCGTTAATGGGTTTGAGAGGAGCGATACGGACATCAGAACACCACAGAAAACCAAATAGCTTAGGTGCTATTATTGAAAACTTTTATTTACGCGATGACGTGTCCAGAGCTACAGCAGGTAAGAAGGAGACCAAAACATTTCACAAAGAAAAAATGCAAAAGAGATATCTCTTGGCGTATTTAACAGATATTTATAAAAAATTTAAAGAAGAGACAGGAATAAACGTTTCATACACAACATTTGTTAGATATAAACCTTTTTTCGTTCTTCGGCCAAAGATTTCAGACCGTGATACTTGCGTATGCAGAAAGCATGCTAATATTGAGTTTAAATTTTTAGCTCTAAAAAAACTCCAAGTTTTAAAGGAATATAATAAACTGGACGATCTCGTTGATGCATTAGTATGTGATGTAAAATCTCAGCAGTGCATGTATTCAAAATGTGCGACTTGTGAAAGGAATTGTATCAATTATGATTTTTCTACGACAAAAAGAAATGATGAAGTATCTTGGCTTGAGTGGTCAGCCATTAATGTAGAATACAAGAAACATGAAGGCACTAAAGTGTCCAAAAGAATGACAAAGGTAACAAAGACAGCAAATTTACAAAATTTAATACTAGCTTTTGAAGCAGAACTAAAAATCTTTAAAACTCACACCTTTAACATTATGCATCAGTTCAATATGTACAAATATACAAAAGATAATCTACAGGCTAACGAAATAATTATACATTGCGATTTCTCCGAAAATTACACGTGCAAAATGTATGAAGAAATTCAAGCCGTCCATTTTGGAGCGTCTCAATACCAAATTTCCCTGCATACCAGTGTCGTGTATAAGAAAGGCAAAAAAGCCCAATGCTTCTGTACTTTATCTGATTCTACAGAACATTCGCCTGAAGCGATTTGGGCACACCTAAACCCAATTTTGACGTATATAGCCCGTGAATATGAAGATGTTAATACTGTACATGTGTTTTCGGATGGACCTGTAACACAATACAGACAAAAAAGAATTTCTTTTTGTTTAATACAATTATTCAACAGTTTGGCTTTATGGGTACATGGATTTTTTTTAGCCATCTACACACTCGCGCGCGAATCACGGCGCCAATCGCGACGCGAATCGCGGCGCGAATTGGAGCAAGAACTGCCAACTGTCCACACTGGCAGAGGTTCGCGCCGGGCTCTCAGTATAGTTCGCGCACTTGACGCGTATGCACGCCAAGCATTTAATCAATATAGTTTATTTGTAGTCGGTATGGACAGTGAAACCACTACAGCAGCTGCGGGGCTACTTTGCGCTTTAGCAATTTATAGTTACGCCATAAAGAAAAAACAAACAATTCAAAAGAAGCAAAGAAAACGGAGATGGTGGATTACCACCATTCACCGAAACAGAACCAGGTAAGTACCAATTTATTATGCTTTCTCATAGAGTTTAGGATATAGTAAGTACGTAGTACAAGATGGGTGAAATAAATATATATTCACTTTTAGCTATATAAAATTACAGTTTTAATAACAGTTAAAATGTAATACGCCGCTGTAACATATCTTGTGATGTGGGATCTGATACTTGATAACTTTGTATTTTGTTACAGTGCAACCATGGAGGAGCAGTTGAATGAACTAGTTGCAGAACCTACAGATGAATTCAAAAAGTTTTCCCGGATGTCATTAAATGATTTTGAATATTTGCTTAGTCAAATTTCAACACGAATTTCAAAACAAGACACCCAATTACGAAAAGCTATTCCTGCCCAGATACGTCTCGCTATAACACTGAGATACTTAGCAACAGGAGATGACTTTGAAAGCCTTCATTTTTTGTTCAAAGTTTCACCACAAATAATATCAAAAATTATACCCGAAGTTTGCCATGCCCTATGTGAAGTGTTAGAGGATGAAATAAAAGTAAGGACATCAATTTAATACTTTTATTATGCATATACAGAACTACTTAGAATCTAGAATATAACTTTGCAAAATCAACCAAATATAATAACAAAATTCAATAGACAATAAAAACAAAATTCGGTAATTTCAGTAGGTATTTAACTTAAGTCAAAAGCTGTCTGAACTATATCATTATTATGATCAGATGTGTTTGCATCTTGGTTCTCTGGTAAATGAAGGACAGGATAATCTGGTGTACGAATTAGCCGGTTCGATTGAATAATGATATTAGAAGGTGGGGCTGATATTACTTGTCTATTTTGGTAATAAGTATTTTGATTCGCCTGCCCGTAATGAAATGGAGGCTCTGAATGCGTAGATGATGATGTGCCTGTTCTTGGTTCATAAAAATGAGGTGGCGATGGAGTCATCACTAAAGGGTCATCAAATTGGTATTGTAAATACATCCCATCAATGTCGTGCATCAACTTCAATCTATTCTTTTCAGATAATTTTCGCAACTTATTTGCTAATAGTTTTCCGTATAAATCGCAATCATCGTCTTGCTGAATAGGCTGTAATGGGTTCCTTTTTAGCGTGGATTTGAAGGTGATAAGAGCGTCTTTAACGACATTTCCTGCGTCAACCACTTCTGAAGAGATTTTGCGTCGGTGGATTGTCTGGTCACTGTCTTTTTGGGTGTTAATAGACTGACTTCGATTTTCATTCATTTCTTCAACATTCTCTTTAATAGCTTCGAGATTTACTTCTTTAGGCTCCTTTATTCCACGTTCCTAAAAAAACACACATACATTTAGGCACTTAAATACTGTTTTTTACATGAAGGTTTTATATATGTTATGTTTTTTGCAGATACCATCTTGTCCAGAAGAGTGGCTGCGTATTGAAAGAGGATTTGCAAGGAAGTTTCCTCGAGCGGTTGGATCTATTGACGGCAAACATATTGTTCTCGACTGTCCATTCAATTCTGGTTCTGTATACTATAATTATAAAAGAACCTACAGTATAGTATTACTAGCATTAGTTGATAGTCAATACAATTTCATGTTTGCTGACATTGGTTGCCAAGGCAGAATAAGTGACGGTGGAGTTTTTACAAATAGTATTTTATGGAACAAGATGTGTACAAACAGCTTAAATTTACCACCACCGCATCCATTACCAGGTTCGAACATTGATGTGCCCTACGTTTTTTTGGGGGATGGAGCCTTTGCACTGTCAGAACATTTAATGAAGCCCTATCCTGATCAGCACAACATAGGATCTGCAAAACGTGAATTCAACAAAAGATTATCTTCAGCTCGGGTAGTGGTAGAAAATACTTTTGGTATATTGGCGGCCAGATTTAGAGTGTTTAGAAAACCAATCCCATTACAACCACAAAAGGCTCGCCTTATAACATATACTTGTATACTACTACATAACTTCTTGAGACGAAGTTCTACTTCTTTACATATCTATACACCACCCGGATCTATTGATATGTTTGATGATGATGGAGTACTTATACAACCTGGATCATGGAGGACAGATCAAGAAAATACATCCGCTTTTCGTAACTTGAGAAGAGTACCTCGGCGATCAGCAAATAACGCCACAGAAATAAGAAACGAATTCACAAAATATTTAAGTAATATTTAAGTACCTAACTATTAAAAAATAAAGTTATCTACTAACCGTATTCATACTTTTTTTACACTTTAGAGTATCTCCCAAAAAAGCATCCATTGCTTCATAAGCGAACCAAATGGGCTGATATATCTCATCGGCACCAGCTCCCGATTGAACGGACTTCTTAACTTTTCCCTTGTAGCTCCTATAGCTTGACATGAGAGAACCTTTTTTCTTTTTCAATTCATCAATTGGTATTTCCATCACCGTACTTATCCGCATCCAAGCATCATGGGTTTTCAGTTTATTTTTATAATCTTTCAAATTAATGTCCCATAATACCGGCTCAGCACGAAAACATTCTATAAATGTTAGTTCTAATTCATTGCTCCACACGTTACTCATTTTGCAAGCAAAATCGTAGCATATACCTAAAAAAAAACTAAAACACAACCATCCGTGTCAATTGCTACTGAGCGACTGAGCTGCCCGAGGCGCGAATGTATAGTCTTGTCGCGTTCACGTCGCGCTTCGCGCCTGCGAGCGCTTTGTCGCGGGACAAAAAACCGACAATTTTCGGGGAACACAGCGCGAACGAGCCGCGAAGCCGCGAAGAATATGCGAATCGGATCTACACTCATGTTACGCGGGTGTTTCGCGCCTTCGCGCGCGGTTCGCGCGCGAGTGTGTAGACGGCTTTTGAGGCTTCGCATGGTAAAGGCGCAGCAGACGGCGTAGGCGGTGTAGTGTACTGTGTTATCACCGATATCTGTCGTCTCGTTGTCGCATAGACGCGGAGAGTGCACACTATACTCTATGGCCAGTTGGCGGGAAACCGGGAGTGTGTGGCACGGGAGTAAGCAGGAGTAAGACGTTATGTGGGCAAGCGAGCCGATATCCTAATTATCGGATGGTAATTACAGAGACACAGGTAGGGCGAACACTACATTTGGCGACGAGTGAAAATATTATATTGGCGGCGTGTCTGTAAGTAGCGAACATCATTTCTTTTGAATTGAAAAGAAAGGAAGGGGCAGGTATGGTAAGTTCAGTTTGCGGATTAGAAGTCCCCCTAAACAGCCGAAATCTGAACAAATTGGCCGTCTGTCCAAAGAACGTGCAAGTTAAAGTATCTAGTAAGGATGCTAGTATGTTATCCAGTCACCGACTCGACTATAAATTATTGTAGGTATGAGACTTTAAAGAATTGTCACACCAGTGCTCATGTCTAGGTTTTACTTGGAAAGTTTAATTGTGTGTTCTTTGAAGCATATAAGTAAGTTGTACGTTAGTAATTGTACTGTATATTCATCACATAAGGGTTTTCCAGAAAGCCTGTATCATAATATCACATTGCGTATGAAATTCATGTATTGTTCACCAATGGAACATAGAACATTCATTTGTTTTAAGATTGGTGCGAATCAGTAAATCGTTTTAATGCTGTGATGCTACATGATGGCTATGATTACAGCATACAGCCAAACATCTGTTGTGGGAGTAATTTCCTTTATGAAAGATAAATTACATTGTGTTCCTAGTTCCTATCATAAAGTAAATAATCTTTGGTTCCCATTGACTATAAAAGTGTGAAAAGTAACAACTGGGAATGCAATTATGACTGAAAGTTTCAAATTAATTTGTAACTTGTAATATAGTGAAATATTTGGTGAACTGAGTGCATAATATTATAAGTACCTACCTTGAGTTTGTAAGCGACTCCCTACTACAATAATTAAGTAGTTATTTCTACTAAATAATCTGTTTTGAATTGAGTAATTTTAAGTATTTGAAAGTTAATCTGGACGAGTACCTTCTTTAAATCTTGATTAATTTCAGATTTTCTGTGCCGGTGGTTTGGATAATGTAAACTTCCAAACCTAGCTTCCCTCCCAGAGTCTAGTTAACTACTTACTTGCTACATTGTTCTGGTAACTTACTTCAAGAGACTTGCTTACAATATAGTGGATATTACAAGAACAAACTGGTGGTTTTGTACCTTTAGTCAACTGTTCTATAAATGACAAACATGTGCTAGGTATTTAGTTAAACAAATAGCACATTGAAGGACCATTGTAAGTTGGACTATGTATGTTGAAGTACTTACCCAGCTATACTGGTATGTATGCACATATGTACAACATTCCAACCCGTCAACGCTTCCAGTGGGTTGCCTATCTAGTTAATGTTAATTATAACGGTTGCTCAGTCACCCTGAATATAATTCTAATCCTTTTAATTTAGTTTGTTTTGCAGTATTAAAGAGGTTGTTATGTTACAACAGAGATATCTCAGAAGATGCAGAACAGGAAAACAGTACCAAACAGCAATATTAGATGGAAAATGTGGATCAAAACTTTTGGTATTCAATAGATAGAATCTTTGGTAAACATCCTAACTCATAATCCTAATTTGAGTATTTTAGGTGAATATGAAACTCTTAGACCAGTCTAACCAAGGGGTATCGGGTTGCCCGGGTAACTGGGTTGAGGAGGTCAGATAGGCAGTCGCTTCTTGTAAAGCACTGGTACTCAGCTGAATCCGGTTAGACTGGAAGCCGACCCCAACATGATTGGGAAAAAGGCTCGGAGGATGATGATGATGAAACTCTTAGACCAAAAGTTTAAGGAACTAAGCAATGGAGCATTTTTGTACTTTAATTAATTCCCATTAAGATCTGTTGGGACAATGCTGCTTTATTTACCTAACTGGGGTTTCACATCTGTGACAAAATCTTATAAGAATGAAACATGGAAGGAGTTTCAATATAGATACTTACTCTGGGTACTGTCTAATGATTTCGATTTCATAATTTGGTGATTGCTTGTGCTTCTAAAATATAACCTTCAAGATTCAGGCTTAAGTGGATTTTATCACAAATGACTTGATGATGATGATGATGTTCATAATATTGCATTTAACATTGATGAAAATGAACCATCTGCCAAAAAACATTGATTGTGTTAGGTATAACTTTTCCTAGGTATAACATTTCCTACTACATCATATTTGTTTTTGTATTGTTTTGTCTTAATAAAAAGTTCAAAACTGTTCGAGTTTTCTTGTCTATTCATATTACCATTCACACAAAAATACCTTCAAATACACACGGGTTTGTGGCGCATACTCCTTGCAAACCCGTGCGCGATTGGAGGACGCATAGTCTTAATTGAACACGTGTTTGGAAGAACATATGGCGTTACAAACCCGTGCGCGATTGGAGGACATGTGCCTTGAATTGAACACGATTTTGTCAAGGCAGTTAGCGCAACAAATCCGTGCGTGTTTCAAGGCAGCATTGCCTCCTAATGTACACGGATATGGAAATACGCAACCGGGAAGTGGATCAAATTTAAGTTGCAAGATTTGATTACAGACAACGGGACAGGTGAAACTAAATAAAAACTTGTAAAAATGTGGATTCCGCTATAAAAAATGTGACAAGCGAAAAATATTAATGGAGCGTACTGACATTGCTTTACAACGATGCGATTTTCTTCGCAAAATAAAACAAATTGAGAACTGAGATAAGGTAGTAAGTAAGATAGTAAGTATACCTAGATGAGACATGGCTGAACGCCAATCACACCGTAGGTAAGGCATTACTAATAAACGTCACGGATAGCTGCAGTCAGATTCTGAGATCGGACTCAGATTCTGAGGAAACGCTTAACCTTGTATCCGATGCAGATTGATTAAATAAAATACAAATAAACTGTGTTTTTTTTTTACTGAAAGCATTTGTAAATTTCTTCCAACAAATTATCGATATTTTGTTTATCGATGTGTCCCTTTTTTCGATAACAGCTTGACGACGTAACTTTTGCAGCACGTACCACGTACATTTCCATTGAGTTTTTTTTTCATTATTTCTGAACATTACGTAATAATTTCTTAATATTCATTTTTATGTTTTTTTCGAATTTTTAATGGCAGGCCCATTAAGGATTTGTTGTGACAGGCCGTCACTACAATGTTAAGCGCTAACGAACTGTCATAGGGATCTTCATTCGCCGCGAGGAGTAGGCAGACGCGTCACTACTGGTCTGTCGCGGCGGCAGGGCGACACTGACGCGCAGCAGTGCTGCTGCTGCATTGCTGCCGCGACATTGCTGCCTAGCTCGGAATCTAATCTCATATAAGCCAATAGAAATTGTACGGGAACCAGTAGTGTCGCGGCAGCACTGCTGCGTGCAGCGTCGTTCGGAATCATTTACGCGTCACACGCCGAGCGGTGTCGCGCTGTCTATGTGTCGTGCCGTGCCACACATTTCGAGCGAGAAAAATATATACATTTTAAATTATTGTTTGGTGTGTTTGCAAAAGCGGGACAATGTCAACCTCGCGGGGGATACCGGGACAGACTGCCTGAAAGCGGGACGTATGGTCACGTTAGTTTTTGCGAATTCGTGCATTTATCTTTGTACCTGACGAATGGTCGCAGTGAGAATTAACCCATTATTTTACTACTGGTCGCTGGAGGGAATAAAACGCAATGAATAAAGAGAGCGCCTTTCAGTTTGGCTGAGTATGCCAGCCACGGAGCATATGCCGCGAGCCAGGAATGCTTAAATTTTCTTTTTCGAAGTACTGCATCCTTTCCAAAGCGTAACTTGGAGGAGGCACCCAACAGTTTTTTAAGATTTCAAGTTTTTGTGCTGTACTCATATAAAATGAGCGACCGAGGAAATTTCCCACGTCATTTTCGGCGTATGGCTCTTGCTGAAGGTACTTGTTGTATTGCTAGGTACAGTAGCACTAGTACTAGCTATGGCAGCGTCATCGTAAGCCGCTGCTAAATCCTTTTGTCTCAACTTTTCTCCTTCGCTAGAATTCGCAGTATCACTTTCGCCACTGCTTTTTTCATGTTTCTTCCTTTTCTAGCTGAAAATCAAGAAACGGAATCTCAGTACCTAATAAATAGAATAGACTCGTCCAAGTCAAGTGATTATCAATTAAAAATTATTATAAATTATAACTATCATTCATTTACTTAATTTTACTAATATTTATTTAAATCGTAATAACTGTACTATGATGTTCGTGATGGTAACCCAACCGGGCGCGAGAAGTCAGGTAGGTAATATTACAAACGTGTATCTTTAAATGCACAAAATCTCTGACACCCCAAACGATTTCTAATTTTCTTAAGTGATTAAGGGAGAGCGGGGCTGAAAGTGCCGATTTTGACAAATCCTTTTAAGATTCGGATAAAACAAGTACTATGTCTGAAAGTAGTGGTTCATCCTAAGCCAAATTTAATCTATTTTATGAATTTAACTTCAGATTTTGCACATTTTTAATAGTTTTATGAAAATGCGATTTTTTTATACAGAGGCGGCAAGACACTACCAACCCCAATCTGGGGCAAGTTGTGCCGTAGCTGAGGTCGGTTGTGCCGTTGATAATGCTGGGAGTTTTATATGAATGAAAATTAATTAGGAAATTAAAACACATCAGTTTTATAATAATATATTTATTCGTTATATTGTTTAATATAAATCAACAGTTTTTAAAGTTTAATTGTATAATACTAAGTATTATTATAAAAAAAAAAAACAAGGAAGCTTCTTATGTAATTATTCAAACATAAAAACGTATTTTTAATCAATAGTTTGTATTTATTTTTATGCGAATGAGATCAATTATTAATATGTTCCAAAATTATTAACTTTTTAATCAGTCTCGAGTTTTTTTAAGAAATAAAAAATATACCAAAACTAGTTACTCTCCAGGTGATTGATCAGAATAACAATTAGGACATACAAATGCTTGGTTTTCTTCATCTTCAATACATTGCAAATGGGCCCAATTCTTACATTCTCTGCATTAAATCCATTGTTCTCCAGGGGCAGAGTTAGAATAGGCAGCACAACAAATGATACAGAACCATTCTTGTTCGTCATCAGAACTGTAGTCATCTTGCAATACTCTTCTCTTAGCGGGGTTTTTAGTCGGCTTTTTTGTTTGTTTACCCTTTCCCTTGCATTTTCCCGTCCCTTTTCCCTTAACCTTCTTTTTAGTTTCGCTTTCTTTTTTCTTCTTTTTACTAGCCTGTTCTTCTGCTAAAGCATTTTTCTCTGGAGTGTCCGTAAGAACAGCTGTCTTTCTTTTACGTGCTTTAGTATGTCCAATTAGTCGGGGAGGTGCTTTAGGCAGTGGTCTTATTAGCTCTGGTGAGAAAACTGCTGCATTTTTATCTCCTGTGTTATTATCAACTGATTGAGGAGGCTGGAAACTGCAGCAAGGGATAGGTTCCGGAGAGCACTGACGTGTCTTTTGCTCTTGATTACCTGATGGTGCTCTTGTACACTCAACGCTGCAGTCGCTTGGCCCAGGATGTTCCTGTAGTATTGATGGACTAGTCTCAATCTCAACATTGCTGCCCACATAATTTGACTCATCAAGATATTCAGGAGTCCTTTCTTGATTGTTTTGAGGGACAGGCAAGTTGTCTGTACTTTGTGAGAGTCGGTTTTCTGGCATCGGGCGATCAGTGACAAAAGACGGTGCATAATCTTCGTCTATAAATACGTTTGAATCATAGGGCCAAATGCCAGTCTTTTTAAATGCGTTGCATATATTGACAGGTGTTGCTGCCAATGGGAAAGCAAATTTCACTATACCTGGTATTTCGTAAATGCTCATAATCTTCCCGGGATTAGTTCTCAGCCAGTTATTTTGAGCTTTAGAGCAGTATGTTTTAAAAGGGTCATTAACACCAACGTCCAGGGGTTGCAGACGGTGGGTGCAGTGTGGTGGGAATGATAGTAATATAACAGAATTTCTCTTGGCCTTTTCAATCACATAAATATCAATGTGAGATGAATGATTGTCTAGGAGTAATAGCACTGGCTCTTCAGGACTAGGCTTAGTGTGTTTTATGAAATGATCCATAACCACTAAGAACTCTGCGCTTGTCATCCAACCGGATTTATTACCAGCCCCAATACACTCAGGGGGACCGTCGCGGATAAACAGTTCTTTATATTTCAAACGGGGAAATACAAACATCGGTGGAATCGAGTTTCTCAGAGCACTTACCGCTAGCTCAACTGTGACTAAAGTTCCACGCTCTGCTGAAACAATTGGTCCTACTTGCTTTGTTCCTTTGTCAGCCAAAATTTTCTTCGGTTTGAGCACAGTTTGAACACCAGTCTCGTCCAAATTCCAGATACGTGAAGGTGTAAGATTATGCTTCGTAATTAAATCACCGAGTTTCGACTGTTCTTTTGTCTCAGGTGTATTGTGGTGAACCCAGGTTTCATCCATGGTTATAAATCTTTCAATAAATTCCTGTGGATCAGCTTCATATAACTCTAAACAGTCGCGGGAAGTTGGGAGTCGGTTGCGTTTTTGTTCCACTGAAAGCAGCCGCGGTACCCACCGCGCAGACACCTTAGAGAATCCAAGTTCAGAAGTAATTATATGATGTGTTCGCTCAGAAAAGATGCCTACAGTCTTAGCTATTTCCTCGACTGTCAATTTTCGGTCAGATAAAATTAAATCACAGAAAAAAAGTCGTGGTGGCCTAGTGGGCAAAGAACCAACCTCTCGAGTATGAGGGCGCGGGTTCGATTCCAGGTCAGGCAAGTACCAATGCAACTTTTCTAAGTTTGTATGTACTTTCTAAGTATATCTTAGACGCCAATGACTGTGTTTCGGATGGCACGTTAAACTGTAGGTCCCGGCTGTCATTGAACATCCTTGGCAGTCGTTACGGGTAGTCAGAAGCCAGTAAGTCTGACACCAGTCTAACCAAGGGGTATTGGGTTGCCCGGGTAACTGGGTTGAGGGGGTCAGATAGGGCAGTCGCTCCTTGTAAAGCACTGGTACTCAGCTACATCCGGTTAGACTGGAAGCCGACCCCAACGTAGTTTGGGAAAAAGGCTCGGAGGATAGATAAAATTAAATCACAGATTTTTTCTTTGTTTTCATCAGTGGAAGCCGTCGAGGGCCGGCCACTACGGGGCTCATCTTGAATGGACTCACGACCACGTTTGAACTCTGCCACCCAATTTTTAACAGTCGCATACGAAGGAGCAGACTCACCTAAAGTGGCAGACATGTCTTCATGTATAGCTTTTGGAGTTAAACCTTTCAAATACAAGTATTTTATCACTGCACGATGTTCAATTTTATCCATTTTCAAAAATTGCTCTGACTTGATTTACGGTATCACGTGTAAACGAAGTTACAGGAGATGACTCAAGAAGAATCAAACAAAACAGTTTAAGAAAGCAACGTCTAACCACGCAATCTTGTGAGCCTGCCTTGTGTGTGAGAATACGTTTCTCCTGCTTGTTGGATTGCTATGTAAAAATTGTGCCTTTCCCCAAACCCAACGCATTTTGGGGTAAAATGCTCGTCCAGCGCAGACAGGAGGTCTCCGTACGGCACGTTTTCTATGTCCTTGGGCAGCACCAAATCCGTAGTCAACTTATATGTGCCCTCAGTGAGCGCGCTAAGAAGGATGGCCTTCCTCTTCTTGCCCGACGCATCAGTTGTCTCGTTTATGTCGTTGGCAACAAAATATTGGCTTTTGTATGTCCGCCATTTTTGAGAATTATGGTCGAATGTACTTAATGCCGAATGCCGAATTGCGCATTATTCGTCATTTTCACTCACTTTACAATTGTAAACACTTTACAACACGTGGTTTATCCTCTTTACGCGCAGATATAATAGGACACAAGTGAAACGGCAGGTGGTCGGTAGCGCACTGCTTTATTTACGGAAGCCGACGCGCGCATAGATACACAACAAAGACATACAGGACATTCAAGTTATTGAAGACAGCCAAAAGCCCAACAGTATTTTAATGCTTTAGGCTAGCCGCACACACTCAATAATATTGTCAATAAAGTACGTATTGTCAATAATATTGTGTGTGTGCGGCCTGTATTGCGGTATTGTTCAATAATATTGTAGATTATCCAGAAATTCAGATTTTTTCACGTCAATATCGGGGGGAGGCAGGGGTATTGTCAATCATATTGACGTGTGCGGGCGCGCGGCAATATTTTAGTTGAGGAAAAGATTTCAAGGCAGGCGGACGTTCGTGTTATTTGTTCAAAATGGAAGAAGAAAACAGTATCCAAAGCGAAAATAGTATTGATACTGTTGATGATAGTACCCTTACTAAAAAACATTATTTGTCAGTGTTTATTAAAACATGGGAAACTTATCCAGAATTATGGAATACATCCTGCAAAGCATATCGTGATACAGTTAAGAAAAATTTCCTTTCTCTTCTCTCTTCTCTATAACCCCCTCTCACCAAGATATCTTCGGGAACGTTTTGAGTTTCTTGTCCCGAGAGGCAAACCTTGTCGCACTTCCTCATCTCTCCTTCTTCGTGTCCCTTCCCACACTACGAGCCGCTATGATGGATCGTTCACTGTTCGTGCTGTGAGACTGTGGAATTCCCTTCCACACTCGATACGCGAAAGCCCATCGTTGGGTGCATTCAAGAGACGAGTAAAGGAATACTATTTTTCGACATGAATGATATATATATATGATTCGTATGTATATATATCGGGTGTGTCGTTCATAATCACATTAAATGAAATGCATTCATATACTGGTTAATATATGTCGATTAACACAAAGATAAAAGAAAAATACGTAAAAATAAAAAAATGTTTTTTTTCAAACAAAGTAAATGGAATAAAAATGTGCAAAAATTAGAAACACCATATAAAAGTCAGTCATTACAAACAACTGAAATTCTCCCTTGAAAACTGACAGCTGTCAACTGATCAAAACATACGATACTCCTAACTTTATCTCTGCTTTACACATGATGTTGTAAATTATAAAAACGAAAAATGACTCCTGTGACTAAACCACTGAATGGATTAGGTTATTTTTTTTACAATTCGCCATAAAATATCATAAAGTATATGTGATATGATTTAATGTGATTGTGAACGACACACCCGATATAATATATATTTTTATATGTATTATGTTTATGTATTGTGTAGTTTTACTACATATATATGTTTAGTATATTATTATTTTATATATATATATATATTTTTTTTTTTTGTTTGGTTATTAATGTTTGTTGTGCACTTTTTTTTTGAATCTACCCTACCACTATCGAATCTCTCTATGGCTTTAGGGTTGGCTGTAAGAGAACCCAATTCTGGGTTAAGCTCGCCATTGTACATAAACTGTCTGTATTCTTTTTATGTATTTATTGTTAAGTGTGCAATAAAGAATAAGAAAAATAATGCGCTTGATAAGTTGCTCGATATTTATAAAAAAATCAAATCAAATACTCAATACTCAATTCTTTATTATATATGTTATTATACATTATATATGTTATAACAGGTGGTACATTTAGATTAGTGACAATATGGACCCTATAGGGCACAGCTTAAAGAAGTAGGAGAGTTTTAATACTAGCTTATTATTAAATTATAGATAGATAGATAGATATATTCTTTATTATGCACACCAATTAAAAAAACAACAAGAACAAACAAAAATTTTGAAGTCGGTGACACAATGGGCGGTCTTATCGCTAAAAGCGATCTCTTACAGACAACCTTTGGATGGATTGTAAAAAAGGAAATAACCATATCGCAGGTAGTTTTGGTGCACTATGTATATATAATATTAATACATAAAACAATAACAAATAAAATATAATAAATATATATATATATATTTATATATATAATAGATATATAACAGAAATATAACAGAAATATGTATACATATATGATATATTTTTAAAGTCGCCAATTAAACTTGACAACAAGTCTGCAACAGTATGGTATTATACCCAACTACAAATTAGAAAGGTAGTGTTTTTTTACCAGGTTCTTGAAAACTGCTAAAGATTGAGCCTGCCTTATTGTTACGGGCAACGCATTCCACAACCGCACAGCTTGAACAACTTAACAATATATTTACAAACATATTAATTTAAGTGTACATGTGAGTGTCGGTGTGAATGGGTGTGTGCGCTTGTGTGCGTGTGTTTGTGTTTTGATTTGTATGTGTACTTTTATATAGTTTTTATTTACTAAAGGATTTGTCTTCCATGTATTCTTTTACTGTGTAATAACATTTGTCGTTGAGGAATTGCTTTAATTTCTTTATAAATATTGGAGTTTTATTGGAGTTAAATAGTACAAGAGAAGACGTAAAGAAAAAAATTAATTCCCTACGAACCAATTTTCGGAAAGAATTAAAGAAGATTCACAAATCGAAATCATCGGGAAAGGGTACCGATGAGGTTTACGTCCCGTCTGCCTGGACGTATTATGAATTGCTGTTTTTATCAAATGATGAACATCGTTTCTTTCTTGATTGTCTTTTTTTAGTTAGTAAAATTAATGCAATAATCAATGCAACGACTTTTTTCTTTCTTTCCATTATGTTCAACGTGCGCACATGAATCTATAATAGCTGCGGAGCGACTAAGTCAGATTGTACAGTCAGCGTCAAATAGTTAGTGACACTCAGGGTATTCAAGTAAATAGACGCAACCAAAAAGTCAATAATATCGGTACAAACAAAGTTTCCATATTGTTGTCAACAATATATTCGCTCAAAAGGTCGAAACGTTTAAAATGTCATATAGATCGGTCAAACCGCCATAAATATGGTTACAGTCATCCCGCCAATGGTATCCAAGCATTATAAATGTTCAAAAATATGGAACACATTAGAAAAATAAACTAGCATGTAAGGACGGCCGCACATGTCAGGTACCTGATTTGATTCTCCAATTGGAAACCCGATCGGAGGAGTCCCACATACAGGCGATTGATTGTATTGGCGATTGTATCAAAGAACGCTTATAATTTTTTTTTTTTTTTTTAACTAAAAATGGAGATTACGAATTTCTATTAGCAACTAATGTCAAAAGAATGTAAGAATGAAAGAAAAGAAAGCGATGCTATTGGGAATACACAGAGATTAATTCTATCGTTTAAGTCGTCATGACGTATGTTCCATAAACATACGGGATACTTTTTGACAGTTAATTAGCACCACGTACGTCCGCACCGCACGATGGCCAAGGCGACCTGGACATCTGGAGACAAACCCGTACGAACGAA
This sequence comes from Helicoverpa zea, assembly GCF_022581195.2. Lineage (NCBI taxonomy): Eukaryota > Metazoa > Arthropoda > Insecta > Lepidoptera > Noctuidae > Helicoverpa > Helicoverpa zea. The sequence goes on along the minus strand of NC_061464.1, from coordinate 11,931,810 downwards.
CCGAATGTGTGCACCGCTACATAGAAATTGTACTGCGAGTGCGCCTTCAGGTACCCGATTCGGTTACTTGAACGGTCGTCGAGTCGATCCGATGCACTGCTCGTGCATCCTGGTCGGACGTTAGATTTTTTAATCATTCGGGCAGAATCGTGCGTGTGCGGCTTAAGAATATTTTCTATGGAATTGACGGCTTCGGGTACCTTGATTTGATAACCCGACGCAAAAATCTGAAGTGTGCGGCCGCCCTTTTAGAAGTAAACGGTTTCCCAAACATGAAAACCTCTTTAGGCAATCTAGTATTGTTTGCATGTCATTATATTATCTATCAGTCATATCAATGTCAAGTTCACTACTAAAGCAAGCTAGAAATAAGTTTTTCATACTTAAATATGGCTACTTATCGCATTAGTGAGACCACAAAACACCGAATTATATATTTGAGAGAGGAAGGTGTTTCCGTAACAGATATTTCAAATGAATTGGGAATATCCGTAAGTATCGCTTTAGATGAGTTATATCGAATCGAATTGAATTATTCGCATCTCTTCAGTTTTTTTTCTTTCTTTTATTTAGAGAAACACCGTATACCGTTGGCTAGAGAGATGGCAAAGTGATGGTGCATTGCAAAACCATGTTTCATTTGGTCGTCCACGTCAAACGAGTATAAATCAAGACAGAAATATAGTGCAGCGAGCTATTAGCAATCGTTTTATAAACTCCAGGAGTATGTCTGTGGAATTTGGTATATCACAGAGCACAATAAGACGTCGCCTGCGAGAGCATGGGTTACGCCATCGTATTCCTGCTAAAAAGCCTATATTAACACCGAGGCTTAAAGCGCAGCGTTTACAATTCGCACGAAATTATTTAAATTTCAGTTTTGATAACGTGATCTTTGTAGATGAAAAAGTTTTTTGTTCGTCTGCTCAGGGACGCTTATCTCTATACCGAACATCGAACACAAGGTATGATGAAAGAAATGTCCTCCCTAACAACCGCAGTGGCCGAATCACCTTAGGATTTTGGGGATGGATGACCCAAAGCGGACCAGGAGAGCTAGTCGAAGTGGGAGGAAGAATGAATGGCCCCAGATACAAAGACATACTCGAAAACGTTTTGCTTCCAACAGCCAGGATTTTTTTTCCCCATGAAAGGATTAGGTTTGTCCAAGATAACAGTTCCGTGCACAACTCCAGAGTTGTTCAAAATTACTTGGATGGTAACATGGACCTGGAATTAATTTCGATGCCGCCTCATAGTCCCGACCTAAACCCGATCGAAAATTTATGGGGCAAAATGGTTCAGGTATGGGACAGTACTCGAGCACGAACCACCGCAAATTTAAGGACTCACGTCGAAGAAGTCTGGGATTCCATGAGAGGAGACAATTTTTGCTATAATGCGGTACAATCCATGCGAAGACGTCTTTCTGACGTAATTCTAGCAGAGGGTGGCTATACACGATTTTAGTAAAAAAAATAAAAATAAAGATAATTAAAGCAAAAATGTTTTTGTTTATTTTTACACCCGTTGAGAGTTTTCTGTGTTCTATACGTTCCAAAGTGACTTGATAAAAAGTGCTCATTTTGTCGTTAATACGGAATGTGGTCATTTTAATTAAGTACAAAAGTTAAATTAAATACGAAATAATTTCGTATTAAGCAACATACATTTGTGACATGAACATGTTATTGAATCATAGATAAGCACTCTTTCTCTATGAGATATATGTACTCATACTCATTATCAATGAGGTTTACATCTATTTCCAGTCGGCTATTTCTTGCATAAAATATAAGTACTTATCGTAAACGGCTATGCACGAAATTATTTACAAAACAAAAGACATGTCTATGACGTCATGCTTAAAATGAAAAGGACAGCAGAAGTTTCTATCCCTTTCATTTTGTGAAATGTTGACGTGAGAAATAATATTTAAAATATAAAGCAGTAAAGTTCATTTTTCTAATGTGTTCCATATTTTTGAACACTTATAATGCTTGGATACCATTGGCGGGATGACTGTAACCATATTTATGGCGGTTTGACTGAACCGATCTATCTGACATTTTAAACGTTTCGACCTTTTGAGCGAATATATTGTTGACAACAATATGGAAACTTTGTTTGTACCGATATTATTGACTTTTTGGTTGCGTCTATTTATTTGAATACCCTGAGTGTCACTAACTATTTGACGCTGACTGTACCATGAAAAATTGACAATAATATTGTGTAGTGTGCGGGGATCATTTTATTGGTGAAGATTTTGACAATCTTGCATTGACAATGACAAATTATTGACATTTCTCCAATCGTCACAGATTTGTCGGCACATAAACTCTTTTGCAAAAAAAACGGGCACCTATGCGAAATCTTAGTTTTAACGACTTAATGTCTATTTCAAAGGGTTTTAATGATTGTAGTATATTTCTAGCATCAAAGGAGTTAGCCGAGCATGCGTGAGAGTGTATTCTAAATTTGAATTTTGTACAATTGCTAAGAAATTGGTTAAACCATGTTTTGGACTAATTGCTAGCAGAAAGTTCGTCGGTGTTTAAAAAGTTTTTGAAGTGATTTTCAGGAAAATGATAATGCAGTTTTAATTAATGATTAATGTACTTTTTTATTAGATAAACACATTTTTTAAAAACTATGCGTATTTGATAAAATTTTCACCTGCTCTAAATGGGCTATACTGATGATTGATGGCAATGTTAAGAGTTTCGGTATTTTAGTGTAAGGCGTTCTATTGTTTAGATATTGTACCAACGTGTTTTAAAATATCGCTTTTTCATAATCAAACACTCTTTAGAAGAGTATCAGTACTTTGAGCTGCGACAAAACCAATTTAAAGTAAGCAGCGCCGATCACAACTCGTCTCCTATCGGACTTTGACATTTAAAAAATACCAAACGCAGCAAAAAGTCTCTAAATCTATGGACAAAACACACACGGTTTTTTTTTACATGAGATGTAACAGTATCTGATGATTGTGATGGCTGAGTGAATGTTAATTTGGAGTAGCCTGTCCGAAATATGATTGAAATTTTGTATTTTATTATGAATAAAATTCGAGAATGATTTTTCAAATATTGGGGAACCGAGGAGACAAAGAGAACTCTTGATTAATTTAATATCCGGGGCTATTGCACAAAATTTTGAAAATATGTCTTGTCTGTCTGTATTGTCCGTTACGAAAAGTTCACATTTGGAATCATTTAGATTTAGTCCTATTGCTGCGTATTATGTCTTTTGTTTGTAATGTTAGGTAGTAGGAAAGCTGAGTGTTGTGTTAGAATTGCTCGCATGATAAATAATTGCCTCACAGTTGAAACATTGCAAAGATTTATGTATAAATCTTTCTAGAGGAAAGGACGAAAGTAAGCTACTTTTAGGCGTGGGTCTCAGGATCGACGGTGATCTGTCGGGGATGGTAGAGACATCGGCGGACATGTCCGGCACCGATGCTTCGGAACCTGCGGTGACTCAGATGGACGCGCCAGCTTCTCGGACGCCACTGACTTTAGCTAACTTGCTAAGTTGAGTTGTATGTATATGCTCATGCTCAATTATTGCTTGGTTATTGCATATATTTTTGTGTTGATTAAAATTATTTCGTTTTTACGGTGTTAAAAAACCTCGTACTTATTTAAAAACGAAAAATAAAACATACACTTCTCAAGATTTACCCACTGCCATACAGAAGGTAAGAAACGGGGAGCTTACCGCATATGCTGCTGCACAGAAGTACAAGATTCCAAAGACCACTCTTCATGACCATGTCAAAACTGAAGGCACATTGTTCTGCCTTTAGAAGATGAAAATAAAGTTAACAAGCACCATCATAGCCATGGAGAAATGGGGATTTGTACCTCAAGATCAGAAATACTGGAGATTGTGGCTGAATTAATATTATTCACACACCATTTGAGCATAACACACCTGGACCAGATTGGTTTATTAACTTCCGAAAACTTCATGGTTTGTCAATTAAAAAAACACTACCCGTAGAATATGTGTGAAGAAAAATAACAGATTCATTCGTCATTGCTGAATATTTTGATTTGCTGAATAAGACCTTACAAGATTTAAATCTTTTAGAAAATCCAGAATCGTTTTGTCAAAAAACTATTCAGCGGAGCCAGCACTCGTTAGGCTCGAGCCTGGTCATACTTACATATCTGCTCACAGTGTTCATGGTGCCATAATTAACAAAATGAACAATTCAGGTAACTTGTACGATTTAGATGATTACGTTGAGACGTTTAAAAGGTCTCGAAAGAACTTGACAGCTCATGTACATGACCACAATGAAGTTATGCTGTTTAAAAGTGAACTAAAACTGTTTTCCCTGGGAATTACATCATTTACAGCTTTAAAATTGTAGTTCCGAAGAGGTGAACCTACACTGTTCATAAAAAATAATTACCAAGATGTTGAATCCAAGGAGTTCGATGTTTTGAAGAAAGGATTTAAAAAAGAAATCATGAATGCAGCCGTAGGAAAAGAAGTTGACATGTTTATGAATATCGCAAGAAGGACTGAAGCAGTGAGTATTTCAAGACAAAAAAGGATGATTTAATAAAACTACTATTTCTGACAAAAATGATGAAGGGTCAAGCAACCGTACATTTGACTCTAAATATACAAGTTTCCAAGTCTTTTCTATTGAAGAAGAAAAGCTGCTATATAAATGATTATATTATCAAATGTTGTAAGATGCATTATGGACTTACGACGATTCAAACAAGAAAGCTAGCATATGAGTACGCCAAATCTTTGAGTTTGAAATATCCAGCAAAGTGGGAAGAAACTAAGATGGCTGGGAAAAAATGGATGTATGGTTTTCTCAGAAGAAACCCGGAACTCAGTTTACGCAAACCCGAAAACACTAGTGCAGCGAGGTCTTTTGCGTTTAACAAAACTTCGGTTACCGAGTTTTATACCAACTTGAAGACAGTGTTGAAGCGACATCCATTAACTGCTGACAGAATCTTTTATTTCGACGAATCAGATGTATCTACCGTACTAGCTACTCCCAAAGTCTTGGCTCCAAGATGTCAAAAACAAGTCGGGCAAATTGTATCAGCTGGAAGAGGCGAGCTCGTAACTTTTGGTGGTATTATATCTGCCAGTGGAAATACCATTCCTCCACTATTTGTGTTCCCACGCGTTCATTATAAAGATAATTTCCTCGAAGGAGCACCCGAAGGAAGTCTCGGCGCTGCAAATAAAAGTGGCTGGATAAATAGCGATATATTTGTCTCTGTTTTAAAACACATCCAGAAGCATACACTTTGCACTAATGAAAACCCCATATTATTGCTGTGTGACAATCATGAAAGCCATGTTTCTCTCGAAGCCATCAACTACGCCAAAGAAAATGGAATAATTTACCTATCTTTTCCACCGCACACATCTCACCGCCTACAACCACTTGATGTGGGAATCTTTGGACCATTTAAATCAAAGTTGAAAATTGCTTTCAATAATTGGCATACAATGAACCTTACAACATACAATATTCTAACCATACAATATTCCAGAGCTCCCTTGTCCCAGTCAGATTGGTTAACAATAAGGGTACAGAAAAAAAAGTAACATGGCAAAACCCATTACCATCGTCTTCAAGATTTTGTAGACCGATAAGAATTCGGTTCATACACGAAACTAAAGACGTAACCCTAGAAGAGATTCAGCATATCAAAAATCAAATAAAAGACCTAACCGAATCAAAAGTAATTATTAATGAAACCGAATACCAAATTAAAAACACTCTACTGTTCACCACGGTAGATGGAAAAATATGCAATGCTGCAACTAACACATTATCAATAATGCGATGCTTTTTGTGTGGTGCGACCTCGAAAGCTTTTAATAATTTAACCGTGAAGAAAAAGGTGAACTCGGAATCATTAAATTTTGGGCTTTCCGTGCTTCACGCTAAAATTAGATTTTGAATCTATTCTACGCTTAGCCTATAAGATCCCTATCGGAACCATCTCTCTATTCTCATCATTCTCGTTTTTGTGTGTTTTTGGATAGAAGATGAATCACTTCATAATAACAAACCATAAAAATGTACAAATCATAGAGGAAATTATAGCGAACAGCAATTACTTTTTTAGTAGCTATTTTCTCAAAAATATTACTTTTCATTTTTTTGTGCAGAATACCTAACAAACATCTACATTTATCTAGCTATCCAAAAAGGCACAAAACACACAAAGAATCTGCAAAAACGAGACTTTTAACTAATAATAAAAATTTATACGTGTACCTAGGCGACTTGTTAAGAAAAGATCTTGAAATTCGATTATCTTGAAACGGGTTAACTTTTGCCCAGTGTATCCCATGGTAAAATTTGTCCATATTGACCTATACTATCACCTCATGAAAGGATGCGGTCTACTTACACGTAACCCTGTATATATCGAGAAGTTTTTGAATCATGACGATTTCAAGCTACTTGCGGAAGTGGAATGGCCGTGGGAAATTACACATTTTCTGTTAAATAAAAATTGTGTTAACTGTGGTTTACAATTCATCTGTACCAAGGCACTTCATCATGCGCAAAAAATATATGATATCTTTATCAAGCTTAATTTTTTTCTGGTGTCGGGGCTGCGGTATTATGTCTATTTATGACCACTACATCCCTGATGAATGTTATTATTGTGGTTAATTATTCTACCTCTATAGTGAAAAGGTACTTAAATAATTTATTATATGTTATTTGCTAGTCATTTTATGCTAGGTACCTTTACTTTATGCACACGTATTAAGATAATTCTTAACTAAGTACCTATATTTTGTAGATGCCGTTCAAGATTGTGCAAACATTTGAAAGAGGAAAAAAAATCCTTTCCTGTGCACGAAAACGAGAACTTATTACTAAGTCCAAGAAAAGGGTCAAAAAAGCTACAAAAAATGAATATTCCGCACTCGGTGAAGACTGGACAAGCACACCCTGTCGATTAAAAAGATGCGACTTGACTTATGATGATGCACAAATGGAGCTCGCGCGCATGCAGCGTGAAAGTGACACTGAAGAAGAACGCTTGCCAAGAAAACGTTATGAAATTAATATAACTGACATGAGTGAGGCGCTGCAGTGTAAGGTTTTACTTCTTCTACTTAAGCAGTGTAAGTCCAGCATTTAGTCAAATCACACACGGACGGGCCACGGGACGGGCGGTGAGGTCAACTTCAAGTCGCTTAAGTACCTAATGCTAACACATAAACTACTGGATTGTGTGGCGTATTGCCGCAGAATCCGCGTTGCTCGTGAGTAAATTGCCTTAGATTTGTTTGACTCCGCCTAAAATATGGCTTGAATATGGATTGAGTGAAATAAATGACATGGTCTTTGTATGGAGGCTGGGCTATGACAACCTAAAGCAATGCCATTTAATACCAATAGAAAGCCTATATTTGATTATAAGCTTATATTTTATTAATTCATACTTACAAATTAAATGTTTTCTATTCAAATTCTAAATCCATTGTTGCATTGTCTAGAAACACTTTTTACGTGCTATGTCATGTTCTAAAGCAACTTTTAGTGTTTCTTATTTCACGACTTCTTGTTGCTGTTGCAATTGCAAAATTTCCAGTTTTTTGCTGGTCACAATATGTTCACTAATTTGTTTATCTTTTGTTTTGTATTTTTCCATTGGATAAAACAGATATTATGCCACTGATTCACTAGTTCCGAAATGGAATTGTCCTTACCTTGGCGGAGTATAAAGGTCGCCGGAAGACGCTGGATGCAGGTCGCTTCCGACAGGTATCTGTGGAGATCAAAGGGGGAGGCCTATGTTCAGCAGTGGACGTCCTATGGCTGAGATGATGATGATGATGATGATGATGGCGGAGTATTATCTCTGGGTCTAATTTTGACATCGATTCCAGCACATAATAATTGGTCGGCAGTCTTTGTTGCATTTGCTTGGCTAGCTTCACATTAAACTCAACACAGCGAAGTTTTATGACTAATATAATCGTTATCTTCTGACACTGTATAGTGTCAGAAGATAACGATGTTTTTTCATGCTCCGATTCAAAGAGGTAACCCATGTATAGGACCGGGTTAAGGTTTCGCTCAACATCCTTATCTGCTGCATTAATGCTGCTGTACCTAATAGCTGCATTCGGTAACAGTATCCTGTTGCAATGTAGACATAATACCACATGATTTTTGTTTTAATATGACTTGCAAACAGTTTAGCATTTGGACAGTTTAATGGATATTAATGAAGCCCATGCTGTTGATTCTCCAACATAGGAATCACAAAATCGGGAAAATATCACCACCCAACCAAACACCATCCCACAAAGCACCATTCAATCCGTAGAAACACCAGAACTATCCACAAATGAAAAAAAAACTTCAGAACATTTAAGCAGAGAAAAGAGAGCAGCCGAACTACATGAGCTACAATAAAAATTTATTCAGGAAAAATAAAAACAATTTAGAAATAGAAATTTTAAAACTGCAATTAAAGGAAGCAGAAGCTAAAGCCTAGTCAGCACAACATAATATCTATAATAATATGTATTTTTATTGAAGAGAGACCTTTGTAGTAGTTTTGTTGATTTATAATTGTTACTATCGCAATTATTTTATAGAAGTAATTTTAAGTGTAAATTATTAAAACATTTTACATAGTCTTTTAAATAGAATAGATAGAAAAACCAGTGTATGTAATCAAACATAATATTTATAATTGTGTTTCGGAATGCAAAATCATCAGTAGTCCCTTGATTGTCTGATTCAATTTTGAAGGGTCATTTGTAACCAATGAAATGTTAAAAAGCACAGCACACAACAATAATGTTGGATATTGTGATCAGTTTGTTGCCCAACCCTCTGCTTAGGCACAGAAACCTCCGCTCAGTTTCCATCTCCCAAATGTCCTTTCCACCATATTTCTCGTTTCAATGTGTAGGGTCGCATGGTCAACAATGGATCAGTGATACACAGACGATCACACACACACACATCCGCGCCATTTATTAATGTAACACTAAACCAAATACGTAACCGTGTCTCGTTTGCGAACCTCGTGACTCTTCCGCAGTCGCCGCGCTGGTGCGCTCACCAACAGACGCTAGAGCAAAAACTGTCGCTAAAGTTGAATTTTGTTTATATCATAATCTACTGGTGTTGTCCTATTTATTTTATTCTAGTTGTTTGTGTACATTCATGTAGTATGATTGAGAGCTATAGTTATCGGCACGGATATTGAGCTCTCGGCGGAAGAGTGGGGGTCGCTTTGCGCACTGTACACATAAGGCAATAAACCAATAAATCGCTTCTGCGCAGGTGAAGGTCCGGGCTCAATATCCGTGCCGATAACTAAAATATCTCAAAAACTACAGATACGTATGTGGGTGAGGCTCACAAAAAATGTACTTATTCAATATTTTTCACGTGCCAAAATTCAACGTAAGATTTTTTTTATGTTGGTTGTTTTCATAAATAATCTGATTATTTTTCTGTATTTGGCATTATTCACTTGTTAATATTACTCGATTTAAATTGAGAATGCTTATAATCCAAGCAATAAAAAACGATTACAAAAAGCTGGTGAGATTCAGTTTCATAGAAAAATAAAATGTGTTCACGCGCAGTACATTGTCTTTTTCTTCATCATTTCATTGTTTCAATAAAGTATCGTAATTTCTTAATGTTATACTAAATGTAATTGTATAAAGCTACTGATTCAATAATAGTTGTAATAAAACTAGTAAAAAAATTAATTAAAACGGTTGAAAAACAATATGCATTCCATCTGATTCACGTGTGTTACAAAAACTGTATTGAATAGTAGCTTTTTTAGAAAAAGCAATAGCAACACATCATTATATTTTTTTACAATGGCAACTTTATGACTTTTACAGTGAAACGTCATTGTTGTGTCAGACATCTTGGTTTAGAAGCAGTAGGCAGTACTTGGTGTGTGTTATTTTTCGTCATTGCATTTTAGAGACTTTTGGAAGCAATATAGCAAGGTAAGTAATAATAATATTAATTTGTTTTGCTGTATATACTATTGAAAAAGACATTGTATATTCCTAATGAATGCAGTTTATAACGGAGTAGCTTTGTAAATAAAGATGCTACAAGAATTTAAGGTTATGTTATTCACGTGTTGTTTGTTCACGTGTGTTGCGTGTGTTACGGAGTTGTGTGACGTAACACACGTGAAAAGTATAAAGCTGAATTTATATTGCAATATTTAGGTATAGAAGAAGACTATTACAAATAGATTACCTATCTTAAATATTCACAAACACATATTACAAGGATATAATATGTGCTTTTTAACAGCATCCAATAAATATCTGTCAGCCAAATATAAAATGTCTGACTTGGTAAAAAAAACTAGGAGGCTATCAATTCAACTGATATTTTTTATTTTATTTGGTATATATATTATAAATTTCCTCAGATTCTGTTAGCCGATTTCAGCAATATTTTTTTAGTGAAAAGGGAATGCCTTCAGTTTGGTCCCATATAAAGAACAATGCCGGATTTTGTATGGACCCTGTCCCCACCCACCAACAGACTTGAAACTAGTGTCATCGCAAGCGCATCCTTCGATAGATCATGATTATCAAAACGATTTACTCCAAATGTATGGGGTTTTGGAAATACACGACATTTTAGTATCCTTAATAATCAATTAACTTCAAGTTTGTTAACCAATTACTCGGAGATGCGTGGACCGATTTTGATTATTTTTGTTTTAGTGCAAAGAACGTGCCTCAACGTTAGTCCGATATAATTTTCATCGGGATCTTTTTAGCAACTTTTGAGTTATCACCGGTTAGAATGATAATTAGTTTAATGATTTTGTATGGATCTTTACTAACTCCAACAGAGTACGACATCCTGAATTGCCTTTTCAAACCGATTATTTTAACCGATGATAACTCAAAAACTGCTTAAAAGATCTTGATGAAAATTAAATTAGACTAACTTTGAGATAGATTCTTTAAAATAAAAATAAAAACATCAAAATCGGTCCACCCAACACCGAGTAATTGGTTAACAAACTTGAAGTTAATTGATTATTAAGGATACTAAATTGTCTTATAGTTCCTAAACCCCATACTTTTGGAATGTGTCTCCATAATAAGAAATGATCTACTATATAAATGAGGCGCATCCAATGACACTACTTTCAAGTCTGTTGGTGGGTGGGGACGTTTTTAGACATTGTCCTTTATTGTTAAAAGTAGGTTATTATTAATATTTGATATGTAAAAAAAAGTAAACTGCAACTGCATACTTGATTACTACTACATTGATTTTACAGATGCCACTCACACCTGCCGAAAGGCAGAAACTCTATCGAGAACGCCTGAAAGAAGTAAATCCTGAAAAATTTAAATCGCAGCAAGAACAAAAAGGAATAGAAAAAAAAAAACTGAATTTCCTTCATCTGAACAAGAAATCATAAGAAAACAGTGGAGAGAGAGAAAGAAGAAGAGTAAGGAACAACCTAAGCCTGAAGTAGAGCCTGAAAGTTCAGAAGGACATGGTCAATTTTTAACACGGGAGAGAAATACTAGAAGAGTGATTTATAGGCTGAAAAATGAAAACACAAAACTACAGGAGGAATCAAAAACATTGAAAAAGACGTTGAAAAAAATTAGGCAAAGATTGAATCGTTCTATAGATAAAAATAATGAGTTTTTTGCAATTATTGAAGAGAAAAACCAAATGATTCGTAGCTTTGAAGACAGGTTAAGCCCAATTACCAAAAAAGGTGAAGTCCTTGAAGAAATGACCCCCTTTTCGAAAACGTGCGCTTACATTGACCAAAATTTACCAAATATTCGACCCGAAGAAAGAGAAAGCGTGAAAAGGGTTCTGCTAGAACATAATGTAATAGCGGAAACTATAAAAGACAGCTATAAAAGTAAAAACTCTGAAGAAAAACGATTAATGAAAGATGTTTTTACCAAAAATAATAAAATTAACAAATACAGTATGAAAACTAGGATGGCTGCCTATTTAGGCCTTAAAGGAAAAATTCGTCACACTAAACAGAAAAATAAAACCTTATTAATACAGACACAGCTAAGAAACTTTTATGAAAGGGATGATGTCAGTAGGATGACAGCAGGGAAAAACGAAATAAAGACACGAAAAAAAGAAAAAAAACAGAGAAGGTATTTACTTGGCACTCTAAATAAACTATATCAGAAATATAGAGAAGAAGGAGGAAAATTATCATTTACAACTTTCAAAAGGTACAGGCCCTTTTATGTATTACCACCAAAAGCCGAGAAACTTGCGCTTGCAAGTGCACATGAAAGCCACGGCACTGAAGTCAATTGGATTAATATCAACAACAGATCTTGACGATTTACTGAGTATGGTTGTATGTTCTTCAAAATCAAAGGAATGTGCTTACGGAGACTGTGATTTTTGCAAAAACAAACGTATTGAATTTTCTATGGGTGAAAAAGATCTAAATTATATGGTATCATGGAATGAATGGGTTTTGAAATCTCATGAATACAAACAAAAAAAAAATGCGATGTGACAAAGACTACTAAAAAAAATGAAATAGAAAAAAAAACTGGTTCACTAAAAATGCTCTTAGATGCCTTTCAAGAAGAACTGAAAAATTTTAAAATCCATTCCTACAATATCATGCATCAGTACAAACAATATCGGAAATGCATAGAAAATTTAGATGAGCGTACCGTCGTTGTACACATCGATTTTTCAGAAAATTATTCTTGCAAATTAGCCACTGAAATACAAGCCATGCATTTTGATGGGTCCAGACAACAGATCAGTCTACACAGGGGTGTTATATACCAAAAAAGGTTATCGATCATTTGCAAGTTTAAGTCCAAACAAAGACCACGGTCCAGATGCCATTTGGGCACATCTCTTACCTGTGCTCAAAATGCTCAAAGAGAAATTACCCAAAGTAGACGGGATTCATTTTTATTCAGATGGCCCTACTGTACAATACCGACAAAAGAAAAACTTTTATTATTTCGCAAAACTGACAAAAGAATTGGGTTTTCCATTTTCCACGTGGAACTTTTTTGAAGCATCACACGGAAAAGGAGCCGCTGATGGCGTAGGAGGAGCCATTAAAAGAAAGTTAGACTCAATTGTCGCTTACGGTTCAAATGTTCCTGACGCTAAAACAGCATACGATTTTCTACAGTCGTCTGAAACCAAAATACAGCTTTTCTTTATACCTGAAAATGCCATGCTGAACGAATCAGTAGAACTCATACCAGTTCCAAACACTATGAAAATACATCAGATTGTTAACAATGTTGACTCAGCTAACTCTATTTTCTACCGTTATTTAAGTTGCTTCTGCGAGAAGAGTAGACCAGGTTTTTGTGACTGTCTCAATCTGAAATCTGCCGACTTGCTAAAGCGAACAGAAAATTTAGATAAAGAATCTATTCCATCTAAAACGTCTATAACAGTACTATATAGCTGACATTAAAGATACTCTAGAAAACAAGTCTTATTTTGATTTGAGCCAATATGGACCATTCAATTTAAAACAAATAGACCTTAAAACACATGTTGTTGATAAAAGTTCGAAAGAAAATTCTCATGACATAATAAAGAAATTATCAAAAAAAATTAAAAATAAAAGACATACAGCTTAAACCGAATAAGAAACGTAAAATGGAAGATGAAAGCAGTACAGACGAAGATATGATGTCTCTGCATGATACTTCTGATGAAGAGTATCACATTAATGATGATATCTCATCAGATGACGATTATTTGGATGTTAGACCATGATACCTATTGCGAGATCTTCGGGATTAAAACGATTAAAAGTGACGTTGTATAAAGGTAATTTACTCAAAGTAAATCTTATCGCTAGGATCAGCTAAAAAATATTCTTTTGGTCGTTTTGTGTTTTGGTGAATTCTGACCTGCTTCACTATAAAATCTTTAGTTACAGTGTCTTCATCTTTGATTTTTTGAACTACAAACTTTAGCTCCGGTTTTTTTATGGTTTTCAGAAACCGTATGGTAAAATAAGATTTATCTTCTTTTTTAAATACATCTGTCAATAATCCTACGTAATACTTCCACGAGGTCCTTTGATAATACCTTACAAGTAAGGTGTCATTGAAAGATAGCCTCCATATTTCTGTATCAGATTGTCCAGGTAAATTAGTTTTAACTACGCCTTCATTTTTATTAGATTTTTTTATCTTCATCCATGAAGATTTGATTGTTGTTCTTGATTGTTCTCTTTTTTCTCTCTCCATTTTATTTGTGTCTCATATTTTTAAAGTAACGTTCTTCTGTTCTATTTGATTAGTCTAACATGCTAAACGAGCTTTACTCATGATACATATTACGAAGTTTTCGGGAATAAAATTATATAAAAGTTACTGTGTGTAAAACATATATTACTCAAAATATATATTAGCAATGTCTCAATTATGTCAAAATGTATGCCATTCTAAGTACAAATCTTGATCTCTTTATTGGAATAGTTAGTATCTAAGAACACAAGAAGTACTCATAAATTATGTTGTTAAGTTGTATTTTTGAAGTTATGACATAAATAAATAATTCTGTCTATATTCGTCTTTCATTTGAAATTCCATCTTTAAATTGTCTCATGTGCATACCTTTACAATATTTCCAATGTGTTACACATTTCCAATGTGTTATCGTGTGTTACAAGTTCTCGTGTGTTATGGTACATTTTCTGTGAGCCTCACCCATGTATCTGTAGTTTTTGAGATATTTTAGTTAGAACTTTGTAGTGGTAATATGGTTAACAGTGGATTGATTCAATTAAAAGAGGAACTTAGAAGTTTATCTTTACAGAAATGCCGAGGAATAGAGTAGAAGAACGAAAAGTAGGTGCTCATACACATGAGCAAATGCGTGAAGCATTACAAGCCACAAAAGATGGAGAAAGTATTAGACAAGCTGCTGCTGACCATAATATTCCTTTTACAACACTCCAAACGTATCAAGCCAAAGAAAAAAATGCGCAAAACCAGTTGACAAGGTTGGCTCCTAACTACGCCGTGAAACAAATATTTTTTAAGGACCAAGAGCTACTATTAAAACAATCCTACTTATATTATAAATGTGAAAGTTTGTGAGAATGTATGGATGTATGTTTGTTATTCAATCACGCAAAAACGGCTGGACCGATTTGATTGAAATTTGGTATGTAGATAGGTGATACTATGGATTAACACATAGGCTACTTATTATCAACACACCACGCGGGCGAAGCCGCTGGCGGAAGCTAGTATTACATAAAATGTGCAAGCCTTTACTATGGTCTTTCTGTTAAGTATTGTTGACAAGTTGCTTACGAAATGGCCAAAATTAAGTGCATCAGAATGCCAAAGACCTGGACAGACAACAAATTGGCTGGAATAGATTAGCTAAGGGGTTTCCGCCAACGACATCAGGATTTGACGCAGCGTAAACCCTCTAGGCGTGCAGCTTAGCACGGGCATCGGCTTTTAATAGAGAGACCGTCAGTCATTTTTATGATAACTTGGAGGACGTGATCAAGCGCCATCCTGCATTTGCTGGTGGGACAAGAATTTATAACTTGGATGAAACCGTACGATCACTGTGCCCAATCCCAAACCCCATGGATTATAGCGTCAACGGGTAGACGAAACCTCTGCAAAGTCACCAGTGGTGAGAAGGGGACACTTGTCACTACTTGTGTCTATGCACTACATCGCTGCTGGCGACTGGACGTGCGCGGCGGCTGAGCGCCACTTCGCATACTGTGCTACGTCCGTTCATTGTCGTTGTTTATTTTATTTTATTCTATATTATTTTTGTTCTTGATTTGTTGTAAGTTATAATATTATAGTCCACATTTAAAACAATTGTTTTAATTTACACTCTCCATCAAAACGACGACGAGGATTTAAAAAAAGTGGTATAATTTTTGAGTGCGTCGTCGCACAGCCACCATGAGTTGTCGAACCCTTCATTTCCGGAGATATGATGAATTTGCTTTGGCCAAATGGTAAACCTATAGCTGCTGCGAAATTGAGCGATATTAAAAGCCTTATGCATTTGATTCCACGTGATGCTCACACATTCTACAAAAATCTGAGAGGTGACAATAATGTAGAAGACGATATTGATGGGTTTGGTGCTGAACCTGATTTTGAGATAGAGTATGATGCTGAGGAAAGCGATGCTACTTAAATAAATTGGATTACCAACCAGTGATTGCCGATTCGTTGTTTTATTATATTTAAACTACCTCAAAGGTCAATTTGTATAATTTTTTGTCATTAAACTGTTCTTATATTAGTACATATTATATTAATTTCATTCTCCTTCTAAAATGAACCACACGTTAAAACTGATACTTAAATTGTAATATTGTATTTTGCGTACAAGATCCACGCATAGTTTTTCAGGAATAATAAAAACTACGAAGAGTTTAAAAAATACACTATAAATTGCTTTCAAAATAATGTATATGATATGGCCTATTACACTACTAAATTTCAAAGAGGTACTGTATCATACGATTTTTTTTCAATCCCATTCATTCCAATCAAGGGAAAGGACAATGCTATTCTTTGTATGGAAGTTGGGCTCAAGAGTTGCCCACAGTAACTGCATAGTGTATTATGTTCCATAGGCTTATAATTGGTCCCAGACCGAAATATTTCGAAATCTATCCCAGGAGTGCTGAGAAAAACTGGTTTGACTCTTATTCAATACTACGAAAAATATGCTTACGAACTCTTAACTATTCCACTTTTATTACCTTAATTGAAATGCATTATAATATTAATCGACAAATACGAGGTATTGAACGAGATTTTTTTTTACCGACTTCAAAAAATGGAGGAGTTTCTCAGTTCGTTTGTATTCTTTTTACGTAAGTACGTGCATAACTCCGTCGTTTACCAACCGATTTAAACAATCATTTTATTGTTTAAAAGGATTTACTTTCCAAATAGTTCCAGGGTCCAGGGTCTGGTGATAGAAACCTTAAAACATTATGGAACTCTCGGAAATTGTAAGCACATATCGAATAAAAACTTGTCAATCGGGTATATGTCTCCGACACCACAAAACTGTGGAGGTTAAGACCTGACCTGACGATGGAGACGACAGTGAGACGAGGGAACTCCTCAACGGTATCTATTTACTACCTCGTGTTTGAGCTTATTTTATTCGTCTTGATAAGATTTTTCCATTGCCATTAAGGATATTAATTGCATGACGCTTCTCGAACTTAGGACTGATTGTGGTAGATAGAGACTGAAAAGCAAGAGAAACAACAATTACCTTTAAACGTCTATTTCTGTTTTTTTTTTTTTTTTTTTATCCTGTTAACAGTGAAACCACTATCTATCTGATATATATATCTCTATCTATCAAGAAAAGAGGTTGTTAGGTTTGTGGCTGCTTAAAATGGCTTGCTAACAATGGCTGGCTAACATTAGAACTGGTTTTTCTCGGGACCTCTGGGACCGATTTCAAAAATATTTGGATTCCGTCTTAAGAGTGAAGTAAAAAACCTATTTTAATCATTCCCACTACTGGGCAAATGGCTTGGGCTTCATAAACTGACTGTTCAAGTTGGACATTAGAACCGGGTTTTCTCGGGACCTCTGGGACCGATTTCAAAAATATTTGGATTCCGTCTTAAGAGTGAAGTAAAGAACCTATTCTAACCATTCCCACTACTGGGCAAATGGCTTGGGCTTTATAAAGTGACTGTTCAAGTTTAACATTTGAACCAGTTTTTCTCGGGACTTCTGGGACCGATTTCCAAAATATTTGGATTTCGTGATAACAGTGAAGTAAAGAACCTATTCTAACCATTCCCACTACTGGGCAAATGGCTTGGGCTTTATAAAGTGACTGTTCAAGTTTAACATTTGAACCGGTTTTTCTCGGGACCTCTGGGACCAATTTCAAAAATATTTGGATTCCGTCTTAAGAGTGAAGTAAAGAACCTATTCTAACCATTCCCACTACTGGGCAAATGGCTTGGGCTTTATAAAGTGACTGTTCAAGTTTAACATTTGAACCGGTTTTTCTCGGGACCTCTGGGACCGATTTCAAAAATATTTGGATTCCGTCTTAAGAGTGAAGTAAAGAACCTATTCTAACCATTCCCACTACTGGGCAAATGGCTTGGACTTTATAAAGTGACTGATCAAGTTTAACATTTGAACCGGTTTTTCTCGGGACCTCTGGGACCGATTTCAAAAATATTTGGATTTCGTGTTAACAGTGCAGTAAAGAACGAATTTCCACCACTTTCACTACTGGGCAAAATAGTCATCTGGATTATGGTTACTATCATCATCATTAAAATGTATATTAACTTCAAAGTCATTATTTATATGTTCGGTGTATTTCGATATTTTTTCCGCTATTGTAGATACTCTGTAAGTTTATTATTTTAACAGGTTCAGTTTATGTACATATTTACATGACGTAAAAAAAACCTTATTTATACATATATACAACTAAAAAATGGCATCAAAAAACTCCTCATCGCTGCCCACCGGGAGTGTACCTAACCTAACCTAACAGGCTGGCAGCATTGCCACGTTGGATGGCAATGCTTAATTTTTGACCAAAATAAAAACCAGCCTTTGAGTCACTTGAAGTGTCAGCAAGTCGCTTTGCCAGATCTTTAAAAAGCAGATGAGCACTTGAACCCCACGGCCCGAGGGTTTCAACCCCAAACGGCTCAAAGGTATAGTTGCCAACCAGGGTGCTATATTTGCGCCGTTTGAGGTTCTCTGCAGCCGCAGCAGCGGAACCAGCACATCGCGCCGAGCTAGGAAGGTGAGATGGTGCAAGAGTATCGACACAAGTCGCGTCCTAAAGACTACCCATCTTCCACGTGAACAACGACATACCGTCTGGTCTCTTGCCATCGTCGCGTGCCAGACCACTGGGTTCTAATATGGCTGGAACGCCTACGGCAACAAGAGCGCGACGGATTATGTCATTGATATTCGCATGCCGTGCAAATCGTCCCGCGCTGCGGCTGCACGACAAGCCGTGGTGTCCAAGGCTGCTGACAGCTTCACCACAGTGGCAGCGGTGAGCAGAGCATTATTTATATTGTCTTCATCATCATTATTAGTATTGTTTTCACGGTCACTTTTAGTATTATCTTCATCACCGTTATTCACAATATCGTCGTCGTCATCGTTATCATTAGCTGCACTTCTTTGATTCTGAGGCTTACGTTGGACTCTTTTGGGTTGTGATTTTCTTCTTTTCTCGCTCGAATGAGTTTTTTGAGGTCTTTCTTTTCAGAGCATTTCTCAATATGATTTTTAAAAAAAATTGTTATCTTGCATTGTGTATGTGTTGTCCCAATAATAGACCATTTCGAAAAAGAACTTTAATATGTTTTTGTATCTTTTGAAGCCTATTTTAAGATTATCTCCACGACTTCCTCCAGTCCAGAAGCACTTGCAAAGGAAGTCTTTGAAAACTGAATCTAAAAGTCTATAAGCACAATTAGAACCTGATCCTGGTGCCGCAGAACATAATATTGCATACTTTTCTAAGTATGTTTTAAGCATTTTAGGGCAAGATAGACCTTTTTAGTTTCTCCAAGCTTTCGACATTATCGACAATATCCATTCATTCATTGTATCTCGTATATGTTATTGATTTGGGTTCTAATATTTTGGTCATTAGTAGTCGTATAATAGTGTACTTCTTGAGGCGTATTTTCTTGCTCTTCAGGGGATATCGTATAAAATGTATGTGGGGTAGGGGATATTTGGGCCGAATTAAACAGATCAGCTGATCTTGAATAAAAATGTAGTTTAAATTTTATTTTCAACCTCAACGTCTTAGCTTAGCTCGTCTTCCATACGTCCTTTCGTTCTCTCGTCCTTGTTCCCAATCCTTTCATCCTACAATCTTTAACATTACACTCTTGTCTCTTTCACACCCAATACGTCATCCCTTTCACTCTTACTTTATCATGCTTCACATCTATCATTCATCATTACACATTCCGTTTCACTCATCTTCCTATTACGTTCCTACAACTCGGCCATTCTGCTATCTGACTGCCCCCAGTCAGACCTACACACACACTGTTGGCGACGCGATTTATATTATAATATTTTAGCTTTAATTTTAGTCATTTGATAGTAGATTGTATAAACGTAGCACTAGCAACATTTTATATTTTGAGTGGAAGGTAACTGCTCCTTTGTTAAAAAAGGCCAGCCATCTTTTATAAAATTTTGTACTGTCAGTCGGTCCGCAGAAGCCTTCCAGAGCGCACGCACGCCCCTTTCTGTTTTTATATCTCGCTACCTACCGTGTACCTTGTAAAGTACTGCAATAAATCGACATTTTGTTATCCATCTGTGCCGAATTTATTTTAAACCATCCGCCGAACCACTAACAATCACACACACCTTTGACTCTATACAATAAAAACAACTGGAAACTTGAAACCTTTCATACCTTTTACTTACAACAGTAAAAACTTAAGATTATCTTATCATTACAGGCTTAAACTTACTTGTTATTTCAATTACAAACTCCTTACACCACTATAAAACTCTTTACCTTTTCAAATAACTTTAAATTTCACAGAACTACTCTTAAAATGATAACAAAATTTGAAAGTACACCACACTGTAGTGACTACACTTGGAATATAAAAAAATAAATAAACTGACTAACTCTAACCTTACAGAAGTTAAACTGCATTGTAAAACAAAAGTATCACTCAAACACTAGACATTTAGTAGGAACTTATTTCTTAATCAAACACAGACTGTTCTTCCTTAACAACTTACATCTAATGAAATTTACTAAAGTAAACTACACAGAGTACACACAACAAGTCTTAGTATCACATTGCACGTTTACAACTTTTATGAACATGATGTAATTTACACCTCATAATGACATACTAGGTCAAGGTCGATCATAGGGATACCCTAACCTACACAACAACTGGAAATCTTACCTAACCTACACCTGAAACAAATGAGACTATTCCACCTACTCACCTAGCTCAACAATATCACTGGACAATGGCCATGGCTTCATATAGTCAGCAGATGAGGATGTCAAACGAGGACCATCTGTCATATGATCTATCTTCTCAAGTGTAGTCACTCGATATGGACCCAAATATTTAGGCTTGAGCTTCAGACAAGGCCCAAGTTGCGTCCTCCTTATAGCTACAATATCTCCTACAGCATATTTTGTACTTTCCTTCCTTTTTCTATTATAAGTCCTGCAATTTTCGTCCTGTACTCTTTGTATTTGTTCTTTCGCCTTAATCTTTAAGTTTTCTCTTTCTTCTATAAAATTATTTCTCTGTTCATTCTGGATTAATTCATAAATCTGTAAATCTTCCTTCGTCTTCATTTTCGTGCCAACCATTATCTCAAATGGAGTGGTATCAATGCTTCTCTGATATGTGCTATTCAGTGCTCTCTGCACTCGACTGACCTGCTTATACCAATGAGATGGTTCTTCGATGCACAGTTTCGTTAAGACTGATATGATGATTCTATGGATACGCTCCACCTGTCCATTCCCTCTTGGCACGCCTGTGGTGATTGTGATGTGTTGAATATGCTCCTTATCACAATATTCCTTAAAGTCTTTGCTGGTAAATGCAGTTCCTCTATCTGAAATCAACCGTGTGGGATTACCAAATGTTTGTTGGTGTATCATCAACTTGTCTATTGTCTCCTTACTTGTAGTGCTTTTCACTGGAAATAACCACATAAACTTGGTGAATGCGTCTACTACTGTTAAGATGTAATTGTACATTTTCCTTGTCTCGAGAGGTCCAATATGATCACAGTGTATAGTATGCAAAGGTATACTGTCTTTGTCAATACTGTTTAAAAATCCTTCCTGTTTACCTTCTTTTTTAGTTGCCAGCAAACACGGTACGCATGACAACAAAAGTTCTTCAATTTTCTTATTAACGTTCTTTATGTAATAATCTTGCTCTATTAATTCTTTCATTTTTCTCTTTCCAAAATGTCCCTTCTGATGAATTCTTCTTAATATGTCAAATTCTAAACTTTTGGGTATAACTAACCTTCTTTCTTGTCCTTTGTACAGTAAACCATCACTGTAAGAGTAGTCTTCAAATGGCTGTAGTTTTAAAATTTCTATAATCGCCTTCAAACCATCATCTAATAATTGTGCTTGCTTGACCTGTTCATGTAGACTCAACTCAATAGTACCAATAAAAGGATTCCTGCTTAAAGCATCTGCATGTTGCATTTTACTTCCTGGTCGATGCTCTATGACATAATCATACTCCTCTAACAGCATCACCCATCTGGCTACTCTAGTTGATAAATCCTTCTTATTTAAAGTTTTCTGGAAAGCTTGACAATCTGTTACAATTTTAAAATGATTACCAAATAAATAGTGCCTAAATTTCTTAACTCCCTCAATCACAGCTAATGCTTCCAGCTCATAGCTGCTATACTTCTTCTCAGCATCACTGGTCTTCCTACTGTAGTAATGTACAGGATGTAACTCGCCTGAGTAATCTTTCTGGAGCAATATAGCACTATATGCTATTGCAGAGGCGTCTGTATGCAATTCTGTTTGTAACTGTGGATCGTAAATTCGTAACACAGGACTACTGGCTAATGCCTTCTTTAGAATGTTAAATGCACATCTATGTCGTCCTCCGAGCCTTTTCCCAATCCTGTTGGGGTCGGCTTCCAGTCTAACCGGATTCAGCTGAGTACCAGTGCTTTACAAGAAGCGACTGCCTATCTGACCTCCTCAACCCAGTTACCCGGGCAACCCGATACCCCTTGGTTAGACTGGTGTCAGACTTACTGGCTTCTGACTACCCGTAACGACTGCCAAGGATGTTCAATGACAGCCGGGACCTACAGTTTAACGTGCCATCCGAAACACAGTCAATGGTGTCTAAGATATACTTAGAAAGTACATACAAACTTAGAAAAGTTGCATTGGTACTTGCCTGACCTGGGATCGAACCCGCGCCCTCATACTTGAGAGGTTGGTCCTTTACCCACTAGGCTACCACGACTTTTCACATGCACATCTATGTGTATCATTAAATTCAAACCGTGAGTCTTTTCTCAGTAAATCTGTTAACGGCTTGGCTATTAAAGCATAATCTTTGATGTATTTTCGAAAGTATGACGTTAGTCCTATAAAACTATGAAGTTGCTTTAAAGTCTTAGGTTCTGGGTACCTGGTTACAGCGTCTGTCTTCTTCGAGGAAGGTTGCACTTTCCCGTCTTCTATAACATGACCTAGGTACTCTATTCTTCGACACAGTAGTTGTGCCTTCTTCCAATTGATTTGTAGACCATACTCTGATGCAACAGCTAGCACTTGCTTCAAGCGTTGCAATGCCTGGAGTTCATCAACGGCTGGAATGAGTAAATCATCAATAAATATGACCAAAATTCCTTGTGCTATCAGTTCCTGAAACACCATAGTCACAAATCTCATAAAGTATTTGGGACATACTGACAATCCGAAAGGAGCTCTTAGAAACTCATACTGACCATTGTGGGTAACAAAGGAAGTATATTTTATGCTGTCTTCGCTTACTTTCAAATGGAAAAAACCATTTTTCAAATCTAACACACTAAAAACCCTTAAATCCCTAAGCTTATCAATTAAGTCATCAATAATAGGTAATGGAAACTCGTCTTTGACTATTTTCTTATTTATCGGCCTATAATCTATGCAAATCCTAGTGCCACCATCTTTTTTCTTAATTAAAACCAGAGGAGAAGAATATTCAGAAAAACTTACACATATTATGCCATCTTTCAACCACTCGGCTACCTGTTTCTCAACAAGTTGCTGCTCTGCCAACGAAATGCGTCTCGGTCGCTGGGCTATTGGGATGTCATCTTTAAGTACTATGCGTAATTCAATCGGTGCCTCCTTAATTTGCACGGGGTTATAACTCTTGACACATTCAATGACTTCTTGTTGCACCTGCTTATTCATGATGTTACCTAGAACATATTCCTTATGACTAACAACACACGAAATCTTTGACAACCACTTGTTCATGTTTGGAGCTATCAGAATAGAACCGTTGGACATGATCGTAAAAACATCTTTAAGAAACTCTTGACCCAATATAACACTATAAGGCATAGCATGTCTTGGAACAACATAAAATGTTACCTCGTACTCGTGTCCGTCTAACAATACACTAGCTTTGAACTTTTCTGTTGACACAATACTGCCTCCTAAACCTACAAGGTTTGTGGCGGTTTTCATACCCTGTGGAGACCCGAGCTGAGCGTAAAGTTCGGTACACATTAAGTTCAATTCACTACCAGAGTCAATTAACGCAGTTACTCCGCACTGATTAACAAATATCTTCTTGCAAGCATTTTCGAAACGAATTTGCGCCGGCGTCTTTTCCTCAACGTAAATATCCTTGAAGTTCGTATCGGTTCCTATCTGGTACGCCATCTTGTTGTTGCCACTTATGTTGGTACGTCCGATTGAGTTATCCAATGAGCTGTCATGGCTGCCACATTCGTCAGGTTTACCAACCTCGTAATCGCACGTAGTGAAGTCAGCCACGCACATCGCTCGGCGATCATCGGAAACTTTCGGTTTTTCATTCCGCCGTTCACCATTCCTGTCACTTGTTCTTGAACGAACTATTTCACCTTGATGTTTACATTGCGTTGAGATATGCCCAAACTCGTTGCATTTGAAGCATTTCAGCCCCTTCTCTTTATTTGGACACTCTGATGACTGATGATTTCTCCCTCCACAGCTATAGCATCGTTTGTAACTCTGATAAGCAGCTTTATCACTATTGCCTGGCTTGTTATTTCTGTTAGAACTTGCACACATCTTTTCCCTCATAACATCGTAAATTTTGATTTTTTCCTTAAGTTCAGAGTACGTTGTAGCGCCGTATAACACCATCTTGTTGACTTCCGAGTCGACTATGCCGTCAATAATGTATTTTATAGCGACATAATCAGGCATTTTTCCGCGCTTTCCCATCTCCTTCATTACCAGCATATAATCCAAGCACTTTTCATCTTTCTTCTTCTTCCTAGCCGCCATCATTTCGTGAATGGTTTTGCTGTCGATGGAATCAGGAAATTCTTTGAGTAATGCGGTCTTGAGGTCGTTCCAACTTTTGAATGGTTTTTCCGACTTTAACCACAGAGCTGCAGTACCAGTTAAAGATTTCCTGGCGACTATTAGCGTCTGCAATGGCGTCCATTGAAATATTTCTGAGTTTTCGTCGATGTCCTGCGCCCATCTAGCAGCAGAATGTGTCTTATCTTGGCCACTGAACTTGGAGACCAGGTGGTCTGTACCAAATGCAGCCCAATCTCTGCAGAACGGAAGTCTGACCGCGTGGTCGTCTTCACTGTAGTCGGCTTGGCGACTTTGTCTGCGCCCTTCTTCGTCGCGTCCACCCATTTCGTCCTGTTTTGTCTGTGTAACTAGCGTTACCGTCTTCGGTTAGCGTCTTTCGTCGTATTTTGAAGCGAGATCGCCGGCCACCACACCGTCTTAGGTACAGGTTATCTCCGCTCCCGTCGTAACGTCGTATTTCGGCTCCAAAATAATACCCTATCCCGGACGAGCCCCCAAAAACATGTGGGGTAGGGGATATTTGGGCCGAATTAAACAGCTGATTCTTGAATAAAAATGTAGTTTAAATTTTATTTTCAACCTCAACGTCTTAGCTTAGCTCGTCTTCCATACGTCCTTTCGTTCTCTCGTCCTTGTTCCCAATCCTTTCATCCTACAATCTTTAACATTACACTCTTGTCTCTTTCACACCCAATACGTCATCCCTTTCACTCTTACTTTATCATGCTTCACATCTATCATTCATCATTACACATTCCGTTTCACTCATCTTCCTATTACGTTCCTACATGTATTATTAATAATATAGGGCTGTTGGTTGCTTAGGAAATTATTAATGCTTAAGGAAATTATTTGATTTATACACTTTTTGTTTCTTTAAAGATTTTATAATTTTACCTATTAATCTATTTAATTTTAAATATTTTTTTATTTCATTATGTGATGTAAATGATCTACTTTTAATTAAAGTGTCATTGGTCAAGTCAATTGTTACAACTGGCTCATTACAAGAGGGTCCGGACCAACTAACTCATTGAAAAGACTGCAGGTGTTCGCAGACTGTTCACTGGATTTAGCAGCTTCCAACTGTGTGATGGTGTTGTGGGCCTTGCTTAGCTCAATTTACAGTTCTGAGATCCGCCTTAATGCCAGTTCATGTATGTCATTACATTCTTGAAAAATTGACACAAGTTGACGAAGGTGACTATGTTGATCAAGTATGTCCATTAGGGTGTCCCAAGACATAAGGGGGATTTTTTTTTTCTCGAATTCAAATACGCATACCCTCTAATTTGTTTCGGTTTGACCTCATTATTTCCTATAATAGATATTATCTCGATCAGACAGTGGTAACCCGTGCCGACTTAATGCCAAAGTTTTCACATGAAAATTTGTACTGACTTACTATGGAGAAATTTAGATCTTAATTATTATTACTAAAAATAAACCTCGAATACATCCAAATAATGTTTTATCTTCTCATATACATTGAAAAATAATATCATTGTTAAAATGTTCATTTTAAAGTAGTTTTTTTTTACAGTCAGGATAAATTTTCCGATGTTCTAGGACGGTACCTAACAATAATTGTTTTTGTTCCTCATCTACTGTGATTAATCAATAAAAGTCTTGCATGAACTTCACCGATCTTTCGGCCACATCGTTCACTAACTCTCAGTGCTGAAACTTTGGCTTCTTGATACGAAGCATTATTTGACTAGAAGGTAGGACACATTCATGTAGAAAGGTGTCATTAATTTTAAGGCGATCGATCAAAGAACTCGCTTTTTACTGAAATGAAGTTAGAGGTGATTTTGTCATACAACGTACCGTATGATCTTTTGAAAAAAAAATAAACAAAGACAAAATAACCCCTGAAAAACGATACATCCAATCGTTTTTCAAGAGTTATTTCCTCTTTGCTCCTCTGAGGCGCGTGCTTTCTGTAACTTGCGCTAACTGTAGGCCGGCTGCTCTCCTGGCTGTCATTTAACATCTTGGACAGTCGTTTCGGGTAGTCAGAAGCCAATAAGTCTGACACTAGTCTTATCAAAGGGGTATTGGTTTGCTGGGTAACTGGGTTGAGAAGTCAGATAGGCAGTCGCTCCTTGTAAAACTCTAGTACTCAGCTGAATCCGGCAAGACTGGAAGCCGACCCCAACATAGTTGGGAAAAGGCTCGGGACATGATGATTTATTCTTATTAATCAAAATCAAACAAATTACATATCTAAGTTGCTGAAAAAGTCGTGATGGCGTTGCTTAAAAACGTCTTGTGTCTTTTGTCCCTCCAAACTTGATACAAGGTGACGAGTTTCGTCACACAATTAGGCAAATATTTAGTTGGAATACGCGCCTTTTCCCAGTAGATAATGCATTCGCGAATAGTAAGATTTAATTTAATTTAATGTATTCCCCGTAGTGGATCACTCATTTCTTCCCGCTGACCGTGTCTTTGCCCACATTGAAAAGCAACTGCGAAAAAGGGAAAATATTATGTATCCCAGCGAATACATAGATGCAGTAAGTCAACATAGCAACAACATGTCAAATCTTCGACTGGAAAAGCACGTTAAAAGACATTTTTTAAATCCTAACCCAAACCATACAGTTAAAAAAATAGAATGCAGAAACCACTTACTACGTAATATGTGCAACAAATTGAGAGCACCAAGTAAACTAAATATCCACTAGCATATAAAGAATTACTATCAGAAATTAAGATTATGACTATTCGGAAAGTTGTGATTGCTTCAATACAAAAATACAAATCGGAGAAGGAGAAACCAGAAGCAGTTACAAGTTTTAGGAACGAGGTACGAAATTCCATTTTCTTTCGGTGGTCATGAAAGATGCAAAGATAATTATTGTTTAAAAGACAAAATTATTCAATCACTTTTAGCAAAATCGACAAGTCTGCTTGAGGATGTAGATACGAACGCCGTAAAGTGCTTTAATAGTGTAGTGGCAAAGATTGTGGGGGGCAAAAGTATAAATTTTTCACTTCGACGAGGTTATCGTGCATGATGTTTTGCTGCAGTTTTGTCCTTCAACAACCCACATCCAAGACATACACTTCATAAGAAAATTTTAGTGCAAAGTCCCAGAAGTATACTGAAAAATTTTGAAGAACGACGACTGAAGAAAAGAAGAGGAAACCAGGCAAAACCTCATAAGAAAAATAGAATACAAAATAAAGAAAATATATCTCAACGTGATTATGGACCTCATAGATACTACTCATGATATTGAACCTAATGAATTCGTCAGAGCCAAAGAACTATTCTTAGATTAAAAAAAATAAAAATAACTTCGGACAGAGATAACATACAACAGTCTACTATAAATCAGAGGGAAAGCAGTGACTGGTTAGATCTAAGAAAGAATATGTTAACTGCGTCTAATTTTGGAGTGGTAATAAAAAGAAGAGAAAACAGTAGCAAAGCCAAATTAGTGAAAAATATTTTGTATAAATGCAACCTCAGTGAGGTAACTGCAATTGCACATGGCGAGGAAAACGAACAACTTGCTATAAAACAACTCTCTATTCAAGAAAATGTTACAATTAATCCCTGTGGTTTGTTCGTAGACCACGAATACCCATTTATTGGCGCCACGCCAGATGGATTAATAGGCCATAACACTTACGGCCAGTTTTTTCATCAAAAGTTAAAGCTAAAGTAATGTCTAAAGTTAAAGTAACGGTCAAATTCGTTTTTTCAAGGCTAAAGTGACAGCAAAATTCATAGAAAAATTGAATTTAACCGTTACTTTAACTTTAGTCATTACTTTGACTTTTACTTTGGCTTTAACTTTTGACGAAGAAACTGGCTGTTAGTGAACTATTAATGAATGGAAACTTAAGAACTAAAAGAATTGTACCTGCACAGTATTTGAAACCAAAAGAATATGAAAATAAGTTACATCATTTTGCGAAATCTGTAAATAGAAATTTAAAAAACTACAATAAAACAAGTAGATAACTACGCGACGCGACACTGACGCGGTGTCTTGCGTGAACGACGAACGAGGCGCGACGCGACGCTGCGAACGCGACGATCGCGATCAACTCACCGGCATTCCCTACATGCGACGTAACCCGAACTTGTTGTGAGGGCGACCAGATGCGACACCACGAACTATTCAGAAGCGTTGATTGTTGTGGGAAACAAACTCAAGGGTCATAGTCTCTTTTAAAGTCCAAACATGTTATAAATCAAGTAATATCATATGTGAGAGTCACCATGTACGCGGTCTGGAATGGCCTTTTGAGGAAAGAGCCACATCAGGCTGGAGCTGACCAGTCCCAACAGACGGCACGCATGCATCAGTCGTCGTGTAGCTCAAACCATATCTTAGGGAGCTCAACGACCTGTCATACGACGATGCCAGATCTGCAGAACATTTGCGTAGGCCATTCAAAAATACTCAAACCCGCCAGACAGTATTTATGTTATAAGAATATATAATGTTTCTCGATGCACGATACTCACATTCACAATAATAATAAAAAAATAAAAAAAAAAAAAAATACAATTATAGTATATAAATGTCAATAAACAATGTCATTAATAAAATGTTATCTGATGATAATGTTACCGTAAGATTACAAACATCGTTAGATTACAATCTATCTCGAGAGATTGTAAACTGTCGAATTATTGTGAACCGTACACGCAGAGAAATTGGTGACAAACAGAAGTACTGAATCGAATAGTAAAATGAAGTTACAAAGTTTCTAGTTTGAAATACTTGACCCTTGTTATCTTTACGACTAATTACTCATTCCTACTAATCGTATGTTTCATTATATTATTTGATTAATGTAGCTTACAAAAAAATATAATTGAACAAAAACATCAATAATTTATGTATCATGAACAAGAATTCTGTTAATATTTATATAATGTATTGTAAGTAATAAGAAACAGAGATTCGCAATTACTAAATGATCCAATTACGGTTAATGATTTACAATGTTACTGGTAGACTACGAGTGTGTTTGTAATCAAAACAATAATATTTTTATTACAACTACATTATTGTTTGCAGTACATATCGTTCGTAGCGTCACTTAAAAATCGTTTAGTTTGGTTTACCCTTTATGTAGTGTTAGGCCTTAACAAGACTATTATAGTAAAAACCGCACCGGAAACAGTAAACGGTACAATGCATGTATTACTCCGTGCTATTTGTTAGTGTGTTTTAAAATATTATAAAATAATAATGTTACAATAACAATCGAGGTGGTATTCATAGCAAAGTATCTTGTACTGTTTATCGAAAACTGTGTTTTTGTAAACAAACTCGCGCGCTCGCATCCCGCCCCGCCACCGCCACCCGCACCCGAGCCGGCGTCCGGCTTGGCGGCCATTGTGTTTTTGACCAGCGAGCGAGCGCAGTATTGCAGATTGAATTTGAAGTGTTTTTCGCCTTTTTGGGTTATTATTACAAAACCAGTGACGAGATGGATGATGACATTGACCAAGACGTCCCTCAGTTATTAAAGCAGTGGGGTTTACCCCAATATATTCATACTTTTCAAGGTAAGTTGTACCATTGTCTTAGTATCAGGATGCCATGTGTTCTATGAATTTTATTGTAACAACTGTACATTTACCATGGTTCGCTTGGTTCGCATTAAAGTATTCTATTTTATTTAAATAAGCGATTTGATCGATTGTTGTTCCGGCTGTTTTTGGCCACGCAGTAAGAGTGTTGGCGTTCTTGTATTCGCATAATGGCTGATGTAGGTCTTCTTATTGTTGTAGTATTCATATTCAATTTATACAAGTATATTCTATATAAGCTATTATTCAATTTAAACAAGTAAGTGGTGTAACTATATAATGACTTTATAAGTTTACAACAAAAAGTCTTAAAGTTATTCATGGAATTTCATTATATACTTACGCGATAAAATTAGTTGATACACAGTCATCTCATCTTAAACTTAATGGGTTTGGCACACAGGACACCCAGAGTCAGCTCAGCTTCAAAACATGCGAAAAGGATAACTAGTCAATAGGCTTGTTTTATACAATCTAGGTTCCCAAGCCAAGTATTCGATTCCCCTAGACCAGAAAATTATGCCTTAGGCGTTGGGACTTTCTTGTGTAAGTTATACAATTATGTTTTTTTATGATTTTTCAGTAAATGATATAACAATATCAACCCTGTCAATGATAGACAGAGGTCTCGCCAAGGAACTAATCCCGTCCATTGGGGATCGGGCCAAATTCTTAAAAAATTTAGATAACTGGATCAAAATAACAAACCCAGAATGCCCAGAATTCAGCAGCTGCAGCTCTGTAAGTAGCTTCTATTTTTTTAACATGTTTTTATTGGCTTCACCTGAAACTATACTATATGTATGTAATGTAATGTACTATCAGCTGCAAAATTGCATGGAGAAATTATGAATGAATTCATTAATAAATTCGCCATGCAATTTTGCAGCTGATAGTACCTAATCTGTTATATTGTCCTATTGATTAAAAAATGTACAAATGTATTAATAACAATACAACAATTTGGTTTTATCGAGCTGATCTGATGATGTTAGGAGATGGAGGGTTAATCTCTTCAACGGTTACTAGTAAACCCTTCAAGTTTAGGCTCATTTGATTTGTATTTATGAGTAGGCATCTATACGTAATAATAAAGTAAATAATAAATATTATTCAACGACCGGTCTGGCTCAGTCAGTAGTGACCCTGCTTACTGAGCCGATGGTCCCGGGTTCGAATCCCGGTAAGGGCATTTATTTGTGTGATGAACACGGATATTTGTTCCTGAGTCATGGATGTTTTCTATGTATATAAGTATGTATATCGTCGCCTAGTACCCATAGTACAAGCTTTGCTTAGTTTGGGGCTGGGTTGATCTGTGTAAGATGTCCCCCAATATTTATTTATTTATTTATAAGACAATCTTAGACAAATCGACTTAGCCCCACAGAAAGCACATTAGATAGGTAAGGTTTGTGTTGTGGGTACCAGACTACAATATATATAATAGATATTATATAGGTGAATACTTATATACATACATGGCCATAACTCGGGAACAAATATTTGTTATAAACACACAAATAAATGCCTGTACCAGGATTCGAACCTGGGACCTCCAGCTTCAAATAGGCTATGGAGGCTGTTAATTCTTATACCTATATATATGTAGTACCTATTTAAATAGTAGGTAATTTTATTTTATTTTGCAGCCCCCTACAGTTTTTGTAGATATGCTTAATCCCAAACACAGACAAATAAAGAGTGTGAGTGAATTTATAGCCCCTTTGAACAAGAATAATACCTCTACCCAACTAAATGATTCCAATTCCATTATACCTCCTACCATTGGTGAGAATGAGGAGGCTTGCTCTAGTGTGGATCTGGATATGACCATTTGTAATGAAGATGAATGTCCGCTAAGATGAATACTGATAATTTAACTATTAGGTCCTTACCTATGAAATTGGTGTTTTTCATTACAACTATTTGGCTTCTAGTATGACTTAATCTTTTTTTAAACACCAGTATCCTTATTTTTTAAATAAAGACTATGTTTGCTACAAATTTGTGTACCAACAGTCAAATTAATTTAAGTATTTTTTTAATTTTCTATATACACTTCAGACCACTTTGATGCACCCATCGGCCGGCCCACTTTTTTTTAAATTCTACATCTACATTTTATGTTAGATAAAAATTTATACCTCAATTTATGCGTGGATATTGCTTGCGTTTACCTTGAAAACTTTATTTCATTTGGATTACAGGTTTTTAAAATATTCCAAAAAATATTTGTATGGAGAAATCAATTTTCTTAAAATTCTTCATACAAAACACCAATTTCATAGGTAGAGACCTAATATTTGACCTCAAAATAAAACATAAAAAATGTTAGAACTAAATTAAATATATGCTTTTAAAAAACTATCATAATAATCCGTTTCTATAGTTTTATTTCATGAGTAACTATCGCGCTAACCGAAGACAATATTATATCATAATAACCTACTCAATTATTTTAATAATTAATTTTATTTTTGTGTATTTCAGCCGTTGAAAAATCTACTCTTAAAATCGAATGAAGGACAAGGCCTGCTAAATTTATATTCAGAACAAGGCAAATTATCAAATAATGGGCGAAGAAAAGTTTGCAATATAATAATAAAAGACCTAATGCAATCAGACCCAAATAAAAGAATAGACAGTTCTCTACTTCTTACAAAAGCACAAGAAATAACTGAAGTATTCAAAAAGGAAAATATAAGTACTTACTTTATTCCATACATTAATGATACTAAACTTAAAATAAAAAGATGTGCAAAAGGCAAATTATATGACTGTCTACAAAACAGGCGCCGCGAATTAAGGGAGGCTAAGGTTATTAAAAAGAAAAATGGCAGCAACATCAACAATAACAGCAACGAGCCAGAAGTCGTCGAAGAAGGCAAGTTTTAAGTTATCTACCTGGGTTTTTATTTTTTTTAATAGCCAAATGTGATCCCACTGTTGGATTAGAGCATCTCCCAAATAGGTTATTAATTGTATTCAAACCTCAAAAGGAAAAAAGGACAACTGTGTTGTTTGTCTGACTGCCTTTCCTTGGCCTCTTTCTAGCAACTTTAATAACTTGCAGTTTCATCATCCTCCTAACGTTTGGCCCACCTTTCTGACACGGTTCAATTGAACCTGGGGTCCGCTTGACAACCTAATCCCATGATTTGGCATGACACTAGTTAATTACATTAATAACTTGCAACTTATTTTACTAAATTAAATTATTTTGAAGTCTTTATTTCATGATTTTTTTATGAGTCCATGTATCTTTCCAGATGGTGGTGCAGATGAAGATATCCAGTGGCTCCAAAACTGTACAGAACCCTGGCATTTAGTGATAGAGAAGTGGCAAAAAACTTCCAAAAATAGATTGAAGGAAATAGAGACTTCAGAAATGACCATCGGAGCATACATTAATAAATATCCAGTGTTAAAAACGCCACGCGGGCATGAGCTTCTTATTGAAGATTTTCAATTTTTATACCCATTGTCAGGGAATAAATTATTTGAAATATTCCCAACAATAAAAAATAATATATTCAAGGTGGCTCTATCTAAAACCCAAGTTACTGAAGTAAAAGAAATACTGGAACAACTACAGCTTCTAAACAAAAGTAAGTAAACCTAGGTTTTATAATTAGTGTCTTAGATATAAAAACGTAAATTACTTACAATTTGTTATATAGTTTCTAATAGGTAATAAAATGTTCGACTTAATTCAAATTACGGTTATCACTACATCATCACTACATAGTATAAAACAAAAACGCTTTTTCTGTTCATATGTCCCTTTGTATGCTTAAATCTTTAAAACTTTGCAACCGATTTTGATGCGGTTTTTTTTAATAGATAGAGTGATTCAATAGGATGGTTTATATGTAGGTATAGTACCCGTGCAAAGCCGGGGCGGGTCGCTAGTAAAGTTATATTTAAATAACGTAATATTGAAGTAACGTCTTATTTTTTTAGATGATGAACATTATACCAATCTGCCCATTGTCCTTTAGATGCAAAAAAATAACCATCATGCTGAGTTGTATTTAGAGTGGAAGATAACTCGTGGCTAAGATAGTATTATTTAGATGCTCGACGCTTTATTAATTGTGGCTGACTTAGTAATTTAGAAGACAACATACATTTTTGGGGGCGAATTATGATATTAAAAAGAAGCCTGTTTAATTAGCACCCCTTTTATTTTATTTTTAAATATTAGTTTGTATTTGAAGACAAAATACCTAACTGTATTTTTATAAGAGTTATTTTTATATAAATTTAATACTTGAAGAATTTTTGAAGAGCATTTATTTTATTTAACTGACACCTCTATTTCATTCCTAACTCTACGGGAACTCCATGGGAACAGAACGGCTGGTCGTGATTGGTCGATCTTACAAAAAGACTGACCAATCAGAGAGAGCTTTCGGACAGTTGACAATTTGACAATTTCTCATCGATAGATTATAATATAGCGAAAAATAATGCGTTAAATTGCAATCAGATGTTACACGCAGAGAAATATCTGGCTATCTATACGAGAAAAAATGCTACTGTAACTAGAACTTCTGTTAGCAACCGTGACAGCAAGACTCGTTGTTGACTTTACAAAAACCGTTTTGTTATTATTTTTACCTATCGTTTTATTAAGGACAACTAGACATTAAGTTTAACTGACCAACCAACATAGTACTCAATACAGTGCAAATAACGCGCCTGTTACAATACCAATGTAATTAGAACCATACGTCACTAATTTACATTACTAAATCGATCGTAAGGACTACTATGCGATCTTGTATACATAAACACTTTTTTTTTTTGGGTTTACTAAATATTTTGCTGTATCTACTAATCAATTTATGTAACATAACGACCTGAACTGTAATGATAACTATTCGTATTGCAATGCTAGCATCCTAGGTATTGTTATAGCTATTATCTCGTATGTAGTACCTACTGGTTTAGATGAAACCTGCAATCTAGTGCACTTATAGTACCTACTAACGGGTCCTCACAGGCTTTTAGTAGACGAAAATCCAATTTTATTTGTCTATAAGTAAATAAAACTGTATTTTCTCCACTGAAAGCCTAAAAGGGATCCGTTGTTGGTGCTGTCAGTCCACTGGATTGCAGGCGCTCCATCAAAACGCAGTTCATATATAGAGCCAGCAGTATGTGTGATGTAGTAAAACAATGCCTTTTTCAATACATTATCTAAAGACTCCGACTATCTTGTATCATAAGTGTCATCAAGTGTTAGATTAGAATCATAGAATTTGAGATTATCGGCATTTTTTACGACGTCCCACGCGCTACGGCTCTATATGTTTAGGATCCCTGGAATCAAAAATAAAAAATATTACGTACAGAGAAAAATGACATTTATTTTAATATAATCATCACAATCATTGGTCCGTAGAAATTACACTTACACATTACGGCCCCTCACATCTGCATTGGTAGCATGATCGCGCGATAAAACATCCGTCCCTATCGCACTTACTAATAGTGCGATAGGGAGATGACTTATATGTTTATGTAAAGCAAAAGCTCCATCACCAAGAAATACATAGGGTACATCAATTTCTCTTCCGGGTAAGGGCGCGTCTGGTGGCAAATTAATAGTGCCTGCGTCAATTTTTTGCCAGAGTAAACAGTTTTGAAAAATTCCTCCATCACTAATACGTCCCTGGGCACCAATATCAGCAAAAATAAAACGGTATTCACTGTCAACTAGAGCCATTAGTACGATGCTATATGTATGCTTATAGTTGTAATATTGTGAGCCACTGTGTGGAGGACATTTAATTACAATATGCTTCCCATCTATAGCTCCGACACATCGAGGAAATTTCCTTCTAAATCCTTCTTCTATAATTAACCATTCCGCTGGTGTTTGTGGTAACTGAAACAAAAAAAGTATAATTATTTATTTAAATTTTCAGAATTTTCATACTGAGGATGAGGCACAATCTCCAGATGTCGAACCGCCACTTCAATCACCATCACACCAGCAAATCAATTCGCCGTCATGGCCAGTTCCTTCGCTGTCACAGTCAGTTCCTTCGTCATCACAGGCAGACCGATCATCAACACCAGTACATAACAGGCCAAACAAAGCCAAAAAAAAACCAAGCCTTGACATAGATGAGGCTCAAAATAAAATATCTCAGACTTTAGACACTTTGAACCAAGTGCTAAGAGATAAAAGAACTCATACAAATGAAAACAATGAAGACGAGTGTGATCTTTATGCGAAACTCTTAGCTAAAAAATTACGAAAATATCCCGAGTCAATACGGGGAACAATTATGTACGAAATAGATGGGTTACTTTTGCAAAATCCTTATCCCACCATCAACCATCAAGTTGATCGACCGTCAAGTGTCTTATCAAATCATTCAACGTCATCGCAATCACAGTATTCAGATTACCAAGTCACATCAAACCCACCGATTCAACAATCTCAACGTGTTTATATCATGCAACCAACGGTACAGTCTGACTCATCAGTAGAGATCAGTATCCCAGAAATGAATGTACCAGCTTCTCCAAGCCATGAGATACCACGAACTTCATCAACACAATATATTATGTTGGAACCAAGAGTACAGCCCAGATTCGAAAGAAGTGTTACACCTCAAAACCAAATGAATGTGATTGAAAGAGCCTACTGGAACGCTACCCAGAATTGAATTCTATTATTTTTTTCATTTAGATTGTTTAATTTCGTTAGTGATGTGATGCGCAGTGTATTTTGATTATATCATTTGTATACCTAATTTAATACAATAAAACATAAAAAGTACTTGTGTTACTCACCTTAATTTGATCCTTGAGAACAGAGTTGATAGCTTTGCATACTTCAGGAATAATTAACGAAATGGCTGGTGTAGAAACCTTGAATAAGTAGTGGAGACTTTTGTAACTATCCCCCGTTGCTAAATATCGTAATGTTATTGCCAAACGTATTTTTGCTGGTATGGGCATTCGCAGTCTCGTTTGCTGTTTTTCAATCATAAATGTAATTTTATGTAACAAGAATTTAAAATCAGAAGGTGACATTCTGCAAAAGTTAGAAAACTCGGCAGCATCTTCGGAAGTCAACTCCATAAAAAAAATATTCATGCTGTTTCTGTAACAAAAATATAATCATCATGAATTCATTTATTAAACTATTATCAAAAGTGTATGCACTTTACAGGTAGTTATAGTAGTACTTACGTCGTTCGATTCAGATGAATTTTTTTCATCCACCATCTTCTTTGGCGATAGCGTCTTTTTTTCTGATTTCTTTTTAAAACGTTTAAATAATTCAATAAACTAAGTAGACATACAGCTGTCGCCGCAACAACCTCGACGTCAGCCATGTTTGCGAGTCGCCCGGCAAAGAAGTATGAGGGCTGAATGTAAACGACACACTCGCGTTGACACTGCCGCGGCAACATTCGCGGCGACGCGAGTGGCAAGGGAAGTGGCTGAGTGTAAATGACATATAACTGATGTCGGACGATAGTGCCAGCCATTCTGATGGCGCTTCCGACATCAGAAGTGGGATTGCAATCCGAATGCCCACATGTGTTAAGAATTCGCCACGTGAAAATAAATTTCGACCCACTAACAAAAAAAAATGGAACGTCGATAATTTGAATTAAGAATTTCAGCGAAGGTACAAGTATGGTAACCACGGTTATGGTAATGGTATCGTTTCCATTGTTAAATGTCAAGCTAGTTATTGAAGGTATGTTAGAAAATTAACCGAATTTGTCTTTTTTTTCATGTTTCAACAATGACGGTGGTTATTGAGCAATATGGCGAGAAAATTACGACGTTGAATGGAGCATCCCAGCTGCCTACCAGGAGCCCAACGTGTCGTGTGTTATCTTGAGTTCGGAGTGTTGGTGCTCGTGCATCTCCGTGGCTTCACGTTCGCGAAAGTCGCTGTACTGCGCGCTATAGCGATGTGTGCATCGTCACGCACGTTGAGTGGAAACCCGGTGAGACCGATCCATTTTTGGTTTATTTTCGTGATTAATTGTCGTAAGACACTAATAACCTTGAGAGGCAATCTGTCTCGTTGATAAGTTGGTGACCTAGTTTTAAAAAAAATTAAGAGCGCAATCCAGTTAAATTTGACCCTAAGTTTAAAGGGCCATTTAAAGTTCTTCAGTGACTTGAAGGCGATCGCTATGTTTTGAAATCTTTAACTCTTAATAGAACCTACGAGTATGCCCATGATCGCATTAGAAGGATGCCCCAAGCTGAGATTCCAACTGAATTAGATTTAGTTGCTGTTGATTTGGAGGTCGATGACCCATGCGAAGGTACTTCATCGAACTCTAATTAGTGCACGCATGATAATTGTATCTGACTGATAATTGTGACTGATTTTGTGCGAATTGATTTCGCTGATTTTATTTCAAGTTAATGCTACTAATTCCATTGCAAAGTTCATTGTTCAGATGCAATTCCTACCTTACCATATCAGTGAGAAGGACTGATATCCCTTGGGTAGACCCTAGGAGTGTTCCAGTGAGAAGGACTGGAATGCTTGTGTCAAAGATATCGTCATTGTGACAACATATCAGTCAGAAGGACTGATCATTCTAAATCATATCAGTCAGAAGGACTGATCATTCTAAATCATATCAGTCAGAAGGACTGATCATTCTAAATCATATCAGTCAGAAGGACTGATCATTCTAAATCATATCAGTTAGAAGGACTGATCATTTTTCATCTTTGACACGCCCAGTGAGAAGGACTGGAGCCTATCGATTCCTGATTGACTTAGGTCTGTCTGGATCATTTACATGGTGCATTAATTCGAGATTGTATGATCTGATTTCGATTATTTTAAGATTGTGGCATTCTTTCTAAACATTTCGTTTCTGTTTTGTTTAAAATTATTTTGTCATTCCTAATTGTGTAGTCAGGTAGGCCGAGCTGAAAAGTTACTCCAGTTTTGTTTTCTTCTGTCACCAGGTACCATGTGTAGCCACACGAGGACGTGTGTATGTCAGTTATGGCCGTGTCGGAGATAGTCAATAGTACGGTCACTGAACGAGCCGCAAGCGCGCCCTCTGGTGGCGTTTTCGGTGAAACAACAATTTGGCGCGCTTGGCGGAGTCGTGGCGGTCAGCGCGGCGTCCGCGGAGCTCAGTCTTAGTTCAGTCTTGGTCGAGTCTTCATTGAGTGTTCGTGGCGTTACTACCCTACGTCACGTCTAGTGTACCTAGTGTTATTGCCTAGCGTTGTAGATCCAAATTTATCTCTTTGCTTGATTACCCTAACTGATGTCGGACGATAGTGCCAGCCATTCTGATGGCGCTTCCGACATATTTATTTACCTTCTAATTTTTTAACTCGTACCTACTGAGTTTTTTGTTTAAAATATAACACATCCCATATTAATTGACCCAGCATGGAAGTAAGCATGCAACATGCAGCAAGCATAACTTCTGTCACGGCTCCGGCGCTGCGGGGCTCCGGCGGTCCCATGCGAGCTTATCGTCGCAGATGGTTTTCACGCTCACCACCGGCGAGCGCTGAAACTACCTGCGCCTCAGCTCGCAGGCCGCCTCGCCCCTCCGCGCCTACGCGGTTTTGAATTGCACTCTAGGGGTAATTTGAGTCTTAAAAATTAAGTACAATTTTTGATTTTATAAAAAATTAAACCGTCACTTATTTTTGCACGTCAAAGAGCTGTGACACCGGGAGTTGCAAAGAACATTGTCTTTTTTGACGTTCTACCAATCAGCGCGCAAGATGCATTCCGTTCTACGCCAGTTGACAATTTGACCGCTCTACATCGCTCTCGATCTTACAAAAAGACTGACCAATCAGGGAGAGCTTTCGGACAGTTGACAATTTGACAATTTCTCATCGATAGATTATAATATAGCGAAAAATAATGCGTTAAATTGCAATCAGGTGTTACGGTTTACAATAATTCGACAGTTTACAATCTCTCGAGATAGATTGTAATCTAACGATGTTTGTAATCTTACGGTGACAATAATATATATTTAAATGTCAAAAGTAACAATACACAGGCATTTGAAAAGATATCACTCACTAAGCGAGCAGCTCATTCCCAAGCTTTTTTATCATTTAAATAATCAGATATTTTGTAATATCCTTTTTTCAAAAGTTTGGATTTTATACGATTTTTAAATTTCTTGATAGGCAAATCACGAACCGCTTTGGGAAGTTTACTTGAAATATAAAGCAAAATTGTAATATAACTTCTCCATGATTTGAGACGTAATGACCAAAATCACGTAGGGCATTTGTCGCGTATAGCATCGCGTCGCATTACGTCGCCTCGTGTTGCGTCGCGTCGCGTCGCGTTCGTCGGGAGTCGTCTCGCGACACCCGGCGTCCGTGGTATCTACCTGGTCCAGCGCGGCGGCCGGGATGAGAGGTGCGAACTCTCTGACGTTCCGCCGCACGGACGGGCAATTCAACCAATTAGGCGGCCAAAAATACAATTCATAAAATTTGTCTCAGGTAAAAAAAAACGACTACCTGCGACTGATAAATAACCGTAGAACAATGGGCGACCCAACCCGCTTCCCCACTCGGAGCGCGCGCCAAGGTGTGCCAGTCTAAACTTGATCGTCGCTCTAAGTGTTCGTATTGCTTTTAGACATTTCGTGCAAAACTGTTATTTTAAAAGTGAATATTTTTATTTTGGAGTGTGTTGTGAAGAAAATTGTGATGGATTCAAGTATAACGGGTAAGAGTTCATACATATTAATAGGTTTTAAGCCAAGGGTAAAAGAAAATATTGCGCACAGGCAGATTACAAAAACATGCTAGTGTTTGTTGTATTAAATTCCTATTTTTTGTAGTTAAAACGTTTTTGTTGTACTTCAGGGTCTGTCCCATCGGTTTTGTCAATTGTAGTATAAAAAAGGGTATTTAAGCTAATTGAAAACGATAACTTTAGCCGTGATCTCCCGTGAAAACAAAGGGTGCAACATCAATGAATGATATAGTACAAATTCATCGAATTTGCAATTTATTATAATTTTTGTTTAAGTGAGTTCTCCTTTTGTTCCAGAAGCTGCAGGGATGCGAGTAGTAACGCGTAGATACCTTTTTAACAAAATGCAGGAACAAAACTTGCATAGTTTTGACGAAAAGTTGAATTATCTCGAGAGATTTGTTTTATCACAAGATGAG
Source organism: Helicoverpa zea (assembly GCF_022581195.2). Taxonomy (NCBI): domain Eukaryota; kingdom Metazoa; phylum Arthropoda; class Insecta; order Lepidoptera; family Noctuidae; genus Helicoverpa; species Helicoverpa zea. The sequence goes on along the minus strand of NC_061464.1, from coordinate 11,889,901 downwards.
TATTGTGAGGAAGAAAAGAAGGAAGTAAAGCATAAATTATCCTATTTGAAGTCTCAATTTAAGAAAAAGTGGATGGAAGCTCATAAAAAATCACAGCTTTTCCTTCAAAAGAATGATAAGTGGTTACAAGGAACATTCGAAATACAGAGAGTTAAAGGGCGTTCTTCTGGTCGACCAACAAAGTCATTTTTGGAATCAAGTGAAAGGAGTAAACGCAGAAAAACACAGGAAGTACGCAGTGCTGTTGATAAAGAATTGTTAATACATGCTGCTCAGACATGCCTTCAAAGTTCGGGAGAGAGAATTGCATCCAATATTCTAAAAGACATTACCAACTCTCCACAAACAGCTCAAGCATATCAAAAAGCATACAAAATAACCAAGCAGTGTGAAAAACCATCACAACAAGATCCAACAACCGTCCTTTCAATGTTTGTGGAAGCTGATCTTTCACGGCGACAATATGAAATAATAAGAAATAGCAACAAGAAGTTTTATCCGAGCTACAAATTGTTACAGCAAGCTAAACAGACTTGTTATCCGGCGAAAGATGCCTATCGGATAACTGAAACATGTGCTGAAATTAACCTGCAGGATCTAATGGACCATACAGCTAAACGCTTGGCAACATATTTAGAGGACGTTTTAAAACACTTAAGTCCAGAAGAGCGTCAATCGTTGACCCTTATTTCAAAATGGGGATGTGACGGGTCTCAACAATCACAATTCAAACAAAAAATGCAAGATTTGGACGCAAGTGACAGTAACATTTTCCAAAGCTGCTTTGTTCCGCTACAGTTAGTATGCAGGTCAAACAAAAAAGTGGTTTGGCAAAATCCAACTCCTTCTTCACCACGATTCTGTCGACCAATAAGGATCCAATTTATCAAAGAAACAGTGGATATCACTAAGCTTGAAATCGCAAATGTCGAAGAGGCTATAAATGCTTTGAAACCCAGTGAATTCGCAATGAGCGAAATTTTCTTAAGTATAAAACACGTTATGACTCTGACTATGGTTGATGCAAAAGTGTGTAACGCTGCAACTTCGACGATTTCAACCATGAGATGCTACATCTGTGGTGCGACATCAAAAGAATTTAATGACCTCAACATCAAGAAAACTGTCGATATTGACGCAATACAATTTGGCCTATCTGTGTTGCAGGATTCGGTTTTTCGAAACCATCCTTCACTTGGCATACAAGATTCCTGTACAAAAATGGCAGTTAAGATCTGAAAATGACAAAGGTATTGTTAAACAGAAAAAGGTAGAAATACAAACAAAATTTAGAGAGCAAATGGGTCTACTAGTTGATGTGCCGAAAGCTGGTTTTGGCAATACCAATGATGGAAATACTAGTAGAAGATTTTTTGCCAATCCAGAAATTGCTGCTGAAATCACCGGTGTGGATTTAAATCTAATAAAACGCCTGAAAGTGATTTTGGAAGTCATATCCAGCTACCATAAAGTTGATTTAAAAAAGTTTGCTCTATATGGGTATGAGACTGCGAAGATGTACATTGATTTATATCCCTGGCATCCGATGACTCCCACAATGCATAAAATACTAATACATGGCGCAACTGTCATGGAAAATGCACTTTTGCCTATTGGTTTACTGTCAGAAGAAGCAGCAGAGGCGCGTAACAAGCATATTCGACTGTACCGACAAAATTACGCTAGAAAATTTTCTAGACAGCAATGCAATTTAGATGTAATGAACAGATTATTGCTCAGCTCAGATCCCTTGATATCAAGCATCAGACCAAAACCTAAAAAGAGGTCTACGCCACATAGTGAAGAAGCAATACAAATGCTTATGCCTGCTGAGGCCCACACGGTTGAAGAGAATTCCTCGGATGAGGAAACGGCCGCAGAAGAGACTGATAATGAAATAGATTAAAATGCGAATAGATGAAAAATCTGGAAGAGACGCGAGACTCTTAATTGAAAAATAAAAAGTTGTATTTTTTTTTTCAATAAACCGTAATTTTCTCATCAACAATTGTGTTTTACTTGAATATGTGTTCACCAAAAGCTTTTATAATTGATATAAAATAATAATAAACTATTTAGAATACATAAAGCAAAATAAACAATTTTGGCCACCTAATTTGAATAAATGCCCCACCGTGCGCCGCCTCCTCCTCGAGCATGACTGCGACTGCTTCGCAGAAGGAGGCGACGGCATCCCATTCCACGCAGGGCACTCCTGGACTGTGTGGTCCACCGTGTCATCGGGGCTGTACGCACAGTAGTGACACCTGGGCGCCTCCTCACGACTGATTCGATGCAGGTACCTCCCGAAACACCCGTGTCCGGTGAGGACCTGCGTCATACGGTACGTGAGGGCGCCGTGACTCCTGCCGAGCCACTCCTCAAAGAGGGGACTTACCGCTATGGTGGCGTGCCAGTCAATATCCTGGGATATATGATCATCAAAATGAACATTATATGAATTCTCTTAGGATTAACAACATTTGGAGGGAAAATGGCGAGGAAATGGGAGTATCGAGTAAGTAAATTTCATACATCTTTCTGAGTAGGTACAAGATATTGAACTACTGGTTTAAGAAGAACTTGTTAAGAGGTTATAGTTTGTTTACTGTTTAGAAACACAATTTATTGACAAAAGTATGCATATTTGCCAATTTTATACAGACTTCTGGACTATGACAGGAACAACAACTTTGTTGGAACAATTTATTTTTTCATTTTCATTTTATCGTTTTCGTGACATGTGAATATAAGTTTAATGTAATTTTATTTAATAAATTAATTGTCTATTTCTATTAATTAATGTATTTAATTTGATTTAATTAATTTAGCCTACATTTCTATATTTTATTGTTTTGATATTTTTTATTGTTTCATTATAATAAATTGGCAAAATTGTTACATGTCGACGGCTCCTAAGTGTACTGAGTCAACTAACAAATTTTGCGAATTGCACTTTTTTGTGTATTAACACAAATAACAATAACAATTTTGTAAATACACAAAAAAGTGCAATTCGCAAAATTTGTTAGTTGACTCAGTATACTTAGGAGCCGTCGATGTGTCAATTTAAATTTAATCCCACCCAAAACAAAAATGTGAAAGGCTGCCAAGTTCGATAATATGGAAATCCTTGGCCTATAAAAGAAGTGAGATCTGAATAAGTACCAAGTTCCATACACATACCTCAGTTAAAAATAGTTACTTTTTAATGATGTTACTTGGTAAGTTTTCACACACCTCCTTATAAACCTACTGAACGCAATGAATCAAGTATTTAATTTTCTATTAAAACTTGCCAAGTAACATTATTAAAAAGTAACTATTTTTGTGTTGGGTGGTTCCCGAAATGGTTCGTGTAATATAACACACGGCCGGTGTGTCGCTTTTTTTGCTCGAACTTGGCGGACACACTGCCGTGTGTCTAGATTATATTGTCTATAACTGTTGTAAATTTAATTAATGTCTATAATTGTAACACCTGCTTCCCACGGTGCGTGTTATCGCGGACGGACACAGACCAGCACGGACGACGCACCGTGGGAAGGGCCTCGTCCGTGGTCGTCTGCAACGTCTGCAGCGGTGCGCCGGTATCCGTCGCGAGGCGGTAACTTCAAAGGTGCGGCGCGATCCGAGCGCGTTCGCCGCGGTCCGAGCGCGTTCGCCGCGGTCCGAGCGCGTTCGCCGCGGTCCGAACGCGTCCTTGGTAGCACAGACGACGATAAGTCAGTACTTGCTTGTTCGCCGACACGAGTAGTGGTGTAGTGTCTAGTTGGTTGAAATGGAGTGGACAAACGAACTTATTTTAGAATTTTTGAATCTGTATCACAATGAACCAACCTTATGGAATTCTTCGGCGCCGGATCATAAAAACAAAACTGATGCATACGATGCATGGAACCGAATAAATAGCCAATTGAAGGATGGAACTATTTCAGTTCAAGAGTTAAAAAAGAAGCGAGACAGCTTAATGTCGACGTACAGAAGACAAAGAGCAAAAGTAAGAGAATCTATGGGCACTGGAAGTGGGGCTGACGATGTTTACAAGCCTGAGTGTCCTTATTATGACATAATGGCTCCTTTTATGGATGTTATCTATAAACCAAGAAAAACGAAGAGTTCTGAGGTAAGTAAATATTTATTTAGTGAATAGGTAAACGAATGTAATTAGTAGGTATACATAATATCCCAAGAAACAAAGGACAATGGGCGATTCCGGTCCAAATGTCCACCACGAACGAGACCTATATGGCTAGATAGCCCGTTAAATATAGAACATTTTTTGTTATGAAAGTAAAAAAAAATATAATGCCAGAAAAAAGTTATAGCAAAATCAAATAAAACATTTTATAGAATTTTTCAATTTCATGTTTTCAATTACTTTTCGTGATGTTCGATTTTCGTACTTTCTGTAATTTCTGTCAAAAAATAGAATTGTTCATTATTAGAGAGAAGACACCACCAGTTACATCGAACTTTCTTAGATCCGGGCACCGCTGAGTATATTCAAGCACTTCTGACGCCTCAATTGGTTAGTTATTCGTACCTCCATCGGGCAGAAAAATATGGGCTGTTTATATGCAAATGAGTCTTACTCATCTTAGTTTTAGATAAAGTGCAGAAATGGAAGTGGAATAAAATAAAAAATAATAATGATAACATACAAAAACTACCAAAAATTAAGAATGCATTTTTGGCTATAACTTTTTTTTGGCATTGTTTTTTTTTTTACTTTCTTAGTAAAAGTTACTGTGGTGGACATTTGGACCAAACTTCATACATTCTTGCCCAATCTCCTTTGGTACTATAAAGGTCCTGAGAACGTTTTAGAACGTGCTAATTAGTGTGTAAACATTTACAAAACCAAAATCAGGCCCTTAGTATTATCACTGATTTATAGTATAGACATTACATAAAGGCTCTCACGGTGATAAGTCAGCTCGTTAGTTGAAATTTAAAAGTGTCAAGAAACGCCGTTTAGTACTGAAATAGTGTTGTCTGCAACGTTTATGTAACTAAAAGTGCACTATAAAAGTAACCAAAACATGTTTATAGTGCTATTTTGCACCGTAAACGATTCCAGTGATCTTTTTTATCACACTGGTGACCATTTTGTTTGTGTTGTGATCGTGAATCGTGAGTGTTCTTCAAGAAAACAAAATATATCGGTAAGTTATGCTTTATGTCGTTTGCCATTGTTGCCTAACAAAACATACTATAAAACATGCATGGACCGATATGGTCTTACTCTCCCATTGCTTTTTTGCATTTGCACTTGCTCTTTCGAAATTTATTGTATCGATAAAATCATTATGCTGATTTCAAATTTGACAATGCGCCATTATAATTTACGTCTTTTAATTAAATTAAAATTAATAAAAAAAGGACTGGTCCCGAATATGGCTGCTTTAGTAAACATTGGTTTCAGCAGTGCTGCTAATGTGCTATCATGGCCGAAAACAGTAGCCATATTGTTACCGAAAACGAATTAGGGTTCGTTGTCCAAATATAAAATAAACCTTTTTTTGTCATAATGCTGAAAGTGCGTTTGTTTCAGTGCTTTACCTGCGTCGTAACATACTAAAATTAACGATGGCATAAATATAATGGACGTGGATTGTTTCCTGAGCAGATATGATTTTTTATTTTGATTTGAACATCAAAATCAACAGGAATCTTGTAAGATTCCTCAGTACGTATAAATTTACAGATTTTGATTTGATTTTTTTATTTATAAAAAAGATGTGATGATTATGTTGTTAAACAAAAAGAAGCATACGCTGATGCCACAATTATTGTGACATAAACACAATAATTGTGGCATTAGCGTATGCATCTTTTTGTTGATAGTTATTCTCAAGAAGGCGAGATTATTCCCGCCGAAGTGTTTTTTTTTTCTATAATTGTCATGTTTTATTTTAATATTACTTATTGTGATGTCGACCGTAAGTGTCCCTATTTTTTCTAGGTTTAGAATATACATACATTAAAACACATTTTGCCACAGATCATGTTTATAATTAATAAACAAATAAGAAACATTAAGTCTTTTTGACTGACTTACTGCGGACTATGACCCACTGATTATGGCAATGGAAAATTCAAATGTAAAATTGTCAAGCGAGATAGTCAAAGGGAAACTGTTGCAGGAAAACATCCGAAGAGATGACAAGACTGAGAGGACTGAGAGTGCTCTAGCTGTAGTTGCACGCAAACGGCCTCCTGTTTGTTTCAAGTGCAGAAAGACGGGACATTTTATCAAGGATTGCCCGAAGAATGTAAACAAGAAGAATCCTAAAACAAATACAGATAATTCGAAGGCATTACTTACCGCACTTTCAGCAAACATCAATAGTACATCATGGTACATCGATAGTGGTGCAACAGGCCATGTGTCGTGACAGATCAGTCTTGAGTGATTTTGTGAATGATAAAACATTGGAAGTGAAAGTAGCCAATGGTGACAAGTTATTAACTGCTGGACAAGGGACAGTTCATGTACAAATGAGAAATGGTAATGTAAAGACAATTTCTAATGTTTATTTTGTACCAAACTTAACAGCAAACTTGTTATCAGTTAGTGAAATGGTTAGAAAAGGTTTTAAAGTGGTGTTTAGTACTAGCACTTGTCAAATATATGATGGTGAGGTAGTTGTGGCCTCTGCTACACTTTGTGATGGTGTATATCAGCTAGATGTTGTTGAATCCACTCCCATACGATGCAGCTTAGTAGAAAAGTCTACTGAAACAGAGTCAGGTGTTACTTCAAGTAGTGATGTTACTAATACTACTGAAAAGGCTTTAGTTACACAGCAATGTAGCACGGCTTCACAGGAAGTCTGGCATCGTCGTCTGGGGCACCTTAACCATAGAAGCATGCAGCTTTTGAATAAAGGTATGGCTACTGGTATTACTTATTCTAATGATAGTAATTTCGAGAAATGTGTTGCATGTGTGATGGGAAAACAAACTAGGTTACCTTTCCCTAAGAAAAGTTTCAACAGAGCCACTGATATATTAGAATTAGTTCACACAGACTTATGTGGACCAATGCCTTGTTCATCTTTTAGTGGATCTAGATATATTTTAACATTTATAGATGACTATAGTAGGAAAACTTTTGTTTATTTTTTGAGAAGAAAAGATGAGGTCTTTGGTAAATTCAAAGAATGGAAATGTTTGGTAGAAAACCAAACAGATAAAAACCTAAAAGCAATACGTAGTGACAATGGAGGTGAATATATTAATTTGATTTTTCAGAATTATTTGAAGGCAAATGGTATCCGTCATCAAACAACCATACCCTTCTCCCCACAGCAGAATGGCATTGCAGAGCGGGCGAACAGGAGCATACTCGAGAAAGCTCGCTGCATGTTACAAGATGCTGGCCTTGGAAAGAGATATTGGGCTGAAGCTGTAAACACGGCAGTCTATCTGAAAAATCGTTCACCAACCGTAGCAGTCAAGGGATGTATACCAGAGGAGAAGTGGACTAATAAAAAGGTATCACTCTCAAATTTACGTATATTTGGCTGTATTGCATATTCCCAAAAACATAATCGTACAAAGTTGGATCCAAAGGCAGAGAAATTAATATTTGTGGGCTACTGTGAAGAGAGCAAGGGTTACAGATTGATAAACCCTGATAATCCAACAGCGTGTATAAAAGCAAGAGATGTAACATTCTTTGAAAACAAGTTTATGAATGTGTCAAATGATGATAAATTGCAGAATGAATCCATCATTGAACTATCGCCACTAACAGAATCATTGAATACTGATGAATGTTTGGATAGTAATTCTGATGACACAGATACTAACCAGGATGGACAGAGAATTAGTACGATTACAATAAATGATTCTGAGAGTGATGATGAGAGCTTTACATCAAATGCTGCTGCGGATGAATCTTACGTTCCAGATGAGGAAGAAGAAAGCACATCTTCTAGTACACAGACAGACGAAGATGATGATTCCATGCTGTCTGCTCTTCATATCGCTGGTATGAACGGAGTCGCAAGCGAGCCGCTGACTGTGAAAGAAGCCCTATCTGGTCCGGAAGCTGAGAATCTTTTATTTCCAATAATTGCTGGACTCTTACTGACCGTATAGAAGGACGGCGGCCCATAAAATGTAAATGGGTATTCAAGAAGAAATATGGACTTAATGGTGAGCTCTTAAGATACAAAGCAAGATTAGTAGCAAAAGGGTAGGGGAAGGGGGGGCATGATGGGGACGCGAGGTAAGACGGGGTCACGCACACATACAAGAAACTAGACTCTTGCGAACAGAAAGCAATAACCCAATAGGAAGCCATACTCGATCAACCGTCAGTGCGACAGAAACAGTGAGTGGGAGTGCACGCGTTTTTTGTTTACAAACGAAAATCACGTTGAGTGTCTCGTCGATCTAATTTTACGCAGTTAAAAACGTCTTTACTGTAAGGTAATTATGACTACCCAATTTATGTCTTTTCTCGTATATGGTTGTTAGTGTTGTTTACTTTGTTGTGGTATAGTTAGACAAAAGTTCAGTTAATATTTTTTTTTCGAGAAATTTATTTTTTCTAAATCAGCCTTTGGGGTAAGACGGGGTATTGGGTATGAGGTAAGATGGGGTATAGGGGCAACATGGTGAAGTGGGTCTTCGTTTAGGTATCTATGTTTATAAATAGGTACGTGCCTAATACGATTGTACTTTTCAGGTAAAACAATGGTACGTTCATACAAGAAAAAAACTAAAAGAGGAGAGTGGTCAACAATTTCTATGAAAACAGCTATAGATAAAGTATTAAGTAAAGAAATGGGCTACAGAAAAGCCGCTTCTGAATACGGAGTGCCTCAGACTACTTTGGAGCGATATGTTAAGAAAATGAAGGAAGATGGTGAAGTTACAATTGGTGTACCTTTGGGCCCTAAAAAACCTATTTTTACAACAAAAGAAGAAGACGAGATTGTGGCATATCTAAAACATATGGAAGAACGTCTTTTTGGGCTGACAACTCTCGATCTGAGACGTCTAGCATATCAACTGGCTGTGAGAAATGGTAAGGCGCACAATTTTAATACTGACAAGCAGATGGCAGGGGTTGATTGGCTCAAAGGTTTCTTAGGGCGTCATCCAGATTTATCCATTCGTAAGCCCGAAGCTACTTCAGCAGCTAGAGCAATGGGGTTTAATAAAGTGGCCGTTAGTAAATTCTACCAGTTGCTCGGAGAGATTTATGACAAGCATAAATTAACTCCTGACAAAATATATAATTGTGACGAAACTGGTATCTCCGTTGTATCTAAAACCAAGAGCAAAATATTGGCCATGAAAGGACGAAAACAAGTAGGCTCGTTATCATCTGCAGATCGCGGCCAGACTATTACAGTAGAAATATGTTTTAACGCTGCTGGAACCTACATGCCTCCACTGATGATTTTTCCGAGACAACGAATGAAACCAGAATTGTTAGATCACGCCCCACCAGGTACTGAAGGTGTTTGCAATGCTCGAGGCTGGATAACTACCGAAATATTTTTGACTTGGTTCAAAAAGTTTATCAGATTCTCCGGAGCTACTCCTACTAATCATGTGTTGCTGCTTCTAGATGGGCATGTAAGTCACACTCAAAATTTGGAAGTAATTGATCTGGCACGTAAAAATGGAGTTATTATACTTTGCTTTCCACCTCACTGCACACATAAAATGCAGCCAGCAGATGTTGCATTTATGAGGCCACTCAGTACATATTATGACCATGCTGTTTCGGCCTGGTTGAGATCACACCCAGGGCGTGTGGTAACTGTATTTCAGATAAGTGAAATATTTGGAAATGCATATATTCAGGCAGCTACAATGTCGACAGCAATCAACGCATTCAGAAAGTGTGGCATATGGCCGTTTAATGAAAATAATTTTACGGATGCCGATTTCATATCTGCTGCAACTACTGATATACAAAATATTGAAAACTCGTCGAGTGTAGAGCAACACAGAGTTACAGAAGCCGAAGGGCCTCAATATGAGGTAGTTCCATCTGTGCCTTCAACCACAGTAGTCACGACTGTATCTTCAACGACCACAACATCCCATCCTGGAGCAGTTACAACAAGACCTGAACTTACAACAGAATCATGCACTTCAGTTAGAATAGATTTTATCACCGAATGTACAGAGCAAGTCACACCTGATGTGACTAAAAAATCTGCTCCCGAACCTGAACCTGGATGTTCTTTTGCTTCTAAATCTCCCATCCGTGCGGTATGCCGCGATCTTACATCTAGCTTTGAAAATGCATCCCCTGGTGATATTTTGCCAATCCCTTTGGTCCAACAAACTGAAAAGAGGAAGCAATACCGGAGAGGAAAAACAGCTGTCATTACTTCAACTCCTTATAAAAATGAGCTGGAGAATTTGAAAAAACTGAGGAAAGTATCCAATCCTAATGATCCTCGGCTCAAAAAAAATGCTAAGAAGAAACAAAAGACTACAGTTGCAGCCAAGACGAAAAATGACGATGATGAAGATACAATTTGTCTCTATTGTAATGATGAAAATCATAGTTTTCTGAAATCATCCGAAGGTTGGGTAGGCTGCCAGCTTTGTGGACGTTGGGCTCACAATGGTTGTGCTGGTGTGGATGATGAAAACACCGAAGAAATTCATATTTGTATTTATTGTGATAATAATTAGCTAACCCCATCTTGCCCCATTTTCATTACCCCATCTTACCCCATGGTAAGGGGCAAGATGGGTTTTCGAAAGTTCCTATTAAATCATTTATTTAAAAAAAATGTTATAAGTTCATCTCCCAAAGACTATGCCAAATTGTAGTTAGATTAATAAGGCATTGTGCCATAAATAAATAAGCATAATAAACGCAATGATTATACTGTATTTTTGGTATTTTCCTTAGATACCCCATCATGCCCCCCCTTCCCCTACACACAGCAACATGGTATTGACTATGAGGAGACATTCTCACCTGTTGTGAGGTACTCCAGTCTGCGCATATTGCTAGCCATTGCAGCTCAATACAATATGGACATTGATCATCTCGATGTGAAGACAGCTTTTCTGAATGGTGATCTCAAGGAAGTTGTTTACATGGAACAGCCTGAGGGTTTTGTTTCCAGTGGAAAAGAGAATAAAATATTCAGACTTAATAAGGCAATTTACGGTCTAAAACAAGCATCTAAGTCTTGGAACGAAAAGATCAATAAAGTCCTATGTGAAACTTGTAAGTTTATGAAATCTGCTTCAGAGCCATGTGTTTATTATAAACGAATACAGAGTGAATTTATAATAATAGCTCTTTATGTTGATGATATTTTACTTTTCTCTACTCCAAAATCGCGAGAGCGAACTGTATTTAAAGAAAAGCTTAAAAAGGAATTTGAAATTACAGACTTGGGACCAGCCAGTCATATTTTGGGAATGAGACTGACTAAAACTCAATCCAATATAACTCTTGATCAAATAAATTATATAGAAAGAGTTCTTGAGAAATATAAGATGGAAGATTGTAAACCTTCATCCACTCCCATGGAAACAGGAGTTAAGTTAACGAAGTCTGAGAAACTTACTGATAACAGTAAATACGACTATCGAGGTTTAATAGGATCCCTGATGTATATTGCAGTTGGTACAAGACCTGACATATCACACGCCGTAAGTTATTTGAGTCAATATAACAACTGTTTTACGGAAGTTCACTGGAAATCGGCTAAAAGAATTCTTCGTTACCTAAAAGGTACAAAGGACCTGCGATTATCTTTTGTTAAAGGTGACTTAACTATCACTGCTTATGCTGATGCTGATTGGGCACGTGGCGAAGATAGACGCTCCTACACAGGATATGTGTTCAAATTAGGAAATTCTAGTGTCGTGGGAGAGTAGGAAACAACGCACTGTAGCTCTATCGAGTACAGAAGCTGAATACATGTGTCTCTCTGACAGCTGTAAAGAGGCTCTATTTATATGTAACTTTTTAGAAGGATTATTCCAAAAACCTTTTAAAGTCATAATCTTTAATGACAATCAGTCAGCACAGAAATTGTGTAGTAATTCAATGTTTCATGCTAGAACTAAACACATTGATATTAGACACCACTTTATTAGGGAACATGTTTCTAAGGGTTCTATTGATGTTAAATATTTGTGTACAAAAGAAATGTTAGCAGACATACTGACAAAACCTTTGTCTAGTGGATTACATGTTAAGTTTGTAACAGAGTTGAATTTACTGTGAAGTTGAAATTGTTTTAAGTTTGTTTTATGTACTGTTACATTGTTTTGTCATGAGATATTGTTAAGGATATGGTTTGCAAGAAGTTGTAACTTTGTTTTCTGTATGCATATAATGAATGTTTTCTTTAGTGTTCTATTTAGTGAATCTTTAGTTTAGAATCTTTAGTGTTTCATTGTTAGACATTATAGTATTGGTTTAAGGGCCAGTGTTGAAGTTTATTTGTAAACGCAAACTATTATGTCATTCGAGTTTGACATTTCTGTAAAAACGTCACTCTATGGAATTGTTTCTGCCCTTCTGTGTTCTGCCGGCATCATGACAATACTGTATTTACTTTAATTGTATTAAATCCCTGGTCATCCTAAAATATCGTTTGTTTTCTGCCCATAACCCATCATTTTTTAACTCGGAACTAGTTTTCCTTGTCATAAAGTGTGTAATAATGGGACAAAATACATCACCAATCAGTGTTATAGTAGGCCTGTAATGGTAACCATTATGACTGCCTGTACTATAAAGGTTTTTAACAAATTGATTCTATAAGATAAAGAGCATTTAAGTTCTATAATTAAGCTCTTAGAACGCTTACAGGAGCATACAAAAAAATGGTTAAAGTTTTGCACTATAATAGATATAAACAAAGTGATTATGGTACTATTTAGTACTATTGAAGACCTTACTGACCCTTTCATGTATCTATTTTGCACTAATAATGCGTCAAAATTACTTTTATAGTACTAGTTTTGTAGAAGTATCAAAAACATAATTACAGGATTAATCTGCACTATGAAAGCACTTTGCACAACTATTATGTAACCTTTTAGCTTTTTAAAAGCTCCCTCATTATTGCTATGGGGCTAGTTCTGTAAAAGTCATGAAAACTCTTCTATAGTATTAAATAATACATAACCATTCTAAATAGCACTATTAGTGAGTCTCTTACTCTCTTACTCATACAACACTAAAGCGTGACATAAAAGGATTTAAATGAATAATTAATGGACTAATTACATCTATACTAGCTTTTCAGTATCAATTATATGACTAGTATTTCATAAATGGTGACACACTGCCGACTGTTTAGAAATCTGGTTAAAAATTTAAGCTAATAAAGGTTTTGTAGTGGGACCTACACTAATTGTTGACGCATCAATATTGTTCATACTGTACTTGCATTGTGTTCGCCTCCCCAGTTGTCCCGTATATCGCACTACCAACGCACGCTACTAAATATTGTGACTGTACCAAATCGTATGTAACCTAATTGGAGTCAGAAAATAAAAGTGTATTAATTAGTATTCGGTTTATTTACTTATCTCTGAACACGACACCCCACCATCTAAATTGGTGACCCCGTGTGGAGAAAGTGTGAACTGTAACCAGTGAATTTGGACTTGTAATTCAGTGAATCGGACGACCGGGGCAACTCACACAAGGTACGTAGTGTCGGCTTAATATTAGTGCGCGTCAAATTAAGAAATTATAATGTCGTCTGAAGACAAGAAGGTCGTTATTGAAGAACATCAACTGTCGTCCATCTCCATCACAGCTAGAAATCCGGAATTTTGGAAGAAGTCGCCTAGAACATGGTTTATTCAAGCAGAAGCGGTTCTAAATCCTCAGAAGATGTCCGACGAATCAAAGTACCAGGTCCTTATTTCAAAATTACCCCCAGACGCAGTTGAGCAAGTTACACAGATCCTTGTGGATCCCCCTGAGAAAAATAAATATGAGACCTTGAAGAATAAGTTGATATTTATATATCAAGAATCCGAAGAGCGGCAAGTAAAAATACTCATTGGCGAAATGGAATTAGGCGACCAGAAACCATCACAATTACTAAGAAAAATGCAAGACCTAGCCAGGGGACGAGTAAATAACGAAACACTCATAGTTATGTGGCAGAATCATTTACCAAATTCGGTGCGAGGAGTTTTAGCTGTAACGGAAGAAAAAGATTTAGAGAAATTAGCATCAATAGCGGATAAAATAATGGAAACGACGACTCCCATACACAGTGTTGCGACTGTCAAACAGGAACCAGGCCCATCCGGTTCTCAGGACCAAATTATTTCGGCAATAAACAAATTGAGTGATAGATTACAAAATTTAGAGTCAAGATCACGAGGCCGTTCAAATAACTGGCGAAGGAATAACTTTAGACGCAACAGATCCAGGTCAGGGTCAAGAAGTCGCACAAGGAAATTCGAAGATCCAAATTGGTTATGTTTTTACCATTATAAGTATCGCAGCAAGGCAACTAAATGTGTGGATCCATGTAACTGGAAGAAAAAACACGACAAGGACAAGCCAGCGGAAAACTAGAGTCGGTGCAGTCTGCGACGGGAGGCTGTGACCGTGCCTTCGGGAATCACCGTCTGTGTGTCAGAGACAGGAAATCGGGCTTAAACTTCTTAGTGGATAGTGGTGCAAACGTGTCAGTGTTACCGCGGAAAGTAGCCTACATGAAAGGTAATACAAGTGAGTGTTGTTATAAACTCTTTGCCGCAAATGGAACTCAGATTAACACGTATGGTACATTGTACTTAGAATTAGATTTAAATCTAAGACGAGCATTCCGTTGGTTATTTACATTAGCGGACGTACAGCAACCAATATTAGGTGCTGACTTCTTAGCTAATTTTCAGTTGTTAATTGACTTGAACGGACGAAGGTTAATCGATCAAGTAACTAATTTAAGCACCAAAGGCAATCTTTCTAATTCTAGTGAGCCCACTTTGAAAACTATCGTAAATAATTGCCCTTATTATGATTTATTATGTGAATTTCCAGAACTAACTAAACCAGTTTCGTACAAAGAAACGCCTAAACATAATGTTTGTCATCACATTGAGACCACAGGACCTCCAGTGCACGCACGAGCCAGACAGTTACCACCAGACAGGTACGTAAAAGCTAAAAATGAGTTTAAGATTATGCAAGAGCTTGGGATTTGTAGGCCGAGTAAAAGCGCTTGGGCAAGTCCCTTGCATGTTGTTCCTAAGAAGGACGGGAATATTAGACCTTGTGGAGATTATAGACGTTTAAATGCGATTACCAAGCCTGATCGATATCCAGTTCCCCGTCTTCATGATTTTACGTATATGTTAGATAATAAAAAGGTTTTCTCAAAGCTAGATATAAATAGAGCCTATTATTGTGTGCCAGTTTCGGAAAATGACATTGAGAAAACTGCCGTCATAACACCGTTTGGTTTATTCGAATTCGTGCGTATGCCATTTGGATTAAGAAATGCTGCACAAACTTTTCAACGTTTTATGCATCATACTGTTTTACAAGACTTAGATTTTCTTTTTAATTACGTAGATGACGTCATCATTGCATCGGAAAATGAAGAGCAGCATAGAGAACATTTACGAAAAGTTTTTGAACGTTTTAATGAATTTGGTATAACGATTAATTTTTCAAAGTGTAGTTTTGGTAAAGATAAATTAGAGTTTTTGGGTTTTGAAGTCTCTACAGAAGGAATTAAACCATTAGAAGATAAAGTTAAAGCGATTATTGATTTTCCAAAGCCGGATACTGTAGAGGAACTTAGAAGATTTTTAGGCATGTTAAATTTTTATAGAGCTCATATACCTCATTCAGCTGATCATCAGGCAGCGTTAAATAAATATTTAGGGAATTCAAAGCGTAAGGATAAAAGTAAAATCAATTGGACACCTGAAGCTACGAAAAATTTTGAAAAATGTAAAGATGATCTTAAAAATGCTACCTTATTGTATTTCCCATCGGCACATACACCTTTGTCATTGATGACGGACGCATCAGACACAAGTGTAGGTGCAGTATTGCAACAAAAAGTTGATGGCAATTGGAAACCTTTAGGATATTTTTCGAAAAAATTAACTGAAGCACAAAAGAAATATAGTACATATGATAGAGAACTTTTAGCAATTTATTTAGCAATCATACATTTTCGTAATTTAGTTGAAGGGCAAGAATTAATAATTTTTACAGATCATAAACCATTAACTTTCGCGTTTACTAAATTAGGTACCAATAGAGAAACTTCTAGGCGAACTAGACAAATTATGTTTATTAGTGAATTTAGTACTGACATACGACACATTAGTGGAAATAATAATATAGTTGCTGACACATTATCTAGAGTTGAAACAATAACATGTCCCACGACGTTAGATTTCGCAGAACTCGCCACTGCGCAGGAAGTTGACGAACAGCTTGCAAAATTATTGAGGGCGTCAAACAACAACAGTAAAGTAATATTGAAACGTGTAACGTTACTCGATACTGATAAACATGTTTATTGCGAAATGTCTACTAATAGTGCAAGACCATATTTACCTGAAAAATTTCGTCGTTTAGCTTTTGATTCTATTCATAATTTAAGTCATCCTGGTATTAAGACAAGTAAAAAATTAGTAAAAGATAGATATTTTTGGCCTGAAATGAATAGAGATATTGGTAAATGGGCTAAAACATGTGTAAAATGTCAAAGAGCGAAAGTTCAAAAACATACGGTTTCCGATTTAGAGTCCTTTAAAAGTACTAAACGTTTTGAGCATATACATATTGATATTATAGGACCGTTACCAACCTCGCCAGAAGGTTATAGATATTGTTTAACGATTATCGATAGATTCACTCGTTGGCCAGAGGCATTTCCACTAAAAGAGATAACTGCAGAAATCGTAGCGAAAACATTATATGAAGGTTGGATTAGTCGTTTTGGTTGTCCCATAAAGCTCACTAGTGACCAGGGTCGTCAGTTCGAAAGTAACTTATTCAAAGAATTAATGATTTTAATGGGAATTATAAAGACACGTACAACTCCGTATCATCCTCAATGTAATGGTTTAGTAGAACGTTGGCATAGATCTTTAAAAGCCGCGTTAATGGCTCGCTTAAATAATAAATGCTGGGTTGACGAATTGGCAACTGTAATGTTGGGGTTACGCACAACGATAAAATTAGATACAGGTGTAACCGCTGCACAAATGTTGTATGGCAGTAATATTAGATTACCCGGTGACTTTTATGATACAACTGATTTGAAAATTAGCGATTCAGAAAATTTCGTAAATAAGTTAAAAGTTGTAATTGACGGGTTAAAGCCATCTAATAGGAAAAATAAGTCACCAAATAAGATTTTTGTGCATAAAGACTTGTATGATTGTGAATATATTTTTATCCGTAATGACGCAGTACGGAAACCGTTACAACCACCATACGACGGACCATATCGCGTCATAAGTAGAGATAATAAAGTATTTTGTATTCAGTTGCCCGACCGACAAGTTAAAGTTTCTATAGATCGTCTGAAACCAGCGTACATGTTAATAGAGGATGAATCGCAATCTAAAGTAGTGGATAATAGTAATAGGGATACCGTTTGTCGAAAAGTTACGAAAAAAGTAACAATTCAAACGGACGAACCCGATAGTAAAGTTTATACTACGCGAACTGGTCGAGTAAGCAAAAAGCCATTGAAATACCGATAAATTATTTTATTGTTAAAATGTCAATTTTGCAGATTTATTTAGGACATTAGTTTCAAATTGTGGTATCGCGATCTTTAATTTCATTTACGTTGAGACGATACATCAGTATAGTGGACTAAATTAGCAAAATGGGCTCTAATCAAACGAAAGAGAACGTCATTGTAAACGAAAATGTATCTAATGTGGCCCACATGCATAATAAGCTAAATATTATTGGCATAGTGATGATAGTTATTATAATAATGTTAATCATGGTATTTGCGTACGCACTGAAACGAAGATTCATTAGAGGCGTGAGAAAATGGTTAAGAAAAGAAATGGTAGCCAGTTCTGTAGCCTTACCTAGTATTAAGGTCGAAACTGTGCAACCTCAACATACAATGAGTCCGCCGTCAACAGCCAAAGTTGTGCTGTGATAATAATATGCTGATCAAAAACCCTCGTTCTCTCAAGTGATATTATATTTGTGTGAATGTGTAGTGAATGTTAAACAGTAGTGAATGTATATTTTTTATGGCGTCATCATGTCGGATACTGGAGACTCTTGGTCATTCGTACGAGTAGGCCAAGCGTGTAATTTTATTTTTTAATATGTATAGCAGAGTAACCCGGCATGATAACTACCCTTAACGTATATCGTATATAATATAGATTATGTATATTTCATGTTACCTATTATGTATGTAATCACATTAAATGTCAAGACGGACTCTCTAGAAGTGTTCCGCAACTGTAATAGACGAATATGAGTAGTGTATTACATAGATTTAAGGTAGTTACAGGATGTATTGTGTTATATTTTGTTTTTCGATCGTAGGACATTCTGTATAGTTTGTATTGTTGGTACCGGCCGGCCACAATGACTCCAAGAGAGGAGAACAGAGTATAACACAAAGGTTAAGAACATTTTGTACTTAGTTTAAGATTTTTTTTTTAGAAAGTTTTATCCTTTTTGAAGATAGATTTTTTTCTACTCTGTATTTGATATTTACTTTGTAATAATGAACATAAGTTTGAACCTGCACTCTCAGGCACGAGAGGTGTATCTTTTAATCACTAAGCCATTAGGTACAAAGCCAGTAGTACTGAGACAAACATGCGCTTATCGCACAACCCGTCAAGCATCTTGTTTCAAAGTTGTTATTGTATAAATGTATACTGTAAGCAAATTTTTGTCGAGACTGTAATTTAATAATATTGTTTGTGAACATTGTAAGCACTTCTTGGATTATATAGTAACTGGATAAGAATATATTTTTTTGTAAAAAAATCTTTTGTCAAAATTTTTTTTTAAAAAAAGGGGAGGAATGATGTAGTGGGACCTACACTAATTGTTGACGCATCAATATTGTTCATACTGTACTTGCATTGTGTTCGCCTCCCGAGTTGTCCCGTATATCGCACTACCAACGCACGCTACTAAATATTGTGACTGTACCAAATCGTATGTAACCTAATTGGAGTCAGAAAATAAAAGTGTATTAATTAGTATTCGGTTTATTTACTTATCTCTGAACACGACACCCCACCATCTAAAGTTTAATAATGGATTTAAAATCTCTGCGTCGGTATAAAGTGAGTGGTAGTTATAAAAAAACGTGAAAAATCGATATACACAAGCACTATCATCGATACAACAAGCAAATGTAAATACTGGTCAAGCGGGTCCAGAAAATATAGCGCATGGTTCTGTACAAAATATTTGTTTTGTACCACAACAGGACTGTAGCAATAATGTTTCTTTTTGTCTAGCCAGGAATAAGGATGAAGAATATGAGAGGGAGAGCACCTCATAATATACTAGCATTCTTTAACAGAAAGTTAATTGTAAAGTAGATTCAATTAAATGTAAAATTTTCTGCATAACTTACGATTCTGTACGGGTTGTGTGTTATTTATAAAAAAGATGTGATAATTATGTTGTTAAACAACTATAAATAAAATACGGGTCAAACACAAAAACGTCAAAAAAGGTGTTCAGGTTACACAAACTGTAGATATTCATCATTTTAGCGGGCAAGCATTTTTTTTAATTTAAGATTATCATTAGGCCTATTTGATTTCCAAAGTTTTTCAGATTTGACGAATAAACAATTCATTTAAGGGGTCATTCGTCATCTCGACACACTTAACTCACCACGAATGTGTCCACATGGTGAAACTCAAAATTTTAACATTTATCTTGTCGTCAACTCGACACGTTAAGATTTTGACGCGTGTCGAGTTAGTGAAACTTAAATTATACACTTTTATGTTTCACCAACTCGACACGTTTTAGAATTTAACCCGATTTCAAGCAAAAAGTACAGTCAACACAAAAATCATCGGTCACTGAACGTCTGCTTAGCAAACGCTTGAAACGCGAACATGGACTCCCAAACTACTTACTACTAGGAAATCATAAGTGCATTGAAACCAGATGCATCAGCAAGCCAGATGCATCAGGAGAAAAGCGTATGTGACCACGTCCAATCATTTTCTTTAGTGGAATCCCACTACATCCGAAAAAATTCCAAGTAATTATACCTAGAAGATGTAAAAAGTGCATCTCGTATGTTCAAATTGTACTGTGAATGGTTCGACAATAAAGCATCAACCAAAAGGCAATATCGTGACATCCTCAACGCAAACTTCAATATAGGCTTTCATAAGCCTAAGAAAGATCTGTCTGATGTCTGTCACGTCTATTCTAATAAAGAAATTCCAACAGAAGAAGAAAAATCAGCATTTTTGAAACATCAATCGGCCAAAAAAGCTGCTCGTGCACAAAACAGCAGGACAAAAATACTATTGTCTACAGAAGGGAAGCAAAATAACTTTTCCCGTGTCAAAAAAGCAGTCTTTTTATATTAAAATAATGCAATGTTACTCGAAATATTTGTAAAAACAGTAAACAGCATGTTTTCGGTTCAAACAATTAAAAACAGGTTTTCCCATGACTGCTTTCCCCTCACTTTGAACGATTGCGCTCCGCTTAAGTTTGGTTTGTAAATGCTACAAATTCGGCCTAGACCTATATTATGTACAGTGGCCAGCACATCAAGCTATACCTTTTCATTGAAAAATAACCTCAATTATAAGGATATAAGAACGTAGGGTATTTAGCTTGACGTGCCGGCCACCGTACTACAGTATCATGTAATTGTTACAGTTACGATGCCGCGGGCAAGTAGAACAAAAAATCAGCTCTCCGAAGAAGATAAAAAGAAACGAAGGCGGGAACAAAAGAAGCTAAGTATACGTCGTGCACGTGCCAAGATGAGCGAAGCAGATTTAGAAGGAAGAAGAAGGCAAGACAGAGAAAGATATCGACGTAAAAAGGAACAAGGTAAAATCAAAACTAGTAAAGATTACAAACCTAGAGAACAACGACAAATCAGAAAAATATGGAGAGAGAAGGCCAAGACGCCATAAGAAAAAAAAATACGAAAATGCTTTGCGTATTGTTGAACAAAACACTGCGCCGACTAAAAAAAACTGAAGTACGTAATCGTCAGGAATGAAATGTTTCTTGCAAACAACTGAATGTTTTGACTGTATATTTGTCCCTGCGAATGGCTATTATCCACTGCTTTAAAACAGTTTTGTCCTTTGGGAACTTATGCCCACCTTTTCTCTCAGAACAATAGGGGACTGCACAACATGCATGCTATTTATTAATCACTTTTTAAATATTTTTCGTAAAAAACATTCGTCGCGTCTATAACAACAATGATTTTGACAGCTGTAGTGACCTTTCATCGTCAGTGGCGCCAATTAGTGAGCACAAATACGGTTTGTATTGGAGCTGTCCTGCAAATTTTTCTTTTGTAACTGGTGCCGTGTAGCGACGGCTTAAGAATACATATGTCGCTACCTCTTCTTCCAGTGGGTGTCGTAGAAGTCGACTAATGGAGTAAAAAATGCACCGAACATCAGTGTGAGAGAAGGAAAACTCGGGAAAAAACCCTCTATCAACCCGTCTTGCCAGCGTAAATTCCTCCTATGGGCAAAACAAAAAAGCCACGGCCCCTAGTTCCCGGCAGTCCCGCTATTCCTGGTCATAAAAGATAATGTTACCCCAGAAATTAATAATTAATAAGCAATTTAAATGAAACTACTGATGAAAACAGCAATATTAATGGTGAATGGTGATGATGAGCGGACCTTAACTCCCCAATCCATAGCTGGTGCATCTTCAAGTACACAATTACGAGCACCAATTTCTCCATGTGCTGTAAAGATGTAAGACAGGAATTTATGGAATTGGAGAAGAAAAAGTTCGAATTATTACAAGTTAAACTGTCACAAAGCAGCAAAAGACACGAATAAGATTATGGAGATCCGTTATTTTTTAAGTTTGTTGCCGTACATGAAAGAATTATCTCCTATGCAAAAACTACGTGCTAGCTAGAAACAATATTAAACAAGTTATTATGAACGAAATGAATAGTGGCATGACGCAATCATACCATGGATGTAATACATACGATTATTCGCTGTGTGCGCGATGACAGCACCCCTAGTGGCCACAACTATTTAGGACTTGTCATCTGTCAAATCATGTCAACTAGATGTTATGATATCTTTGTGATATTGATTTTCGATTAGTTTTTCAACGAAATTGAAAAAAATAGTGGAAAAAGTGAGTGTGTATATTATACCTAGCGATTTTCTTCCTCGTGAAAAATATGGATATTATAATACGTACGGGAGTTGAATCGCTTATCCATAAAATACATTTCCAACCTCAAACTTAGCAAAAAGGGAATAAAATTGTATTAGCACAGCATGCGAGAGAAGTGGAAGAGCTTAGAACGAACGGGAACAGCTTCTTAATAAGAGCTCTGATCATAAGACAAACGTCTGTGGCACAAACTCCCGACAAAACATCATTAAATGTGAGTACATACCTACCATACATATCAAGTTATAGAAATAGTATATTTGAGTTAGCTTCATGTCAGCTTACTTATATTAATTATTTTATCGTTTATTTTAATTCCAGATAAATGATGAACGTGTTGTTACAAATGTTAAGTGCGACTGTGTTTACAACTAAAGTGGCAAGTGTAAGCATGTTGCTGCTTTGATACATTACATCAACATAGAAGAGAGCTTATCAAAAAACAAGCAGCGAACAGCAGTGGGGAAAACCCAGCACTCGACAATTTGTCAAAAATAAATATACTAAAGGTAGATATTTCGAAGAAATGTTCCCGCCAGTTGCAAATCAAAACAATTAATTTAGAGTCTGTCAAGCGAGTCTAGCCCACAACCCTTTTACTGATTTCTCATAATGGCAATACTATGATCTGCCAAACAGATTGTCACAAACCTCGTAATAATCCGGTTTTTGTTGAGGTTTTTAATGTTAAATGCCGAAACCTATTAAAAAGGATTCGAATTTAAAAAAAAATGAGAGATCTCTTCTTCTTGAAAAGAATGAACTAGCTGCATGGCGACATAGGTATCTCACGAGCTATTGATGAAAAGCGGAAACAAGGAAAATTAATAGTTAACCTCGATGAAACCTATGTCCACCAAAATTATAAAGTTAAAAAATCATGGCAAGGGTCATCAATAAGCGGTGTAATTGATAAAATATCATACAGTACTAAATCTAAAATGGCAGCTTATGATGATGATATGAACAGGAATAATTTTATGAAATGGTTACGTGAAAAATTAATACCTAATTTAAGTTAGCCCAGTGTCATTGTTATGGACAACGCTAGCTACCATGTAACACAAATAAATAAGCCACCATCTATGAATGATTTAAAGGTTGACATTCAGAAATGGCTAACTGAAAATGGAATCTATTATGAAGAATTTTTCACAAGGGCTGAGCTTATGTGCCTTGTGAATGAAAATAAAACAACTCCAATATATGAAGCTGAAGAATGTTTGAAACAACATGGCCATGAAGTTTTGAAACTTCCACCATATCATTGTGACCTGAACGCTATTGAACTCATATGGAGTTTGGCTAAAAGAAAAATAGCCAGCAAAAATTTAGGGATTCCAGGTAATGAAAAGGAGAACCTTATAAAAGAATGTTTTAATAATGTCACAGCCAATGATTGGAAAAAATGCACAGATCACACTATTAGTGTCGATAACAAATATAAAGTAAGAGACAGGATATCCGAAACTGAGTTGGAACCTTTCATCATTTCTGTGCGTAATGCCCGGTTTACATTATTCCAGTCCAGCGATCCAGTCCAGTACTGGATTGCTTACTGGAAAAATGTAAACCGGCACTGGAATGAACTGAATCCAGTAAGCATTCCAGTCCAGTAACTGGATTTGCGGTCTACTTTTGAATCCAGTGCGACCAATCCAGTGCAACTGGAATAATGTAGACGGCCAATCCAGTGCTATTCCAGTGCTGACGAGGTACACATGTGTTGGTTGTTTTTGCGGACTTTTTTTGCAAAGAAAAAGGATTTAACAATGGTGAAGAAGTTATCTGAAGACGAAACTGTAAAGTTTGTCACTATATACAGAAAAATCCGTGTTTATGGGATATAACATCAGAACATTATAAAAACAAAGCTATGCGCCAAACTGCTTTGCAAAATCTGTGCATTGGTATGGAAATTGAAGGATTCACACCGGAAGATGTGAAAAACAAAATAAAAAGTATTCGTTCGACATACTACCTTGAACTAGACAAGATTAAGAAATCATCCACATCTGGTGCTAGTGGCAATGTTTACCAACCCAAAGTGAAATGGTTCGCCGAATTCAATTCATTTATAAAAAATGTGATGGATAAGCGTAAAACACAGGTATTTATTTTAAGATTTTTATTTATTTTTATTTTAGTAGCATATTATTTGTGAAAACACACAAATTTATCAATGTATCATATGATTTTGCCATGGTACTTTTCCTTCGTTCACAAAATAATTAGTAAATTGAGTTCTTTTTTCCCTGGCATGTGTTGCTGAGTTGTTAGTGCCCTGCTGTATGATACTATCTAAAGAGGTTATTTCGGATCGCCACGTTCCATTAATCAAATGATGGTCGTTGTGATCTTCATGGTCTACACAAGAAGTAGTCATATAATTGCTTGACTTTTTTCTCAACCAATTGTGTAGAGAGCAAGCTGCATACACAATGTGATCCACAGTATGTAACTTAGTTGAAATAGCTTTTTCGAAAATTCTGAATCGACTTACTAATATTCCAAAAGCGTTTTCTACAATGCGTCTAGCGCGGGACAGCCTGTAATTATATATTTTTTGTTCAAAAGTTAAATTAGCCCCAGGATATGGTTTCATTAAGTATGTTTTAGTGGAAATGCTGCATCAGCCACAATCACTCCATCTTCTGGAATAAAACTGTCATTTTCTAATTGAGTAAAAATGGAACAGTTTTTGAAAATACCACCATCCGAAGCGCTTCCATTTGCGCCCACATTAATATACGCAAAACAGTAATCATGGTCAACAAGAGCCATCAATACTATGCTGTTTTCTTTTTTATAATTAAAGTTCGTACTTCCATATTCATAGGAGCCAGTAATTTTTATATGTTTTCCGTCTAACGCTCCGTAGCACAAAGGAAAGTTCCACTTATTCCGAAAACGTTCCTCGATTTGTTTCCATTGCTCCGCAGTGGGTATCTGCAAAAATAAAGTAAAAATATTTTATTTTCAGGAAAATACTGATGATGCTCAAAATAAAGAAAATACTGACAATACTCAACCTAGTGCCCAATGGGAACCCTATCCATACAAACCCAGAACCAAGTCTATCAGAACCGCGAAAGAAAAGAAGTAAAATTTCACAGCTGTCTACAATAGTCAGTAGCATGAAAGATATGCAATACGATTTATCCAAATCAGAAACAGTGGAAGATGAATTCGACATTTTCGGGAAACACATTGCGAAGCAATTAAGAACCCTTTCTACAGAACAGGCTATCCTAGGCCAAGAAGAAATACAGAGTGTGATAACAAAATGTCGACTACACGATTTGAGATACGGAAATATGACAGTGAATTCTGCAAACACACATGCCAGTGACAATTCGTCAAGACCAAATAACAATTTATGCGTCAAGACCAAGCACGAGTAGTAGTACTTATACGCCATTGAATAGTCCAGCGTCTGTAGATACACAAACCACCGAGGACTCGTTAAATATAGTAAGCGATGACCCAGAATATATTAATATAATTATGAATGCTTTCAATAATGCTTAATTGTATTAGATATGATACTTACTTAATAAAAAAAATATTACTTTGATGTGGTCTTTTAATGCCCTTTTAATTTCTTGACAGACTTCTGGTATAATTTTTGAAATAGTTGGTTTTGGCAATCGAAACATACGACTGAGGCTTCTGTAACTATCTCCAGTACTTAAAAAAGAAAGAGTGACTTCTAATTTTAATTTTGCGGGTATAGCATCTCTGAACAACGTATTCTTACGCTGGATATTAATCGAAACTAATGATAACAGTTCTTCAAAGTTTTCTGCTGTCATTCTCAGTGCTAGTCTATATTCATTGGGATCTTCCACCTTCAGTTGTTGCAAAAGTAATACTGACCCTCCTTTTTGATCTCTTTCGCTGATCCAATTTCTCACCCAAATCCGTTCCTTTTTTTTTAGTTCCTTATCAACCTCATTAATAACTTCTTGTAGCAAGAGTGATTGGGCACGTTTGAAACATTTTCGGAACTGATCTCTTCTTGAAATCATTGTCACTATAGTGTTCACACTTCAACGGCTTCTAAATAACTGGAATAGTGTAGACGCACAGATCCAGTCCAGCACTGTACTGGAAATCTCGCTAGATCACTGGACTGGAATAATGTAAACCGGGCATAATGATGATACTGACAGTGATTTCTCATATGAAGGCATTGAATTTTTTGATTCTGATTTTAGTTCTGATTATAACAAATAAATACTATGTTTTTTTTAAATCAAAAATTCAAGCATCAATAAGTTTTCAGCGTCCAATATCAGTGTTGACACCTGAAAGATATTTGAATTTGCCGCCTTTTTCATGGGACTAGATTCGCTTGACAGACTACTTACTATGATTTTTTTTTAACTCACCTTACAACCTTAAGTAAAACATATTATTATTTATTATTCAACACAGATATTATAGATAGATGCTTTGTGTGTCAAAATATGTATTATTGTTTTAGGACTTGAGGTTGAAGAAAAGAAAAAAATTGGGTATTAGATATGGCTAAATATGGATTTCCTGTAAATAAAAAAAAACTTCTTGAAAGTGAGTCGAAAATTATTCGTGAAACTGGGATGAAAAACCCATTTAAGGATGGTATGCCAGGGGACACATGGTACCAGTCATTTTTAAGGCGTCACCGTGAGATAAGGGAGGCAAAGGGAATCAATAGTGCAAGGGCAGCAGTAACTGAGACCCGAGAACGACTATGGATTAAAGATCTTAGGGAGTACATAAAATCAATAGATGCGCTAGATATATTTGAAGATCCTAACATAATGTTCAACGGGGACGAGACAGGGTTTTCACTGTGCCCAAGACCTGGCAAGGTTTTAGGTCCTAGAGACTATAAAAACATCTATGTAATTAAAAAATCAAATGAAAAAGAAAATGTGATCGTGGTGGTGGTATTTGCAGCGAGTGGAAAAATATGTCCACGTTTAGTAATATTTCCATACGTAAGACCACCTAAAGCCCTCGTTGATAGCATGCCCAAATCTTGGGTACTTATGACATCCGAAAGTGGTTGGATGAAGAGCGATGTCTTCTATGAGTACATCTGCAATAGTTTTAACACGTGGCTGACAGAAAATGGGATCAAGAAACCAATAATTATTTTTATTGATGGACATAAGTCACACGTGACTTTAGCCTTAAGTCAGTTTTATGAAGCAAATGGCATCATTTTGTATGCTTTACAAGCCAACACGATTCACATGTCATACGAATCACACGAATATGAACAAAATTTACAAAAACTAGGAATCATTCCAATATAATGCGAGTTTAGGTAGGTACTTAACATTTATTTTAATCATCAATAGTTTTTTGATGGGTTTTTGTAGCTAGACGTCGTTGGTGGTCGTGACGCAGTGCAACCTCGATTGTAAGTCGAAAAGGTTGCAGGTGGAAACGAAGGTGTTGAAAAGTCTGTTGCGGTATATCCTGTTTCTTCAAAATAATCACTCTGTCCACGTTTTGTCATTCCTGTTTGGTAATTTCATTGTTGATAAATGTAAGTAACAAATATAACACTCGAACGATGTCTTCTGGTAAATATGTAGTACCGAGAGTAAATAATGTTTATGGTGACCGAACATTAGAAAAGCGTATCTCCTACATACTCAACAGCTTACCAGATGTAATCAGAGACGAAAGTACGAAAAATAAATTTAAGATACGAGGGTGCGTTTTTAAGTTCGCGGAATGAGAGGGATGGAGGGCGGTGATTATGATCATTAGGACCGTAACGTGTTCAGTGACTCATAATTAGTATACTATATACGAGTTTTCATTGTTATAAGATAACTAGTCTTTGAGTTATCGTCAACCAAACAACATAATCCGGAATGAAACGTGAAAAATGGAAAAAAACAAATGAGTTTTTTGTGCACGTTTATGGAATCTCGAAACAAGACTACAAATATAGTATCTCCGCCTGGATCAGTGTCACTGTTCACGACATATAAAACCTCATTTGTATTTATTCACAGGATGTATGATAAGTATTTTATTTTTTTCTAAACTGTCAAGAACAAACAAAGGAATGTCACTCTGGATACATTTTTTTCCCTGTGAGCACTGATTATATTATATTCTTCTACAATAAAAGTAATTTTTACCTATTTACCACTGGAAAACCTTTTTTTCTTTTATGTTCCTTTTTGTCAATTAACCACACCAGCGTGCTATCGAAGAAGTCAATATTTAACTTTGTGGGGAACAGTCACCATCAAGATCGGCATTGAAAAGTCTTCCAGCTAGCCCGTATCATAGAAGCGAATCTCAATGCTTGACCAGGAGTTCCAGGAGTTCAACTCGCCAGAATACTGGCAAGGCACGCAATGCAGGAGATTTATGAGCTTATGAAATCATCAAATGATCTTAGAATTCAAAAACAAAACGC
Organism: Helicoverpa zea; assembly: GCF_022581195.2. Lineage (NCBI taxonomy): Eukaryota > Metazoa > Arthropoda > Insecta > Lepidoptera > Noctuidae > Helicoverpa > Helicoverpa zea. Next base: position 11,861,075 of record NC_061464.1, on the reverse strand, counting down.
AAGACGGGAGATAGAAATGGATGAAAATGATCTATTATTTTAGAGTATGAGTAAAGCGGTAAAGTCTTTCGATCCTTGAACAAACTAAAATCGAACTCGATTTGCACTCTGCAGTATCTCAAGCACAGCAAATTAGAAAAACAACAGGCAAATACAGTTTTACAAACTCCAATCAACATAACATCCTACAAGATTATTCGACAACTTAAGCAATATCATTTATAATATTTATATAAATATATAAAAACATATCTGTACCGAGCCAACGCACAACACTATATAGCAGAAATTCATATTGTATGGCTATCAAAATTTATAATAAACTTTCAAACGACCTAAAAAATCTTAACATTGTGTCATTTCAAAGTAAATTATTTGAGTTTTTAATAAATAAATGTTATTATAGCACTAAAGATTTTCTAGATGATAAGAAAATTATTATAGATATAAATTCGGTAGAATGTGTGAGATTCCATTCAATTTAAAACACCTATATTTGTACTAGATATTATACTGGTAAATATTTTTTCTTTCTTTCCTTTTTAAAACAAAAATTACTAAAATGAAACCGACAGTAGCATAATGGCCTCAGAAACAAACTATCAGAACACACAAAAGGCGAGTCCAAAAATAAAATATGGAAGTCCGTTACGCGCTTTTCCAGCACAAAGGAAGAGAGTTATCTATACAATTGAAGAAGAGATTATGACAAAATTAGAAGAGCCCGAAAACAGACATTTATCTTTTTTTAAAGCGATATTTCCATCTTTGAATAAAGACAGTGATCATCAAACATTAATTTTTCAAAGTCGGGTCTTACAAGTTTTACGGATCTACACGAACCATCACATCAATATATCCACAGAGCAACTATCCATCTTCGTACCAGGGTAACTATGAAACACGAAGATCCCAAAGTTCATGGCAAAGTGCGTACCATGGCGGTTACCAAACAACCGGTCGGTGTAGTTCGTCACAGTCTTCCCAAGGAGCAACACCACCACTTATTTATTACTGTAACTACCAATCGTAAGTGGGATGAAATCACTCGAAAGCTTCTTGAGGGTCAGGCACCGCATGATCGCCGTGATATCATCGCAAGAGATTTTCATTTAAAATTAAAATTAATGATAGATCTACTTACCAAAGATGAAATTTTTGGAGAAATATTGTATTATATGTATAGTATTAAATGGAATAAACGCAGCTGACCTCAAGCACATATCCTGCTTTGGTCAAAAGATAAGGTTCGACTAATGATGAAGATAGTTAAATCAGTGCTGAAATTCCAAATCAGATTTAGTTAAAACTCATATGATACATGGTCAATGTGGTGCATTTTTTCCTATTTTTTAAGCCTACGCTCCAAAGACACGTTTTAAAACTGTAGAAACCTAGTAACATCGTCAATAGAAAACGGATTATATGCATTTGAGTAATATGTCATTTTCACCTAAGTTTATAGTAGTCGACAGTAGGGTAGAACCTGAAAAAGTCAGCAACTTTTGCAACCAATTCGTCTCTACATGTAGGGAACATTCACTCCTGTAGATCAAGGCGATGAGGTCGAGAGGAAGCTGAAGCAAGAATGCTGGGCAAGTTCATGGTTTCAAAATGCGTCCGCTTGTGGAGAGGTCACTCCATCCATGCCTCAAAAGGTGTGTAAGCCTGCGCTCCAAAGTCACGTTTTAAAAACTGTAGAAACCTAGTAACATCGTCAATAGAAAACGGATTATATGCATTTCTATTCACGGACTATATCATTTTTATTATCATAATCAACACAATGTGGTGGCAATATGGGCCCACCTCGATCCCGTTTTACAATGCATAAAGAATAATTATCGTTTTCTCCATTCACTTTTTCTCGGACGGCCCAACGACCCAATATTTGGCCAAAAAAAACAGTTTATTTAATAAATAAAGTCTACGAATATGGGTTCAGCTACGGTACATGGTTGTTTTTTTAGGCCTTTTTAGGTTTTTTTTGGCCATGGAAAGGGCGTAGCTGATGGTATCGGAGGGGTCATAAAACCAATTCTTGATGCAAAATTGCACAAGGAATAGACATCCCAAATGCAGCAATAGCTTTTAATATTTTGAAATCGACGGACACAACCAAGCCTCTAAACACAAAGCTTAGTCTTTTGCACAACACAATGAAAATTCACCAGCTAATTACTATCGAAAGGCTGAAACTGAAATACTGAATTCTCAGCTGTTTCTGTGGGGATCCTGGAGGCAACTGTGAATGTCACTCACCTGCATCTCATAGCTTTCTGTGTACTACTAACACAAACGCAAAACAACCGAATAAACAAAGCAATAGTGAACAAGAAAAAGAAGTGAAAAAATAAAAAAATAGCAAGAAAACTAGCCGAAGGATCTAGCTCATCAACCGAAGAAGACGAATGTGATGGTAACATTGAGTATGCGGAAAGCGAATTTTAAGTAAAAAAGCGAAGATTAAGTAATAGTATTATGTACCATCTACCAATGAAATGTTATGATAACCAATTCTTAAAAACAGCTTTTGTTAATCTGCTCCCAGCTTGAAATACTATATCTCAAGCTGATTATTTTTTTTTTGATCTGTGTCAACCCTGTTGACAAGACGTCAACAAAATTTCTCCCAATTAATTAATTTAATTTAAATATAATTTTAGTGTTAACACGCACAACTCAATGCACACATGCATCATAAGCAGAGGGGAGCGGGCGGCGTGGCAGCGACGCGACGGCTCGGGCGCCCTCCAACACACCTTACGACAACCCGACCACGAACGGACGCGATTGCTAAATATATAATTTTTATCTAATGACCTACTTCAGTAAACCTATTTAAACCACGAAATACAGTCCACACTTTTATTTCATCTGGGCCTATCTAATAATATTAATTCGCAATAATAATAAACTCTTATTACTGTGACGGTAAATTTTATGATATACTTACTTTGTTTTTACTGTATACCTAATTATAACCAAATCTCAACCTGTCAAAGTTCAAAACTTAGTATAACGATGTTTAAAAGTTCTGAAATAAAGTGCATTGTCAGCGCGAAATCTTGTAAGTACTATTGTAGCACCACCGAACGCACGCCACGCGCGCGTGCGCACTCACACTGTGTCGGGACGGGACACAGACACACACTAGCTCGCCGCGTCGCCTTTATAAGCGGCCAACAAGCCATCGATCGGCAAAAGTCCGGTTAAGCAGTACACGGCCTCTTAGGCTGAACTGCGAGATGCCATACCAAAAAAAAATCAATCGGCAGTCTCTGCGCTAGCGAATCTTTGTTGTCTCCCCGTTCTCCAGTATCAATAGTTTGGAAAAGAATTAAAGCATATCGCAGAGTTTTAGACGACCATTCATCGGACATTTCTTCCAATGACCAAAGCTGCTGGCTAGAAGACTTAATGAGTAAACTAGCCCCTCCCTCTGTCCCTAGTTTCGAATGCTTTTCCTTATCAGACTCTCCTTCCCCCTCTTCTGATAAATTCGATGAACCTTATTCTCTCTCTGAATTATCTTGTGCATTGGACTATCAACGGGATTCCGCCCCGGGTGTAGATGGTATTCCATATTCTTTCATTTGTAAATCCTCTTCTTTTTGTAAACAAATTCTGCTCAACCCTTTCAACTCTTTCTTCCTCTCTGGCGTAGTCCTCGAGTCTTGGAAATGACAAATTATCATACCAATATTAAAGCCTGGTAAAAATCCAAAAGATTCCTCCTCATACAGACCCATAGCTCTGTCCTCTGTTTTAGCTAAAATCATGGAGAACCTTATCAAGAACCGGCTTGACTGGATGTTATAAAGTAAAGGTATCTTATCTTCTTCACAATTTGGCTTCCGAAGAGGACCGGGTACTCTGGACAGCCTTAGTATTTTCGTTTCGGATGTTCGAATCGCTTTCTCTAAAAATGAAAGCGTAGTTGGTGTTTTTTTTTTTATGTTGCATCAGCTTATGACAACGTCCAACTTCCACTACTCAGGCAGAAGCTGCATCAGCTGAATTTTCCTGTGAGGTTGGTTATCATAATCTGCAACTTGCTAATGTCTCGATCTATTACGATCCGTCATCAAAATTCCGTTTAAACTCTGCTCTGTATTACCTAAACCAGTGGTTATGCGACCATGGCCTAAGCCTATCAGTGCCTAAATGTAACGCTGTAGTTTTCTCTCGCAAACGCAATACCCCCCCTTTTAACCTATCTATAGATAATGAAACCATCTCTATTCTTGATAAAGTTAAATTTCTTGGTTTAATTCTTGATTCAAAATTATCTGGTCTCCACCATCTTGATTATATTAGTAAAAAGTGTGAAAAAGGTGTGAACGCCTTTCGTGCCCTTTCTGGGGTTCGTTGGGGTACCCACCCATCAACCCAAAAAAAGAATAAGAAGCCATAATTCGGAGCCACTTTGACTACGGCAGCTTTCTATTGGAGCCTTGTAATAAAATTGCTTTAGCCAAATTAGATAAGATCCAAGCATTTGGCTTGGTCTGCGAATTATTACAGGAGCTATGAAATGTTCCCCTATAAATGCTTTTCAGGTAGAATGTTTAGAGCCACACGAAAACGCGAGCAAGAACGCACGCGATTGCTAAATATTTAATTTTAATCTCCCTTCCAATTTTAACCTACTTCTGTAAAACCTATTTAAACCACGAAATACAGTCCACACTTTTATTTCATCTGGGCCTATCTAATAATATTAATTCGCAATAATAATAAACTCTTATTGCTGGGACGGTAAATTTTGTGATATACTTTGTTTTTACTGTGTAATTATAACCAAATCTCGACCTTTCAAAGTTCAAAACTTAGTATAACGATGTTTAAAAGTTCTGAAATAAAGTGCATTGTCATCGTGAAATCCTGTAAGTACTATATTTTTTCAACTTAAATTATTACTGAAAACTCTTATTCTCCATCAGTGATTACTGGAGAAAATAATTATCATCATATAATTAATAAATAAATAAATAATAAAAGCGTGCGTACGAATTTCAGCAGCAGGAACATTTTGCTACAGACTTCGGAAGAACGCCCTGTTAAGCCAAGGGATCACACTGGAAGGAGCGCAGCCTGACAAGAAAAGAAGAGTCAAAGCAAGAAGGATGAAAATAAGACGGATACGGCAGTGTCCTATGATTTCAGAGCCAAGGACGAAACAGCGCCGGTGGATGAACCTTTGTATGATCTAGGCCCGCATATGTGCTCTATTCCTGTCCAGAAGATGAGAAGACGTACGCTCAAAACTTTGAGTTTAGCGGGTTCGTCGATCAAGTGGAACAGACGTATGAGTCACTTCGCGGTGTGGATCCACGATTGGACCGTTGAATGCCCTTCTCCACATTTTTGCACTCGATGTCAACAGTGTTAAACTGTTATTTAATGGATTTGACCTTAGATAACGGCAAAAGGAAGATTGATTCCGCCCGCTGTCAAGACTTGTTGCCTGAAGACCTCTGTATTCCAGACAACTTGTATCGTTACATTACCAGCTTTGGAAATACCTATCGTCACAATCGGTGGCGAAGAAGTAAAATTCAACCTGCCGGGTATTACAATACCACAGGCTGCAGACGGAAACATACCTGCTGGCTCTTTTGGTGCAATTACTCCGGAGAACCACAACGTATATGAGTGCTACATCTCGCCATTAGTCACATCGAATAGGGTACTCTATTCGAGAAGGAACGCTGGCATATAGTATTTTAGTTTCTGTGAGAAACTATTTTCATAAACATCTACCTGAGTTATTGTTTTTTCTGTGCAAAATGGAAAGAATAATGAACAGGAAAGCCACTGTACTTAATATTTTAAACAATAATAGTAAACTCAAGAGTGAGATGGCAGAACTGCACTGTCTATAACGGGATAAGCTCCAACACATTGTTGACCAGTTTGACCGGTGCAGCGATGAGTTTGACACGACTCTCAAACACAACGCTGAACTGAAGTGTAGGTTGAGTAAAGACCAGGATACTATTATTAGAATGGAGAGTACCAGCCAGAAACTTCAGACAGAGCAAACCAATGCAATGTGTGAGGAACTGGTTGGCAGTAGCAGCGTAAGGCGGGCGGGGGAGGCGGTCCGCCCCGGGTGCTACATCTCGGGGGGTACCATCTTGGTCGACACATATCTGCACAACCAGGATGGCGCGGGCAGAAGGGACAAGTCACTAAGGGTGCCATTCTAATCTGCGAAGCCTAGGTTCACTACCATTTACTGCGCGATATTCAAATTTTAAACAAAACTACAACAGTGCATGTGCGAGACATCGAGGCGGTCACCCCTCTCAGTTCGACTGTCACCCTGCTATTGTATTTTTGCTTTTATCTGATTACTTAAATTAATACCTCAAAGTTAGAAAAAAGAATCCGCTCGCTTCGCTCGCGGATTTGTCTTCATTTCTAATTTGTTCTACGTTTACGTTTTGAGTCCTCAATCTAGCAAAAAGAAAGCAATGAAGTAGCAAAAAAACTAACGCTCGCTTAAGACAGTTTCTTTTAATTTGTGCTTAATTCTGAGTTAAATTAGGGTCTTCAAAATAAATATTTTACAGTGGATATTTCTAAGCTATTTAGGCGCTATTTGTAAAAGAAGGTGGAGGACTTTGGTGCCCCAAATCTCAATAAATTTAGAGCTCGCTCGCCGCTGCTTCAATGTCCGGTCGTTTTTTTTTCAAACTTGTCTGAGTGTTCCAAAACTTAAAAATCTCGCTAATCACGACAGTAATTTTCTCTAATCTCTTGAGATATCTTCTTGCGTCACAAATATCAAAACTTACGCGCCCTTCTTCACTTTACAGTGCTTTTTTCAAACTTTTTTGGGAACTTCTGTGTTTAATAACTCAAAACTTTCGCGCTCGCTGTGCACGCGCCTTACACTTTACAGTGGTTTTCTCTGAAGTCTTTACATATCTCTTTGCGTCCAAAAAATCAAAAATTTCGCTCTCGCTTCGCTCGCGCCTTCTTCACTTAGCAGTGCTTTTTTTCAAACTTTTTTGGGAACTTTTGTGTTTAAAAACTCAAAAATTTCGCGCTCGCTACGCTAGCGCCTTACACTAGTTTTCTCCGACGTCTTTACATATCTCTTTGCGTCTCAAAAATAAACAATTTCGCGCTCGCTTCGCTCGCGGGTTCTTCACTTTACGGTGCTTTTTTCAAACTTTTACTACGTGATTATATTTTGTCGTTTTTTTTTTTTTGGGGGGGGGGAGGGGTGCTCAATAAGTAGTTCGCCCCGGGTGCCACCACTCCGGTGCGGTCTGATGTCTCACTCTTGAAAAATAGTTCTCAAATTGTGACCTGACTACTGACAATAGCTTTACATCAATATCTCAGGTCAAGCAAATCATTGGCAGCAAAAACAAAGTAAAGAAATACGTCAAAATACACATCGACATGCTTTGCACCAGTGCGGTGACATTGCGACGTCGAATGGCACAAAAATTCTTCGAAGCTTAAATATATTCATTAGTATAGTGAAAGAAATTAAGTACATATTTATGTAACATATTTGTATTTTTTTCACAATATATTTATTTTTCTTTTTTTATATTATATAATTATGTGTGGAGGCTTGTAAATAGCCATTTGTTAATCATTATTTTTTCTGTTAGTCTGTAAGATATCTTTAAAATGTAATAAATAAATTTATTAAAAGGACTCAAAAATTAATAAAAAGTAACAAAAATTATGTCAACAAAAACCACAAATCATTTACCAGTTGTAAAAAATTACAATTAAATTTCAATAATAGTAAAAAAACAGTATGAGGTTGATATACAGCAAGGATTCTCCATTTACAAGAATCATTAATGGCACTTACATGCAAATATCAAACCTTACAAAGAGAAATGGGAGAGTACATACTGGCAATGAACAGCTCGGTGAATCTGTGTAGTGAGAATGAGAAAACGTTTAATTGACACACAATCGAACACCAGGTTTTGAACAAGATCTGCTAGGCTGTTCAGGGTTAGATGATTCTCATCAATCCTCTCATTGTATTAAATTGAATGGTTGTAAAAAAAGTACTTCCTTCGACACACAAAAAACAATAAAATTAATACAAAATGAAAATAATAATTGCAATAAAATAGTAATGTATAGCGATGAAATTGGACAAAACATGTGTCACAAATTATATCAATATTTAGGTGACGATAACAAACAATCGTATTATGCCTGAGGTTACTTATAAAGAAATATTAGGCAGTAGTTACTGTCCAACTACTACTCTGGTTGTACTAATTGGGAGAAGAGGAAATGCCACTGTTGAAACAGTAATTAAATACTTTGAGTGTTTATCTCAATTAATCGTAAATAAAATGGTTTTGTATGCTTTTCCCTATAGCAAGGGCTTGTCACACACAGAAAATAAACATAGACATAAATGCAATCTTAAATTACAAACTATGACATTGTACAATTGTTTGATAGATTCCATAAGTTGCAGACGCATTCAGTCGTGCTAGTTAGCGTAAATAATTTACATAAGTTGTTGATTTTTAATCGTGGCCTACTTTAGTGACTAAGCGTACTTATATATGTACCTCCTACATATTCCAGTACATCTACCCTCTTATTATAAAAACTGCCGCAAGTAGTGGTTTAAACCAGACTGAAGACGTCTTGGTTTGTTACGGTACTTACGATATTCTTTACATCCTTATTACAAAACGTAGACTAAGAGAAGACTGTTAAGTACTTCGATTCGTCTATGGTTCAAAAAATATCCACAGATAATAAGCAAAAAAATTTTAAATCATTCGTTCAATGGTTCAGCATTCTATGTGCCGTTCCTTTTTACAATATGTTGATACGTGTATTTCAATGTATCTATTAAGTTGAAAATAAAACTTTTTTTTTATTTAAAGTGTTTATATATTTTAAATAGTATGCATTTATAACACAAACCTATTATTCCGTTTCAGAAAAACTATCGAGCAAGGTACGTACAACGGAATTAACTGTTAGCTGCGCGCGCAGTTTGACTTGAGTTGAAAATTTTCAACAAAATTTCGACGGTTAAAAAGTTTGTTTTGTGGTGATAAAAGGGTCACGGCCTTTTTTAATTCTTTTTTCCAACAGAAGAAAAGGTTAGTTTATCACTTTGTGGAAAAATTTAGTGACTACTGACGAGTTAAAAGATGCATAAAAATTGTGCGGGGCAAACCCTCAAACATACGCTTGCATACCTAGACAGACAGGACAGGATACTAGATAAATTGCCACAAGTCGAACTTTACATACCTACACACTGGCATGGCAACAACCATAACATGTAGCTACGTTATCCAAATTACTTTCATTGATACAAATTTCATGTCATTCAGGATATACTGCGCCAGCTTGTTGCCGAGTCGGCTAAGATTCTAGAAGATAAATCGACGAAAACGAACATAAATGCTTCAATAAGTCGAGAGTGGAAAAATGTGACTAATAAGTAGGTATCGACTTAATTCCTTTTTATAACTTCAGTGCGATATCGTTACGATGATGTTTCAAATTAAGGTTTTTTCAGATTAAATGAATTGACAGGGAAAACCCGCACAGATGTGGAGTTAAAATTGGCCTGGAAGAGAATGAAATTGGATGCCAAGGCCAACTTATCTCTTCACAGGCGAGAGCAATTGCAGACTGGAGGCGGCAATAAGCCCCCATCACCATCTCCAGAGGACCTAGCAGTGTTGGCGATTGCTCCTCATGATTTTATAATAGAAGTCAATGACTATGACAGCGATGCAATGGTATGTAAATATATTAATACTAGCTGTTTCATGCAGTTTCACCGCCGTCCCAGGGATACTTCTTCCTTTACCCAGATAAAACATAGTCAATTCTCAATGCTAAGTGTGTAGTTCCCAATAGTGAAAGAATTATTAAAATCAGTTCAGTAGATATGGGGGAAACCACGAAGGAGAAAAGACTAGCGGAGATGCCCTAACGCAGGTAGGTCACGCGCCTTCAGGTAGGTCAAATACGTCACGACTACGTCACGGCAGGCGTGGCTGGACACCGCCCATATACCGTCCTTTACATCAAACTGACATCTTGTCATAGTTGTATTTTTACCACAATTTCAACAGATTTTATTTGTTACTCGATTAAAACGATGAAATGCGCTATCATTAATTGTAGAAATTGCTCAGGATCCAAACTCAAACATACCATAGGATAACATTTCACGTGTAAGTAATATTTTAGCTTTAAAACATATTTTTTGCTAGAGACATCTGTCGTCGAATAGCTGCATTTCTAGAACCTCTAAGTGAATTTGTATTATTTTCGTATCAATCTTGTATCAATGTATATTATTGGTACCAATTTTTGCCTTAAAAAGCAGCTTCATTTTTCCTTGCATCCTACAAGTTTTTTTATAGATTATTTACAAACCAAAACATATGATATATTATCATGAAAATTGAATATTATAAAAACACCATCTTTCGGTAAGTAGTCGACTTACGTAAATTTGAAGTAAAATTGCGTTCATCAAGACAGAGAGACCCGTTACAAAATTAAGTGCTACCAGACATCGAAAATGCAATCACCCATTCTTAAAAAAGGTCTTATTTAAAAAAGCTGCAATTATCTTAAAATTAATCATAACTCTAATCATTACTATGTATGTATATGTATTACTGTGTATGTCATATTAATCATAACTATGTATATTTATTTATATTCATCACTAGCCGTTTTCCCGCGGTTTCACCCGCGTACCGTGGAAGCTACTGCCCGCACCGGGATAAAATATAGCCTATGTTACTTGCAGATAATATAGCTTTCTAATGGTGAAAGAATATTTAAAATCGGTCCAGTAGTTTTTGAGTTTATCCATTACAACCAAACAAACAAACAAAGTTTTCCTCTTTATAATATTAGAATAGATCAGCAATGTTTTACATAGGTATATCTCTCTTGCCGTACATACTTTTTGAATGTACCTCACATAAAGTCTGCTACTTATTTAGTGGATGCGCCGTTATGATACAGTTGTGAAAACTCTAATTTGATAAACACTGTCCCTATAATTTTAATTCCCATTTTTCTTGGTGAATTTCGTAATGTGGCAACATCGAAAATAACAACAGTCATCGCAGCACGGTTCTAGAACAAATAGAACGAATTTTCGTGCTTGTGATGCCATAGTGGCTAGTAGACGAACTAACACAATGCCATAAGTTGATACTTAAATTACACCATGGGGGTATTTTAGACCCGTGGTGAATAAAAATGATTTTTCATCGAGTCTCCGTTTAATGGTTCCTAGAAACTTATTTCATTTCTGGAGGAGTAAATAAATTGTTGTGGGGCAAGTTCTCTGCACAAAATAATACTTATATAACAATTAATTTTCTAACTTTTTTATCTCTCTCTTTTTCTTCGTTCATTTCAAATGAATGCTTCTTTAAACTTTCTAATTGAATTACTATTTTAAAAGAATTATTAATTTTGAGTATTTACTTTACTTTTGAGTATGTCACTAGTGGTCGATGTTAGTTTAGGGTTAGATTTTAATCATCCTATTCCACGCTAGATGGATTTACAAAAAATGGGCGGCTTCCCATAAAAGGCGTATAAGGGTGGAGCACGGGTGGAGCCAGTAACGTTCCTCGTCCCCCGCTCACCCGAATTTTGGCGCGCTGCTTTGTTAGGAGATTTTTCGTTAGGGCATCTCCGCTAGTCTTTTCTCCTCCGTGGGGGAAACAAACAACATACCTATCTTTTATCTATATAGTAATCACCTTATTACTAGTATAATTTACTATATTACATATGTAATAAAATAATAAATAAATATTAAAAATCTTAATTTTCAACGGCTTTCATCACGTTCTGTTATCTGTGTAATTTACACACCGTTGACTTAAGATGTACTAAAAAATACAATTAGTTGACGAAAATCTCTTAGCTATCCTTTAGTGGCTTTCACATATAGTCCTATTATTGTTGCGTAAAGAAAATTAAATTCAGTAAAGTATATTTCGCACCGCTCTTGATTCTACTTTTGTTACAAAATTATCGTCACTTCTGTTATCTAGTAGAAATAAGAAAGAAGTATCTGACAATATTCGTTTAGTACGTTTGATTTGTATAATATTGCAACACCACTTAACTGTCATTCGCATGCCGGCATCAAATTAGAAACAGTTCGTCTGTTTTTTTTTTTGTGAAAAATAGTTTTGATTGCTGTTTTTGAGGTGTAAAACTTCGCACATCACATCTGTTTTAGCTATACTAAGGTAAGACATAATAATTAAATCATAAAATTGCTTAGCATTTATGTATTATCATGCCAGTATCGTGTTTGTTTGCAGAAGCAAGTCTAAACATGAACAATAAAAAAATATGGCTGCAAATATTAAAGTTCGTCATGTCTGTGATCATCACTTCTGTTATCAACCTTTAACTGGTGACAAGCGGTCTCACAGGCCGAGTGACATCACTGAGTCATCGTTTCTCACCCTTCCCCGCACCTCCCGCATTTTAGCGTCTAAGTAGCTTCGAGTTCAGTTGCGTCGGCGCCGTAGAGTGGGATAGCTGCGTTAGACAAGCTTAATTCGGTAAGTTATATCGATCTAAAGTTGAGCGGCGGCCTCTCAGACCCCATGTCACCGCTTACGTAACTTTTTTACGTAATTTTGCTAAAGCGTTTTTTTTTCGTTTTTTACAGTTATAACTTGCAATGTATAATTCTGGACCTCCAAAAAAGAAATGTAGGGCGGTGGGAGATGGGAGCGCAGTGCCAAGCACTAGTAAAAAGCATTCATTAGCCGCAAATCCTCAAATTGAGCGTCAGATCGAAGAATGGTTGGCACAGGAGGACTCGAGTGGATCAGAAACCGAAGATATTCCGGAAAATTTTGTCCCGGAGCAAAGTGATCACAACTCAGAAACCGAACAGAGTGCCTCTGAAGATGAAGAAGCGAATACACAATCAGCTACCGGACAGGAGTCAATTCAGGAAAACCGGCCTTCAGAAAGTGACAGTGACGATGAACCTTTATCAAGACTAGGTAGATGTTTCTACGGCAAAAATCGATACAAATGGGCAAAAGATCCGCCAAACAGAGCTGTGCGAACGGGCCAACATAACATTATAACACGTATGCCTGAGTCAAGGATACACGATCGCAATGAAGAAGATCCCTTTTCTCTATGGAAGAAAATCATAACTCCAGATATTTTAGACGAAATTTTGAAGTGGACAAATGTAAAACTTTCCGAACTCAAATCGAAATACAGCAGAGAAAATCGTCCTGAAATTCAAGATATGGACATGATCGAATTGTATGCGTTCCTTGGTCTTCTTATGTACACAGCTGTGTTCAAGTCCAACCACGAAAATTGTGAGTACATATTTGCAACCGATGGGACGGGCAGAGACATTTTTAGATGTGTTATGTCACAGAAAAGGTTTCTAAATTTGTTACTGTGCATACGGTTCGATAATGGGGCAGACCGAGAAGAGAGAAAACAGAATGATAAGCTAGCTGCGATTTCCAACATATTCGGAAAATTTGTGAATAACTGTCAAACCTTATACAACATTGGAGTGTGCAACAATTGACGAAATGTTGATAGCTTTCAGAGGTCGCTCTTATTTTGTCATGTATATGCCAAAAAACCATCTAAGTACGGCTTGAAAATGATGTGTATGTGCGATGCTAAGACAAATTATTTCTATAATGGCTATATTTACAGTGGAAAAGGGTCAGACGGACAGACTTTGACAAGCGATGAAAAGAAGCTTTTGGTTCCATCACAAGCCGTGATTCGCTTGACGAAACCTATACACGGTAGTAACCGCAATGTTACTTTCGACAACTGGTTCACATCGATTGAGTTAGTTGAAGCACTCAAAAAACGAGGCTTGACGTGTGTGGGTACTCTAAAAAAAAAAACAAAAGAGAGATTTCCAAAGAATTCTTGCCATCTAAATCAAGAGATGTGGGGTCTACACTCTACGGATTTACCAGTCACATGACTCTGATATCTCACGTGCCAAAGAAAAGTAAAGCTTTATGTTTAGTTTCTTCAATGCATCATTGTGAGTCTATTGATGAAAAGACAGGCAAACCTGAAATTATTGCCTATTACAACTCGACGAAAGGAGGAGTTGATGAGATAGACAAAAAATGTTCCGTCTACACATGCAGTCGCCGAACACGAAGGTGGCCAATGGTGATATTTTATCGAATGTTGGACATCAGCACAGTAAACGCACATGTTTTATATCAAGCTGATGGTGCCAATACAATCGAGCGAGGAAACTTCATCAAAATATTGGCTAGAAACACAGTTTTACTTCACATGAAGCGCAGAGTTTACAATACACACGTATCACGCGATGTACGTATCAACTTGGCGCGTATTTTGGGTTCTGATTTACCACCTGAACCACAAAACCTAGAAAACACGCCAAAAATACGGAAAACCTGTGCCAGTTGTCCTCCTAAGTTGAATAGGAAATCAAATTACCAGTGTAATTCATGTAAAAAACATGTTTGCTTGCAGTGTGCAAAACAATTGTGCCCTGAGTGTCTCTAAAATTACCAAAGTTTGACCAATGTCAGTTTTATTATATCTCATTTGCAGTAAGGTTCCTATTTTTTTTTAAGTTGATTAGTTACTATAGTTTATGAAAAAGAAGTATTTTTGTTTTAATATGTTAATTAAATTTTTTAAGTCACTAATTGTTGATCTCACCTCTAGTTCTTTGATTTTAGAGACTGCAAACTTTATGATGGTAAGTTCTTGATTAAAAATTATATTAAGAGTATACCATTTTGTTTTATTTTATCCTTCAGTGTGTTAATAAACTGTTTTTATACTATGCGGTAAGCTACCATACTTAATTTCAATGCTACAGACTATATTATGGCAGCGGCCTCTCAGACCGCACGTCACCAGTTATGTTACAGAAAAACCATGTCACCAGTCAAAGGTCAAAGTGATCACAGAGGTGATGTAAGATCACCGAAGTGACGAAATATTCGTTTTTTTGTAATTTAAATAATAAAACTACCTAGCCTCTATGTATTAGATATAATGTCAGTATAGGGATTAAATGCCGAAGCAAATCTGAATTTGAACATTTAAAAAAATATGGCCGGAACTATTAAAGTTCGTAATTTCTGTGATCATCACATCTGTAATCAAAGTGAAAGATAACAGATATGATGCAAGGTCACCGATGTGACGAAATTTTAGTTTTGTTGTAATTTAATTTCTTTAAAAATCGATAACATTAACTAAATTATAAACAAAATTAAACAGGATACTTTAATAGTAAATTAATGTGTACTTAGATTTACTAACTCTGGAGCATGTAAGTTCAATTTTTTTTATTCATTTTAGCTATATCTACAACATGGCTCCGCGTACACGCTCCTCCAAGAGGGATAACAGGTCAGAGTTAAAAAAACTTCAGAAACGTAGGGAGCAAGTGAAAATTGCAATGAGACGTCATCGACAGAAGTTAACAGAACAACAGCTAGAAGAAAGAAGAAGGAAAGACAGAGAGAGATATCAACGGAAAAAAGAAGATGGACAGGTAAAAACGATTGATCAATTCACTCCACGTACTCAGAAAATAATTAGAAGGCAGTGGAGAGAAAGGTCTAAAAGATATCGAGACAGTAAAAAAGCATTGCAACGCATTCATCAACAGACTGAAAATTTTATTGACAATCGGCAATATTGACCCGGCAGTCCCGTTCCGTCCTCATCTAGATCAAGAGCTGAATCCGGTAGGAAAATAGCTCAAAAGAATAGAAGGTTTCTAAAACTGGAGAACAATCAACTAAAAGAAAAATTGCGTCTACTAGAAAATAGAGTAAAGAAGTATAAAATGCGTTATAACAGAGCTATTGAAAAACAAAAAGTGGGTAATATTACGTCCAACACATGTAACGAAAACCGTAGAGTAAATAAGGTGAAGGAACAGATCAAAGATTTTTTAGAAAACGATGAATGTAGTAGATTGACAGCTGGAACCAAAGAAACGATTACAAGAAGAAAAGTTAAAAAGCAAATACGCTTGCTAAACGATTCATTGCTCAATTTATATGCAAAATTCAAATCTACAATAAACCGTAAAATTTCTTATTCCCTATTCTGCCGTTATCGCCCTTTTTGGATAATTTCACCAAATTCGAAACAGCGAGATACTTGTCTATGCATTCATCACGCTAATATTCAACTTTTAACTACGGCATTAAAAACAGCAAATGTAATCAACGAAAATACTCCAGCAGCTCTTGTAAAAACAATATGTTGTACAGGAAAATTAAAAGAAGAATGTTTGCTTAGAAAATGTAACCATTGCAAAGACAAGAAAGTTGATTTCAATTCCAATAATAACAATAATCCAATAACGTACTTTATTGGCGCAACAGTAAAACGAACGGCAGACCAATCTGTAGCGAGGGGCAAGGATGACGCAAACTTCCAACAACTGATTCAGTGTTTGGAAGAAAATTGTAATGGTGTCCAAATTATACCTATAGACGAAGACAATGTTATAAGCATAGAAAATTTATTGGCGAAAAGCCTAACACCGGCATTTAAAGGTACTCTTAATGTTCACCAAGTGACATGGAATAAAGACAGCCCCGGTCTTCTGCACGCATGAAAACTTAGCTGCATCTAGTGTCGTCCAGATCAAATTTGTTCTCATTATGAAATGGGTGTGATTAATGCAGAGTACAATCAAATCTCTGCTGATCAAACTCAGGACATCCTTGCTATTTCCCCATCACCCCATCAGTCTGATCAAGAAATTTCTAAGGAGCCCGGTCCACCGGGACCTTTTTCAGATATCGAAAATGAATCTCCAGCACGCTGCGTAGATACTGACGATGAAGATTTGGTTACGGTCTCGATTCCAACAAAACGAAGTCGTAACTTATATTTTAAATCTGTCTATGGTTCTTCGTCTGAAGAGAATTCAGACGAATCAATTAATTGATCAGGTGTTTAGTCAGGCTTCTAACTATACAAAAACAAGTCGTTTTAATATTTTCGCATCTAATTCGTCTGATGAAGACATATTTTAAAATCCAGAACTGAGAGAGCTAAGTGTGATTATGTAAAAAAAAACTTTAAAAACAAGCTTTTATTTAAATGCGCTAAAAAGAAAAAATAAACTTTTACTGTCGTAATAAGTTGACAGTAAAGTTACAGTAAAAGTTTATTTTTTGCGCTAAAAAGAAAAAATAAACTTTTACTGTCGTAATAAGTTGACAGTAAAGTTACAGTAAAAGTTTATTTTTTCTTTTTAGCGCATTTAAATAAAAGCTTGTTTTTAAAGATTTTTTTACCTCAATTTATTTTATACTTTTTATTATTTCATAAAGTGCAGTGTGTTCTACTTGTCAATGCCTTTCATTTGATACCCATATTGTAGGTACCTTAAAAATAACTAGTCCGCCATCTTGTATATTAAGCCATGTTGGATTTAGGATGAAGTCACATAGCTTAACATGCATTGTCATCCAAACTAAACATGTATGCAAAATTTCAGCTCAATCGGTTGAGGGCAAGTGCCTCAAAATTGAGTTGTAAAATTCCAACCGAACACACATAGTTACATACATACATACATTGCAAGTTAAATAAAAGCTTGTAATTATAAGTACCTGACTAACAGTTGTACTTACCTGATTAGTAAATATTCCAAGCAAGTCTGCCTATTTATTAATGGATCTCGAATTAGCTAGTTATTTGTCAGAAGGTGACGATAAAAACGTCACTTCTGTGTTCTTATTTCAAGTATTTTTTTCTGTGTCTTCTTGTTGTGTTCAAGAATAATTATTATTTTGGTTTAATTGATATCGATGTATGTTAACAATTATCGTTTATATCAAATTCTTGGTTATTTGTAAACCAGAATTATTTAGAATATCATCATTTCTTTTACGTATGGCGTCACATCTGTCATCGTCCTTTTTTATTTTATGCCAATTATCTCGTAATTGAAACATAGATTACCTCTGTGACTAATTATTTTGTTGATTATTTTTGTTACTAAACACATTAAATCTAATAAGCTTATGAAAATCGAAGCTTTTTTTTAATTTTATTTTTTTACTCCAATTGTAGAATGACCCATTTCTACATTTTCAGTTGCATAGAATAAATAAGAGAGTAAATATGGATTCTTCCGATACTGATTAAAAAAAATTAAAGAGTTTTTCTTCCGGAGAAATACATGGGCGCATATTTGTACCTATGCCAGTTATATGTGGTTTTAAAAGACATAATAACACATCAAATGAACATAATGACATTCTTGCATAATAAAAAAAATACGACGGTATTTTTATAATGTCTAATGTCTTCGTAAAATATTTTAACCATTTCTCTTGATCTCCGTTTATATTAAAGGATGCACCCAAAATATAGTATAATTAGTAGCGCTACTATTGCTAGTTCTTCAACGTCCATTCTGCACGAATGTACTTGGAAAGTTAGAATACTGTCGCTCGGTTCGGTCTCCGGCCTAGTTGCCTATGTTTCAGTCGCCGAGGGACCGAGTCGCCTAGAACTAGTCGGCAGAGCGCAATAGTTCTAAGCGCAGTGTTATGCTTACAAATATTTATTGTTTCAGCACACTATGCGGATGGCAGGCCTGTCAGGGGCACAATAAAGAATACTACTGAAACAGTACTGTTTTTGACAAACTTTTTTATAGCCTCAATGGAACAGGATCTGCAAAAGAAGCCAGAGGGAAACTAAGAACTACAATGACAAAAAAATCAACACACCACAAATTTTGGCTAGAAGCAATTAGGAAATTGGAAAATTTAAAATTTGTTAATTCTGCAGGGAAAGAAAAATCGGTGTCCTCAGTAAAAAACTATTTTAACTTTTAAAAGTTATATAAGGTAGCGGTAAATTTAGCATGGTCAATTGGATTTTTTTTAGTGCCAACCATGAAGCGCAGCTATTATCGTACAATTTATGGTACAAGCTCCAGTTCAGACGCATCTGATGCCATGCCTCTGAATCAGATAAAAAGATATGAACTTTCGCCAGCTAAAGATCAAACAAAAACAGACTTTCAGGCAAAAACCATTAATTATAGAGGTAGATACTTCCGTCATAAAATATCTGTTTGATAAATATAATGAAGAGAATAGGTTTATTCCTTTTTTTTAATTATAGTTCGTAGATTTTTAGTTGTGGGTAATAAATTTAAGTTTATAAATAAAAAATCAAATTACTAGTAAACCGATTTAATGAGAATGTTCTTATGAAAAAAAATACCAATATATATATAAATAGTTAGCGACCGATTTATTACTTTCCGTAGCTGATGACAATCAACCAACTGACACTGAGACTAACAATCTGCTTTGGAAGGTGCTACCAATTTATCAAACGGATTTAGGAGACCTGCAACAAACTGGAACGAGTTGCAAGTTACTATTCAATAGATGAACAGATGATTCCTTTCAGTGGTCGCTGTTCTTTGGGTCAGGTCGTCAAAAATAAACCGCGACCAGAAGAATATCAAGAATTGATAAAAATGCGAGTAAGACTGTCTAAATGCCGAAGTAGAGCGCTGAAGCAATCATTGCAATTAAAAGCAGCTAAAACTTAATGAAAAAACAGTTGCAACTCTATATCTACTGTAAGCAATCGGCCAAGTGCTTCAAAAATTTTGACAATGTTGGAGTTCAGAGAATATAAAAAAAAAATAAAAAAATGGTAGAAGATTTTTAACTGAAGAAAAAATGTTAGCTTTGGCAATGTTAAAACAAAGCTCCAAAGGCTGTCGCTTTCTGCGAAGAATGTTTCGTTTTGCCCTCTTAGCAAACATTTACATTTTTTTAAATCAAGCCAGTATAAAACTCAATCCACTATTTAATTATTAATAGTATCCATTATAATTGAATCTTTAAAACAATTATGGGTCACAAGAAATACTGAAAATCTTAAATACACAACATTGCTAGATCTACGAGCTCACTCTCAGAGTATACACGCTCTACTTCGACTGCTGAAGCTACTACTTCCCGAAACCAACGTGAAACTTCGACTACCGAAGCTTCCACTTCTGGCACTGAAGGCACCTCGAATATGAAGAAGACTATTTTGCCAGCTGTTTTCTAACACAAGAAAATAAAGGGCAACAATACCTAAACTAAATATTTAGTTTAGGCACTATACGCCAAAACAGGCTTAATGTTTGTGACAAACTACTGATGAGTGATAAATCTTTAAAAAAGAAAGGTAGAGGTTCTTATTGCCAAGTGGTTGATAATACGAATAAGATAGCAATAGTTAAATGGTACGACAATAAGGTGGTCACTCTAATTAGTACGTACGCTGATGCTTACCCTGTAGGAAAAATAAAGATGTACAGGTAAAACATAGGCCCAAGCTATTATTACAAATGTAACTGGAATATTATCTCATAGTCAGTTAGTTGAGACTTTGAAAACTGAACTATTTTCTTTAATAGTTGATGAGAGCACTGACAAATCTACCACAAAACACTTGGCGCTCATTGCCAGAACAGCAGCAGATTTTAAAGTGGAAGACAATTTTTTGTGCTTAATACCAATTGTGGATGGTACTGCTTCTGCATTACATGAAAAATGTTAACAATATTTTGATAACCAAAATATTCCCTACAAACAAAACATGATTGGATTTGCAGCTGACGGAGCTAACACCATGTTTGGTCAACCGCATTCACTATCTACCATGTTTGCCACAGAAAATTGAATGCATTGAATTTGGGTGAATGTGATATCTTTTTATTTTATACTAGCTTTTGCCCGCAACTTCGTTCGCGTGGAATAGTGACTACCAGCAGATTTTTGATTTGACCAATAGATGGCGCTATATGTCCGGAATAATTTTATTTTTATTTTTTTTTGTAATAAAAACTATCCTATGTCCTTTCTCAAATTTCAAACTATGTCTGTACCAAATTTCACACAAATCGGTTCAGTAGTTTAGGCGTGAAGAAAAGACAGACAGACAGACAGACAGAGTTACTTTCGCATTTATAATATTAGTTTGGATTGACGTCGTCTCCGCTTGCGTAAGTATGCTGCAGCAACTAAACAATTTATAAACGGGTTCATAATAATATCCTAAATTCAAACTCCGCTTCACAAATCCACAACAAATCCTCTTGGAGACCCCTGTACCGTGGAGCGGTCAGTATCGCACTGCGGATGTTTTCATTGGCGCTGATGGTCAGCGCGCTACGCGACTGACGGTACGACAGAGGAATCCGGGCCTAAAACTTGTGGAAATCTATCGAGATTACGATTGTTTATGGAATGTGACTAGTATGTTGTATAGAAACCGAGATGCAAGAGAAAGTGCGTACAAACAAATTGCGGAAAGGCTAAATATTACAGGCATCTCAAATGAAGAAATACCAAAAAAGAAAAACTCAGATCATCGGATCAAGAACTACAAATCATCATATCCTACTATCAAGAATTAAAAAGGATTGAAGCAAGTACTCGATCAGGTGCTAGCCAGGATTCCGTATATAAACCAAAAGTTTCGTGGTTAACAACTTCCGATGGATTTTTGAGGACATTTAGAAATAAACAAGAAACTCTCTCGAATGTATGTTAGACTTTATTTTTTTTGTTAGTGAATATGTTAAGGGTAATGCTAGAAGGTGAAGTAAACCTAGGTTTACCCGGGTTGAATTAGTATTACCCAAGCTTCTTGGGTTAAGTCCACCTAGGTCTACCCAACTCTGAAACTGGCAGTGTTCAAAGAAGCAGGCAAATTGACACTGGTCGTTCTCGGAGATACACGGCTGAGGACGAGGAGCTGATTCTTCAACGTTTTATTTACGACCCCAACATATCTACAAACATGGTAGCGCGTGAGCTTGGTATGTCACAGTGGAAAGTCTGGTCTGTAGTTCACTTGTCAGGCCGACATCCATACCACTACCAACCCGTGCAGTCATTAGAAGAGGGAGATCCGCAGAGACGGCTTGAATTTTGTCGTTTCATGCTTAATGCCGATGCCGAAAGCGAAAACTTTTTGAAAAACAGTCTGTGGACCGATGAGTCATGTTTTGACCGTAATGGTATCACAAATTACCACAATTTACATTACTGGGCACCGAAGGGAGAAGGAAACCCTAAGAAACTGAAACCTTGGGTGGGTTTTTAGCCGGTAAGAGTCCGGCACACCCCCTCCACCGACCCCAGGTGGAGGGAAGTCCATGAGGATTTTCCCCCTGCCAAAAAAAAATATTAAAGGGGACATCAGAACGCATTTATCGCAACCATCAGCATCTCATTGCATAAATGAAGTAGAGGAAGCGTTCAACAATCCGGCCATAGTAAAAAAAAAATTATAAGGTTTCCTCAAAATAAACAAGAAAGACAAATGTTAAAAGAAAGGTTAGTACCTAGGTTTTGAAAGAGACCACGTTTCGCAGCCATATGTCAGCCACGACGAAGGTTATGGATGTACTTACGAAGATAGACCAACTGAAATGGAGATGGACAGGCCATATGCTAAGGAGCACTCAGGAAAAATGGAGTAAAATTGTTAAATGCTGGTACCCCAGAGTTGGGAAAAGGAAAAGGGGAAGACAGCCCAAGAGATGGGAGGATGAGCTGAAATTAACAGCACGCCCTTTCTGGAGAAGGGTCGCCAGGGATAGAACTCAAAGGAAATTGTTGGAGGAGGCCTTTGCCAAAAGGCACACTGAACTTAGAGATATTCTTTTAACAGAGAAAGCATTTTATCTTACACAACAATTTAAGTTCAGGATAAAGGGGTAATTGATTAATTGATTGATAGTACCTAGGTATATATCCCTTTGATTTTTAAATTTTATGTGAAAGTTGATCATATTAGTGATTGTTGTAAATTACAGATTCTACAAAAGGTTTGGCTTTGCAGCAGCCACAGGGTGTATTGATGACATTCTGGTGGCAATGAAAAAACCAGCAGAGAACCACCTACCAGGCTACCATGCAAGAAATGTGCAATTAGTAAAATGGATTTCAATGTTGTAAACAATTATAATTAGGAATAATAGTCTTTATAATTTATTTCTTTTTCAGATAACAGATGCAGACTTAAATATTTTAAATGTGGATCCCACACATGATGGAGCTACTCATGATAGCTTTATTTTTAATTATAGTGTTATAAAAGACCACTTATGAGGCATTAACAAATGCTGCTGAAGAAGTTGTTTTGCTCGGTAAGTATATCCTTTCCTGACCCTGCTTCAGAAAATAAGCCTAATAAGTAGGTATAAAAACTATTTTTTTTTTTAGGATTCAGGATATGCTCAGCGTGCTTACCTTATGACACCAATTAGTGGCGCTGAAGATAATTCCCCAGAATCATATTACAATGAGCGTCATTTAACTGCTCGCAACTCAGTCGAGAGAACAATAGGCCTCCTAAAAGGAAGATTTAGGTGCTTATTAGTACACAGAGAACTCGATTATCATCCAGACATAGGTGCAAAAATAGTTATTGAATGTTGTGTTTTGCACAACATATGCAATCGTGCAGGAATGCCGGCAATCACTATTTCAGAGGAAGAACGAGTAGAAGAGCTTGAAACAATTGCTAAAGTACTAAGGAGGTGAACTAGGGATTTACCATCTAACGCCGATTTAGCTCTAGTTCAATTACGTAGGCGAAACATCTTGAATAGGCTTTGGCGTTCAATTGATTGGTGGTTGAATACAAAGAGAGATGACACCACCAGTTACTTCGAACTTTCTTAGATCCAGGAACCTCTGAGTATATTCAAGCACTTCTGGCGCCTCAATTGGTTAGTTATTCGTACGTCCATCGGGCAAAAAATATGGGCTGATTAGCTTGCAAACTCATAATCGGAGATAATCCTCAACCTCAGAATCAGTGGTCAAAACGTTTAAAATATTCAAGTGTTCTTTCATGCGTGTTGGACCAGCAGCCACTCGAACTAACTAGGGTGGGCGAAATGCTACTTACTATATACGTCTCGATTTGTCGGTATTTGTGTTTTACTAGCTTTTAGCAATCGCAACATTTTTATATTATTTGACAGTTAAACCTTGACGGTGAAAAATTCATCTGCCAGAAGTGTTGACTGAGAGTGCAATATGCAGTTAATCGCAGTAGGGTTGAAAATCAGTGAATATGGAGGGCTGATGAAGGCGTTTTTGAAACAAAAGAGTATGCGAGGACGCCAAACACATCTAACTCTTGCATGTTTTTTGGATGTGTTAATGAAAGTCGATGTCGTATTCCGGAAGCAATCAAGCTCGATCTTTTGATTCACTCAAACATTTATATACCAACAAATAGCTAGAGTTTGTCGGGAGCACATAAATCGCAATGATTGGCATCGGCTTCTTGATTCTCCAAACGCTTCTCAGATAATGAGTTTCCAGGTGCATTATTGGTTGAAATGATGAAATTGTTATAAACTCACATAAAAAATAACCCAAACACAATGGATTTTGAAAATGTGAGGTCGATGGATCCACAACTCCTGCATTATCGTGTAGGCTTATCTTTTAATGAGTTTGAGCAGATAGTAAGAGAAACTCCATCTCTGTCACGTGAGGAGACAGAGGCTGACCCCAATACATCACTTGCCATTTATTTAATGCTACGGGTGGTTTAATTGGTGTAGACGTGTTCATTTTTTGTGGTTTTTAAAATGGAGTGGAACAAAGAGAACACTGCATTACTGATTGAGCATTTTAAAGAAAAAAGAGAATTGTGGGATTCGACAAGTGAACATTTTAAGGATCGCAACAGAAAACATGACGCATGGATGTATTTGGCTTGTAAGTTCGATACAGAAAAAAGTGTTGTTGAAAAGAAGATGCGAAGTTCGATTGGACAGTTTCAAAGATAACTAAAAAAGCCTAGATGGGCAGGAGCAGAAGAAATGTCTTCAAAATGGTTTGGATTCGAGTTGTTATTAAAAGATAGCTACCCAAGCTTACCCAAGACAGTCATAAGTACAAAATTAAAAAAGGACAAGTTATAGGAATAATGAACAATGGAGTTAAAATAATAAAATGGATGGTTTGACATCCTTTTGTTATTTATGTAAGTTTTATGTCTGAGATAATTCTTGATGCCAAAGATGTCAAGTATGAAAATAATTCAGTGGAATAACTACCTACTTACTAAGTTTCATACACGTCCTTTAATAGTTTTTAGTTTTTGAAATTTATTGGTTTGTTTGGCGTAGTGGTTGTGGGTTCGATTCAAATCAAACATTCTTCGTCTAGTTGTCTTGGTCTGGGTGTATTTTCTAAGTATACTATGCATTATATGTATTTGGGACTAGGTGGTGCTATAGTGTGATTGTGGTAGAATATAAATACTATTTTATCTGTAATAAAAAATATTTTTAAACTATCGACTATCTATCATTCCAGAAGCAACCCCATCCCTAGCATTTTTTCACTTCTACGCTGTACGGCATATAGTATAGTGCCGCGAATGAAAGATTTTGAAAAATCTCTGTAGGGTAAACTCGTTAGAGATGGCCATAGTTTTATCTAGGCATAATAAAAAAAAGAAAAAGTGTTGTTACAATCAGTTTTTTATTTTTATCATAATTAACAGTAACTAGTCTTATAAAAATCAACCACAAATATTTTTTTATAAGTCAAAAACATATTAAAAAACAATTTCTAAAAAAAAACAGAATTGGCCATCTCTCCCGGGGCATCAGGGTAAGTTGGCCATAGCTATACGGGATAGATGACCAGTACTTGACTTCCCTTTTCCCTTTCCTTTGCCCTGAAATTCGGCTCGTTTAGCTTCTTTTTTCTTCTTTTGTCCACATTTGGAGCACATATTATCAAACTCGGTACAGTTTTCATGTACCCACCTGTCACAAATAAGACACTTTTTTTATGACGTCAAAAATCATCACATGACCCCTCCCGCTGTGGGTTAGCAGCGGTGAGGGAGTGTCAGTCTCTTACTGAATTTTCGTTCGTTGAACGTTTCCCGTTACAAGATACTGACAATTCAAATCGCCCGGTGTGCGCTATCGAGGATGAGTCACCGAACTCAAATGTTCCGAATCCTCCAGATTCTAACTCTCCAAGGTCGCCATTTGATAATCCTTCGCCATGCTCGTCAGATACTTATGAAAAATACTTAAAACTATCTAAACAGCCTAACTTTGGCTTTGATACGACTATACAAGAATACAACGCGTCATTGTTGAAAGCCAAATGCAAATTAATTGCATATCCTACCTCAGTCGATTTAGACGATTCTGTCCCTTATTGCAAGGACATTATAGATTTATCTACAAGTCAACCTAACGTTCGTGACATTGAACGTGAACTTTATACCTTATACAGCACTTCCAATGATAAGCATTTGTTCACACATTTATTTGTGCGCGTTCACCACTATGATGAAATGTCGTATAAGGATATTTTCAGACTATTAGTCGAATATAGAGATATGGTTAAATATTGGTATTTAGAGGAGAAGGAAGTTGCCATTTCAGATTTCTCTGATCCATTCACTAAACTTTCTTATACAAAAATCTACAACATGATAGGCTACGTATTCCATGACACTGGCATCAAAGTTAATATTTATAGGAACTCTATCCTATTTCCTACACCTGAGGAAGTCAAAAAGATACTCCGTGACAATCACGATTTACCGACGGCTGGTCATCCTGGCGTATCACGTATGTTCGAAAGGATAAAGTCCATGTACTGGTGGAAAAATATGCGGCAGGACATCGAAGATTACGTTAAAAACTGCAAATCCTGCCAGATTAATAAACCCTTACGTCAAATTAATCGCGCGCCTATGATCATTACTTCGACCGCAACAAAACCACTCGAAAAAATATTCCTTGACATTGTTGGTCCTCTTCCAGAGACCTACGAATTTAAATACAAATTCATTCTTACCATCCAAGATGATCTTACAAAATACTCGCAAGCCTATCCCTTGTTAACTTGCTCAGCGGATGAAACCGCTAAAAAATTAGTTCATTTTATATCTCATCTCGGAATTCCTAAAATGATCATCACTGACCAAGGCACTAATTTTACTTCCGAGGTCATCAAACAGCTAACAAAATTATTCGGAATAAAACACATTCTAGCTTCGCCTTATCATCCTCAAACTTGTGGCGCTCTAGAGAGGAGTCACGCCACCCTTAAAGAATATTTAAGGCCATTTGTGAACGAAAATGCCCATACCTGGGACTTATATCTCAATACAGCTATGTTCTCTTACAATTCCAATGTTCATTCGACTACCAATTATTCACCATTCGAATTGCTATTTGGTTTCAAGCCACATATTCCTAAATCTATTGATACTCTAGAGAATAACACTTACACGGATTACGTCAGATTACTAAATCATAGATTATACTACAGTAGGCAAAAAGCACTACAAAATATTCAGTTATCTAAAGAAAGGTCTAAACGCCTTTACGATTCTCATGCTAAGCCTGTTACGTATAACGTTGGTGACTCAGTCTATCTTAAGTGTCACCACAAGCAAAACAAAGCCTTATCCCCTGTGTGGAAAGGCCCTTTTAAAATTGTTAAAATAAACGGTAATCACACCGTCACTTTATTGATAAATCGGAGACACGTGCGTCATCATTATGACGAAATAAAGCTGGCGACAGACGAAGGTATAACCTGAACTTATCTTTACAGGCACTTTGGTCCATCAACTTCGTGTCATCAAATTGTCACGCCAATAACTACGAGTCCAGGCCTATACTTCGACAAAATTAATAATCTAAAATTCACTAATGATAACTGGAACGTCATTACCTATCTAGACATTAGTAGAATACATTCTCATTTTACTATTGTAGAATCATTATTTTCTAGAGTAAACACTTATTGCAAAGATTTTAGTTCTTCAAAAATCCAACAAGATTGTTTAAATGCGTTGTCAGCATTACAAAATCAACATGATAACAATGTTAAAAAGTATTCCTCTGTCTCGTATTTAGTTAATACGTAAGGCTGCCTTTTAAGTTCTGTCGTTTGGTAACCTCCCGCGATTTTTAAAAATATATATATATGCTATTTGAATCTTTTTGAATTTAGAATTCGAAAACAAAAGAATGTTTTTAAATAGGTCGAATAGTTTTATTGTATCGTCCATTCAAAGGTGACAGGTCGGTTGCAAAAATGGAAATGTGTAAGGAAAATTTGAGTGCGATAATTTTCTACAACTTTAAAAGGGGATTGTCGCGACTTCAGTACTAGAAAGAGATTAATTCTGTATTTAGTGATGTAGCACCATTCCTTAGGACCGCAGAACGCTGATATTTAGAATTTCAACCTGGGCACTCTAGCTTCAGTGACAAGCCTCGTGAAGGTCGTCCAAAAACCGCCATGATGCAAGTTTATATCGAGGCTGTGCGGCAGCTAATCCTCGCAGACGGACATGTAGCATATGGTGAAATAGAGGCATCCGTGGGCATTTCAGGGACCACAGTCAAAAATATCCTACACGAAGAACTTGGCGTAAGATAGATGATCTCTCCATGGATACCACATTTTCTTAGCGACGACCAAGAAACAGCCCTAGTAAGTTGGTGACGTCAAACTCTGCAGCGATTCGACCGAGGAGAGTCAAAGCAGGTCTATGATATAGTTAGTGATAACAAGTCCTGGATATACGCTTATGATCCGGATTCTAAGCAGCAGTCAGCTGTCTAGGTCTTCCAAGACGAGCCAAAACCGACCAAAGTCGTACGCTCGCAAAGCACTTAAAAAAAAAATGGTTGTCTCGTTTTTGGCAAAGGGTGATCGTGTCGCCACTATTGTACTAAAATATCGCGACATGGTTACCGCTGACTCGTATACCATTGTTTGTTTGCCAAAAGTCATCACCGAATTTAGAAAAAACTATCCAAGACTTCGAATGATACTGCACCATGACAATGCAAGTTCGCGCACCGCCCGCCAAACACCGATGTTTTTGAGTTCCCAAAATGTTGTAATATTGGATCATCCACCTTACAGCTGTAACTTAAGCACTAATGATTTTAATACATTAACCAAAATTAAGAAAATTCTTCGTGGACTACCTTTCAGCACACCTGAAGAAGCTGTTGACGTATACAAATCGGCCGTTTTGACTACCCCCACTTTGGAATGGAATAAATATTTAAAAACTGATTTGAATGCATGCAAAAGTGCATTAAATATCGCTAAGTATTCTTAAAAAAATAATAAACGGTAATAACCTATTGGATTATCTATACTTATTTCAAACGACACAACTTAAAAGGCAGCCCTCGTAGTAATAAAAGATACAAACGCGGTCTCATAGACGCTGGCGGATCGTTACTAAAAACTTTTTTCGGCACTCTGGATGCAGAGGATGCTCTCAAGTTCTCTAATGCAATTGATCAAGTAGAAACAGATGAAAAACAACTAGCGCATTTAATGAGAGATAATATTCACGTCATTAAGTCAACTATTACTACATTCAATAATTCTATCTCTAAATTAAACGAAAATGAGCAACGTTTAAATAAAAATCTCGAGGTCATTGATAAAGGACTTCAACTTATTTCCAACTCTAATGATAAGTTGGAAATTAAGTCTAACATTAATTCACTATTAAGTGCTCTTGAAAGTATTATTATTTCACTATCATTTGATATAGAAGATATCAATAATGCGATTTTATTCAGCAAAATGAATGTACTGCATCCAACTATACTTAGTCCACATCAATTATATAACGAACTTGAACAAAATAGGAATAATATGCCAAGGTATTACGAACTCCCGGTATCCCTGTCGTTACAAAACGTTCATGAACTAATCGATATTTCTAGAATCATTTCTTATTTTCATAATAACAAAATAATTATCGTCATTAAAATCCCGCTCGTACTTCCGCAAACATATACTTTGTACCGCGTGATTCCAATGCCTGTCCCATATGACGTATCGCAACCTGATACGTTTGCACTTATTGCTCCCGCTCATCCTTACTTAGCAATAACAGTCGATCATATGTTCTATTCACTGTTGCGTAGTGTAAATCAGTGCAAAGTGATTCCGGATAAATTCCATGTGTGTGAGTTAGAAAGTGTTTTTTCAAGTGTCGTTAACCCAATTTGTGAGACTATCTTAATTACGGAAGTAGTAAGTAAGTTACCTAGTTCTTGTGAAATTAAGCTATTAAAGGGCTCAGTACAAGTATTTCATAAAATAAATAATAATAACTGGATTTTTGTTTTATCTGAGCCAGGCAAGTGTCATATTTCCTGTAGTAATGACGGAAACAATTTTGATGAAACTCTGTTTGGCACGGGCTTATTGTCAATACCTAAAACCTGTAAAGCTTTCTTTAAAACCTTACAGTTCGTGCCACAGTCAAACGCTGTTCTCAATGTAAGTTCACAGATTATTTCTAACTTTAATCTAGTAGACGATGACTGTTGTAATAAAAATAGAGTCAACAAGACACTTACCAGGTTGCCTTATTCAAAATTAAACGATGTAAATAATTTGGATTCTCTATTACAAGCTAGTTTACATTTAGATTCATTCGAAAAGGAATTAGATAGCCTTGAGAGTCCTAATCATTTCCAAAAATATGGCATTCATTACATGTCTCTTTCTTATGTACTTTTCATTGTATTCTTTGTATACCTACTTTATAGAATCAGAAGATATTTTTGTCCAAGATCAAAGGATCATTATTGTATACAGATATTCAATCAATGTAATACTAAGAAAGTTACTGAAACTCGTCAACCTTCTGTTGAATTATCTGTCATGAATGAAAACAGCGTGGCCGATGATACTTACTCATCAATGTCAAGGCCAACGCCTATTAAACGTAACCTTTTAGTGTCTAAGATAAACTAGGACTTATAATGTTCTTAATTCTCCTTTTAACTACTAATAATATACTTATGTTATTGTTTATGTTTATCTAGAATTAATAGATTGTATTAAGATTATATGCATTATGTTCTATCGCTATAATTATTAAGTAATGGTTGTTAATCTGAAACGACGTTCGATATTACCTCGTGAATTTCAATTTCACATCTTTTTCTCCTAGATGCTCCATTTTATCCGGGGGGCTGTTATATATTAAATAACACTAATAAGAATACAGTAATAAACAGCTGACGCTGCAGCACTTGTTTCCCATGTTTTCCACTGACTCAGCGTATTGGAATAACTTAGGAATTATACCGGGTTTAGTCAGTGTGGTATTGAACGTCGTCGCGGATATAGGCTTTTCTTTTGTAGACCTTTTTTTTAATTAAAGTTTTTCTAGTTCTATTTAAAGTTTTCTTTTTTTAAAAAGCCTATCCAGACCCACCCCGTAACAGAACCCACTAGCCGTAGTATATACCTCAACCTCCAGTTCAGCTGAGAACATCTATGGCTGGCCATCTGCTAATGATTGACGAAGAAAATGATAATCACAGATGCCGTATGCCAGGTTGCCGAAGCAAGAAATATACTGAAGTGAAGTGTATACTGTATTACATGCAATATGCATTTATGTCTTGTAGTTGGTAGGAATTGTTACAAACAATATCATGAATCAGTATAAGTAACTGTATGTTTTATTTAAATTTTTAGTGACTATTTCGTACATATTAAAACCCAGTCTTGTGTAGGAGACATGTCCTTGTAAGAAAATAAAACAATAAAGGATTTTTTTGATTATTTTTTTATGTTATTTATGGTACCTGAATCAAAAAAATATTTTAATAGCAAACACAAAGTGGTGTGAGGTCTGAGGAGGATATTTGATGCCTGAAACAAGAAAGTCATTTTGGCATACTTTACCTGTGAATGACCTGTGTCTGTGGATTTGACAAACGATGGGCAAATGTCTGTAATTGAATAGAGCTTGGCTGCTGCAAACATAGCCAAACATTTGTTGGTTTTTTTTTTTTAATTAATAAACTTTTGTATTCAATTATTTATCTTAAATACGCTATACCGTTACTAGTATTTACTCAATGACATATGCTAAGTTTCATATTCAATAAACCAGAACAAAACCTAGCAAATGCTCTTACTATGTTATGAAACCAATTTCTAGATGAACGTAACTATCTCGTGTCAATTATCAAAATTAGTAAGGGGTTTAAAATATGCAATATACACATATTTATATGAAAAAAATGGTAGTACTATCTCACTCACGGTCTCTAAGGTCATCAGAGAACTTAAAACTGAAGATGCCGGTGCATAATAATAATAATAATA
The DNA here is from genome assembly GCF_022581195.2 of Helicoverpa zea. Taxonomy (NCBI): domain Eukaryota; kingdom Metazoa; phylum Arthropoda; class Insecta; order Lepidoptera; family Noctuidae; genus Helicoverpa; species Helicoverpa zea. The sequence continues at coordinate 11,828,799 of NC_061464.1, read as the reverse complement.
AGCCCCGCAGGGCATCTGAGGCGGATGACGGGGAGTAGCGACCCCGCGGGGCTATATATCCGAGTGCTCCAGGGAGAGTATACTGTCCCCCACCTCCGGCTTGCCGGAGTGAAGCATGACGGGGGATAGGTCTCCCGCCTCTTGGCTTGCCTTCATCGGCCGGTCAGAGTGGAGTCGCTAGAGCAAGGTTAGTCCTGCTCGGAGGGTAGGTGCCTCGTGGTAAGTGGCGAGTGGGCCGGTGATGCTGGACCCACAGGGAGCGCGTGATCTGCGTTTAAAGTCCGCCGAGGTATCCTCACCCTTCTCAGCCGCTCATGTCCCTGTTGCCCTCTTGTTGCTTTTCAGTGACTGATTCCCGGGGGCCCAGTAAGTGAGTTGGCGAGTCTCCACCTGCCATTTTAACATGTATTTAATACATTGTCATCGGCAGGTGCCATAGTTCCCGTAGTTTCCCCATTCCTAGTCCATTAGCATCCCATCACAATAGCCCAAGTAGTTTTCATCCATAGTTAGCAATAGTTTAGCACAGAACCGGGGATTGTCCTTGGGTACATTTCTATAGTGTATACGGGGATAATCGTCGGTTTTGTGTCGCCATTTCATTAAAGTTGTCTCAAAAGGGCTTCAGCGTGTTGGCTTCGGCCCCACGTTCGCCTTCCAAAAATCCGGGACTCTGTAGTCCCGTGGTCGGTCAGAGACATACATACATAATAATAAGCCCCGCAGGGCATCTGAGGCGGATGACGGGGAGTAGCGACCCCGCGGGGCTATATATCCGAGTGCTCCAGGGAGAGTATACTGTCCCCCACCTCCGGCTTGCCGGAGTGAAGCATGACGGGGGATAGGTCTCCCGCCTCTTGGCTTGCCTTCATCGGCCGGTCAGAGTGGAGTCGCTAGAGCAAGGTTAGTCCTGCTCGGAGGGTAGGTGCCTCGTGGTAAGTGGCGAGTGGGCCGGTGATGCTGGACCCACAGGGAGCGCGTGATCTGCGTTTAAAGTCCGCCGAGGTGTCCTCACCCTTCTCAGCCGCTCATGTCCCTGTTGCCCTCTTGTTGCTTTTCAGTGACTGATTCCCGGGGGCCCAGTAAGTGAGTTGGCGAGTCTCCACCTGCCATTTTAACATGTATTTAATACATTGTCATCGGCAGGTGCCATAGTTCCCGTAGTTTCCCCATTCCTAGTCCATTAGCATCCCATCACAATAGCCCAAGTAGTTTTCATCCATAGTTAGCAATAGTTTAGCACAGAACCGGGGATTGTCCTTGGGTACATTTCTATAGTGTATACAGGGATAATCGTCGGTTTTGTGTCACCATTTCATTAAAGTTGTCTCAAAAGGGCTTCAGCGTGTTGGCTTCGGCCCCACGTTCGCCTCCCAAAAATCCGGGACTCTATAGTCCCGAGGTCTGGTAGAGACATACAATAATAATAATAACTTTATTTCACAAAAATACAGATTTTACATGTTTTATATGAACACAGTTAAATGACCTTCGGTAGTAACACAATGTTATATAAACTTAGACTTGAATCTGTATACAAAACGGGAAGCCCTGCCTCTCAAACTAGGAAACCTGTATCTTGAGAGACAGTGATTCAGCTTAAAAATGATGCAATAACATTTTATTAGTAGACTGTGTCGATCTACCTGAGTGACTATAAAAGTGAAGCAAATTTTAGTAATAGCAAATGTATTAATACTTGATCTGTGTGACAGTTATGTGTGTGGTGTGTGTGTGTGTGTGTGTGTGTGTGTGTGTGTGTGTGTGTGTGTGTGTGTGTGTGTGTGAGTGTGTGTGTGTGAGTGTGTGTGTGTTGCTTATGCATGATTTGGGATATATTGATACTTTAGGAGATGTACTTGAGGAAGGATTCAGTTTGTAAGTAGTCCTGTTTCAGTAGCCATTCCGTTAATTTTGATTTAAGTTCGTATTTATTTAAGTTAACAATGTTCAGTTTTTTGTGAACTTGTTTATATATGTGTGTACTTAATGTGTAGAATTGGTGTTTAGCGAAGGCGGTTTTATGAAGGGTGCTCAAAGGTAACTTTTTCCTTTTTTTAGGGTCAGGTGGAGGGACGCTAGCATGTTTTCTAACCGTAGACTGCAGTATAAAAAGTTGGCGCACTGAAAGTACCTTCGAATCAGCGTATAATTGCGTTGTGGGATAGCGATAAGGTTTGCGCAACATCACCTTCAACACAGCTCTCTGCGCTCTTTCAGTCCTGAGGAGACTGGTTTTAGTTGCACCACCCCATACTGTAATGCAGTACCCAATGATGGATTGGCATAATGCATAGTACACCATTTTCAAGGTCTCAGGTGTAGCCGAGTCTCTAAGGGATTTGAAAATATGCAAAAGTTTCAAACATCTAGTGGTGGTGACGTCGACCTGTTTGTCCCATCGCAGACCTCGGTCTATTTGGACACCCAGATATTTTACACTATCAGTTCTTGCAAGCGTCGGGCATAGGCAGTGTGGGGATTGTTCGGAGCAGGTATGCGCTGTTATGGAGAAGGTTTTGTCTGGCAAGTTGTTACGTCGTGTGGCAAAGGGAATGTATAGAGTTTTGTCACAGTTTAAGGTTAACAAGTTGAGGTTAAGCCATTTCATTATAATTGACATTGCAGCTTCTGCATGACGCTTAACGCTATCCCAAGTAGGTCCGTTCACTATGATCGCAGTGTCGTCTGCAAACGCAATGATCTTGGAGTTGGGGATGGTCATTTTGCACAAATCATTGACGTATATTAAAAAGAGGGTGGGGCCTAAAATACTTCCCTGCGGCACCCCATAAGTGGTTGATACTTCATCACTTGTATACTCTCCAAGTTTTACTAGTTGGGTCCGGTTATTTAGGTAGTCCTTGAATATTTCGTTTCGTACCCCTAGGTGTTCCAATTTTGAGATAAGTTTGGGAACAGAAACTGTGTCAAATGCCTTAGAAAGGTCGAGGAAGATCCCTAGACTTTTGGTACCACTGTCAAGATTCCTAGCAACCAATTGTGTCAGCTCAAGAACTGCATCTTCAGTAGAGGTTCCTGTACGAAATCCATATTGATTGCAAGCCAAGAGCTGATTTTTGTTGAGGAATTTGTTTAAAGCGTTATTTAGGATTCTTTCTAGTATCTTAGAAAGTGCTGGTAGGACCGATATGGGTCTGTAGTTATTGACACAGTTCCTGTCCCCTCCCTTATGAATTGGATGGATGATGGCTTTCTTTAGAGCGACAGGGAAGATGCCTTTTTGAATGCATAAGTTGAGGATGTACGTTAATGGTGGTGTCAGGGTCTGGCGGCAACTCTTTAGTATTAAGGGCGATATGCCATCCCAACCTATTGCGCAATCGCTTCGCAGTTGCAGAATAAGAGATTCCACTTCAGATTCATCAACTTCAAGTATCACAAGGGAGTTGGAGGGGCCGGACGAAGTGTCTTGACTTGAACTCCCAGATGTGTGTGAGGGTTGATGAGATTGGGACAGAATTTTTTCAGCTAAGTTAGTGCCTATGTTACTGAAGAACCTACATACTTCGTTTACAGATGAAGTAGGGTTATCACAGATATCCAACAGTTCTATTGGGCTAGTTTTCTTTTTGGTGGTACTTGTAATCTGTCTTATCGTTTTCCAGAGGGCTTTGGGGTTGTTACACGATTTTTCAAGCTCGCTTTTTTCATAGTTAGTTTTTAGTTTCCGCAGCAGGCCGTTAAAAAAATTCCGGTACCGCGTATAGGTCATTTTCAGGATAAGATTATTGGGGTCTTTTCGTGCTTTATTATGCAGCCGGTCACGATTTTGTATACACTTTAATAGGCCGTTGGTTATCCATGGTTTGATAATTCGTTTTTTTCTTGGGACTTTAATTTGTTTAGTGTGTTTGTTAATTACTGAGGAGATAATAGCTATAAACATATTCATGCATATATTGGGGTCAATAATTTTGTATAATGGGGTAAAATCCAAATTTTCTATATCCAACTTAACTGCATTGAAGTCTATGCGGGTAGCTATGTGAGGTAGTTTGTTATCTGGATTTGTGTTAGCAATGTTAAGTAGCACTGGTTTGTGATCCGTAATGTGTGAGTCCAGTACAAGGGTAGTAACGGGAAGGGTAGTTTTAATGAGTGCATGATCTAGACAGTTATCCAGTCGGGTGTTGAGCCTATGGGTTGGGAGAAGACCATGGGAGGCGTTTAGAATGAGATAGTTGAAACTGCGGTCATCCGTACTACAAGGTTTAACATCTATGTTTAGATCACCTAAGAGGGCTATATTTTTGTAGGCGGAAAGGGCTACATACACACTATTTAAACTATCTAAAAAACTTTCGGTGTGTTGCTTAGAATTGTATGACGGGGATCTGTATACTGCTACAATAGCAAAATTTAGCTTAACAATATGACATACTAGGCAGTTTCCACCTATAAACTGAGGTTCCCATGCAGAGGTACGGAGAGCTTGTTTTGTAAAGATAACAATTCCATCATTTTGGTTACTATTTATTTCAGTACAGAAGGAATCATATCCAGCTAAGACAGGCATATTACTAACTTTACTGAGCCAGCATTCAGTTAAAATTACAACGTCTATCTCAAGTTTTGTTGAGTGAATTAGGACCTGGAGCTGATCAAAGTTTTTATTTAAACTACGGATATTTAGGTGTAGTATTTTTATGTTAGAATTAGTGGTGTAGACGTAGTCAGTACATTTATCTGGGGCACAATTAAACGACCTACCTACTGTTGGTGAGTCCAACTCACTGCATATACTATTTAAGCTAGCCATTGGAGGAGTGTAGGAATAACGTGGAGTGACTCAGGTGTACGACTTGTGTTTGTAGGATTTGTTTAGTATGTAATATGTCTATTATTATTTGCTTAGTTAGAGTAAAGTAGATTTGGTACCAAGTGTTTTTGTGGGAATGGGTTTTGAATGTATTTTTGTATGGAATGCATATGTCATGGTGAGTTTTTATTTGTGTGGTTATGTGAGTGTTTAGTATATAGTGTAGCGTTTTAGTTTTAAAGATAAACATAACATCAAGAAACAAGAATAGTAGATAAATGAGAGCCAATATAAAGATACAGATTATTAGTCACAAGCCAGTGTGGTCTAAATCCTCAAGACATTTTTCAGAGTCGATTAACATTTGTTTATCTCCTTCTTTTTTGCGTAAAAATATGTTCCCGTTTGATACCCAGCAGTATTTGAATTTATGATTTTTCGCAAACTCTCTTGTTTGGTAGAAAAGCTTTTTGGTGTTACCCGGGAGCTGTTCCGTGACATAAACCGGCTGACTAGTACCTGACCAGAATGCCAATGAGACTAGTATTTAATTTATATTCCTTTTCTTTGTCTTTGTTGAACGCACGAAGTGCAGATATGAGTGTCTCCTTTTTCATAACAGAAGAAAATTCGGCTATTATCGGTCGTGCACTGGAAGGAGCACCTAGTTTCCCGGGCAAACGATAAATATCCCTCAATTCAGAGTCTTTTATAGGTACTCCGATGGCTTCGCCAATGCTGCATACCGTTTTAGTAAGCGTGGCATTGGTTTCAGTAGCAATATTTTGCGGTACATTACGAATTTCAATGCCCGACGACCTGGATTTATGTTGTAGGTCTTGAATTTTTTTCTCCAGGGTTTCTATATACTGTCGCTGTTCCCGGCGTTCTTTTCTTAGGTCTTCAACTTCAGTCTTCAGCTCCTCAAATTGCTGGTTTATAAAATACATAGATTTAACCATCTCCTCGTTTGATTTATGTATCTCCGTATTAGATGTCTGTATCTGACTAATCTGAGATTTTATTTCTCCCATATCGGATGCTAATTTAGCCATCACAGCGGTTTGAGTGGCAAGTTGCTTCGCTATACAGGAGTCCTGTTCTTTCTTCCAATCTTCGAATTGGGTTTGAAAGTCTTGCGTAGCTGCGCCTTGTGGCGAGTTTCCCTTTCTTTTTTTATTTCTGTTTGTATTAACGTTATCACTTACCACTGCATAGGCTATATCCGATTCAGATTTTGTTTGGGAGTGGCAAAGATTATTTATTGGCGTGTTAGGTGTATTCGGGGGAGTACGTCTTACGGTGGACATGTTTCCCAATAGTTATAAACAGTCGCTCGCAGATTGTGTTGAGTTCGTTACAAACGATGAGTGCATGTGCACTGCACCGGGACGATGTTCCGTGTGCGTGGAGTCGTAACGAGTTCAATCCGTAGCGGTGACGTAGCGGCCGGCGGCCGCGTAGCGGATTGCGAGTAGCTTATTCAAGTTTCTACGTCACTATCACCGTAGCTCGGCGAACGGAGAGTGGGATTGCGACACCACACCGAACAGTGGGAGCAGGTTCCAGTCCGACGAATCACAGTCACTTTTAGGGAGTCCAATTTTTAAGTTGGTGACAAAATTGTTTATATCTCACTCTAGGACCGCCCAGTGGGCGTTAATCACAGGTAAGAAACAGGCAAGAGTGACAAGGAATTCACAATCACTTTACTAGCCAATCACAAAAATCAAAAAGGATAAATTCCGAGGACAACCGACACGCGTCCACTCGGTAGAACGTACGGGCGCCGAATCATTCCACGTCTTTTTATGACAAATCGTTTGTTGTTCAGGCAACTCGTCTGTGGAATGCACTGCCGGTGACTATCAGGCGCGCACAGTCTCTTGCTGTCTTCAAGAGTATGGTGAAGAATCATTACCTAGCTCTGTAATGCTGCTTCTCCTTCTTATGTATTTCTATTTTTGTTTTGTATTACTTTCTTTATATATGTGTATGTATTGTTTATTTGATTTCTTTGATATAAATAATAAAATAATATTTTTTGTACGCTAAGTATACTACCCGTAATATATTTCTTTACAGATCGACTCCATCCAAAGGTTGTCTGGAAGAGATCACATTTAGTGATAAGACCGCCTATTGTACTCGTTTACTACTTGTTTGTTATGTCCTTCTGTTTGTTTGTTATTAGTGTACAATAAAGAATATTCTATCTATCTATTCTATCTATCTATGTGTTCATTATTTAGTATTTTTTACAACCATATCATCCTCATCCTCCGAGCCTTTTTCCCAACCATGTTGGGGTCGGCTTCCAGTCTAACTGTGTATTTTTTACAACCAATAGTATTTTTTTTACTTAACATGAATACTTTTTAACCTTTTCACCGCCACGCCATATCGGTATTCCTATGCCCTGTACGCCAAGCCCGAAAATCTTAATTAAATATCTACTAAAAAATACATAAAAGTAATGATTTAATAGGTTTATTTTGTATTTTTCTGCGACCTGTTTTTTGTCGAGTATAGCCGTCGTTGGCGCACAGGGCACGCTTGCTCATGTCGGCTATAGCCGACATTGGCGTTCAAAAGGTTAAAGGCTGAGTTGTATTACGTTTATGCGCTCTCCTGTAAAATTTCGTTTTAGGTCCTTACTAGGTTTTGAAATGGGGCAGCCGATGTGGTGGTTGCATATTGTATAATGCAATACACGTTGTATCCAAATTTGTATATAATTGTTGAAAGGTTCTTCTAACCCACAGACAGACAAGCGTTGCTGGGGAGTTTGTTGCGCCACTTCTTCCCACAACACATAGGAAGTAGTGAAGGGTGGGCGTTTTGGAGGCTGTCTTTTTTAAATTTCTGACGTTCAAAGAGTGCAGTTTTGCATAAGTTTGAATAAACGATTTTTGATTTTGGTTTCATCACGACGACATCAATCAACACGTCACATCCAGAACTTTCCATGTCAAAACATTAAACGCGCCAGAGCAGCCACATCACCAACCATTATAAATAAATATTTTTCGGAATTAGAAAAGTCACTTGAAAATGTGCCACTGGGCAATATTATTGATTATTATGATGAGACAAATTCGTCAGACGACCCAGGTCGTCACAAAGTAATAAGGAGGCGAGGATGTAAATATCCAGAACGAGTTTAAAATCATTCTAAAGCTTCAATATCGCTGATGATAGCAGGAACTGCAGAAGGAGAGCTTTTACCACCGTATGTGGTTTATAAATCTAAAAACCTATTATGATACGTGGGTGAAAAATGGACCCGTAAACGCAAGATATCACCAAACGTCGTCAGGGTGGTTTGATGCAGAAGTGTTTAATGACCGGGTCAAGGAAGTGGTCATTCCATTTTTTTAAAATAAGCAAGGGAAAAGTGTTGATAGGCGATAACCTATCGTCTGACTTATCGATATAACTAATAATAATAAAGAGTTAAGTTAAGCTTAAGTTGACGAGAGCGGCCCGCCTACGCGCACGACTACCACCTCCGGGATCGTCGCTCAGCTCCGCCTCGCCGCCGCCGGACCCCGGACCACCAGTGATACCGGCGGCTGCAGCTGCGTCGAGCTCGAGCGACGAGTACTTCTCTCCGCCGACGTCGCCACCACCTGTACGTCGGCAGGGGAGACGCCGGCCACCGACGGGCTTGGGATCGGGGGACCATCAGGTCCCTAGCAGGGTCCCCGCTACCGGTGGTTGTGTGCAGCGCATGAGATGGACTCAGAAAATGAATGAGAACGTCATGTGCGCATACTACGGGTCCACAGAGGGAGGAACTAACCTCACTGCGTACCGTGATAGGATGCTGTCTCTGTTCCAGGTGCTTGAGCCAGCCGTCAACGTATCGGCCCAACGACTGTCGGATCAGGTGCGGATTATCCAGCGCAATCACAGACTGGACGACGCCGCACTTGATCGGCTGCGCTTAGAGATGCTGAGCAGCCCTATGGTCACCACCTCGTCACAGGCCGCGGTGCCACCGCCACCTTCAGGCGGAGTCACGCCGCGGTCCAATCTCGTTGAACGGGATGAGGACAATGGGGTTGTAACGGTAAGTACTCAGTGCAACGAACGTGTGAGGAGTGCTCTGGAGGATGCGATTCAGGAATTTAGGTACTCACCCGTCGAAAACCGACCGCGACTACCTCGCTTGCCTATGCACAGACAGAATAGGGCGTTGGTGTGTGCTCTGGATTCGCTGTTGGAAAAATATTTTGAAAACAGCGAAGACCTCCTTGATACACACTCAATTATGTATTGCGCGGCTGTTGCTGCATGTCGTGTAGCTAATGTCAAATTCCCTGACAGTAACAGAGCTACACGACCAAAATCAGCGGTACCAGCTTGGCAGTGCAGGATTGAGCGTCGTATCGAGGGGGCCAGAGTACTCATCGGCAAACTATATTGCTTCAGGGAGGGTAATACCCGACCACGGGTGATGCGCTTTGTGAGACGTGCATTCATGGGGACTGGACTCAGTCCTCATGAATATATGCCGCGTATCGCGGAGCGCATCGACTTCCTGAAGCAAAAAGTCTGTGCATGGGCTAGCCGTATTCGAAGGTATAAACGACGGGTAGAACGTTACACCCAGAATCGTATGTTCCAGAGTGATCAAAGATGGGTATATAGAACTTGGGAGCGACCTGAGCAATACGTGATGGACGGGAGCCGGCCGGATGATGGTGCCACAAACACGTTTTGGCGCAACCTCTGGTCGACGCCCGTATTTCACGAGGAGGGTGACTGGACACGTGATGTTGAACGGAAGTGTGAACAAATACCAGAAATGGAGGAGGTCAATATTACCTCCTCCGACGTAGCCTGTGCAGTTTGTCCGATGCAAAACTGGAAATCACCAGGACCGGATGGACTGCACAATTTCTGGTTAAAGTGGCTGCAAAGTTCACACCCCTGTTTAGCATCACAGTTTCAGTCATCCTTAGAAGCCGGGTCGCTCCCACAGTTTCTAACAACAGGAGTTACCCATCTGCTCCACAAATCAGGCAGTACCGCGGAACCCAAAAATTATAGACCGATCACTTGTTTACCGACGGTCTATAAACTTCTTACATCTATTTTGAGATTAAAAATAAACCAACATATTGAAAAATATTCAATTATGTCAGTTTCTCAAAATGGATGTAAGAAGGGGTCCCGTGCTACTAAGGAGCTGCTCCTCACTGATATGGTCATCAGCCAACAGGTTCGACGATCCCGAAAGAATTTGTCGACATGTTGGATAGACTATAAGAAGGCCTACGACTCGGTCCCCCATGCATGGCTTAGGAGGGTACTGGAGTTGTATAAAATAAATACAACTCTACGCGCCTTTCTTGCGTCATGTATGGAGCAATGGAGAACGGTTCTTCACTATCCAGGATGTAGACAAATTGAAGGGACCGGCGATCCTATTAAGATCGAGCGGGGAATATTCCAGGGTGACAGTTTGAGTCCACTTTGGTTTTGCCTGGCCTTGAACCCTTTGAGCACATTGCTAGAGGGTTCGGGGCTGGGCTATCCTTTGCGGAGAGGGGGTCAGGTTATATCCCATTTGCTTTATATGGATGATCTGAAACTGTTTGCCACTACAGAACTGCAGCTGATGAAGCTACTGAAGATCACTGAAAATTTCAGTAGTTGCATCAGGATGGAGTTCGGTGTGGACAAATGTGCAGTCATGCATGTAAAGCGAGGGGGAATTGTGGAATCTGAGGGAGTACAACTCTCAGATTCCATAAACCTGAGATCACTCTCCGCAAACGAAACATATAAATACTTGGGTATGGCGGAGGGGTTAGGCATCAATGTGGCTGTCATGAAACAGTCATTACGGGAGCGTTTCTTTGGCCGCCTGAATAAGGTCCTAAAAAGTTCCTTATCAGGCGGCAACAAGGTTCGCGCCTATAATGGTTGGGTCATGCCAGTCCTGATGTACTCCTTCGGCATACTCAAATGGACTCAAACTGAATTGGATACCTTGGATAGGAGAGTCCGCACACTGCTGACCGCAGAACGAATGCATCACCCACGATCGTCGGTGATGAGACTGTACATCCCACGGAAATGTGGAGGCCGAGGCTTTTTAAATGCAAAGACGCTCCACAACCGTGAGGTGTGCAGTCTCAGAGAATATCTTCTCAAAAGCGACGTGGGTATGCATCGTGATATGGTAGCAGTGGACAAAGGACTCACCCCGCTATCGTTGGCAAATGAGAACTGGCGCAGATCTGTGGTACTAACTACCCATGATCGCAAGGAGGTATGGCAGAGCAAACAGCTACACGGACGCTTCTTCGGGGCTCTTCATGGTCCCGATGTAGACTTCAATACGTCCGTATCTTGGCTACGCTTCGGTGACTTGTTTGGAGAAACCGAAGGGTTTGTATGTGCAATTATGGACGAAGTTATCCTTACGAATAACTACCGGAGATATATCGTGAAAGACGGGACGGTTGACATATGTCGGGCATGTCACCATCCGGGTGAGTCTATCAGACATATTATATCTGGTTGTTCTCGTTTGGCTAATGGTGAATATTTGCACAGACATAACCAAGTGGCCAAGATTATCCACCAGCAGCTTGCTCTGCAATACAACCTTGTAGACCTTGAGGTACCGTACTACAAGTATGCGCCCGACCCAGTTCTCGAAAAGGACCATATCACGTTGTACTGGGATCGATCTATCATCACTGACAGGACTATTGTAGCCAATAAGCCTGATATTGTGGTGATAGATCGATCAGCGCGCCGCGCGATGATAGTCGATGTCGCCGTTCCGCATGACGAGAACCTTGTGAAAGCTGAGAAAGAGAAACAAATAAAGTATCTCGACTTAGCGCACGAGGTTGTCGCCATGTGGAGTGTCGACACGGCTGTTGTTGTGCCGATTGTCGTTACGGCCAATGGTTTAATAGCCAAGAGCCTCGACGAACACCTCAGGAGGCTCTCGTTGGGCGGCTGGATCAAGGGACTGATTCAGAAGGCAGTACTCCTTGATACGGCACGTATTGTGAGGAGGTTTCTGTCTCTGGGACCCTAACCACCGGTACCTTGGACCCTGTGCCCGATATCGGTGGCAACCTATTTTTTATATTTTTAAATGTTTTTTTTATTTTTATATTTAATATTTAAAAATGTAAATTATATGCTTGAAAATAAATAAATAACAATAAAAATCATTGATAATAATAAGCCCCGCAGGGCATCTGAGGCGGATGACGGGGAGTAGCGACCCCGCGGGGCTATATATCCGAGTGCTCCAGGGAGAGTATACTGTCCCCCATCTCCGGCCTGCCGGAGTGAAGCATGACGGGGGATAGGTCTCCCGCCTCTTGGCTTGCCTTCACCGGCCGGTCAGAGTGGAGTCGCTAGAGTAGGGTTAGCAGCCCGCTCGGAGGGTAGGTACCTCGTGGTAAGTGGCGAGTGGGCCGGTGATGCTGGACCCACAGGGAGCGCGTGATCTGCGTTTAAAGTCCGCCGAGGTATCCTCACCCTTCAGCCGCTCATGTACCTGTTGCCCCCTTGTTGCGATTTAGCGACTGATTCCCGGGGGCCCAGTAAGTGAGTTGGCGAGTCTCCACCTGCCATTTTTACGTGTATTTATTACATTGTTATCGGCAGGTGCCATAGTTCCCGTAGTTTCCCCATTCCTAGTCCACTAGCATCCCATCACAATAGCCCAAGTAGTTTTCATCCATAGTTAGCAATAGTTTAGCACAGAACCGGGGATTGTCCTTGGGTACATTTCTATAGTGTATACAGGGATAATCGTCGGTTTTGTGTCACCATTTCATTAAAGTTGTCTCAAAAGGGCTTCAGCGTGTTGGCTTCGGCCCCACGTTCGCCTCCCAAAAATCCGGGACTCTATAGTCCCGAGGTCTGGTAGAGACATACAAGATAATAATAATAATAATTCTTTATTGACATAAAATTGTGAACATACAAACACTTACAAAATAAAAGATAAACAGAGCCCATACGGGAGTAACGCAATATAACACAATAATTATGTAGTAGGTATTTGTTTGAACTCTGGTACCCAAGGTAAGATTTAACTTGTATTATAGGTACCAGTATTCTCACATTTAGTTGTACACAAAGTTACATTGAATGCATCAGAAGACGGTTACAAGTGCGTGCGTGTTTATTAATTGTAGACTTCGTTTGTATGTATGTGTTTGTGTTGTGTGTGTTATGAGTGAATTTATGTGTTATGTAAAAAGGTGTGTAGGTGTATGTTATGTAGAGAATGTGTGTATGTGATATTTATGTTATGTGAAATGTAATTTCGTGAAGGTTATCCTAGATTTGACATTTTTAATAGATTTTCTGTTTCATTATAGCTCTGGCCATGTAGCCACATAGAAACCACGGTTTTACATTGTCGTTTGTTGAGAGAGGAAATGTTACAAAATTTATTTATTTTATTGTAAAGGTGTATTTTAGGTTTTATTGTAAACTAATAGATATCTGTAAGAATTGCGATACGGAAGTGCCTAAAATACCTGATCGTTGTAATGTGCGCACTCATTCATCTCCGTATTTTCTAAGCGCCCGAACAATCTGTCGGCCGGACTAAAAAGTCTGCTGATAGATAGATTTCTCAATGAATAAATAACTTTGTACTACTTACGTACTAGTACGTACTTTGTATTTGGTGTTGTTTTCAAATTCAATAAAATATTCGATGTGAAGAAAAAAAAGCCCTTAAATTCATAATGTAAGATGCAGACTACAAAACATTCTGATGGCTGAATGAAGGTTCCTTTGCCTTGAAAAAAAAAATATATATATCATCGGTCCATCGAGAACAGACTTAGTTTTTGAAAGAAGAACAGATGACCACCTATGATGGTACAGATATTTCTGTAACCATGTGGAAAGACAACAAAATAGTTACTTTGTTATCGACATGTAACGACCACACCTAGATCTTAATATCAGTGCAACATTGTATTATTTCAGTAAGAATATTCTTGATAACATTTGTGGACCACACCTTGTCCTTAATCACCATGCAACATTGTATTATTTAAGTAAAGAATATTCCTAGTAACATTTTTGTCACGTTTGATTCGAAGGAACGAGCAAGGTTTCCAATTTACTTAACTTTGTAAGAAACGACCCTACTGCACTACAATGTAAGAACAGGCTGCCTAGCGACAAGGGCGTCTACACTTCGAGTCTACGAGTGAATAAGCTTCTTGACGGTCAAGCTCCACATCGAGACAACTCATCGACGACGAGACAACGGGATAGAATAGGATAACGTCAAGCAGAAGGAATCCGGTAGGAGACAAAGTGGCTCTCCTTCCTCAATCAACCATCGTGTCCGGTCATCAGGGAATATCAACGGAATGAAATATCATTAGATCGCATCCCCAAGTGAGAAGAAAATAATCAACCGCAAGTCCGCGGCTGACTTAACTACCTATGTGGGAGTTGATCCAGTCCAAAAAAATAAATAGAGAAAAAATTCTAATTGATTGCCCGCAAATTGTCAAAGACTACAACTCCCACATGAGAGGCGTGGATCTCCTGGACAGTTATATTGGAAGATACGATATATCCATAAAAACAGAAAGTGGTATATGCGATTCCATAAGAAAATTATGTTACGTAACTTTTCGCCTAGAAGTAGCAGAAACCCTTTGCCTTTTGGGAAAAAAAAGATGTAAAAAGGGGTAGGCCAACATCGTCATTGGAGCATGAAATACAGGCGAAAAGGAAGAAGGGTGTTTGCCAGGTTGCACCAGTAAAAGATGTTCGTCTCGACCAAGTAGCCCACTGCCCACGCAAAGAAATATTAAAAGCTTACTAGCATTGATTATATACCCATATGCACAAATACCATCATTTATCTACATCAAAAGTTTGTTACAGCTAAGTACCAAATACTCTGGTCCCAAAATTATTTATTTATGACACATTTTGCACAATGGCGGACTTAAGTTTACTTAATAGTGTAAATTAACTATAAAAGACAAAAATGGAAAATGTAAATAGAAAGAGAAGTGCTGTGTGGAACCATTTTGTGGAAAACGGACCAAAAAAGGCAAAATGTTCTTATTGTTCAAGTGAATTATCCGTATCTGGTGGTAATGTAGGAAACCTGAACAGACATTTAAAAACGAAGCACCCTACTGTCAAATTGGTTGAAGAAAGGCAACAGCCTACTGGATCTGCAGACCCAGAACCCCACATACTTGTAGGCGACAGTGTTGAAACACAACAACAAGATGTACCTCGGGAAACTGTCATTAGGCAGCCATCGATTCAGGCCTTTACACAAAACACGAAGTTACCACCACGGCGTCCCCAACAAATCGACGAGCAGCTTGTGAAAATGCTTGCCAAGGGGCACTATCCTCTCCGTATGGTCGTCGAATTTTAAAAAATTGTAGCCATGCTTAATCCGCTGTACTCACTTCAAGATTATCTTTCCTGCAGAACAGTGTAAGTAATAAAGACACTACAACTAATATTGAAGAACAGAATGAAAGGCAAAGTGAGGAGACAAGTCAACTAAACGCCAATGCAACCGAAGCCACTGAAATACGTCACCCTAAACGTAAGAAAACACAAGTGCCAGAAGAAAAAATAGTTGTTTTAATAGAAAAAAAGTATCGAGTCACGAAAACATTTTCAAAATGAACTTCAAGAAAATAGTATTACCAAGCAAGATGACGACAAACTCTTTTGTTTGTCGTTATATAAAGAACTCAAAAAAGTATCAGAAAATAGGCGTTTAGCAACCAAAATTGAATTCCTTCAAGTGATACAAAAAGGACAAAGCTTACCACCCCCTGTTCGCTACAATACTCAGCAGATCACACCTACGTATTGGCAAGGACAACAGTATACAAGCCCGCAAGGATATTTTACTACATCTGGATCATCTCCTGTTCCGGCACCGTCACCGTCACCATCGCAATTTAGTTCTGGCTCTCAGTCCTCTACAGTTATAGAAAATATTTATGCTGATTTTGAAGAACAATAAATAAATCTTACCTTAAAGTTATTACGAATTTCTCTTCCGGTGACACGCTTGGCCTCAAATGCGTTTCAGAGCATGAAACATCTTGCCTGATCAGTTCAATTAGTTCATCAAAAGATTTTATTGACATTCTCAAATCAAAATTTGTTATCATACATTCTTAATTTGGTATATAACGCTACGAACTGACCATGTACTAGTCGGTCACGTAATATTGGATGCACCCAATACCGCCTTTTTCTTTTCTTTTTTTTAAGGAGCATCCACAGTAAACACACTTCTTCGTCGACCTCCATTTTGAAACTGACGCTAGACGCTAACACGCACGAAATCGCATACTAACCGCGCGTGTCTGAATAGCATCACAATTTTGCGGTTTCAAACCGCGCGATTCGAAAACGCACGATTCCCGCATGTCTGAACGCAGCCTTAATCTCATAGTCATTGACACCCTATTAGAAAGGGACAGACGGCCTCCGTACTAACTGTTTCACTCGGCTCGTTTTTTGGGTAAACGTGCGCAGTCCTGTTTACTATATATGTCTATGTGGGTGACTCATTGACTCGTTCAGATTTGGTGAACTAAATGAAGTACTGAAGTAAATGAGTGGACTACTTCGTTGAGCGAAAAGAACTACTTCATTCATTTCTTTTCAATGACACATTTTTCACACGGCCGTTCACTATCACGTGTACCAAAAGGTTGCTTCCCAAGGATGTTAAAGTTGCTCATGGATCAAATTAATATAAATTCGGAAAATAATATTAAGGCAGGATTTCCTAAGACTGGTAAGCACTATAGTGAATACAGATAATTCATTTTACTATGTTTTCTTTAGTAAATTGAAGTACCTATCCTGAAATAAATTATAATTATATGAATGTTCCTTTATTAGGTATCAGTTCATTAAATCCTAATGAAGTGTTGGCAAGATTACCGGAAGGAGGAAAGGAAAAGAAATGCGATACGGAAGTGCCTGAAATACCTGATCGTTGTAATGTGCGCACTCATTCATCTCCGTATTTTTTAAGCGACCGAACATACTGTCGGCCGGACTAAAAAGTCTGCTGATAGATAGATAGATTTCTCAATAAATAAATAATTTTGTACTACTTACGTACTTTGTATTTGGTGTTGTATTTCAAGTTAAATAAAATATTCGATGTGAAGAAAAAAAAAAAAGATATTACTATTGGCTTGATAATAAGCTTAATGTTAGATGTTGATGTAAATAATCTTTAAAATCAACATAACCTATTTTGTGATAATATGATATAGTCCCCATAGATTTGTTATTTGTCACAATTGTTTAATGTTCCTACCTGCAATAATAATGTATCTCACAACAGCCCACTGAATAGAATGTGTAGAAATTATAATACCATATGCTCAAAGACCGACAAATTCCATTGTAAATTTACCACATTTAAATATTTTCTACTCCATTTCAACAACAACTGTAATCTTAGTCATAGTAATATTAACGAAATTTCCATGTTTATATTAAAAGGATGATGGGTAAAATTGGCCGGTATATCCAATGAAAACCATTCGCATATCAAATGATAGCTTATGCCCTAAGCTTCATTTTTTGTTATGGGCAAAACCTTGTAAACCACCGGAGAACGAAGATATAACACCTGATAGCATAGGACAGCCCATGGACTTGAACCACTTCAGTGCGTATGGGAGAGATGTTTAAGTGCATTATTATTGTCAATAATTGTCAGAACGAGTCACAGAAGGTGTCTGTGCCCATATTTTCCAAGTTTATTGAAAAAAAAAAAAGATTATTTAGCAGGTAGTATTTACAACGTATGGTGTACGTATTCCGCCGTTCTGGTGAGTCTAAACGGCATAACCAATGAAAACCATTTGCATATCAAATGATAGCTTATACCCTAAGCTTCATTTTTTGTTATGGGCAAAACCTTGTAAACCACCGGAGAACGAAGATATGACACTTGATGGCATAGGACGGCCTATGGCATTGAACCACTTCATTTTGTTTGGGAGCGATGTTTAAATGCATTATATTATTGTCCATATTAGTCAGGACATATCACACAAGGTGTCTGTGCCCATATTTTCCAAGCTTATAAAAAAAAAGATTATTAGCAGGAAGTATTTACAACGTTATAGTGTACGTATTTCGCCATTCCGGTGAGTCTAACCGGTAAAGCCAATTAAAACCATTCGCATATCAAATGATAGCTTATACCCTAAGCTTCATTTTTTGTTATGGGCAAAACCTTGTAAACCACCGGAGAATGAAGATATAACACCTGATAGCATAGGACAGCCCATGGACTTGAACCACTTTATTGCATATATGAGGGATGTTTAAGTGCATTATTATTGTCAATAATTGTCAGAACGAATCACAGAAGGTGTCTGTGCCCATATTTTCCAAGTTAATTGAAAAAATAAATTATTTAGCAAGTAGTATTTACAACGTATGGTGTACGTATTCCGCAATTCCGGTGAGTCTAACCGGTATATCCAATAAAAACCATTTGCACATCAAATGATAGCTTATGTCATAAGCTTAATTTTTTATTATGGGCAAAATATTGTAAACCACCGGAGAAAGAAGATATGACACTTGATAGCATAGGACAGCCCATGGACTTGAACCACTTCATTTTGGCAGTTGTCCCACCAACGACGAGAAAACGAGCAACTATCGGCTATTTCCTCGCTCAAGAAACGTACAATAGATATACTTTTCAAGTGAACAAAAGAGATGCATATACAAATAGTTGATCGCTGAATGTTCACACTGCCGGCGAGCACTCGCTTCACTAGTTTGTCGCTGAGCGACAAAAGCTATGAAAGATAACACTCGCTCGGCGACACTCGCCAAGCGATTAGAACTCACGCCGAGAGAGCAACCAGTGGTCATTTCTCTACAGTACGTATCTACCGAGCGAGTGATGCGAGTACTCGCCCGCCTCAGGCACTTGTCTCACCGGCAACGATTAACGAGTAACGAGTAGAGCTAGAACTAGAAACGAGTTAGCGAGATGCGGGGAGCGAGTGCGTAGTTCCGATATTTGTGTAGCTCGGCTATAAGCGAGTGTGCGAGTGAGGCGGGCGAGTACTCGCATCACTCGCTCGCTAGATACGCACTGAAGAGAAATGACCACTGGTTGCTCTCTCGGCGTGAGTTCTAAACGCTTGGCGAGTGTCGCCGAGCGAGTGTTATCTTCCATAGATTTTGTCGCTCAGCGACAAACTATTGAAGCGAGTGCTCGCCGGCAGTGTGAACAGTCAGCGATCAACTATTTGTATATGCATCTCTTTTATTCACACGGAAAGTATATCTATTGTACGTTTCTTGAGCGAGAAAATAGCCGATAGTTAGTCGTTTTCTCGTCTTTGGTGGGACAACTGCCTCACTCGCACACTCGCTTGTAGCCGAGCTACACAAATATCGGAACTACGCACTCGCTCCCCGCGTCTCGCTAACTCGTTTCTAGTTCTAGCTCTACTCGTTACTCGTTAATCGTTGCCGGTGAGACAAGTGCCTTTGTTTGGGAGGGCTGTTAAGTGCATTATATTATTGTCAATATCAGTCAGGACGTGTCACAGAAGGTGTATGTGTCCATATTAAAAAAATTACAGTTAGTATTCACAACGTAAGGTGTAGCTATTCCGCTGTTCCAGTGAGTTTAACCGGCACAGCCAATAATATTCATTTGCACACATCAAATGACAGCTAATACCTTAAACTTCAATTTTTGTTATGGGTGGAACATTGTTATAGTTCGGCCGTTCAGAGAATGCGTTCCTGACACATCGCGATTGAACTGACGACGTAACTTTGTAATGGCGTTGCAGTTACGATAAAAATTTTTTGCTGATTGTTTACCGTTTTAACAATTGATGAAATAAATTTAAAACAACATTATTATATCAATAATCAATGAATGTTATAATTTTGGTCCAAACTGAGTGTCAAATAACTTGGTAAACAATATTTTTCTAAATCTATACTGCGCAATTACAAGGTTATGTCAGCGCTTTATATTTGTAGTGCTGTGCTAAAAATAACAGGCAAGTATCGTAATCAGTTCTTTTACAGTTATACTTATATTATAAAATAAAAGATTTGTTTTTCTTTTTTAAAATTTGAAAATAATGGACTATAAGATAACTTTTATGAATTTAATACAGCTAATTTCAGCTAATTATTAAAAGCTTATATTAGTATCTTAAGGTAACAAACTGCGTAAGTTAAAACTTCAATACCAATCTGTGTTTAATAATCTTAGCAAATTCGGATTTGTCTCACATAGCTTAATCTCATAGACACCAATAAGTAAGTAGTATAATATGTGCGCAGTCCTGTTTACTATATTATGTCTATGGTTTTTATTTGATTATCCGGCTTATGTTTAATGGACTTGTAGCGACATGAAACGCATACAACCTTTTCGACTCGCAACCTTCAATAGTCATGAAGAAAAATACAATGAAGTTCAAATGTCAAATTCAAAATTTTAAATTTTCAAAATCAGATTTTCGTTGTCGCAGGCGTACACATATAAATAGGGCGCCGCCCGTATAAATAAATTAGTCGACATAAATTCTTCGTGCGTAACTCATCTCCTTAAGACTGTTTCTGCTTTTCAAACTGACATCGGCGCTAAATAGGACTTCGATTGTGTTTTTTATTGCGTTCTTTTTACTTTTGGTGCATAATAATGCCTAAACGTGGACAAACATTGAAAAGTGGAGCCCGTGAGTTAATCATCAAGCTGCAAGATTACTTTGAGCGGGAGCGGCAAAATTGCGGACCCCTGATACCTGTCGAACAAGTACAAGAACGCGTCTCTCAGGCGCTTGGAGTTAGCAAACGAACGATAACAAATATTAATAAAGAAAAGTTCGGCTCGACTGGCATGGAAGATAATATTTTACGTACTCCGAAGAAGAAACGTAGAACTAAACCCGTGACAGATATTGACACCTTTGACGCCGATGCAATCAGAAATCATATATATGGTTACTATTCCAGAAATGAATATCTCAACAGGAAGAAGCTTTTGGCATCCTTAAGAGAAGCTGGACTGTTTAGGGGGGGTAAAACTGCTTTAACCAAAATCTTAAAAGATATAGGTTTTTCGTATAAAAAAACAGACAAAAGAAAAATTTTATTAGAACGATACGACGTAATTTTAAAAAGGATAAGTTTTTTGAGGGAAGCAAAAAAAATTGATAACTGGGATAATGTCGTGTTCATTGACGAGACATGGCTAAACGCCAATCACACGGTTTCCCGTTCCTGGACGGATGATACACAAGCGTCAACGTCAAAAGTACCAATGGGTAAGGGGGCCCGTCTGATAATATGCCACGCAGGTTCTGCAAAATACGGCTTTGTGGAGAACGCGTTACTGGCATTTCAATCAAAAACCACAAATGACTACCACGAGGAAATGAATGCCACTACATTTAAAGAGTGGTTCCAGAACGTGCTTTTGCCCAGCCTAGCAGAGCCTTCTGTAATATTCATGGATAATGCCTCCTATCACTCGGTTCAAATACAGAAACCCCCTACCCAAGCTAATAAAAAAGAAGAAATGGTGGCTTGGTTACAAGCAAAAGGCATTGACGCAAATATGCAGATGCTAAAAGCAGAGCTAATTAAATTAGTTAAAGAAAATAAAGCGGCAAATGTGCGATACGAAATCGATGAACTGGCTCTGGAGTACGGTCATCGCGTTCTAAGAATTCCACCGTATCATTGCCAATATAACGCGATCGAGCTAATCTGGGCTCAAATAAAAGGTTACGCCGCCCGCCACAATACTTCCCCGCCATTCAGCACGAAAAAGATGATGACCCTATTAAAAGAAGCCTGCGGGGAAGTCACAAGAGATGACTGGGCAAGGGTTGTTGAGAAGACTAAAAACCTGATTTTGGAACATTTTGACCGAGATATCAGGATTGATTCTGTTATTGATAATAATATAATTATACATGTAGGGGAAGATGATGATGAAGACACCACCTCCTCAAGCGAATCGGAGTCTGATTAATATTCTGTACGCACATTCAATTCAATGTACTTACTTTATTGCATAGAAATTGTAACTTTGTAACAAAGAATAAATAAAACAATTTTATTATATGAATATTACCTTTTTTTGGTTTCCACTTAAATAACTAAAATAAAAATTTAAATGATTCCGCCAATTTAAAACGAAAATAATCTTAAAATAATTTGGCGGTTCATTTTGGAGGAACGGTAACGAACTCAGTGTTATGTTGTGCCCATCACTAGTCGTGACTAACTGACAGGTGTCAGGAACGCATTCTCTGAAGGGCCGAACTATAACCACTGGGGAAAAAAGATATCAGTCCTGTAAGCCTACGACTGCCTATGGAATTAAACTACTTTCCACCACTGAAAGATTTTTCAAATCAGTTCAGTCAAGTCCGTAGTCCATTGAATGCAAATACTTGTCGTGAGTACTTGCATAGACATTATCTAATGGCCAGGATAAAACATCTTGGTTTGAAATATAATCCTGTGGAATTGGAGGTGCGCAGGCATCACCAATGACTGTCGACTCTCCTGGCTAACAAGCCTGATGTGCCATATGATGAGAACTCTGTGAAAGCTGGCAAACAACTTAAATAACTTTATTCTACTAATTAAACCCCTCATGTATCCTTGCGGACTAGACCACCCGTTTGGTTACTATTTGTGCATCAATACATAGTATAAGACAAAGTCGCTTTTTCTGTCCTTATATCCCTATGTCCCTTTGAAAGCTTAACTCTTCCAAACTACGCAACGGATTTTGATACGGTTTTCTAATATATTATTATATTCAAAGATAGAGTGATTGAAGAGGATGGTTTGTATGTGTAATAACATCCGTTAAATAGTGAGGAAATACTGTTTTCCCGTGCGAAGCTGGGGTGGGTCGCTACTTTTCTAATAATTCCACAACCCGGCCGACTATCCTGGTGCCGCAGAACGAGGAAATGCTATCTCCAAGAATGGAAATAATATACGGTGGTAGAAGTAAAAGTTTTTATGTTTTGTTTTGCTATTAAATCAATTATGCCTAGTTAAGACCGATTTTAATTGATAAATCTACCCTAGGCTTATTTAAATAAGTGATAAATTGACGAAAATACATCATACAATGAATTTCTCTACTATGGATTTTATTTTAACAAAAAAAAAATGGTGCAAAAGAGTATAACTCTTTTGTGCCCGACTGTACTTATTTCCGGTCGATTCTTGACATGAACTGTTTTATTTCAGTAACTGTAGGGTATAAGCAATAATCTAATCCACATTAGAACTTTATTGGTTATCAGGCCAGGGTTCATACAAAATTGCCCATCATCCTTTATTCTCTTCATTCTTAGTAACTTTAAGTAGAACGTAGCATTGTTTATTGTGTAAGTTGTGTACAGTAGTAATTGGTTCTCAGGTTCATTTATTGTGTTTTTTCCTATTATTTTCTATTTCTTGTATAACCTGTTATCTGTATCTGTACCTAATAAATAGAATAAAAATAAAATAAATAAAAATAAATTTCAGGCTGGACTTTTAGGCACCATCAAAGGTTTATTATAATGACACCATTGGTATCTATTTCATTGCTGTTGATTCTGGGTTTTTTTCTATGATAATTTAGCCATCTCTTCTTACTAAGATTTAAAAATTTACTTAAGTGAAACATTTTTCAATTTCGACAGATGCCAGCAATAAAAGAAACGGGAAAATGTTAATAATGTGTGTGGGATATTTCAGTTTCGACAAAGGAATACAAAATAATTAATGAGATTTTGTTTTAAGTAATGACGACAGTGCAGACTGAATTACAAAGGTACTATGTGTAACACTGGATAAACATAACTTAAAATTATAACACGCAGCATCATATCATCAGCATATGCGCTGATAATGCAAATGTAAACTTTGATTCAAATCATTCTGTGTCCACGAATCTAGTTGACGAAAAGCAAAGAAATATGAAAAGCTTACTAGCATTGATTATATACCCATATGCACAAATACCATCATTTATCTACATCAAAAGTTTGTTACAGCTAAGTAACAAATACTCTGGTCCCAAAATTAAAAGAAACAATACAAAATTCCTGTTTTATTGTTGATAGATGTAAGTCTCATATAAATCAACAAGGATCTCAATCGTATATATGTAACTTTTTATCCAAACATACACATCCAGTGGCGGATTAACCCTATAAGCACAACAAGCACGTGCTTGGGGCCCCCGTTCTCCAGGGGCCTCCATCCTCTGCTGGCGTTTCATTTTATACCTACATTTTATCGAGATTCATCCGCAATATGTCCGAAATCACAAGGAGCAAGCAGTCCGGGAGCGACCGTTCATACACCCCCGCAGGGCCCTACCCCCTGCGCGCCCCGCCCGCACGTTGCGTTGCGCCGCGCACGCGACCGAGTGAATAGTTGTCTTTGCATTGCAAATGATAGCGCCCATACGCATTACCGCACGTACAATTACCTACTTAATTTACGGAGTGGCTTTGAATGAAACTACACTTATCGTTACCCCATACAAAGTTTTCAGGTAAGTACTATATTTATGCTTTCATTATTGATTACGTACACATATAAAGAATATGGCCGTTTTCAACAAAAATTCTAACTTTATGTTTCATAACTAAACTTTGAAAAGTCCCTCAACTTTGAAGAACAACTGTCACCACACTTTTCACAGCTTTACTAAAATAAGAAATTCACAGAAACACCATAAATCACAAAAAAATGAAAAAGCATGGAACTTCTTGAACATACCTAAACTTGGAAATATATGAAATGTCACTTTTTGATGTACAGGTATGAAACCTGTGCCAATCCATAGAAAATATTATTTAAAACAACAATTATTGTTTGAAAAACTGTCGTAAAACTCATACTTCCTGAGACATTGCAGTTTGAAGTCGTAAAATAAAACAGCAACCAACAGTTGACAGCACGCGTCGCGAACTTCCCGCGCTTCGCTCCGTCGTCAATCAGTCGCCTCGCCAGCGCAATACCTAAGTACCGACTACTTTTTTATACCTACCTACCGAGTATCATATTATTTGATTTTATAACTTCACACTGAAATATCTCGGGACTCAGGACTCGGGTTTATTATGAGATTTACGTCACTTTTCAAAGAGTAATTATTGTTTTAGATAATATTTTCTATCGATTGGCCTATACTCCATTGAAAATAACATTAGAAAAAGTAAACCTTTTTTACTGTTTGTCCAACCGATTTTGACTTCTATTGCGTTAATACCTATGATTAATGGCGGCTGCAGTAAATACTTGGTATTGTAACCACTATTTTGCTTTCAATTCCGTTCTTTTGTCTACGGAATAGAAGTCAAAATCGGTTGAACAAACAGTAAAAAAGGTTTACTTAAATTTCTAATGTTATTTTGAATGGAGCATAGGTTTCGATTGACCTGTACACCAAAAAAAAAAATACATTTTTCATGTACTTCCAAGTTAAGGTATGTTTGGCTTCATACAAAAAGGTTCGATGTCTTTTACACTTCGTTTATTACTTTGTAATAATCTACACTGCCTACACATACGCAATAAAAGCCCCTATTGGAGTCTGGCTACTCAAAGTAGAGACTGGTAATCGCGGGAAATTTAAAAAAATTAAGTATGATCACCCCAATAATACTTGGAAAAACCTAATTTGATCCTTGAAATATTTTGTTTAATAATTAACTTTTTATTTTGCTCAAAATCCGTAAGTTTTTCAATAGTTTTTACTATTTCACCCAGTCCTGCCACATTCTCCAGATTTACTGTAGGTATAGAAAAAAACATAATACCTACTGTTGTAGTGCATTTATTTGTCTTTCAACATATTATTTATATTTTTAAATATTAGATTATAAAAAAATAAAAAATAAAACATTTAAAAATATAAAAAAATATATATAAAATACTTACTGTTATTATTATTGTATTTAAATATCACGAATGTCGAAAACGATAATTTTCGAGGCAAAATACTAAAGTATCAAAATTACAGTGTCATACTAACCTACACAAACGAACAATTGACTTTGACATTTGTCGATCGTTTGACAGATTATTGAGTATTGCCATGCGAAAAGTTTGTAAATAATGCCAATATCTACTTTCATTAGCCAGACTCTATATTTTTTTTAACTAAACTAATTTATTTCAGGTTCCAGAGGGCACCGTACGTATACAGAAGGTGATATTTGTTATTGATACTAATCATCTACATTAAAAATGAAACGCCATCATCTCAGTGGCGCACAAAAACGCAAACAGGCAGAGCTGAAGAAGAAAAAAACAGATGCACTCCCAAAAATGACATCGTTTTTTCCAACCAATCAGTTAGAATCTGGTAAAGATAATAATATATGTCAAGAATCTCAATCTTTATCATCTGTTAGAACACAAATTGATAAAAACAGTACTACAGGCACCTCAGATGATCATTTTGATGACGATCAATCTGAACCTGTGATTGTTGCGATTCCTGAAGTTTCTAAAATTGAACTCGTCAATTCCAATAAAAAGACAGATGCTGGGCTGTGGACGGAATTTTCTGAGGAAGATATTTGCTATTGGATTGACCATGGTCCAGAAAATTGTCAGCATCATCAGGGCCCATTTTATGAATCGCGCCGTACATATGCTAGTGGTAAAAGTGTCCGTTTTTGCACACCACGACTATTTTTCGGTAAAAAAGCCAACGGTGAAACATATAAACGGGAATGGTTACTTTATTCAAAAACAAAAGGGTCTTTGTATTGCTTTGTTTGCAAGTTGTTTAGTAACAAATCCATCGCCACAGCGCCGAACCAATTTGCAGCTGACGGATTTAGTGATTGGCGCAACGTAATTGCAATTGAGTGCCATGAAAATAGTTCAGCTCATAAGGACTTTATGCTAACTTATTTGAGTCGAAGACAAGGTCTAGGGATCAACAAAAATCTAGAGGCACAAGTGAAAGAAGAAAGAAAATATTGGCAAAGTGTATTGCAACGAGTTATTGCAGTTATACAAACGCTTGCAGAACGTGGTTTGGCCTTTAGGGGACATGATGAGTCTTTTGGATCTATACATAATGGGAATTTTTTGGGTTTACTTGAACTTGTGGCTCAATTTGATCCATTTTTAGCAAGCCATATTGCAAGATATGGATATAAAGGGAAAGGCAACCCATCATATCTATCGAAAACAGTATGCGACGAACTTATCGATTTAATGAGTGATAAAGTTCGCAAAGTGATTGTCGAAGAAATACAATCAGCTGGATACTTCAGCCTCTCAGTGGACTCCACGCCTGACCTATCACATACGGATCAACTAAGTATTATTTTGAGATACGTATCGCCGTCTGATGGTATGCCCGTGGAACGATTTCTGACGTTTTTGAATTTAAAAAGTCATACCGGAGAAGAGATGGCAAATATAGTACTCGGTTATCTAGAGCGTTGTAAAATAGATATTGCAAAGTGCAGAGGACAATCTTATGACAATGCTGCTAATATGTCAGGACGATACAAAGGGATGCAGCAAAAAATTTTAGAGCATAATAAATATGCTGTGTTTATACCATGTGCTGCACATACTCTTAACTTGATTGGTCGCAGTGCTGTTGATTGTTGTACGATTGCAGTGAATTTTTTTTCAATTGTGCAGTTGTTATACAATTTTTTTTCGGCATCTACTCATCGTTGGGCAGTTTTAAAAGAATTAATAGGCAACGATAGCGTTCTGAAGTCGCTATCGGACACTCGTTGGGAAGCTCACGCTGTAGCTACAAGTGCAATATTACAATCATATCCAAAAATTTTGGATGCTTTAGATGAAATTGCTGAAGACACAAACCAAAAAGGTGAGACCAGGTTAGAATCACAAAATATTTCAAACAAAATGCAAGAGTTTGAGTTTATATTTATGCTCACTTTATGGAATGATATTCTACAAGTTTTTCATCGCACCAGTAAAGGACTCCAAGAGGAAGGATTAGATCTTAAAACGTGTTCCAATTTGTATCATTCTTTATCGGGTCATCTCGTTGAAATGAGGAATCAATTTGAAAAATTTGAAGGCGAGGCAAGAAAATTTTTTCCTAGTGGGGAATATAAGGAAACTCGAAGACGAATTAGGAAGAAACAAGTAAATGATGGAAACGCAGAGGAACTTGATTTGAATCCTAGAGATAAATTCCGCATTGAGACTTTCAATGTGATAATTGACACACTTAATGCTCAAATGCAAAGAAGAGGTGATGTATACCACGAAGTTTCACAAAAGTTTTCATTTCTTGCGGATCTAAATAAGTCACGTTCAGAATATGAAAAAGATATCCAGTTGCTCTTAGAATCTTACCCAGAAGACTTCAATGAAAACTTCCTCGGCGAATTTAATCACTTTCACAAATATGTACGAACAAAATATGAAACTTCAGAATCAAAGGTCACCCATTCCGATCTATATGAAATGATTATTAAAGATAAAGTAAAGTGCGTTTTCCCAAATGTAGAAGTGGCGTTTAGAATCTTTCACAGCTTAATGATTACTAACTGCTCTGCTGAACGATCTTTCTCTCAACTCAAAAGATTAAAAAACCCGCAAAGAACAAAAATCCGTCCAGAGAAGCTTAATTCTTTAGCATTAATGTGTATCGAGGCAGACATACTTCGTCAGACAAATTTCGACGATGTGATCTCGGAGTTTGCTCTGATTAAGGCAAGGAAAAAAATGTTTTAAGTTTTAAATTATACCTACTACACTTTCTATTTTGATGAACTTTCATTTTATAAGTACTTTTTACCTTCCATTCCATTCCTTCCATTTCCATTTAAGCAATAGAGGGCCTACACAGGTTCTGTGCTTAGGGCCTCGGATACTCTTAATCCGCCACTGTACACATCATTCAATCAGCTGACATGTCTGTTTATGGACCACTGAAGAATTCTTGGAAGGAGCTTGTTAATGATAGGTAATGAAAGATTGGATATTAATGCATTACCAATGCTCTCTTTGCACCACTTTTTGAGGCTACATTCAATGACCGCAAAAAAAAACGTAATCTGGAATGGTTCTTTATGGACTGTATCCTATACCAACTTTCTTCATTTTTGATCTTAGAACCAATTATAGTAGTTGACATAATGGGCAGTCCTACCACTATGAGGACACAACCTAAGATTAAAAACAAATTGCAACAAAAAACAACTCCTGTAGCTCAGAACAAGCCATATGTAGATGCAACATTTCCAGCTCTATGCACAAAAATGTTATTTTCTAAGTAAACAGAATGATCACAGCAATTATTTTACCCACATCCCGCTGACATGTATCCACAAGATAACAGACTGTAACTACAACTACATCGTAGCCAATCCGGCTACAGTACACCTTTACAACATTTCACCACTTTTTTAGCTTAATTTAATGAAAAAACAATCAACCAATAACTTTGAATAGCGATCTGAACGACAACTTTTCTTTTCTCAGAATTAAGTGATGCCCTGACAAAAATCATATTTTTTAGAGTAAACCAAATTGATGGCCTGCCCTCCTTAGTGCTGAACTGAAACTGATATTTAGCTAATGATGAGTTGCCAAGCGAGAATAAACCCTAAGACGACCCACTGACCAAAATGACAAATTACTTACAAAAAGCCTTTTAGGTACATTACCCAGTGACAGCAACGAGGATAATTTTTTTTATTCAATTTATTAGTTTTAAGTTGTATATGTCTAGCTGCGGGTTGTTCGAAAGAGATACCGCGGCCCTGGTACACCAAAGGCCTATGACGGAACACAACGGTTTTTAGTCAGTAAGAGGATGACACTCCCTCACCGCTGCTAACCCACAGCGGGAGGGGTCATTTGATGATTTTTGACGTTGTTAAAAAAAAAAAAAGTTGTATATGTCTATATATTACTCCGCCCCTAAGACGACCCACTGACCTTAGTTTGTTTTAAGTTACCTTTAAGAGCTGTATAAGTATGTGTACATTTGATTAATAATAACAAAATAAATCCACTTTTATGTTAACTTACAAACAACAAAGCAAAATACCACATGTTTAAACTAACAAGACCCCATGTGCTGAAGACTCGAAGAATCAATGAACACTGGCCAAATGTATACCTACTGCTTCTACCATCAAGCTAGACCCTCAAAAATTTATTTTCAGTCCCAATTATATACATGATACATTTTTTTTTATTCGTTTTCGCCCTCAATACTACTGCCTATATTAATCGACTTAAGATATACTATCCATGGTCAGAGCCACGATTTAGTAAATTATCAAAACCAAGTATTTTATTTCACACATCGACCAATACGAATAAAAGCAGCAAATAAAAAGAGCTCAATTATAATAACACTGGCCAAATCTAGAACATCAAACAATTTATTTTCACAGCCACAATCAAACACCATTTTGTTATCGATCTCTTTGTACTGCGAATCGGACCCTTTTTTCTATCGAGGAGCAATCCAAATTCTTCCACAAGTTCGCCTGTTATCTGGAAACCGCCTAAGATGACACATTGGCCGTTATTCTTTTACTTCCCCTAACCCACAATAACTGCCTATAATCAATGCGGAACACACTTTCCATGATCAGAACCAATTATTTTTATTTTACACATCGACCAATGCGGATATATATATACAGCATAACATTATTGCGACGAAATGTAAAAAGAGAAAACGATGGAGACACACAACACACAAGCAAGACCAAAGTTTACCAAATACCAAATCAGAATCACCTCACCAGACTCAGACAGATTACCACAGATCACTATTCAAAGCAGAGAGTATATAATTTACCAAATACCAAATCACCTCACCAGACTCAGACAGATGCAGACAGATTACCACAGATCACTATTCAAAGCAGAGAGTATACAGGGTTACTGGTAAGTAGACCGCATCCTTTCATGAGGTGATAGTATAGGTCAATACGGACAAATTTGACCATGGGATACACTGGGCAAAAGTTAACCCGTTTCGAGATAATCGAATTTCAAGATCAGTCGTCTAGGTACACGTATTAATTTTCATTATTAGTCAAAAGTCTCGTTTTTGTGGATTTTTGTGTGTTTTTTGATAGAAGATGAATCACTTCATGATAACAAACCATAAAACTGTACAAATCACAGAGGAAATTATAGCGAACAGCAATTACTTTTTTAGTAGCTATTTTCTCAAAAATATTACTCTTCATTTTTTTGTGCAGAATACTTAAAAAACATCTACATTTATCTAGCTATCCAAAAAGGCACAAAACACACAAAAAACCGCATAAACGAGACTTTTAACTAATAATAAAAATTTATACGTGTACCTAGACGACTTGTAAAGAAAAGATCTTGAAATTCGATTATCTTCAAACGGGTTAACTTTTGCCTAGTGTATCCCATGGTCAAATTTGTCCGTATTGACCTATACTATCACCTCATGAAAGGATGCGGTCTACTTACCAGTAACCCTGTATAACATTCCCTATATATTACTTTACTCTTTGGTATATAATCACTAAAAGCTGCCCTGCCAGTGAGTGCTGCCGGTGCTGCCACTAGTACAGTGCATAGACAATATAGTCCAGAGACTCAAGAACAAACCAGTTTTACATTAGACCCTTTCTAGACGATCAATACAATTTTGCAATAAAACTAGTAACCATGTAGAGTATGAGGAATGATTTAATAAGGAAGTTTGATTTCTTTTTAATGGTCTCCGCACACAGCGGGCGCGGCGCGGTGGGACGGGACGGCGACGCGAGACAATGTGCTAGATCGTCGTGTCGCGTCGCGTCGAGCGGGACGGCTCTGTGTGGTGTCCTCCGTAATATCTAGTACATTACAACTGCTCAGTGTCACGTCGCCGTCCCGTCCCGTCGCGCCGCGCCCGCTGTGTGCAGAGACCTTAATTCCTTTCCCAGCCTGCCTACACGGCGCTGATCTTGGTAAGTTACTAAAAGGATCGGTGCGTCATAACTTACCAACTCCATATAATTTTGAGGTTCCATTAGTGCAGAGAATCCCCGTGAATAAGCGTGAACGAAAATGTGGATGGTTTTCGCGGGTGTTCTCGCGTATTCAAACCCGTCCCAGATCCATGAATTCTCGGCTAGAGTTCACGTGAGAATGAGTCACCATAAGACTGTCTCATGTGACTGGTTGTTTTTCTTTTTCTTTTTTAAACAACTAGATTCGTTTGGCAATAAAACCAACGACAGACGTAAACATTGTCAATTTTAAGGATTGGGTGTAATTATTTTGATTGCATTTAATAATAATGTATTGTAAAAGAAAAAAGATAGAACAACATGATTTGGTGTACGATAACAAAACAAGAGACGCCATCCCCAAAAGGGGATACTACTCCGAGCTAGTATCAGATATGACTAAAGACGATCCCACAAGGGATATTTGTACCAAGAAAAGAATGAAACTAATATTACAGGTAAAACCATTGCTTAAAGCTATATTTTGAATAGCAGGTGCATAATATTTTTACTTAAAATACAGATAAAGCCATAGTTTAGATGGTTAAAAATATGTAATTATATAATTAAACCCAGATGGCATACTTTAAACACTGAAACAAACATTTACCATAGAAAGTTAATAACCATTAGTATTATTAATAATACACATACATTAATATTAGTAGCCAGCCGTGTTTTCATACCTACTGATGTTACAAGGAGTTAAATGTGCGCTTATGCGGGCAACTAAAATTGCTCAATTCCAGTCAATACTCGTCGAGTTATGACGACGACTACATCATGCAATTTACGGCAACGGCAACAAGTATCAATATTGCGCAATACAATATTGAGCGATATGGCGCAACTTCATCAACTAGGCAATACTGTCCTACACGAACATTTCAGTATTCGCTAGCTATGGACGACTTTGTTCTTGCTGCGGCGGCTTTTAGAGCACCTTTAGACCTTTATGTTGATTGACCATGTATGGAATGACCTTACGCTATTTAGGTGTTTAGGTTCACTTCCAGCTAATCACACGATGAGATAAACAATCGAATAAAGGTATTATTGTAGTCACGTAGATCTCAATTTTTTCGTTTCATTTTTCCCACTTGGCCGGTTTTTTTATTCTCAAAAAGAAAACCTCCCATTCATTAAGGCCCCAGTACACGTTGGCCCAAGTGCGGCCAATACACGCCATCACCAATGTGTACACGGGGTATTGGTGCAGGTTGGCGGACATTTGTCAAGGTTGGCGCGCATTCGGCGAGTTGTCGGTTTTTTGGGCACACATCATAGGAATCTTGGCCCAGCTTGGCGTATGGTGTTTACACATTCGGCCAATGTTTAGTTCGTCACCGACCGCTGAGGATTGTACACTTTTGTGTTGCGTGTAAAAATAAATATAGTAGTAAATATAGCAGTGTAGTATAATATAAATATATATAGTAGAGTAGTATAATAAAAATATGTATAGTAGTGTACAAATAAATAGCCGAAGCCTTAATTACTTCGATATCCATCGCAAGTGGCTTGCCAGGCAGCAATGAGCCATGCGCCAATGTGTAAACACCATTTGATCGTGGCCTACATTTGTGCATTGCACAGCTTGGCCCAACACAGGCCAACGTGTACTGGGGCCTTTAGTACAAATGTCACGTTCCATTCCCCAGCGAGAGTTTGATAACAGCCATACAGCTGACTGAACAGCCTGTCAAGTGTCAACCACCAAAAGTAAACAAAAACAAAAACAATTTGACGAGTTTTTTCGCGCTCACTTTGATTTTGTTATCTTGCCATATAGAAGAATAGAAGTAGAATAGATTTTGTTATCTATTTAATTAATTGTGAGGGCATTGTTTTGAACTTTATAATACGACAGTTTGTGCGATTTGCCACACTTACTTCGAAATCAGACTTATCTAACGTGTGATTGTTTGCAAGATGCCTCAAGTAAATGTTATTTTATAGTACAAAAATTAACAGGGAAGGAAAATAATCCACAATTTGGTACCGCCGTGGACCATCGCAAACATGAAGGAATCTAAACTAATGGACATGGTTGCGGAGCTCAGTACTCCAGGAACAATAGGCAGAGATCGAAACCAGTTACCGGAATTTTGACAAAAATTCTGGATGGAAATTTTATTACCTACAATTAATTATAGCAAAGTTGTAAAAATCTTGTTTATATGGCTGCAACTGCGCAAATTTTGCATTAATTTGCCCTAGAATGCTATTAATGGTTCTAAAATCATCAAAAAGGTTTTACTCTATGGAGAATACAGGCAAATGCAATGATGGCGTTATGAACATTTAGTTAGAGAAAGGTATAATATCACTAGTGTGTAATGGAAATATATATTTTACCGATAATAAAAATAGGTAAAGCATAATGTAAAAGTTGTTTTTGTAACTAAAATAGCTTTGACATGCCCTTAAAATATATTTAAATATTAATTTGGCCTATCTGTTTACGAATGTACGTATATCTAATTAGCTGTTTTCCCACAGTTTCATTTGCATCTCATGGGAACTTCTGATCATACTGGGATAAAATAGTCTATTTTATTTGGAAAGAGTGTAGCCTTCTAACAGTGAAAGTAATTTTTGAGTTTATCCATATCAAACAAACAAAAATACAAAGTTTTTCTCTTTATAATAATGTAATGGAAATTCAGTGACATTTGGTGGACATAAGTTAATTAAAGGTATTTATTTTCAGGCCAAGACAGACAGGTTGGCTCCCATGCTGGTTTCATTGCCGAAGCCACAGAGGGCTAAGCTGCTCCTCCCGCCCGGTCGTTGGACCACCTACAGAGAAGATGAGAGCATTGTAAGTATTTTCAAATGGCTGAACCCTCACCTCTGAACAACGGGTTTAAGTGCAATCAACCAACCAGATCAATTTTTTTTTTGTAAATTTTGTGTACATAGTAAATAATTTCATGTTTACTGCAGGATAGAATTTCAAATATGTGCGTATGTCTCTATTTGTCTAGTTAGCTAATACTACTGAAATGAAATGAAATTATTTATTTGCTATGAATGTAGGTACAAAAATATGGTGTTAAGTGAAAGTAGAGTCCAGTACATTCTACCATGAGGCATGCAAAATTTTATAAAATATCTACTACATGCATACTACATGCTAAATATACATAAAACACTTACCTTATTTCAAATACACACAGCACCGGGCACCAATTATGCCTTAATGATATTCATTGTTTGGTCTACTTGATGCTCTTTTCACACTTTTGATTCCAGCAATTCCCTTTTGAGACGTTTGTGCCAAAACTGCAGTTTCTCAGTATTGTGCTGCCGAAGGAGCTACCCAGGCTGGTCAAGATTGAAAGATTAAGAAGGAAGTTCTTAGCTGCCAATATGAAGGTTAGACTTACATTGTAACTTTAATGGTTAATGGTTTAATAGTTACATTTAAGCAGTTTCTGGTAAAAAAAATAATAATATAGTGCTTATGGTTATAACCTTAATATTGAAACTTCAAGTTATTTTCATCACTAAAAGTTATATTTTTGCTTGTCGCTTTTTAATACCATATTACTGTAAATGGATGCCGGTTTGGTTGTACAACATATAATTGACGGAATAGACGGAATAGCGTCATTTCTATAATTAGTTCTATGACCAAAAATTTTAAAAATGGTGTAATTAATAAAGTACATACCTATGTATATCTATCTATGTTTTAAGAAGACACAGTAAGGATTATAATTGAGTTTTTCAATAGATTTGCTAACAGTGACAGCCCTTACAGTATTAAATAAATAAATAGTATTTCAAAATGTGGGTATTGTAGAAGATGCTCCGTGAGCTGGGCATACAGCCTTACTGGCTGCTGCCGGTCGACGAGTTCAAGCTGACTGACATGGAACACTATGGCCTCTACAGCCCCTTTCCGAAACTGGATTTGGAGATTTTTGATAACACCGACTTTGATTGCCGGTGAGTTATTTCTGTACTAGCTGTTTCTCGCGGTTTCATCTCACACTTCCCTTACCTAAAATTATAAGCCTTCATCCAGATATACTGCAGCTTCCTGGTGTAAAAGTTTTTTTGAAATCAGTCCTGTAAGTTTGGAGCTGTGTACAATCCAAAGAAAGTTTTGGCCATACTTATAAAATCTTAAGTATAGAATTTGAGATAATTTATTATTTGTGTCAACTATGTACCTACGAGTAATTCACTCCCTCATTTAGTATTTGATTTCATTAAAAATAAACTATTTTTAATAAAAAATTGTTCTTTTCAGTATTCCTGACGAATGGATGTCTTTGGGGATGATTGACGGCGAACAGTACCCTTGTCCCGGGCTGGCTTTCATCCCTAAGGATGATTCTAAGCCCTCCAAGTCCAACGGAGATGTCATTCAAAATTTGAACAATTTATACGAGGTAAAATGAGTTGCTACTTCGAAATAAATAAAAAAAAACTTTTTCAAAAAAAAAATAACCTGACTTCTAAAGACACTAAAAAACAAAAAAAAACACTAATTCTAATTTCATCGGCCTAGAAGTCAGTGTCTATTGGATACAGCTATGTCTGTTTCGCCACCGACTTTCGTGTTTTTAGAAATCAGTTTTATTTTTTTATAAAAAAAATCTTGTTCTTAAACAAGTGACAAGCATAGTTGTCACTATCCGTACTAGCGGGAGGTTGTCGTCAATATGAATAAAAAAGGTCTCGATGAATTGTGAACGTCCTCTTTTTTGAGAAGTCGGTTTAAAAGAGGAGTTCGTTCATGACATTTAATAACATCAACATCAGCTTAAACGTCTCCAGATTACATTTGGATCGGTTTTCAGTTTAACCTGGTGCAGCTAAGTTCCAGTTTTACATGGAGATACTGCCTACTTATCTGACCTCCGTATTATAGTTGTTAGATTTTCTAAAGGTCTCTGAGGCCCATGCTCACCGTAAACATAAACTTCCGTTTTTGAAACTTGAACGTACGAAATCGTCATAAACAGTTGTTTTCTCAAAACAACTAAAAAAAAGATGAAGTTGGGCTTGGACCTGAGTACGCGTACTGATTGGTAAACATGTAAAAACCGGCCAAGTGCGAGGAGCCCCCAAAATATTTATTTTATTCTGGTTTTCAGCATTTGTTGTTATAGCGGCAACAGAAATGCATCATCTGTGAAAATTTCAGCTCTCTAACTATCACGGTTCATGAGATACAGCCTGGTGACAGACGGACGGACGGTCGGACGGACAGAGGAGTGAAAACAATAGGGTCCCGTTTTCCCTTTGTGTACGGAACCCTAAAAATGACAATGAACATGCATGAAACATGGAGAATAAATGATAAGCCTTCTTATTACTTGCCTTGCAGTGGACGAACGTTGCGGCCATCAACTATGACGTAAAGAATGACAAATGGGAAGTCATGGCCCTCGATGGGACTAAGAGACATTATCTGTAAGCATGTTTGATAATTACCTTAAATAAATAAACAAACTGTATAATTACCTATTATATGCTTAGTTTGTTTATATATTTATAACTATTGCTAGCGGTTAAAGTACGGCGATGAAAACATTCGTACGTGGTAACGTAATTTGAAATTTTAGGTAGGTAACGGATTGTTAAAGGGACCAAATTAATACTGGGGGTCAATATTGTCACCCGATACCCCGAAACGGGGGAAGAAGAGATGGCGGGCGGGAAAATGAATCTGTTAAACCACAAGATTTTGAAAAACAGCCACATTTCTTAATAAGTACTATGGTTACTAACATAGTTTTATGTAACCTTTTTTTCTTAGAAATTTACCGTCGTACCACAAAAACTTTTAAACGTCTGTTGAACACTTGTCTAAAAAAATACAGGTTATGTATGACGTTGAATTACCTATGGTCCGTTTTGCAGGCACATTTTTTTTAGGCAAGTGTTCAACAGATGTTTATATTTTTGTAGTAAGGCTGTAAGATTCTTTTACTCTAAAAACAAAGACATTTATTTTTGAAAATGGGTACAATGATGTTGTTACATAAGGGTGAATGTTCCGCCATATTTTACCGATTGATATGCAATATAATATTAGATAATAAAATAAAAATGGTTGAGCATAGAATTAAGAATTAAAACTAGGGAGACTACTTGTAAAAAAATGATTTATTACTACGTTACTATTGGTCAGCATCCCTCGCGTCCGGCTGATGTTCAAGGCTGATGATCCAGAGACATTCGCGCAACGCGTCAAATTCGCTGTCGATCTAAGAAAGGAGGTCGAGAATAATCTCAGGTAATTTATAAATACCTATGGTCTTACTACAAAAACTTAAGCATGTGTCAAACACCTGTCTAAAAAAAGTGTGGCTGCAAAATGGACCTTATTTCGACGTCATAATCTGACATTGTTTTAGACAAGTGTTAAACTGATGTTTAAAAGTTTTTGTGGTATGACGGGTACAGTTTAATTTTCATGTAGAAGACTTGTGACAATTACTTTTAGCGCCAGGATAAAGAGTAGTTAAGCTGTATTTTTTTTTTATTATTATTTAATGTGGGGACACCTTTTCACACACGGTTGGTTAGCCCCATGGTAAGTTATTAATTAACTTGTGTTATGGGTGCTAACACAACTGATAAACTACATATAGCTACACATATACATATTTATAAATACATATTGTAACGCCCAGACCACGGCCAACAAACATGCTCATCACACACATGTCGACCGAACCGGGAATCGAACCCGGGACCTCAGATTCGGCAGTCCGGCTTGGTGACCATTGCGCCATAGAGGTCGTTAACGTATTACTGCTTAGTTTCATCGAAATCCGTTTACGAAAATAACAGTCACAATTTAATCTTTCGCTTTAGTATTAGTGTAGACTGTAGACAACGTCTATCCATAACTTTACGTTTATTAATTTACTTACAGAAGTAACAATAACTCTGAACACAGAATATACAGAACTACCTTCCGCCAGCGGCTTCGCCCGCGTATAGAGTATATCGCGTTTCTAAGAGAATTCTTCAAAAGTCCGGGATAAAAACTATCATATGTTCTTTCTCAAGGTCAACTCTATCTCTGTACCAAATTTTATTAAAATCAGTTCAGTGGTTTAGACGTGAAAGCGTAACAGACGGACACACAGACAGAGTTACTTTCGCATTTATGATATAAGTAGGGATTCTGTATTTTCTTTATTGTCTTATTTTCTGGTGTACTTTACTCATGATATTGACCGTGGCAGGTTTTACCTGTACTTGGATTGCTTGCTACTGGAAGGTCTGCCAGAGATGCCCCTACAGTACATGCCCAAGATACTGAAGATGGTGCTCATCCACCGCCAGTCCAAGGACGTGGATGAAGAGCATATGAACTCGCTTAAACAGGAGGTGATGCTCTTAAATCGTATAATCATCGGCACGAATCTTGAGCGCTGATCTTCACCTGCGCAGAAGTAATTGATTGGGTCCCTTTTGTGGTATGAAGTGAGGCGCGGGGGCGGGCTAAAGCGGTGATTGGCCCGCAGTGCATCGCGTCATAGCCGTCACTCGGGATTGGTTCTTTGCTAATAAATCACTTCTGCGCAGGTGAAGGTTAGCGCTCAAGATTCGTGCCGATAGCTTTATCTTTAATCCTAACATGATCTCCCGAGCCTTTTCCCAATTGTCTTCCAGTCTAACTGCACGTAGCTGAGTACCAGTGTTCTACAAGAAGCGTCTGCCTATCAGACCTCATCAACCCACTATATACTTTAATCCTAACAAAAATTACATTTTAATGGCCGGTTTCTCCGAATACTGATAAAGTCTCTGATAGTCTAACTGACTGATAAACTATATTACTTTTTATAGTTTCAGAGATGCCTTTATCTGGTAGATAGCATTAACTATACTAACAGACGCTTCATCACTAACCAGTGATACCGAGTTTAAATAAATTTTTCACTAGCTTTTCTCTGCAACACTTTCAAAAAATATAGTAAACTACCTTTTGCCCGCGACTTCGTTCGCGTGGAATAGTGACTTTCGGCAGATTTTTGGTTTGACCAATAGATGGCGCTATATGTCCGGAATAAATTTAATTTTTTGTTTTTTTTTTTTTTTTTGTAATAAGAACTATCTGATGTCCTTTCTCAAGTTCCAAACTATGTCTGTACCAAATTTCACACAAATCGGTTCAGCAGTTTAGGCGTGAAGAAAAGACAGACAGACAGAGCTACTTTTTTTGTTGTTGTTGTATCTTAAGAAAATAATTCATTTAGTTAGCATTGCTTCTCTATACGAGAAGAGGGCTGTGAAATTAAAAGGCCGACGATGATGTATTAATGCATTTGTGTTGTATTCCAGGTGGAACTTCTATACACGAAGATGGAAGGCAAAATGAAGATAATCTACACTATACAGAAGTATAAAGATTTGTATAACTTCATAAATGTACCCACGCCTGACTACGTGGCACCCGTGCCCGAGTATGGTCAGTATATTTAAAGATAAAAGATAAAAAGGTCAGATAGGGCAGTCTCCTTGTAAAGCACTGGTACTCAGCTGAATCCGGTTAGACTGGAAGCTGACTCCAACATGATTGGGAAAAGGCTCGGAGGATAATGATGAAAAGATAAAAAAATATTTATTAAAAATAAGCTGAAAATCAGCACTTTTT
Organism: Helicoverpa zea; assembly: GCF_022581195.2. Lineage (NCBI taxonomy): Eukaryota > Metazoa > Arthropoda > Insecta > Lepidoptera > Noctuidae > Helicoverpa > Helicoverpa zea. Next base: position 11,788,304 of record NC_061464.1, on the reverse strand, counting down.
GAAGGTCAAATTTACAAACACAGCCCCCAAATCGCCCGCTCTTCACCACTTCTTATGTGTTTTTGCTGGGAAGAAGAAGTGGTGGAACAAACTCCCCAGCAACTACGTACTTATATTCTTCGTTTTCCTTACATAACCCATCAAAAAGTGTTGATATCGATACGACAGTAAAAAACATGAACAATACTGGTTCTTAGGTATTATCATATCCTTTAAAATATTTTATATATAGCACTATGTAAAAAAATTATATCATCTGCCTAGTCTTTTCCAAACTACGGCTTCGGTCGGCTTCCAGTCGAAGCGGATGCAGCTGACAACCAGTGTTTTACATGAAGCGACTGCCTATCTGACCTCCTTAACCCAAAAACTTTATTTAACAATTAACAAATATACACATATTTATATGTATAAAGAGGAAAACTTTGTTTGTTTGGTTGTAATGGATAAACTCCAAACTACTGGACCGATTTTAAATATTCTTTCACCATTAGAAAGCTATATTATCTGCGAGTAACATAGGCTATATTTTATCCCGGTGCGGGCAGTAGCTGCCACTGGACGCGGGTGAAACCGCGGGAAAACAGCTAGTTTTTATATAAATAAACACCTAAAATAATCTTCTATATATACAGCTTAAATATAATTAAAATGAAAAAAAATGAACGTGCAGGCAGACACCCATGCGTGATGGAGGACTTCCACGGGCGGCTGAAGTACAACCAGTGGTACTCCTTGTACGTGCTCACCGAGTCCGTGGCCTGCATACATCTCGTGGTCGACGAGTGTCTCAAGGTTATACAGATTCATATTATTTATATACATTCTAAAATGTACAGAGTAGGTGTCATAATATGGCTTAGAGGTTTGTTTTGGCAATTGTAGAACCCGTAGGGCACAGCAAAATAAAATTATACTTACAACTAAAATAAGAATTAATAAATCTATAGAATATACACACATACATGTATATATATATATATATATATATCCAATCCAACAATTGACCTTATAATATAACTAAAAACCTACCTTTGTTGTTTTTTCGTGTAGGAACAAACATGAGGCTAGACTATAGCTCAAAAAAAGGCTCCGAAACTACCCTATCCGATTTGAAAAATTCTTTTTCATCCCACCATCTCGGAAAGAGTAGTTTTGCTCATCGATATCTGAGCGCAAAAGCCGTTTTTATCCTCTAGAGCGGCAAAGTGATTTGAATTTAGAACATCGTGCGCAATACTCCATTTGTGACAATCTTGATAAGACTTTTTAAACAAATACATACTAAACAAACAAACTACTGCTTAAAATTATGAGTCAACGAATTAAGTAATTTTTATTCTTGTTTTTAGATTTATTTTAACCTAATATTATTTTTAAACTGAATTGATAAATAATTAACGTTAAATAGGTACTTCTTTTTAATTCGTACTCGCGGGCGCCATTTTCTTTTTTTGCATAGTTGCGCTCGAGTTCAAAGATTTAGAGTTTGACTCAGAAGGGAAGGAAGGTCAGGAAGGTCTTTCGTGAAATGGACTTCATTGTGAATTGCAGGTGGAGTCCATGTTGTTCTTCACCGCTAACTACGGCAGGAACGCCAGTCTGGCGGAGTTCGACGCGGCGCAACAACACTGCACCTCTATGGTAACTCGCATTTTAACACGCTCATATTAGCTTCACTTGTAACTATGTATGTATGTAAGAACATCTTGCAATCTTAAGGCCTTATCATACTAGCGGATTGCGAGCGTCTTCAAAGCGGAACGGACGCGCAACGAATACTTTAAGGGCGCGCAACGAACACGCCGCGCATGCGCAGCGAATTCATTGCGGACGCGCAACAAATTCGTCGCGAAAAGCAGTGTTTTATTCGTTTGTAAAACAACACAAAGTAGTCGCTCTCCTCCATTCGATTATTGTTAGAATCCATTTTGTTACTGAGTGTATTATACGTCGTTAATTTGCTACAAACACGCGACGAAAACGTTGCGAATTTGCCGTACGTCCGCGACGTCTTCGCTGAGCAGCCGCAGCGTGTTCGCGTCGCATTCGCTACGCGCCCGCTCCAATTTGAAGACGCTCGCTATCCGCTAGTATGATAAGGCCCTTAATGTGACCCACTTCCCGGTCTTCGATTAGGATGAAATTTTGCACACGCTCAGAGTTCTGATGACGATACATGACAAGCGTGTTTTTTTAGTTTTTTAAATAATTTTTTACATTTCCGTCGATTTTGTTTGCAGATGTTGAAATATCTGAACATATCGTGGCTGAATCAAACTGCTCATGCCATCAGGATGTCGTTTCGCGACGTCGGTAAAGGGTATGTTGTCTATACTAATATTATAAAAAGGATCATTGATTTGATCGTTTGTTTGAAATAGACAAAAACTACTTTGCAGATTTTAAAAAAGTCATTCACTGTAGGAAAGCTACATTCTTCCCGGGTATATTTTATGCCGGCACGGGCAGTAGCCATATGTTCATACAAAATTGTATTTTTTTTCGAGGAAATTCGAGGAACATTTTTCAATTGGCACGTAGGACGTAGTGATCGGTAACATCGGCTGCTGAGCTGCATGTTGTGGGTTCGATTCCCGTACGGGTCAACTAGAATATTTGTTCCGCATCATACAGGCGAAAAAGTTTTTCAAAGCTTTTTTTATTTATAGAAAAATATTAGTTTCTAGTGTAGTTTGCTGGTGAGAGTTCAATACTATTTTATTCTTTTGTTCAAGATGGTTCAATATTTACGAGAAGAAGTGGGAGTTCTACGGAGTGAGTAAGCTTTGCCGGTTTATGCAGCTCGTCAGGTTTCGCATGCAGGTCAGAATTTATTCAATTATATGTATTTACTGCAAGGTAAATACATGGATCCAATATTATAAAATTATCCAATATTAAAAATATTACTACAAAGTAAATACATGGATTCAACATTTTTGCTAATTTCAAAGTTATTTTACGCCATAGAAATAAAAAATTGGCCATTTGTAAGAATTTCTATTTATGTCGAAAATGTTCTAATCCTTTGCATACCCTTTGCTTCATTCTGACTTGGTGATTTGGTTTAAAAAAATGGTCAGGTTCCAAAGAAGGAGTATGAGGGTGGAGCTAGTAGCGTTCCCCGTCCCCCGAACACCCGCTTCTTGGCGCGCTACGTTCTTAGGATGTTTTGCGTTATAGCATCTCCGCTCGTCATTTTGTTCTCTGTGGTTGTAGTGAATAATTAAGTACCTAGGTATTGTTTCTGGTTGTGTCAGTACGCGCTGCGCTACTGCATCGAGCAGTCGATGGCGATGCTGGTGGCGCTGTGCGAGACGCCGTGCCTGTGCACGTACGTCTGCGACGACGACTACGAGTGGGACTCCAACGACCTCATCAACTCGCCCTTCCGCTCGCCCACCGTCACGCTCTTCTACTTCCATCTCATGATGAACGAGAGAGGACCTTACTATACCACCGATCCGGCGCAGTTTGAGGTATGTTTGTTCTCATTAGGTTTACATAAGTGAGCAGCCTCGTAAAATCTTCAAGGTGGACCCACCTCGAAGGTCTTATCTCTCTACTCCATAAACGGATATAATGTGTAATGTTATCCACTTTATAATGTAACGTGACTTCTGCACGAGCATTAAATATATGAAACAATCTCGCCGGCGCTCGCCGCGATCCATCGGCTGTCAGTTTTATCCCGAACACAAAAGTGTTTTCTCTTTGAATAAGATTTTTATTATTCTCAAGTAATCTTACGCATCATCGTCTGTATGTAGCAGTCACGCTCTCTTGATGGATAGTTTAAACGCGAGACAAATGCCGTGAGGCCGCTTGCTTGTATGGACCCGTATTTTAAACTATGCGGATTGAACGAACTACTTCAAGCAATAGTATGGAAGTCATAATAATTGTATTTAATCCTAGTTATTTACATAGTATTTTTCATTAAAATTAGCCCTATCTGTTACTTAATCATTATTTATTTAAACTGATATAAAAAATATGAAGAAAACATAATACATTGGCGGAGTTAATGGGACTTAGTTTTCTACCAATCAATCATCGGGTCAAAGGGAGATGAAACTCTTTTAGCAGTGTTTAGTAAGTAAATATTTCAAATGAAAAAGAAATGGAATGAATCTATGTGGTGATTCCCATTGCCAGGTGGTGATTCAGCGTCTGTTCCGTGAGATGCTGTACCGGTGCCACTTCATCCCTCAAGTGCACCCCATGATCATGACAGGCCTCGTCTTCGACAAGGAGTTGTTCCTCACCTCTATAGGTAACTGTTGTATAATACTAACTTTTGCCAGCGATTTCACCCGCTTTTCAATGGAACTGCCCCTCGTACCCGGTTAAAAAGAAGCCTATTGTTTATCTGATATCATTACATATAGTATAAAACAAAGTCGCTATTTCTGTTCCTATGTCCCTTTGTACGCTTAAATCTTCAAAATTGCACAACCGATTTTCATGCAGTTTTTTTAATAGATAGAGTTATTAAAGAGGAAGGATTACATGCAGTGGCGGATTAAGAGTATCCGAGGCCCTAAGCACTGAGCCTGTGTAGACCCTTTATTGCTTAAATGGAATGGAAAGTAGAAGAAATTGACCGACAAGAAATCGCGCGACGCCTATGTAGTTACAAATAGCGAAGCGAGCGCGAAATTTTAATTATTTTTAAGACTCAGAACCAAAATTACGTAAAATGTAGCCCAAACGTACTTAACTTTTTATTTGTTGACAAATGTAAAAGCGAGGACATACAGTTTCTGAATACGCGAGCGAAGCGAGCGGGAAATTTTGATTATTTTTTAAAACTCAGAACCAAAATTACGTCAAATGTAGCCCAAACGTACTTAACTTTTTGTTTGTTGACAAATGAAAAAACGAGGACATACAGTTTCTGAATACGCGAGCGAAGCGAGCGAGAAATCTTTATTATTTTTTAAGACTCAGAACCAAAATCACGTAAAAGGGCTACATTTCAAACCTTCATTTTTTCTGTTGGACAAGTAAGATCGATATATACGTAAGATCGATAACAACGTCGCGAAGCAAAGCTTCGCGGACCATTTGGACTGCCTCCGGGGACCACCAGTGGTCCGCGGACCACCGGTTAAGAACCACTGATCTAAAGCACCCAAAATTTTCGGATATGATTGTTATATTGCACTCGTAGTTACAGCGTGAGCTTCCCAACGAGCAGTGCCGGCTTTAACTCTACTAGCGCCCTGGGCGAGATTTCTACGGCGCCCCCAACTGCAATTCAAACCCATTCGAAAAACAGAGACATACGTAGTGACCGATTTTTTTGTTATATTTTAAAACTCAAAACAAAAATGACTTAAAATGTAGCCCAAACGTAGATAACTCTTTGTTGGTGTTTGCGCCTATAATTAAAATTTTGGGACTTAAAGTAGTACCATAAATAGAAACTAGAAGTTACTTTCTTATTAATAAAAGGACTCAAAATCGACGCTACCTTTTTGCTAGGGTAGACAAAAAAAATTTGAAAAATAAAAACAACTATAAAGTGAAACAAGCCCGAAAAAGCTTTTTTGAGATTTAGATCGCTAAAAGTCCTTAACATATATAATAAAAGGCGACTGTGAGGTGGAGAAGCCGCGAGCGAAGGGAACGCGATTTTTTTTGTGTAGTGGGACATTAAATTAAAAGTAGCTATATGTGAAAAAAAATGCAAGGGTAAAGTAAAGAAACCGCGAGCGAAGCGAGCGCGAAAATTTTTCAGTTTTGGGACATAAAAGTAGTGTATCTAACGCGCCCGGCATTGTATGACAATACATTAATTAATTTGAAATTTCTTGGTCGAGGAGCGTACCGCGGCGCCCCTGAGCCCACGGCGCCCGGGTTATTCGCACACCCTGCACCATAGGTTAAGGCGGCCCTGATGCTGTCCATACATTTGGATACAGTTCTTGTAAGCTGCGATCTTTGATGAAATTTAAAACAAAAATAGGAGTAAAATTCTGATCAAGGATTGGTTGGGGGCGCCTGCGGCGCCCCTTATGTCCGGCGCCCTGGGCCGTCGCCCATCCGCGCCCTACCCTAAAGCCGCTACTGCCAACGAGTGTCCGATAGCGACTTCAACACGCTATCGTTGCCTATTAATTCTTTTAAAACTGCCCAACGATGAGTAGAAGCCGAAAAAAATTGTATAACAACGGCACAATTGAAAAAAATTCACTGCGATCATACAAAAATCAACAGCACTGCGACCAATCAAGTTTAGAGGCGGGGGTGTATGAAGGGTCACTCCCGAACTGCTCGCGCCTTGTGATTTCGGACATATTGTGGATGAATCTCGATAAAATGTAGGTAGGTATAAAATGAAACGCCAGCAGAGGATGGAGGCCCCTGGAGAACAGGGGCCCCAAGCACGTGCTTGTAGTGCTTATACGTTAATCCGCCACTGATTACATGTATGGACGACCTCGATGGCGCAATGGTCATCATGCCGGACCGCCGAACCTGAGGTTCCGGGTTCGATTCCCGGTTCGGTCGACATTTGTGTGATGAGCATGCTTGTTGGCCGTGGTCTGGGTGTTATGATATGTATTTATAAATATGTATATATGTAGCTATATGTAGTTTATCAGTTGTGTTAGCACCCATAACACAAGTTAATAAATAACTTACCATGGGGTTAACCGACCGTGTGTGAAAAAGGTGTCCCGACATTATATATTATTATTATTATGTATAATAACATACATTAAATAGTGGAGAAATACTGCTATCCCGTGCGAAGCCGGAGCGGGTCGCTAGTATTAACTATATTACTGCCAATTTTCATCAAAATATATAAAGTGCATTAGTTTTAAGAATATTTGTTATATATTTATAGTATGTTTAAGTTTTTATAGATTTAGTATTGTATATATTGATATGGTGCATTTTTATGTATATTGTCGCGGCGGTCAGGCCCGTTATGAAGGAGTGGCTGGAGAGAAGCCACGGCGCCCTCAGCTTCCGCCTGACACAGGTTCTTACCGGACATGGGTGTTTCGGAAAGTTCCTGTGTCGCATAGGCCGGGAGCCCACGCCTGAATGCCACCACTGTGGGATCTGCAGCGAGGACTCGGCGCTGCACACGTTGGTGGAATGCCCAGCATGGGCAACGCAGCGCCGTGACCTAGCGGCAGCAGTAGATGCTGCGGGAAGTCTTTCGCTGCCGGCTGTCGTGTCCTGCATGGTCGGCAGCGAAGAAGGGTGGAACGCCGTCGCCTCCTTTTGTGCGGATGTGATGGTTTTAAAGGAGGCGGCGGAAAGGGAGAGAGAAACTGCTTCCTCTCTCCCCGCCCGCAGCAGACGTGGTGGGCGTCGCAGGGTGGCTGATCTCCGGCCACCATAGGGCGCGGCCTGCGGGCGACAGACTAGGGGCGCCTGTCGTCCGATCAGAAACAGGCCTCGAGACGGTGGCGTTGTGTTGCGCGCGCCTCTCTTAGTGGAGTTTGCTGTGGCCGCTGGGTGACGGCCACAGAGGTTGACGGGGCCCGTCTTTGAACATCTGGCGGGCCAATACCCGTCGAGGGTGCGGAAGAATGCTTTGGCGATACCCGTGCCCTCGACAGTAGGTAATAGAAGGCAACACTGGGTGGGTTTTTAGCCGGTAAGAGTCCGGCACACCCCCTCCACCTCCACCCCAGGTGGAGGGAAGTCCATGAGGATTTTCCCCCTGCCAAAAAAAAAAAAAAATTTTATGTAAAGTTTATAAATATTGTTATGTACGATATATGTGTATTTGTATTTTTATGTGCCCTAGTTGCCAGAAATAAATAAAGGTAGTTTTTTCGTGAAAGAGAAACAAACATCCATCGTTTATCCATCGATACATTTGCATTAACTTTTACATGTATAAGGATATTTCGAAGATTTCCACACTTTATATAAATGGTTAATAATTTCATGACATGGTCTCCTTTTTATGGGTGGGGTGGTTTAAAAACTTAAACCGACGCCTTCCGACCCGAGTTTCAGTTTCACGAAGAGACCAAATCTCCAACATTTTTAAGAAACATGGCCTATTTTGTCATCACTTGGTTAGGTCTGATGGAGCCCAATGTGGTGGACTACAGAGAACGGTTGTTGAAGGCCTACAGGAAAGCCATCATCCCTCTGAAGGCATACATGAGACAGTATGCGTGCTACAGGGAAATATATATGCTGAACATTGAAGAGTATGTCGAGTGAGTGTAACAATAATAATATATATTAACAACTAGCTTTTGCCCGCGACTTCGTTCGCGTGGAATAGTGGCATCCGGCAGATTTTTGGTTTGAACAATAGATGGCGCTGTATGTCCGGAATAAATTTTATTTTTTTTTGTAATAAAAAATCCCATGTCCTTCTCCTGGCTCTAAACTACCTCCCTGCCAATTTTCAGCTAAATCGGTTCAGCCGTTCTTGAGTTATAAGTGGAGTAACTAACACGACTTTCTTTTATATATGTCACCGTAAGATTACAAACATCGTTAGATTACAATCTATCTCGAGAGATTGTAAACTGTCGAATTATTGTAAACCGTAACACCTGATTGCAATTTAACGCATTATTTTTCGCTATATTATAATCTATCGATGAGAAATTGTCAAATTGTCAACTGTCCGAAAGCTCTCCCTGATTGGTCAGTCTTTTTGTAAGATCGAGAGCGATGTAGAGCGGTCAAATTGTCAACTGGCGTAGAACGGAATGCATCTTGCGCGCTGATTGGTAGAACGTCAAAAAAGACAATGTTCTTTGCAACTCCCGGTATCACAGCTCTTTGACGTGCAAAAATAAGTGACGGTTTAATTTTTTATAAAATCATAAATTGTACTTAATTTTTAAGACTCAAATTACACACAATTAAAAATTGTATTAAAAATTGTATTAAAAATTGAAGTTAGTGACGAAAACGAATCGCTGCAAAACCGACTCCACGTAGTCTTGTCTGCCCTACCCCTAGAGTGCAATTCAAAACCGCGTAGGCGCGGAGGGGCGAGGCGGCCTGCGAGCTGAGGCGCAGGTAGTTTCAGCGCTCGCCGCCGCGGCTGAGGCTGGCCGGCTCCGCCGGCCAGCAAGCCGAAGCTGCGGTGGTGAGCGTGAAAACCATCTGCGACGATAAGCTCGCATGGGACCGCCGGAGCCCCGCAGCGCCGGAGCCGTGACAGAAGTTATGCTTGCTGCATGTTGCATGCTTACTTCCATGCTGGGTCAATTAATATGGGATGTGTTATATTTTAAACAAAAAACTCAGTAGGTACGAGTTAAAAAATTAGAAGGTAAATAAATATTTTTATGATGTCATTTAATAGTATTTAAGAAGTTTACTGTTAGAATGCATGCTACTTTAGATGCAAAAAAATAACCATCATGCTGAGTTGTATTTAGAGTGGAAGATAACTCGTGGCTAAGATAGTATTATTTAGATGCTCGACGCTTTATTAATTGTGGCTGACTTAGTAATTTAGAAGGCAACATACATTTTTGGGGGCGAATAATGATATTAAAAAGAAGCCTGTTTAATTAGCACCCCTTTTATTTTATTTTTAAATATTAGTTTGTATTTGAAGACAAAATACCTAACTGTATTTTTATAAGAGTTATTTTTTTATAAATTTAATACTTGAAGAATTTTTGAAGAGCATTTATTTTATTTAACTAACACCTCTATTTCATTCCTAACTCTACGGGAACTCCATGGGAACAGAACGGCTGGTCGTGATTGGTCGATCTTACAAAAAGACTGACCAATCAGAGAGAGCTTTCGGACAGTTGACAATTTGACAATTTCTCATCGATAGATTATAATATAGCGAAAAATAATGCGTTAAATTGCAATCAGATGTTACGGTTCACAATAATTCGACAGTTTACAATCTCTCGAGATAGATTGTAATCTAACGATGTTTGTAATCTTACGGTAACATATATATATTTGGATGTAATCCTTACTAATCAAGTAACAAGTAACAGCGACTTGATGAAAACAAAATAGGGAACCCTTGTGCAGCTGTATAAGTTTTTCAGCTGAAACAGTTAGAAACTAGCGATTCCCCCTTTTTTTGAGGTGAGAAATCTTCCACCTCATGACTCCTCTCACTGGGAAGGGGTGGGTGCAGTGGGAAGACTTTTGCTGACTGAAATCCACCTTTGCTTCTTCTAGAGACCTTTGTGTGCAGGACCGCGGTAACTCGCACGAAAAAACCCGCATCCTTAGTAGTAGCGACCTTGTTTTAAGCAGTTGGGTATTTGTTTAATACGTATTTATTTAAAAAGGGTTATCAAGATTTTCATTAATGAAGTATTTCACACGATGTTCTAATTTCAAATGAATGCCGCTCCAGAGGATAAAAACGGCTTTTGCACTCAGATATCAAAGGGTAAAACTACTCATTCCGAGATGGTGGGAAGAAAAAGTATTGTATTTTGGACCTAGTCAAATACCTAATTATCTGTCATATAGGAATTACCGCAACGAGAAGCATTCAGCGTCTGAGACGAAGGAGGAAGTCCAGATCCACTACGACGCTAAACAGGATCTGATCTGGCGTCTTCCACAGTTCATCAACATCGGACCCTTTGCTATCAACGTCGACTCTTTGAAAGTAAGCCCTACTTAAGATGCATCTACACAGTGCAAGTAGCTTGCACTGTGTAGGTGCACATGCGCAGGTTACATACATTTTAAATACGTGCGGGTCCAGCGACTTGCGCATGTACCAAAGCAACATACCCACCCGCGTGCTCTTATTTATTTATTTATTTAATAGTTTTGTACACATAAAAACACAAAGAAGAATAAATAATAGAAACAATTGTACAAGGGCACAGCTTAACTCTAAAGAAATTTCTTCCAGCAGGCCCGTTATGGGAGAGTTAGAATAAAAGAGATAGGTACAGATAGACAGTGTAAAAAGAAAGAAGATATAACCAATATATAATCACTAACATAAACTACTTAAATACATATCCAATATAAATATACATACAATAAATACTATGTGCATCTATGACAGAGAGGAAAGATAGTGTTCTTTCAACTTGCGTTTAAACACAGCAACAGTCTGGCTCTTGTAACGCGGCGCATGTTAACTTGCTCCAGCTACATGCACAGTGTAGATGTACCCCTAACTAGCTATCAGAGGTAACGCCCGCTTCCTGAACTCTTTCTTCCACTACTGAAATTAAAAAAGTGTTATTTTGATGTTAAAACTATGTTAAAAAAATCCGTTGAGCTATGTAACAGTAACAAAAATACACTCACAAACTTTTGCCTTTCCAATATTGGTGTGACTGTAGCTTAGTTTACCCTTTGCACGAGGTTGTAGAGTCGATGGCAAAGGCTGTCTTCTATATTTTTTTTGCTCAATTTATTTTGTAAAGTTAGCTTATAACCTACGTACATGAGCTATCTAACATTGAAATAATTTTTCAAATCAACGCAGTAGTTTCTGAAATTACCGCGTTCAAGCAAACAAACTCTTCAGCTTTATAATATTAGTATAGATCTCTCTCCGGTTGTGTCTGTATGAGAGTGAGAGAACAGTGAGTGCACCTGTGTCTGCGCAAATGCTTGTGCACTATACGTCCTGCGCAAATGCTTGTGCACTACATAATATGTCCTGCGCAGTCGGTTGATCTCCTTATATAATGCAGTCGCCGTGGCTAAAATTTACACGCCATCATTAGTGTAAATGCTCAAAAAATCCTCCGAGCCCTTTCCCAACTATGTTGTATGTCCAATCGCATGTAGTTGAGTACCAGTGTGCCACAAGGAGCGACTGCTCTATCTGACCTCCTCAGCCCAGTTACCCGGGCAACCCAATACCCCTTGGTTAGACTGATGTCAGACTATTATTAGTGTAGATGCATAATTTCTTCATAATTTTCCAGCAACTGCTAGTGAACAAGCGGTCGGACATAATCAAAGCGTTACTAGTGATGTGGGCAGAGGAGGTTCGTCTAGTTGTCGATGACGTGATCACCGCATACAAGGGCATCATGCGCAAGCTAGGCGAGAAGCCCAACACTATAGAGCACGTGTTCGAGATCAGAGAATGGATGGAGTCGATACCCTTCGCGCTGAAGACACAAGATGATATTATGAGGAAGGTGCACTCGGTAAGTTACAACACTAATTTAATTGTTAGCCTTTTGGCTGCAGTATTTTGAGATTTTTCCAAGGTGTATGTGTTAGTCACAATGTAAATATGTTATTTAAATGGCAAATAGAAGCTTTTGAAAAGCTTTTATTTGACTGGCTTTGTATGTAGGTATGTATGTTACGGTGGATTCTTTGAACTCAATTTTTGAGCAGAAAACAAAAAATCACAAAAGGTGACCAAGATTCAGGGGATAAAACATGAGCCTAAAATAAAATTATACTATAAAGTTTCTTCCGTTTCTTACAGTTTATATGCATAAACAAAATATCTATACATATAATAAATCTGTAAAAAAACTGTGTCTGTACATTGAATATATTAAAAAAATAATAATTGAGTGGGGTTTAGAAACAGTGATGGAGCACAAATCCAAAAAAAAAAATCTGTCTGTATGTCTGTATGTCTGTTTGTTTGTACACGCTAATCTTCGGAACTACTGGACGGATTTCAATGATTTTTTCTTTGTTGTATCAGTATTAAGCCTGGTCAACATATAGGCTATAATTTATCTTCGAAACTTGAAGACCTGATGCAGAACACCAACAGACCAACAAAACTATAAGAGATACAAAAATGGTGCCATGGCAAAAATTGTTTCATGTGATGAGCATTTTCAGTTGAGATAATAAATTTTAAGATCTGGAATACCTGATGTGGAACCCCAAGAGCCCAGCTTCTCTGTACCATATACAGGTATGACGTTTTAGCAAAAGTTGTTCAATTTGATAAGCACTTTCTATTGACTTATATAAATTGAAGATCTAAAACACCTGATGTGGAACTCCAGGGGCCCAGCTAGACTATAGCATATAGAGGTATGACGTTTTAGCAAAAGTTGTTCAATCTGATAAGCACTCTCTAAAACACCTGATGTGGAACTCCAGGAGCCCAGCTAGACTATAGCATATGAAGATATGACGTTTTAGCAAAAGTGGTTCAATCTGATAAGCACTCTCTATTGACGTACATATAAACATCGAAGATCTGGAACACCTGATGTGGAACTTCAAGAGCAATACTACACTTGAAATGTATAGAAATTAATGTTATGAAATAGGTATGGTGAATCAAAAAAAGTAATTAGTCCGTCTTTAAGATAACCCTAAAATAATGGACACGTATTTTTTATCTCTCTCTCACAAACAAATAATAACGAAGATACAACAACATTATTATATCTCATTATTATTTTGTATGTCTCTTCCAGACCTCGGGACTACAAAGTTCCGAATTTTTGGAAGGCAAACGTGGGGCCGAAGCCAACACGCTGAAGCCCTTTTGAGACAACTTTAATGAAATGGTGACACAAATGACAAAACCGACGATTATCCCTTTAAACACTATAAAAATGAACCCAAGGACAATCCCCGGTGGACGTCGTTAAAAAAAAAGACAATCCCCGGTACTGTGCTAAACTATTGCTAACTATGGAGGAAAACTACTTGGGCTATTGTGATGGGATATTAGTGGATGACAATGTATTAGGTACATGTAAAAATGGCAGGTGGAGACTCGCCACCTCACTTACTGGGCCCCCGGGAACCAGTCACTGAATAGCAACAAGAGGGCAACAGGGACATGAGCGGCTGAAGGGTGAGGACACCTCGGCGGCCTTTAAACGCAGATTACGCGCTCCCTGTGCTTACCATGAGGCACCTACCCTCCGAGCAGGGCTACTAATCCTGCTCTAGCGACTCCACTCTGGACGGCCAAGCCAAGCCAGAGGCGTGAGACCTACCCCCGTCATAGTTCACTCCGACCGGCCGGAGATGGGGGACAGTATACTCTCCCTGGAGAACTCAGTATATATAGCCCCGCGGGGTCGCTACTCCCCGTCATCAGCCTCAGATGTCCTGCAGTGCCTATATCTCATTATTATTGTCGTTATTATCTCAAGAGCCTTTGTCCCAATTATGTTAGGGTCGACTTCCAGTCACGATGCAACTGAGTACCAGTATTTACAAGGAGCGACTGCCTATCTGACGTCCACAAACCGGTTACCCGCTCAACCCAACACCCCTTGGTAAGACTTACTGGCTTCTGACTACCCATAACGACTGCCAAGAATGTTCAATGACAGCCGGAACCTACAGTTTAACATCCCCTCCAAATAACGGTCATTGGTATCCAAATTATACGTAGAAAGTACATACGAACTTACAAAAGTTGCATTGGCAGGCACTTGCCAGACCTGGAATCAAAGACGCACGCTCATACTTGAGAGATTGGTTCTCTACCCACTAAACCACCACGACTTTGTCATCTATTTAATGTTTTTTTACGCGGACTAAATAGAATCACTACTTTTATCCCTATGGTCACGTCTATTGCGGTTCAGCTCTCAGCGTTTTGTTTAGTCTGCTGTGCTTTTGCCGTTAAAGTACAAAAATTAAATATATGGAACGTTTCTAATGGTTATGCGTATTCCGTTGTTTTCAAGTCAACGGGCCCTTAAAATTCAATATCAGACTATTCAGATCTTTGATTTTGCTGACCCCGTAGTCGCTGGCATAAGGGACAGGATCCGCGTACGAAGTCGCGGGCAGAAGCTAGTATTGATAATAAAGTATTCTGCCATTATGCTGTGAGAGTGACATTAAGACAGTGCAACGTGGGGGAGTGTCAGACTCTTACTGACTAAACCCATCATGTTCCTTCTTAAGCCCTTTATGTACCTAATCGCGCGCGTTACCGCGGCCCAAGCGACATTAAGATCTGCCATCATTTTAATATTCTTGTCGTATTCCTAAATCATCCTCCGAGCCTTTTTCCCAACTATATTGGGGTCGGCTTCTAGTCTGACCGGATGTAGCTGAGTATAAGTCCTATTCATAAATATGTCCTTGAAATACAGATTTTTGATGATTATCCTGCAAAATATTTCTTTTGCAGGACTACGAAGTATTGGAAGCTTTCTTCATGCCTCTAGAGAACGAGGACTTTAGAGCTCTGTGGGAAGCTATCGGGTGGCCTCTGCAAATAACTAAACAGGTATAAAGAAACTCTTCGTTCCTAGCTAGCTATTTCCCGTGGTTTCACCTGTGTCCGAAAACTACTTGTAATACTTGTAATAAATAAATATTCCCTATGCCACCCGGGGATTGGGTAGTGTTGGAGCTGTTGCTCTTGTCTTGATGTATTGATAATCTTGATGGAGTAACACTTGATAAATAAAACTTGCTGATTTGCAGAAAATAACGTAATTTACGGTACGGTCAATTGAGAACTGTCTGCTAAGTAAAATGTAGGTAATGTTTTTGCAATATGTATAAAAATGCAATTCAACAAAATTATGTACTTTGTACAGGTAGGTTACCAACAGAAAAGATAAATATTTTTTTTAAACAGTTTTAGAGCTAGCAAATATAACAAAAAAAAAAATCGTTTTTCCGTGAATGCTTATTATGTGAAATACACTTTACCATTCCGATTATAAGTAACGATTTAGACAATACTAGCTTCTGCTAGCAGTTTCACCCGCATCCTGCGAGAACCTCTGTACGAACCCGGATAAAAGTAGTCTATAGCCTTCCTTGATACACTGAAATAATTTTTCAAATCGGACCAGTACTTCCATTTACATACAAACAGCACATATTAGATAAGCGCGTTCAAACAAACAAACTCAATATGAACTACCTATAGATAAACCCAATAAGCGACTAGTAAAGTAGACCGCACATCAGTGGTAACTGTCATGCACCTTAACTCAGTAGTAATAAGTACGATTTTCCTATAATACTGTTACCACTGACCTGAAGTTGACTGTACCTATTGTTTACCCACGTTTCCAGGTGGATGACACAGTTCTGTTCCTAGAGGAAGAGCAGGAGAAGTTCTGGAAGCTGCACATGCAAGACGAACAGACGCTATACGACAAGATCGACATGTTCACCGCGCAGTGCATGACACTCACTCTACAGAACGACTTCTCTAAGGTACGTGCAACCAGTTTCTATTAACGCGCTAATTAAATACTTTTTAATCGCGTTAAACACGTACAAGCACTACCACAGCCACAAAAATGCCAAAAACATTGTTTTTACCCTAAAGCAATGCCACTGAACTCGTGAGGCGAGTCGTGTCGACTCGACTCGCCTATCGAGTCCAACGCAAAATGTACGCGGCTTCTCAATAGACATCGTGAAAATCGTAGCGACAACGAAAGTGTTAAATATTAGTTACTAAGGCGTTCAAAACCATACCTTCCCTTGCTTTTTTTTATCCAGGTGCATGAAATTGCCAATGACATCAAAAAAGCTTGGAAGGCGATGAAGGACGCTCAGGACTGGGGCCGCATCCTCAACCAGAGACAGAAGTTGTTCGGCCAGCCAGTCGTCGCCTTCGCGGATCTTAACAAGCTGGTTAAGGAGTTCGAACCTTATAGGAATCTATGGGTCACTGCTTCAGGTATGCATAGATACACTGTTGAAGATATTATTTTTAGGGTTCCGTACCCAAAGGGTAAAACGGGACCCTATTGTTTTCGCTCCTCTGTCCCTTCGTCCGTCTGTCACCAGGCTGTATCTCATGAACCGTGATAGTTAGAGAGTGAAAATTTTCACAGATGCTGTATCTCTGTTTCCGCTATAACAATAAATACTGAAAACTAGAATAAAATAAATATTTTGGTTGGCTTCCGTACAACAAACGTGATTTTCTTGCTCACTTTTGCACGATATCGATAACAGCAATCTCCGTGATTTTGTGCTAGAAGTTCGCTCGATTGAATTTCAGTTAGAGTGTAAGAATTTTTCAAATCGGTTTAATGGTTTCGGAGCTTTAATAAAGGCCACCAATCAAGAAATATTTTTGATGTTGATACCAGACACTGACACGAATATTAGACATTTAGGGTCAATTCCCACTGAAAGAGCAGCGGCCGGCAGCGGCCGGCAGCGGCCGTAATTGCAAGGGATTGAGCGCGAGCGCGGCGCCGCACCGCGCCGCGCTCTTACATTGTCCGTGCTCTTACGGCCGCTGCCGGCCGCTGCTCTTTCAGTGGGAATTGACCCTTAAAACGAAATTTTTCGCAGTTATATTAATATTATATGATCCCGTCACAGTCTATCCGTGACCTATGCACAGCATAGATTAAAAAAAATGTAATGTTTACATATTTGTTGTTCAGATTTCCTGAAAGCCCGCGAGGTGTGGCTGGACAATCCGCTGATGTACGTGGACGCGGACACCATCGAGCCGCTCGTCAACGAGTACTACAAGACCATCATCAAGTGCGTCCGCACCTTCCAGGACATGCCCAAAGTGCAGGCCGTCGCTGTTACTATACGGGTAACTGGATTTACGTACTTTTTATATAAGGTGCAAGTAGCTGCAGCAAGTTAACACGCGCCGCGTGACGAGAGCACGCGGGTGGGCATGTTGCTGTGGTACATGCGCGAGTCGCTACACCCGCACGTATTCAAAATGCATGTGACCTGGCTACTTGCACCGAGTATTCATACCGATGTATTCATAGATACTAGCCGTTTTCACCCGCGTACGGGAACTGCTTCCCGTTAGCCCGATGGTGTCGAAATCTATCCAACGACCTTCTCCCGGGTTTAAGCTACCTCCCCTGTAATGTTCAACTTAATCAGTCAAGCCGTTCATGCGCGATGGCGTGACCATTATAATAGTGACGTCATAGTCGGTAATACTACAAATAGAGTCATGTGGCCAGGTACTACTTTTACAGTACTCAATACTTTTCTTTGATATCGATACTTATGTGAAGAACGATTTGCAGACGTGTTCGGATACAAGCATATGAATGCTTTTTAATTGAATATTTTTTTGCTTTTTCTGAAATTTGCAGTATCACAAATGATATAGAGGTCTTCTGATTTAAAAGCATCTTCTTTTTAGGCTTGAAATTGACAGAAATTCTTTGTTTTGTCTCGCAACATTATAGCAATATAATATAACACATTTTACATATATCACCGTTTAGTTATTATAACAATTATGTGATGTATTACAATTATATATTTTTTTAGGACAATATCGACGAATTCCGTCCATTGATACCGATCATACAGGCGGTGAGGAACCCGGGCATGAAGGAGCGACACTGGAACGAATTCATGGAGAAAGCAGGTAATGTTTCTCTTTAAAGTCTGACAGCCAGTTTCTACATCAAAAGTAAAAGCCAAAGTAATGTCATAAAGTAAAAGTAACGGTCAAATTCGTTTTTTTTTCAAGGTTAAAGTAACAGCAAAACTAATAGTTAAAATCGAATTTTACCGTTACTTTTACTTTGAGACATTACTTTGGCTTTTACTTTTGATGAAGAAACTGGCTGTAAGTGGAAATATGATGACAAGATGTATGTGCAGATTTATTATTGGCTCAGACTTTTGTATGCACGATTTGTTGCGCAGATAACATTTTATGAAAATCTGTGTGAAGTTACCAACTTCATGTGTGATTACATTAAAAAATTGTTTAAAAAACTAAAAAAAACTCGCTGGTCATGTATTGTCATCAGAACTCAGAGCGTTTGCAAAATGTCATCCTAATCGAAGACCGGGAAGTGGGTCAAATTAAGATTCTAAGATTTTCTTACATACAAGTGAAGCTAATATAAGCGTCTTAAAAAGAAATAAGATATTCATCATCCTCCGAGCCTTTTTTCCCAACTATGTTGGGGTCGGCTTCCAGTCTAACCGGATGTAGGTGAGTACCAGTGCTTTACAAGGAGCGACTGCCCATCTGACCCCCTCAACTCAGTTACCTGGGCAACCCAATACTTACCCATATCAATCTTTAATATTAACCTTTATATATGTATGCAGGTATAACGGTAACGATGAACGAGAAGCAGACGTTCCAGATGTGCCTGAAGCAGGGTGTAGCCGCTCACGGCCAGCTCATCGCCGACATCGGCGAGCTGGCCAGCAAGGAGTACGTCATCGAGCAGTCGCTCGACAAGATGCAGGCCGAATGGGCTAATAAGGCTCTTGAAATGAACGCTTACAAGAACACCGGTACGACTCTATATCAGTATAAAATCTTCTACTTCTTCTTGCCCTGTTCCCAAGTCATTTGGGGTTGGCGCAACATGCGTTTTTCTTCTTCATCGAAATCCATCTTTTCTTCGGTTTATCTCTGCCTCTCCTTCCTTCCACATTGATACTTAACACACTCTTTGTAACATGCGTTTCACACCATCATCTCCCGAGCCCTTTACCCAACACACAGATGTAGCTGAGTATCAGTGTGCCATAAGGAGCGACTGCCTATCTGACCTCTTCAACCCAGTTACCCGGGCAATCTAATACCCCTTTGTTAGACTGGTGTCAGACTTACTGGCTTCTGACTACCCGTAACAAATGCCAAGGACACGTAACGAGTCTATTAGTATAAAGTATGGAAGAAGAAAACATATTGCGCCAACCACGAAAATAGGATAAGGCTGCCGATATCGGACTTTAGTAGGACAAATAATCGGACCGATTTTTGTAGGACTAGGATTATCTGACCGACTGTTTGTATAATTGATTTGCACTATTGCTCTCAGTGTGTTCTATTTTTCAACTACAAAATATTGGTCTGCATTTCAGGCTACATTAGCGCATGTACCTTAAAGACTATAAATATTATTATTACCAACTTGTTACTTTATTGCTAATAAAAATAAAATTTCCATATCAGGCACATTTATAATGAAGATAGCAGACGAAACACTGCAGTTGTTAGACGAACATCTTCTCGCGACTCAGCAGTTAGGGTTCAGTCCCTTCAAGGCGGCGTTCGAGCTTCGAATCCAGGAGTGGGACGATAAACTGCGCCTCACACAGAAAGTCGTTGATGAATGGATAGAGTGCCAGAAGTATGTATCGTAAAAAGTGTTCTTGTTTATACCTACTATTTTTTAGAGCTCTGTACCCAAAGGGTAAAACGGGACCCTATCGTTTTCTCTCCTCTGTCCATCCGTCCGTTCGTCTGTCACCAGCCTGTATCTCATGAACCGTGATAGTTAGAGAGTTTCACAGATAATGCCGCCTGTTGCTGCTATAACAACAAATACTGAAAACTAGAATTAAATAAACATTTTGGGGGGCTCCCATACAACAAACGTAATTTTTTATAAATAATGTTACGGAACCCTTCTTGCGCGAGTCCGACTCGCACTTGGCCAGTTTTTTTGTCATCTTGGCAATTTATTTTCTTTTTATGACACAGATTCCTTGATTATTTTTTTGGCATTGTAACATGAAAGTATTTTATATTGTCTCCAAATTAGAGAATGGATGTACCTAGAGCCGATCTTCACGTCGGAGGACATAGCGCGGCAGCTGCCGATGGAGACGAAGAAGTACGGCACCATGGAGCGTATCTGGCGACGCATCATGTCTTCCGCAGCCGCCTGTCCTAAGGTAACGGATTACATCATCAGTATTTTTATTTTATTTATTTATTTTATACAGAGTGTGTCGTACCTAATCGCATTAAATTGAATACGTTAATAAACTGGTTAATTTATATCGATTAGCACAAAGAAAAAAAAATACGTAAAAATAAAAATAAATGAATTTTCAAACAAAGTAAATAGAATAAAAATGTGCGAAAATTAGAACACCATATAAATGTCAGTGTCTTGAAAACTGACAGCTGTCAATTGGCCAAAACATTCGATACTTTGTCTCTGCCCTACACATGATGTTATAAATTATGTAAACAATTTCCAAATTCCCGCAGATAATGATAATATGCCCAGACAGTAGACTGTTGGACAGTCTGTCAGAAGCCATTCATCTCCTGGCCGTGGTCTCCCGAGGCCTGAACGAGTACATGGAGCTGAAGCGGCTACGGTTCCCGAGGTTCTTCTTCCTCAGTGATGATGAGCTACTGGAGATCCTGTCACAGAGTAGGAACCCTAGGGCTGTGCAGCCTCATCTGAGGAAGTGCTTCGAGAATATTGCCAAGGTCAGTATGGAAAGGGTGACTAATATATGTAGGCATTTATTTAAAACTAGCCGTTTTCCCGCGGTTTCACCCGCGTCCCGTGGTAACTACTGCCCGTACCGGGATAAAATATAGCCTATGTTACTCGTGGATAATATAGCTTTCTAATGGTGAAATAATATTTAAAATCGGTCCAGTAGTTTTTGACTTTATCCATTACAACCAAACAAACAAAGTTTTCCTCTTTATAATATTAGTATAGATGTGCATTATGACTGATAATAAGAATAATTTATTGTGTCAATAATTTGTTTACAATAGTGTGTACAGAATCCTCTTTTAGACAAAAAAATGCCTGTAGTAGATTCCTCTGCCCCTCCTCCCTATTTGCATAGCGTAATTAACGCAATAACTTGAGGAAATAATAAAATATTTAACAGATAAATTTGCTGCTTAGACCTGTGATACCCCTAATATATTGTATACTAGCTTCCGCCCGCGGCTTCGCCCGCGTAGAATTCGGTTATATCGCGTTTTCAAGAGAATTCTTCAAAAGTCCGGGATAAAAGCTATTCTATGTTCTTTCTCAAGGTCAACTCTATCTCTGTACCAAATTTTATTATAATCAGTTCAGTGGTTTAGACGTGAAAGCTTAACATACAGACAAACACAGAGTTACTTTCGCATTTATAATATTAGTAGGGAAGTCTCTGATAGCCTATCAGGAACTCATTTAATAAAAATGAGTTCCTGATAGGCTATCGGAGACTTCAGTAAGGTGAAATTGGCCAAAAATATGTTAATAAAATGTATTGTTTTCAGGTGACGTTCCAATCAGACTTACTGATCACACACATGCACTCGAGCGAGGGCGAGATCGTGGAGCTCAAGTACAAGTTCATGCCTTCCTCCAACGTGGAGCAGTGGCTGCTGCTGCTTGAGGATACCATGAGGCACTCCAGTGAGTCATCTGCCTAGCCTTTTCCTAACTAGGGTCGGTCTGTGCCAGATCGTGGAGCTCAAGTACAAGTTCATGCCTTCCTCCAACGTGGAGCAGTGGCTGCTGCTGCTTGAGGATACCATGAGGCACTCCAGTGAGTCATCTGCCTAGCCTTTTCCTAACTAGGGTCGGTCTGTGCCAGATCGTGGAGCTCAAGTACAAGTTCATGCCTTCCTCCAACGTGGAGCAGTGGCTGCTGCTGCTTGAGGATACCATGAGGCACTCCAGTGAGTCATCTGCCTAGCCTTTTCCTAACTAGGGTCGGTCTGTGCCAGATCGTGGAGCTCAAGTACAAGTTCATGCCTTCCTCCAACGTGGAGCAGTGGCTGCTGCTGCTTGAGGATACCATGAGGCACTCCAGTGAGTCATCAGCTGCCTAGCCTTTTCCTAACTATACCCTATTCAACTGGGCTTGAGCCAAACTGTACCTAAACAGAGAAAACAATGTTTCTCAAACTTTTAAAGATTGCAGGTATAACCCGAAAACACAAAATGTCACATTTTATGTTCGCAGTATTTGCGGTCTACAATTAAGTAGCATTAAAATGCGAAATGAGAATCAAGTCTTTTTAAGATGCTTTGACGTGAAAACGATTTAATATATAGTTCATTAAAATGAATAAAATAATTTAAGGCATTTATGATATTTCAATATAAGCCTGAAAGATAGATAGGTATAGATAAGTCTGAAAGGATTACATAGAGTTGCAAACATCGTTCTAAAATATCATTTCCAATATTTTCAGTGTATTACTTCCATAGTTACTTTTTTAAACTATGTTCACTACATCAATCGTGAAACATAAAGAACCATTTTTATGGTTTGTTTACCTTTTGGCTCACGGCTCGTTGATTAAGGTATAGGGTCGGTTTGTGCCACATGGAGCGACTGCCTATCTGTGTGTGCTAGAATGGATGCTGTAGTTTAAGCAGGTGGGAATAGACTTTCTGTTTGCTGATATATTCAGTCGCAGATTTACTGTAGTGCATGCCCGCAATTCTAGTTTTCTTGTGACAACACATTGTGTACTACCTTTTTCTTAAGAACTCCCCTCTGTATTTCTCTTTGTAGTGCCTCCTTCATGTTTTATTTTATTTATTTATTTAAATCAGGCATCAAGGCAAACACTATACATAAATATTATAACAGTAAAAATCATATACTAATACATATTTTATATAAACAACTTAAAAACGAATGCTCCCTCTTTATACCTCCTTATGAACTTTCTTATGTACTTTTTTTTACGACCTCAAAAATCAGTCCAATCCCCGCTGTGGGCTAGCAGCGGTGAGGGAGTGTCAGACTCTTACTGACTAAAAACCGTCGTGTTCCGTCGTAGGCCTTTTATAACTCTCTTATGTACTCACTTCTATACTTCCCCTTTACTCTCCTATGTACTACTCTTATGAACTCTCCCCTTTATACTCCCTTATTTGCGAATCTCTTATATACGAAGCCAGTTTGCGTAGGATATGTCAATATTTGTGTTGCTTGGAAGTTGGCTGCTAGCCGCCATTAAGGGTGCATCTACACTTTGCGTGTAGCTGGAGCAAGTTAACATGCGCAAGTGACAAGAGCACGCGGGTGGGTATGTTGCTTTGTTAAATGCGCGAGTCGCTGAACCCGCACGTTTTTAACATACATGTAACCTGCGCATGTGCCTCAACATGCGCAAGCTTGCACCGTGTAGACGCACCCCTTGTTTCGAGTGTAACAAAGTGTGAATGTTCAGTCCGTCTGACGCTGATTGCGGGTCTGGCGGAGCTGTGGGAGATGCCGCGCTCGCAGTGGGTGCTGCGCTGGCCGGGGCAGGTGGTCATCGCCGGCTCGCAGACCGCCTGGACCGCCGGCGTCGAGAACGCCATCGACGAGTACCGCATGGAGTTCTTCTTCGACGAGAACCTGAAGATGGTGAGGAATATTTGTAACACACAGTGATTTGATCATCACAATAAAAAAAATTTTTTTTTTAATTTCCGCATACCTTTATTTATTTACATAGATATTTACTTTCACTTTTTCGTTCACATCTAACCGACAAAACGTTATGCATTATGCTGATATTCAGCGGCTGACAGACAGGAAGTTTGGTTAAAACTCAGCCTAAAACTCATGTAAACACCTTGACACCAGCTATGAATGATTACATGAGCAGTATGACCTCCCCCCTCTAGCTGGACTCGCTGCGCGCGCTGGTGAAGGGCGAGCTGACGTACTTCCAGCGCGAGGTGCTGTGCGCGCTGATCGTGGTGGAGGTGCACGCGCGCGACGTCACGCGCACGCTCGTCGACGAGAACGTGCGCAACCTCGCCGACTTCCAGTGGATCTGTCAGCTCAGGTCACCAGCTTTTCCAAGCTTTTTTTACTGAGACTAAGGCGTCCAAAGAAATAGAAAGAAAGAAAATAAGTTTTTCATCCCACCATCTCGGAAAGAGTAGTTTTCCCCTTTGATATCTGAGCGCAAAAGCCGTTTTTATCCTCTATAGCGGCAAAGTGATTTGAATTTAGAACATCGTGTGCAATACTCCATTTGTGACAATCTTGATAAGACTTTTCAAACAAATACATATTAAACAAATAAAATACTACTCAAAATAATTATTCAATTAATTAAGTAATTTTTATTATCGTTTTTACATAGATTTTTAACCTCGTTTCATTTTTAAATAGAGTTTTCAAATAAATGAACTTTAATAGGTTCTTCTTTTTAATTTGATACTCATATGTGCGCGCCATTTTGTTTTTTTTTTTCATTTAGTAATTTCCTCGATGAAGTGGGATGAAATTATTATTTTTTATTGTTTTGAGGTCGATTTTAATGTGAACAGGGACGTTACGCATCGGATCAATACTGGATGGATGAAGTGGCGACAGGTAACTAGCGTTATTTGTGACCCGCGGATGCCCCTCAAACTGAAGGGCAAAATTTACAAATCCGTCATTAGACCTGTCGTCCTGTATGGATCGGAGTGTTGGGCATTGAAAAAGAGGGACGAGAAGAGAGTGCATGTAACAGAAATGAGAATGCTGAGATGGATGTGTGGTGTTACAAGAATGGATAAAGTGAGGAATGATTACATTAGAGGAAGTCTGAAAGTAGCGCCAGTTACAGAAAAGATGAGAAGTAGAAAATTGTCGTGGTATGGACATGTAATGAGGAGGGATGATACGCATGCAACAAAGTGTGTGCTAAGTATGAATGTAGATGGATGGAGAGGAAGAGGAAGACCTAAGAAAAGATGGATGGATTGCCTGAAAGATGATATGAATAGGAAGGGAGTGGGTGTCAGTATGACGAGTGACAGGGGAAAATGGAAGAAAATGACATATTGCGCCGACCCCAAGTAATATTTGGGAACAGATGGCGCTCGCCGTCCGTAAACATTGAGCTCCCGTTTTAAAATTTGTAAAAAATATTTAAATTAAGTATATCTTCACCAGTTATTAGTCATAGTGTTAAAAACAGTGTAATACGTACCTGAAAGTGTTATCTCGACAATATATTCACAGTGAAACCGACAAAAGTGCATTTATCTGTTGACACTATTTATAGTGTAAAAATAGATTCTGTGCGAGATAATATAAAGAAAACCACGGCAAACACCTTTCCAGACATTAAAACCAATTGTTCGTAGTGTGGCAATATGAGATTACCGAAATATTAATTAAAAAAACAGAAAGTGACACTTAGTGGAAAAAAAACGGTAAAATTTTAAATTACCTACAACCGTTTTTTATCAAACATTCTGTGAAGAAGAACCTACTAGTCTTTAATTTCACTCAACTACGTAACTAACTCCGTGGCGCCTACGACTCGCAGCGCGACCGACGATCGTGTGTCCTGAGATCGATTCCTGCTTTAAGATTCACTTTTTGTATTAAATTAAATTCTAAAAATGAATTTCCTTGAAAACATTACTTTCCGTCGAACGCAAAACGTATCTAACTCCAATGCCGAGGGGTTGAACGAAACACTAGATGATTCACTTCCTGATATTTCCGGCGAAAATAATGTTGAAGAAATATTAAAACTAAGAGAACGAGTGAAGGAACTCGAATTGGAACTGAACAGTGCCCATAAAGAAATCGAGTATCTCGCTTTGGAAAATAAAAAACTTAAGAAACATAACGAAGAATTACTGCTAGACAAACATGATCCATCCGATATCGTTACTTGCAGCCCGGTATCCGCAAAGAAGAAAGATAAAAGGAAGGATACGAGGCAAACTACGGTTACTTCACAACTCCCTGATAGAACTAATTCTGAGCGCGTTATTGTTGAGGCCAAGCGTAAAATTGAAACCGAGAATCCACAGCAGGTAAATTGCATTACTACGCTAAAAAAACTAATAAAGCGGAAGCTACTTATAATTAGTAGTGGAAATTATGTTGGTGCACTAGAAAATATAGAATCTACATTCAGCGAGCACTTCGAGTTTTGTCATTTGGTGACACCAGGTATTGGACTAAGTGAAATGCTGTCTAATATTACTGAAAAAGCAACTAACCTTACCATTAACGACTATTGCTTATTAATGATAGGAGAGAGAGACTTTCAAAGCGCTGGAAACTATATTGATTTAATTAGAAAAATAAGAGAATCACTCAAGCAAATTACCCACACAAATATAATTGTTTGCTGTCCCACTTATGTACGAGGCGCTATAATACATAATTGCAGAGTAGAAATGTTTAATAATTTACTGGACTTAGATATACAGAATAATCATTATGCGTACTTTTTTGATACTAATCGTGACCTCACCTTAGATATGTTTTCCTATAGAACAGGAAAAGTAAACAAACTGGGCACAAAGTGCATTTTCGAGAGCATTTTTAATCGTTTAATAATTGATATAAGAAACTATCCTATTGAAAATTCTTTCTGTGACACGCCTGAAAATAACGATTTTTTTCGTTTATAATCATATAAATATTTTGCATCAGAACATTGCTGGCCTACTAAATAAGTCCGACTTGCTCACTGTCCATCTTCAAGAATTATCACAGAAGAAAAAAGAAATAGATGTAATTTGTATCACAGAACACTTTGTAATGACTGGACATGAGAAACTATTGAATATAACAAACTACAAGTTAGCTGCAATTTATACAAGACAATCTCAGAAACGTGGAGGAGCATGTATTTTAGTCAAGAACTGTGTTGAATATAAACTGCTTTCTGATATATCTCGTCATTCTGTAGCCAATGTCGTAGAGTGCTGTGGTATAGAATTGACAAACCACAATTTAATAATTATTTGTATTTACAGGCCCCCAAAGATATGTAATCTAAGTTTGTTTTATGAGAAGTTCGAGACTATTGTAAAAACTGTATGTATGAAATCTAACAAGAAAATAGTAATATGTGGGGATTTTAATATAGACACCTTGAAAAGAAATAGTATGACTCTAGACTTTGAAACCTTTCTTTTAGGCTATAATCTTAAATTGGAATTACGGCAGCCCACCAGGATATGCAGCAACTCTTGTATAGATAATTTTGCTCGTAGTTATAAATTAAATTGTAAATCAGAAATATTAGACTTAGCAATGTCTGACCACACAGCACAGCTTTTACATGTCAAAGTGATGAAAACATGTAGAATAAAATATTGGCGGATAAAAAAGCGTGATCTTAGTAGTGAAAATGTAGCTAAATTTCAAAATTACCTTAAATGTATTTCTTTTTCTGACATGTATAAAACTGAAGATGCAAACGAGGCATTCGATTGTTTCTTTGAGCATTTCCAACTTTTGTACGATCTCTGTTTCCCTTACAAATTAATAACTGTCAACGCAACAAAAAATATTAAATGGATTTCTCATGGCATCAGATTGTGCAGCAGGAAACAAAGGCACCTGCTATGGAAATATAGACGAGAACCTTCAAGCTTTAATAAAATACATTTCAAAAATTACTCCCAAAGACTTCGTAAAATCATTAAACTAACGCAAAAAGCTCAAAATAACTATTTTATTAATACCTCAAATAATAAGTCAAAAGCGTCTTGGCAGGTTATAAATAAAAATAGGCCCATAACAGAATCTATTTCTCAAATACGAGTTGATAATACTATAATTACTAATCCAGTACAGATCGCAAATGCCTTTAATAATCATTTTATTGATCAGACAAAGAATCTCTTAACTTCAAAACCAAACACAAGTAATATCATAAATAATCCTCACTCGATGTTCATGCATCCTGTTGTACCGCAAGATGTTATAAGAGCGATACAGTCTTTAAAAAATAAAGCTAGTACTGGCTACGATGGTATATCAACCAAGGTCATAAAATCCGTATCGAGTGACATTGCTTTACAATTAAGTCACATACTCAATTTGTGTATCAGCTCTGGAGTATTTCCAAAAAACCTTAAAACAGTTATAGTCAAACCACTCTTTAAAAAAAATGCTAAAGACGATATGGCAAATTATAGGCCAATCGCTTTAATAACAATTTTTTCTAAAATAATAGAAAAAATTCTTTATGACGCGATAAATAATTTCCTATCGAAATATGATATTCTTAGTGCACAACAAAAGGGATTCAGAAAAGGCAAGGGCATAAATGCGGCTGTTTATGATCTATTAAATTTAATTATGAGAAATGTTGACAATAAGGTTCCAGTTTGTGCAATTCTAACTGATATGACAAGAGCTTTCGACTGTGTCGACCACGAAACACTGCTTAGGAAGCTAAGCATTATAGGCATCAGAGGAAATATGCTTAACCTTTTAAAGTCGTATCTAAGCAATCGAAAACAGTTTACCGAAATTTCTAAAATATGTGTCAAAACAAAACGAGAGAAAAAATATTTATCTGAACATAGATTTGTTAGGTATGGCGTGCCACAGGGCAGTGTATTAGGCCCTTTACTATTTTTAATTTATATTAATGACTTGCCGCATCATATAAATCACCCTATGGTTTTATTCGCTGACGATAGCACTGCCTTGATTAAATGCACTGACCCTAAAGATTATGAACATGACATAAATAATACCTTATCTAACATTATAAAATGGCTCGACCAAAATAATTTGATGATTAATATACCTAAGACTAATGTTATGCATTTTTACCAGCGAGTACCTCCGCAATCTTTAGATTTAAATTACAATGGACAAAAAGTAGACCAAGTACAAGTTGCAAAATTCTTAGGTATTATGATAGATAGCCAACTTACCTGGAAGCCACAGGCAGAAGAGATATGCAAAAGATTAAGTACAGCGGCTTATGTGCTTTTCAGTCTATCAAAAAAAGTCAATATGGCTACCAGACTTGTTGCTTATCATGGTTTGGTGGCATCAATACTCAGATTCGGAATTATATTCTGGGGAAATTGTAGTCTGAGAGAACAGGTATTCAAAGCCCAAAAAAGATGCATAAGAGCTATGTGTAACATTAAAGTAACAGACAGCTGTGTGCCTGCATTTAAGTCCCTAAACTTACTAACACTTCCATCACTGTACATTCTCGAAATAGCTGTCTTTGTAAAATCAAATATGCATCTTTTTACTAAATTGTCAAAAAATAGGAAAAGACCACTAAGAAAGCAATATACCAACAACTTGTGTGTAAATGAGCATAAGACAGCTTTATATAAGAAAAGTGTTCTAGGTATGTGCCCGGTTATATTCAACAAAATACCAGATAGCATTAAAAATGAGCCCATGTCAATCTTTAAAAAAAAATTAACATCCTATTTATTAAAGAAATGTTATTATTCCATCTCTGAATTTATAAGTGATAAAATAGACATTGTATAGCATCCAATTTTAATATTGTTATTAACCTATTGTAATTAATTAAAGTTCCTAATTTTGCATGCCTAAGTTAAGGTAGAATGTACAAGGATCGCCAATTGCATTTTTGTAACATCTGTATTTATATTGTACCTACATTCCGTTGCAAATAAACTATTATTCTATTCTATTCTATTCTATTCTATTCTACAGGGCAGGAGAAAGAAGAAGAGGTCGATTTTAAACCTCATTATATTTTTAAACTGAATTTTTGCATAAATTAATTTTAATAGGTACATCTTTTTAATTTTCCATGTGTGACGTACGTGCCATTCTCTTTTTTTGAGTTTAGAAATTTCCTCGATGAGGTGGGATAAAAAGTTACGTGGTGCACTTGAGTGCAAAGATTTTTCACCTTGTGCTCTTTTGATTCCCTCGCTATCGCTCAGAATTCTAATTATTGAAACAATGAAATGAAATTTTAGGATCCTTTGATTGCTTGGTCATCAAAATTGAGCCCGCGGTTAAAAAGCAACTTTGCACTCTTATATAACAAATAACTATTATTGCCTACTAGCTTTCGGCAAATCAATTTTCAGCCAAATCGGTCAAGCCGTTTTCATGTTATTTCGTGACAACGGAAAGCGGGTTTCATTTTTTTTATATAAAGATATAAAGACGCATATACATAGTAAAAACACAATGAAAAAAAAATAAGGGGAAAAAGATGCGTCTTAACGTGCAATACGGCCCTCGCTCAGCATAATGCTGCGACCCGAAACGAGATAGACTCCCAGCGCTGGTTTTCAGTGGTTTCAAACAAAAAGTACACATCAGCTTTATATCAGTACCTACAGCATTAAGAATTGCGAGTACAGTTTTTAGTCACTTCTAACCTACTTAACTTGAGCTAGAATATGGCCCCTCACCTACATCATGGCATCCCCGCTCATCCTTCCTTCATTGTCACAGATACTATCAAAACGTGAAGCCGATGTGGCCTCTAGAAGCTGACGAGACGCCGGACATCTTCCAAGATGAAGTGCACCTGGATACCAGCCGGTATTACCGGCAGTTCAGTCAGAACACCTGTGATGTTAGAGCTCTTAACTCCATCTTCACCTATCAGAACGAGTATCTTGGTAATAGGTATGTTTGTGTTTGTTACGTAGTTTTACTGTAGATATAAATAGGCGCGAGATTGTGAAAGAAACTGGCACCACTAAGGCCCAAGTTGAACAAGAACGAACAACTGTTTTCTATGAATTTTTACTTGATTTTTTAAAGTACATAAATAGTAAATAATTTTAATCTAAATTTGTTCAAGGGCATTTTAATTGTGATCTCTGACCTTTGTGTATAGAAGGAAATCTTTGGAACCTATGGTCGGATTTCCAAAATTCTTTCACTGATAGATAGCTACAATGTTTGTGAGTGACATAGGCTATATTCTATCCTGGTACGGGCAGTAGTTCCCATGGGACGCGAGTGAAACCGCGGTAAAACGGCTAGTGTTTAAAGAATGAGAGAGCTTAAGATTAGATAAGGGATGATTTATATTAGGCCGGGCCGAGTCTGGGGCGTGCAGTGTACGTGGCTCGAACGGGCCCCGGACGTGAAACGTTATAAACATTTTGTATGACGAGCGTCGTTCGTGGCCCGGACGGGCCACGGCCGGGCTTTCACTTCATACAAAATGTATGTAACGTTTTACGTCCGTGCCCCGTTCGAGCCACGTACACTGCACGCCCCAGACTCGGCCCGGCCTAATATAAATCATCCCTAACTTATTATTGTATTGTTATGCATGTAAAATTTGCACACTTATGTATTAAGCAAAACATGTATGTTCGTCAATTATATTTTAAGTTACAATCTTGTATACCATGTTTAATGCAAATAAATGATATTGTTATTGTAATGAGTATGTGGTGGTACGCAGCGGGCGGCTGGTGATCACGCCGCTGACGGACCGCTGCTACCTGACGCTGATGTGCGCCATGCACCTGAAGTTCGGCGGCGCGCCCGCCGGGCCCGCCGGCACCGGCAAGACGGAGACCACCAAGGTACAAACAGCTATATACTCACTATTGTTTCAAAGGTATATATCATACATAGAGGAAACATCACGAGGAAATCTGGACAATATAGTCTGAAATCACCAACCCGCATTGAACAAGTGTGGTCATTAACGCTCAATCCTTCTCCGTGTGAGAGGAGGACGCAGCCCAGCAGTGGGACGATAAAAAGGCTCATCATCCTCCGAGCCTTTTTTCCCAACTATGTTTTGCTCGGCTTCCAGTATAACCGGATGCAGCTAAGTACCAGTGTGCCACAAGGAGCGACTGCCTATCTGACCTCCTCAACCCAGTTACCCGGACAACCCCTTGGTTAGACTGGTGTCAGGCTTACTGGCTTCTGACTACCCGTAACGACTGCCGAGGATGTTCAATGACAGCCGGGACCTACAGTTTAACGTGCCTTCCGAAACACAGTCATTCGTGCCCAAGATTTTGGCAAGAACTACATTTTCTAATAGCTACTTAAGGCAAGCTGAAAAGAGACGTACTGGTATTCTGTAAGGCGCTTCGTATGCTCAGTTACACTAAACTTCGATGCCCAAGCAATTAAACTTATGTGTAAAACTAAGAATACAGATGTTAATTTGTCCTAAAATAAATAAAATGTGACAGCAATTAATTTTCCAAAACGTTACTGAATTGACAATCTGACCACGTTTTTCCTTAATGTACAGGATTTAGCAAAAGCCTTGGCTGTCCAGTGCGTCGTGTTCAACTGTTCCGACCAGCTCGATTTCATGGCTATGGGCAAGTTCTTCAAAGGGTTGGCCGCGTGAGTATAAAACCAAGACGCCAATAAACCTTTGCAAATGAGTTTTTATACTTATCATCATCCTCCTGCCCTTATTCTCATTTTTATTTGTGGTCGGCGCAGTATTTTTTTTCTATCTCTGCAGACAGAAAAGTTCTATGATATTGGACATTAGAGCACCCATTATGTCACCTACTTCAACTAGATTTAAGATCAAAAATGTAAAATTGGTGTACCTTATAAAGTACATATATATCTATCTATTTTGCAGTCTGAGTAGTATCTAATCACATTAAATCCTATCACATATACTTTATGATATTCTATGGCGAATTGTAAAAAAAAACGAATTTCGTTATTCTATAATTAGCCTATTAAGTAGCATTCGAATGGTTTTTACAAACTTCTCCGCATAACTCTGGGTTTGTCTTTACCTTAGCCTATTTTAATAAATTAAATAAATCACTACGACTACAAACAAAGTCCTATATTACTTTTAAACTTAAAAATCTCAGACAAAAATCTGTGCAATAATTTACCATTTTGGTTTGTAGATCGGGCGCATGGGCATGTTTCGACGAGTTCAATCGCATCGATATTGAAGTGCTGTCCGTCGTCGCTCAACAGGTAACACATACTGATTTGATTCTTATGGGCCTTATAATAAAGTCTAAAATAAAACATCCTCTTGTCCTCAACCAAATTTTATTTGGATATTTCACAAGTCATTCGATCTATACATATCGTGTTCTACGTTAGAGTGTATATCTTTCGGAAATTATAAGCCGGCTTTATCGTGCAAATAGCATTAACTATAAGATAGCTGACACTTTATCGGTAACTAGCTTCTGTCAGCGGTTTCACCCGCATCCCGTAGGAACCACGGCACGAACCCGGATAAAAAGTAGTCTATAGCCTTCCTCGATAAATGGGCTATCTAACACTGAAAGAATTTTTCAAATCGGTCCAGTAGTTCTTGAGATTAGCGCGTTCAAACAAACAAACTCTTCAGCTTTATAATATTAGTATAGATAGTGAAGCCGGGTCTAAAGTTGGTAATGAGGTATTAAAATGTAGTAACTAATGAACAGGTGGTGACGATACAAAAGGCTCAGATAGCGCGCTTGGACCGGTTCATGTTCGAAGGCGTGGACTTGCCGCTGAAGGCTTCTTGCTCAGTGTTCATCACCATGAACCCTGGGTACGCAGGTAAACATACGAATATTAAATATTTTTTCAGCATTTCGAGAATCTTTAAACTCATTTCTTTTAAATTGAAGACTAAGATCACAAACCGTAAAAGTAGTACAAGATTGAAGTATTTCACTAGCCTCTGCGTCCTGGATGGTGACAAAAACTCCTATGTCCTTCTCCTGGCTCTAAACTACCTCCCTGCCAATTTTCAGCTTAATCGGTTCAGCCGTTCTTGAGTTATAAGTGGAGTAATTAACACGACTTTCTTTTATATATATAGTTGTAAAGATGGATGTATAGATTTTCAGCTTTATCCATAAGTTATAAGATTCAATGTGGACTGGGGGAATTTTACTGCTACTTAAGCTTCAGAACAACCTGAATTTATTTTTAAATCCTGAAACCACAAAATACCGTATTTTTTTTTCTCCCAGGTCGTACCGAGTTGCCGGATAACTTGAAGGCACTGTTCCGTCCTATCGCGATGATGGTGCCGGACTACGCGCTCATCGCTGAGATCTCGCTCTTCTCGTTCGGCTTCTCGGAGGCCAAGATCCTAGCCGGCAAGATCACCACCACCTTCAGGCTTAGTTCCGAACAGTTGTCTACTCAGGTCTGTAGCTTAGTAAATACTTTTTTTGCTTACATTCACTTAAAACTTTTTCTTCAATTGTGTTGGGGTCAGCTTCTAGTCTTAATAGTATTCAACCGAGTACCAGTGTTTTTCACGGAGGAATTGCCTATCTGACCTCCACGCCCTAGTTAACCGGGGCACCCCGATACGCCTTGATAGGACTATTTGTCAGACTTTTTGCCTTATGACTAACCGTAACGACTGCTAAAGATGTTCAAATGAAAGTCGGTGCCACCAGTTTATCGTTCATTCGTGCAAACACGGATAGACTCGTCATGACAAGATGATCACCATACACGGGCCGACCGCGACAAGCGTTGCTTAGGGTGCATCTACACGGTGTAAGTAGCTCGCGCATGTTGACGCACATGCGCTGATTACATGCATGTTAGAAACGTGCGGGTGCAGCGACTCGCGCATGTACCACAGCAACATGCCCACCCGCGTGCTCTCGTCACGCGGCGCGTGTTAACTTGCTGCAGCTACTTGCACCGTGTAGACGCACCCTTAACGATTTGATGGATCTATGAGTGCGAATTTGACTTGACTACGAGCTCTTTGCAGATATATACAATCAGAAACTTTTGCTTTTATCGACTATATAAAAATAAGTCGGGTTTTCCTTCCTGAC
Source organism: Helicoverpa zea (assembly GCF_022581195.2). Classification (NCBI taxonomy): domain Eukaryota; kingdom Metazoa; phylum Arthropoda; class Insecta; order Lepidoptera; family Noctuidae; genus Helicoverpa; species Helicoverpa zea. The sequence continues at coordinate 11,753,178 of NC_061464.1, read as the reverse complement.
GCTATAACTCCAGAACGCACGAACCGATTTCCACGGTTTTGACAAGACCTTTGTCTCGGGCTCCGTGAGGTTTATAGCAAAGAAACCTCAGGAAAAATTTCAACAGACAAAATGTTACATAAAACGAAGCCATCTGGTGGCGAAACGGAGTTCGCCGGGTTTGCTAGTAATAATGTATATATTACAGGACCACTACGACTTCGGCATGCGAGCCGTGAAGACGGTGATCACGGTGGCTGGCAACCTCATCCGACAGATGCCCGACGGCGACGAGCGGCAGATCGTGCTGCGGGCGCTTAAAGACGTCAACGTGCCCAAGTTTCTAGCTAACGATCTCGTGCTGTTTAACGGTCAGTTAACAAACAAAGAAAGGAAAATCACTTATTGCATGAGCAAGGTGGTACTTGCGCAAAAATACGTAATTTTCGCACACTCTGTTACAGACACATCTTCTTCTTCTTCTTTTTTCTCCTGCCCTGTTCCCAATCTTACTTGGGGTCGGCGCAATATGTCATCCTCTTCCATTTGTCCCTGTCACTCGTCATACTGACACTCACTCCCTTCCTACTCATGTCATCTTTCAGGCAATCCATCCATCTTTTCTTAGGTCTTCCTCTTCCTCTCCATCCATCTACATTCATACTTATAAGCTTAGTAGATGTTCCCCCGTGGTTACAAACATATCAATAAAAAAAGGCTCTAGACTTTAGTACATCAAATTTAATTTAAATGGTAGTTTAGGTTAGGTAGTTATCGTGTGAAAGCGCTATAGACGAATATGGGTTCTCTCAATTAAAGATGGTAGGTAATAATAAAAATTGCCGGTAATAATAGCATAACTATAGTTCGGCCATTCAGAGAATGCGTTCCTGACACATCGCGATTGAACTGACGACGTAACTTTGCAATGGCGTTGCAGTTACGATAAAAATATTTTTGCTGGTTGTTTACCGTTTTAACAATTGAGGAGCATTAAAACAACATTATTATATCAATAATCAATGAATGTTATAATTTTGTGCCAAACTGAGTGTCAAATAACTTGGTAAACAATATTTTTCTAAATCTATACTGCGCTATTACAAGGTTATGTCAGCGGTTTATATTTTGTAGTGCTGTGCTAAAAATAACAGGCAAGTATCGTAATCTGTTCTTATACAGTTATAATATAAAATAATACGTTTTGATTTTCTTTTTAAGAATTGGAAAATAATGGACTATAAGACTTAATTATAACTTTTATGAAATATAAAAATAAAACTATGACCAAACCGCATTTTTATACTTAGATTAAAAATGGTAACCCCAAATGGCGTTATGGGCCGCCATTTTGTGACGCTAAAACAGTCGTCCGTTGTCGTTTCGTGCGCATAGACCACGTTTTTCAAGTGTTTTCGATCTGTTTTTATTTGATTACCCGGCTTTTGTTAGACCGAGATATCAGGATTGATTCTGTTATTGATAATAATATAATTATACATGTAGGCGAAGATGATGATGAAGACACCACCTCCTCAAGCAAATCGGAGTCTGATTAATATTCTGTTCGCACATTCAATTCAATGTACTTGTAACAAAGAATAAATAAAACAATTTTATTATATGAATATTACCTTTTTTTGGTTTCCACTTAAATAACTAAAATATAAAACAAATGATTCCGCCAATTTAAAACGAAAATAATCTTAAAATAATGCGGCGGTTCATTTTGAAGGAACGGTAACGAACTCAGTGTTATGTTGTGCCCATCACTAGTCGTGACTAACTGATAGGTGTCAGGAACGCATTCTCTGAACGGCCGAAGTATACATGGCAATACTTCACGCATGTGTTAATTATATGTAATAAGCGTTATATGAATAGAAAAATTCAACCCATTTCTTCGTGCAGAATATGTAAAGCTGCAATAATTGTTTCCAGGTATAATATCGGACCTGTTTCCGCGCGTGGAGGTGCCGGTAGTGGACTACGGTATCATGGAGCAGTCTATACGCAACATGCTCACTAAGAAAGGATACGATGATCTTTACTGTGAGTTACAACTAATTTTATCTAGCGACCCACCCCGGCTTCGCACTGGTACTCGATGTTCTTGTACATATAAACCTTCATCTTTAATCACTCTATCTATTAAAAAAACCGCATCTAAATCCGTTGCGTAGTTTTAAAGATTTAAGCGTAGGTACATAGGGATATAGGAACAGAGAGCGACTTTGTTTTATAAGTGATTCGTAAAAATAAAGCTAAAGAGCTTTTTTTCACGCGCTAATTAATGTCAGAAACTGCGGGTCCATTTTGTACATTTTTAGATTGACAACAAATTTTTAAAGGAAAGCTAAAGCTTTTGTAGGTTTTGGCAAGACGCGAGTTAACTGCGAGTGAAGTAAAAACGTTATGAATAAAGAAAATCTTAATTATTCAATGTATTTTATTCCTCTCTTTATCTGCATTATCTATTCAGCAGATTTAAAAATGGATAGATATTTCATCCTTTAAATTTTAAAATACATAATTTCAAAAATATTTCTATATGTTGGCAGCGTTTATCTTCAAAGTGATACAACTGTATGAGACGACGGTAGTGCGACATGGTCTCATGTTGGTGGGGCCGGCCGGCGCCGGGAAAACTAAGGTAAATTAATTTACTTACATAGTTATTATTATATTCTCACAATTACTGGACAAAACTCAATTCGATAGGCTCTGATTAAACTAGGATTTTATAGGTTAATTTTCATATAAAAGGGGATTTTATTTACGATACCAAAAAAGCGTACTTCTTAGCCGAAAAAAATACACTAAAAATAAACATACATCACTCATAAATTATTTGCTAACGAAAAAGTCTCATATTTTCAAACTAACGACAAACACAATTCATTTTATAGTAAGGTGCACAGTTCATACCTTTTGGTGTAACCTATTATAAATAAACAGTTTCATGTTTTAGTTGCTACCATCATAACATCTATTTTACACTTAGACCCCCTAAATAAATCCTTTTTTTCCACCAGTGTTACGAGACCCTACGCGATGCTCTAACCGCCATCAAAGGCAAGCTGGCTCCGGACGGGTTCCCATTCACGCCGGTACATACGTTTGTGGTCAACCCCAAGTCTATCACCATGGGACAGCTTTACGGGGAGTTTGATCTGCTTACACATGAATGGTGAGAAATTAGATCATGTTTTTTATGTGGTTGAAGAGATGAAGGTGTCCATTGTCGTAGGTAAGCCTTGCGGTGACCTCATAAAATCATTGTCATCATCTTCCGAGCCTTTTCCCAACTATGCTGGGGTCGGCTTCCAATCTAACCGGATGCGGCTGAGTACCAGTGTTTTACAAGAAGCGACTGCCTATCTGACCTCCTCAACCCAGTTACCTGGACAACCCGATACCCCTTGGCTAGACTGGTGTCAGACTTACTGGCTTCTGACCCCATAAAATGGGGGTGATATAGAAGGAACCGCCATCAAAGGCAAGCTGGCCCCCGACGGGTTCCCATTCACGCCTGTCCATACGTTTGTGGTCAACCCCAAGTCTATCACCATGGGACAACTTTACGGGGAGTTTGATCTGCTTACACATGAATGGTGAGAAATTAGATAATATTTTTTGGTTTTGGATTGAAATGAGAGGAACAGTGTGTCCATTTTCATGGACAAGACTTATGTATATGAAGTTAACGAGTCCCACTAAATCTTTCTAAAAATATCGAAATACTTATACCTTAAACCAGCTAAAGGACATTTTTGAGGAATGAGGTGATTATGATAACCTAAAGTTTTTCAATCCTTAAAAAATAACAAATATATCACTCACACATTTCTCTCACTAGACTTTTTTACCGACACTTCTTATATTATTTTTTTGGTTACTATACTTCTAAAAGATTCAATACCACGCCTAAACTACATTTAAAAATATACTCTAATACCAAAGCTACAAGACACAATTTCCTTCAGGACGGACGGTATACTCTCGAGCCTGGTCCGCGCCGGCATCGCGGTGGAAGACATGGACCGGCGGTGGTACGTGTTCGACGGACCAGTAGACGCTGTGTGGATCGAGAATATGAATACTGTAAGATAATAATTAATTAACTAATTTGACGGTGATTAAAGGTAACTAACTATACGTAAAACATTTGCTATGAAAGCACGATTTATTTATATCTGACGAGCTAATGACCACTCTTCATCTAAATAGAAAATAACCGTTCTTCAGAGACCATCTATTGAAGTCTCCATACCAAATTACGTCTCTATTGATTACAGTATTGCTGTAAAAGCGTAGCAAATACCATGCCTTTATAATATTAATAAGGATGTCGCAATAATCCGGCACTAATGAGGCAAATACACGCCTAATTTGTCATCTTCACAACTTCTTATCGCCGTTAAAAACCAAATTACTGAATATTACACCGCATAATCATCTGCCTAGCCGTTTCCCTATATCACCTTTAAACCCCCCAGGTGCTAGATGACAACAAGAAGCTATGCCTATCCAGCGGCGAGATCATGAAACTGACAGACCGTCAGCGCATGATCTTCGAAGTAGCAGACTTGACGGTGGCCTCTCCAGCCACCGTGTCCAGATGCGGGATGGTGTACCTGGATGCTCAGGTGGTCGGCCTGCCGCCGCTTATTAATGCCTGGATCAAGAGTAATTTGCCAGCAGTAAGTTTTAATTAATTTCTTGCTATATTATTCGCTTGTTGAAGAATCTGTCTCTTGCTATGACGTGGTGTACCCCCCTAGTGGGGCCCAGCAATGCCAAGAGTTGCCGGGGCTGCGAAATTGTTCGAAAGAGTTACCGCGGCCCTGGTACATAAAAAGCCTGCGAAGAAACACGATAGATTTTTAATCAGTAAAAGTCTGACACTCCCTCACGCTGCTAACCCACAGCGGAGTCATGATTTCTCATCAATGAAAAAAAAAAGGTTTCTCGACTCCCAAGTAGGAGGAGCTGCCACACTCTTTAATGCTTCGATGAACAGCAATTTATCACTGGTAAAAAGTTTTTGAAGCTTTTTAGGTATATTATTTAGCCGTTTGAACGCCTGTGATTTTCCCCAACACAAGGATTACATATTAATTACTTAATGGGGTCGTCTCATTTATAAAAATATTCTGACTGTTTAGAGACAAATAAACATTTTTTTTTAACACGCTTATATTAGCTTCACTTGTAACTAACTATACAACGTTATTTATTGTTTATGCGAAACCTGATACACCTAGTATTTTTATGTAAAGAATCTATGTACGAAATTTCAAAACCGTATCATGAAAAATCACAAAGTTATAAGCTTGTTAAGTTACGGGACTGTCCGTAAAAATACATAACCACCACAAAACGCACACATGCCGCTAGCACTGTGCGCTCGCGCCCGCTATGAACTCGCCGTGACCGCCGTTGTGCGAGAATAAATACCTATTTGTGGTGTCCAACATTCAAAGTTTTTTAGATAATTTTGGGAAAAAATATAACATGGTGTAAAAACTATTGGAATCGATTCAGTTACTGATTCTGAACAAACTATATTCAGGTTTCGCACTAACAAAAAATAACGTTGTATATGTAAGAAAATCTTGGAATCTAATTTTTTTCATATTCATATCCCTAGATAGCAGACCCGATCCGCAAGTCCCTCGTACCCCTGATCTCCACATACCTGTACCCTGCACTGGAGCTCTTACGCTCCAAGCTGACGGAGATAGTTGGCTCCATCGACTCTTCCCTCGTCATCAAGTTCTTGGAGCTGCTGGACTACCGGCTCCGGCCTCTGACGGGGAAGGATGACAGGCCCCCCCCAGCGGCTAACTTTTTGGCTTTGATGCGTTAGTATACGGTGTAATTTTATCCGATTGAATATACTTTTTTAAGGTTTGGAAGTCGTTATGGGTCACCAGAGACAAGTAATTCTAGTCAAAGTCAAATCGTTTATTAAAGTAGGCTAATTAGTCCCCAGGCCGGCGAACAATTTTTTTTTGATACCTATACATTTAAGACTTTGTGAGTGCCTTCCTAACGATGAGTCCGACAAACTTTTCGAATGCGCAAATTTTGGTGCCGCTACGTTTTTTAATGCTTGACTCCTGGAATTGTCGATATGACGTCACTATGACTCTTCGTACATACCTGTTTCATTTTTTGAGATTCGTTTAATAAAGTTAACTAGAAAATGGTGGTCAACTTGTCCGATAAAGATCGTGCTGCGTTTGGAGTGTCCACCATCCTGAAAATGTCGATATGACGTCACTATGACTCTTCGTTCATACCTGTTTCATTTTTTGAGATTTGTTTAATAAAGTTAACTAGAAAATTGTGGTCAACTTGTCCGATAAAGATCATGCTGTGTTTAGAGTGTCCACCATCCGAAAAATGTCGATATGACGTCACTGTGTCTCCCCATACATACATGTCGGACAAGAATAACAATGATAGTTAACATTATTCTAAATGCAAATATGGACTTGTCCGACAAAGTGAAAGGGGGGCGTTTTGGGGGTGCTGTCATTTTGTATTTTTTGACTTGAAAAAGTGCTAGAATCTAGCCTATTTTCAATAAACGATTTTGACTTTGACTTTGAAATACATTGAGTTAAATAGTCAGTTCGACAAGAAAATGAGAAAAAAATATTACAATTGGAAGAAGTTTATTCTTTTTGTCAATTTCTGACTTAAATATTCACGTGCATTATTTAAGTATATTAAATTGGCATACTACTTACCAATTTTAATTACTATTTTAGAAAAAGTAGCCTGACTAAGACGTATTGTTGATAGTTTATTTTATGTTAAGGAATAATATCCCACATCTATTAATGGACTATATATCAATCAAAAGGTCTTTTTAAGCGCAACATTTTGTCTCAACATACCACTTGTCAATTCTTAGTATTTTAGAAGATATAGCCCAAATAAGGCGTATTATCGATAGGTTTTACTATGTTAGGGAATAATCTCCCACCTCTAGGTATGAACCATATGTCAATCGAAAGATCTTTTTAAGCGCTATATTCCGTCTTAACATACCACTTACCGATTCTTAGTATTTTGGAAGACATAACTGACCTAAGGCATATTATTGATACGTTACATTGTGTTAAGGAATAACATCTCACTTGAAGTTATGAGCCATATTTCAATCAAAAGATCTTTTTAAGCGCAAGGTTGTATTAGCATAACTCCGACAAATTGTTAGTACTTTAAAAGCTAGAGCTTTTCTAAGATTATATTATCGGTAGGTTCTGTCAAGCTAATCCATTACTTCTTTAGTAACAAATTATATATTATTTGAAAAACCTTTCCAAATGAAACATTTCGTGAAACATACTTCCGACAAATTGTTAGTAGTTTAGAAGCTAGAGCTTATTTAAAATTATAATTATTGATAGATGTTTTCAATTAAATAAATCCCATCTCTAGTAATGAGTTATACATAATTCAAAAGACGTTTTTAAATGCAACATTTCATATTAAAAAAACTTCGGCGAATTGTTAGTACTTCAGAAGCTAGAGCTTATATAAGACTAGCTTTTGCCCGCAACTTCGTTTGCGTAGAATAGTGACTTCCGGCAGATTTTTGGTTTGACCAATAGATGGCACTATTTATGTCCGGAATAAATTGTATTTATTATTTTTATATTTTTTTGTAATAAAAACTATCTTATGTCCTTTCTCAAGTTTCAAACTATATCTGTACCAAATTTCACACAAATCGATTCAGTAGTTTAGGCGTGAAGAAAAGACAGACAGACAGACAGACAGAGTTACTTTCTCATTTATAATATTAGTTAGGATTATTTTATCGATAGGTGTTTACGAGTTAATAAATCCCTCCTGTAGTAATGATACATATATCATTCGAAACGACTTTCTAAATGCAACATTTACTATTAACATACTTCACACCAATTGTCAGTATTTTATACGAAATCTTAAAATATATCTATATTTTCCGGACGGTGGACACTCCATGTGCAGCATGATCTTTGTCGGACAAGCTTACCACAATTTTCTAGTTACTGGCCCTTCAGAGAACGTACAGCTAGAAAATCCAATAAAGATTTTATCTGCTTATTGGTGACGCTACTACATGTCATGCAAGTTAGTACGTTTTTGCACCGTAATTAAACAAATCTCAAAAAATGAAACTTGTATGTACGAAGAGTCGTAGTGACGTCATACCGACATTTTCAGGATGGTGGACACTCCAAACGCAGCACGATCTTTATCGGACAAGTTGACCACCATTTTCTAGTTAACTTTATTAAACGAATCTCAAAAAATGAAACAGGTATGTACGAAGAGCCATAGTGACGTCATATCGACAATTCCAGGAGTCAAGCATTAAAAAACGCAGCGGCACCAAAATTTGCGCATTCGAAAAGTTTGTCGGACTCATCGTAAGGAAGGCACTCACAAAGTCTTAAATGTATATGTATCAAAAAAAAATTTGTTCGCCGGCCTGGGGACTAAATTAGTTTAGCAATGTTTATCGTCAATATAGCAAAAATGACAGCACCCCAAAACGCCCCCCTTTTACTGATAGGATAGGTAGGTGTCGGGTTACACGGATAACTTGAGCTTTAGTTACTCAAGTAGTCAGCTGTATCCGGTTAGACGGGAAACCGACCCCAGCAGAAGCCAGACAGATGAAAGAAATTTTAAAACCCCCAGCTTCCTTTCTTACGCAAAGAGTATAACGTCAAAACGAGTTAAGTGTTAAAATCTTAAACTTGTCAAACATCTAATTTTTTTTATTTTTTATGAAAATATTGTTGCTTCAATAAATAAATATTGTTTTCCTTCCTCCCCAGCTCGGTTAGCTCCTCTGTGGGTGGTTTGGGCGGTCATTTGGTCAGTGGGCGCGACGTGCGACCACAACGGTCGCGCGATATTCTCCGACTTTATCCGCGAGACGACCACCGAGGCCGGTCTGAAACCGCTGTTCCCCGCTGAGGGGAGGGTCTATGATTACACGTGAGTAATCACTAAAATACTGTCTAACCCCCGCATTCAAAGACATTTATGGTCTTACTACAAAAACTTAAACATGTGTCAAACAGTTGTCTAAAAAAAGTGTGGCTGCAAAATGGACCTTATTTCAACGTCATAATCTGTCATTTTTTTAGACAAGTGTTAAAGTTTTTGTGGTACGACGGTTTATGATTACGTAATGTTAGATGAGTTGAGAAATTAAATGTCTCTGAGTGCGGGGGTAAGTCAATATTAATATTACAAAGCTGAAGGCTTAATTTGTTTGCTTGCTTGAACACGCTAATCCCAGAAACCAGTCTATTTTAAAAATGATTTCAATGTCAGCTCTTTTAACGAGGAAGGTTAGGCTTATTTACTTTTTACTCGTGTACGCATGGTTCATACCTAGGGTCCGTTCAGACAGACCGGCTCGGAGAGGAGAGCAAATTCTTAACACGTTGAAAATTGAGTGCTTTGTATTTGTAGTAAGGTTTATTTTTGCATGCGCACTGCTTTTGTCATTAAGAATGCTCGAATGCGCTCGGTGTGAAATAATAAGAGGAGCCGACCGGCTCCGATCGCGTACTTTTTCTTGACGTTTCTTTAATGCTCGCGCACCCGATCGGCTCCGGTCTGTGTGAAAAGAAAAATGCCCGCCGATGCTCTCCGACCTGGGGCCCGATTCTCCTAATTTTACTTAAGCGTCATACGATTCACGTTCGACTCGATTCGACTGATATCCAATCCCGACTCGATTACGATTGAAGCGTATGTGGCATTCCGCTATTTTTTCTTTGAAATAAACGTTTTTATCCTTTTCTGTCATTCAATAATGAATAATTTTGTCTGCAAATGATTAACGATTGCAAAATGATTGTACAGCAAACTACCGTATAGACCAAAATCACCAAAATAGCAGACCAATCGCCCACCAATCAAATGTCAATCGAATACGATTGGTCTTTTATTAGTAGCAGAATGCCCGATATGGTTAAAACTGCTATTATGATCATATTGCGATTCGATTTCTATTCGATTTTGACATTATTAACTTAGGAGAATCGGGCCCCCGGTCTGTTTGAACGTACCCCTACAGGACGTGAGTGTAACGCGGGGATTAAGAAAATATTGTAGATATACAGGGTTACTGGTAACTCGACGTATTCCTTGCAGGACATCATAGTAGGGTTAAAATGCAACAAATTAAGCCACTAAATGTTCTACCGAAATTCAGTAGTTTTTGAGTTAGTAAGGGTTTTACATTTTTTGTGAAAAATCCCAGATTAAATTATTTGAAGCCAATTTGAAAATTATTCACGGGGCGACTGTACTGAAATTGAAGTTATTATCATAGTTGACACCGTAGCGGATCGTTTTTAATAACTAAAAGTTCAAAATGACTAAAACTTTGGTGAAGATCACTAATCAAACATTTTTTTTTTGTAATTTTTGGCTATTACTTCATACAAAATGTTGTCTTGGCACAAAAAAAATACACTACACCAGGTGTACAAATTATTAGAAAAATATCCTTGTCTTATCAGCTATCCAAAATAGTATGAAAGTTAATACAAAGTCTTGGATTGCATTATGAAAATCGTTGTTGCTTTAGTACAAGAAGGTGTTTATTCGGAAAATCAAATTAAACAATTTCGTGAACATTATCATTATTTTTAATCAATATGAGTTTGTGGTCTTTAATAACATTATTTCACACGTCTTGTTCGAAGTGCTGTCCTCGGTTTCGAATACATGCTCTTATTCGCTTCCTCACTTCGGTTTTTGTGATTCTTGATGTGATTGTGGTTCTCATCTGATTCGCCGCATCTGTTATTCTGTCCCTTAGTTCTTCAATTGAATTTACGGGGGTGACATAAACTAGGTCTTTCATATGACCCCAGACGTAAAAGTCTAGCGGCGTCAGATCAGGGCTTCGTGCAGGCCACGGAATCGGCCCACCGCGCCCAATCCATCGGTTTGGATAGTTTTCATCCAGCAATTGTCGAATTGTGATGCGGAAGTGGGCTGGACATCCATCATGTTGGTATATCATGTTTGCCCTTCTTTCTTCGGGTACATCCGTGAGCAGTGCTGCTAAATGATTTCTTAGGAAATCTTCATAAAGTTCCCCATTTAATGTTCGGGGTAAAATATGTGGGCCTATTAACTTATCGTCGACAATACCCATCCAAACATTAAGCGAGAACTTACGCTGCGATGCGGTTGGTTTCAGTTTCTTAGGGTTTCCTTCTCCCTTCGGTGCCCAGTAATGTAAATTGTGGTAATTTGTGATACCATCACGGTCAAAACATGACTCATCGGTCCACAGAATGTTTTTCAAAAAGTTTTCGCTTTCGGCATCGGCATTAAGCATGAAACGACAAAATTCAAGCCGTCTCTGCGGATCTCCCTCTTCTAATGACTGCACGGGTTGGTAGTGGTATGGATGTCGGCCTGACAAGTGAACTACAGACCAGACTTTCCACTGTGACATACCAAGCTCACGCGCTACCATGTTTGTAGATATGTTGGGGTTGTCAATAAAACGCTGAAGAATCAGCTCCTCGTCCTCAGCCGTGTATCTCCGAGAACGACCAGTGTCAATTTGCCTGCTTCTTTGAACACTGCCAGTTTCAGATAATCGCCGATAAGTCGATCCGAAGACACTAACGTGGGGGAGTCGGCGGTTTGGAAAGCGCAGTTGATAGGATCTTCGTGCCTCAGCAGCGTTACCGTCACAAAGTCCGTAACAGTACAATATGTCAGCGTATTCTTGATTAGAATATGCAGCCATAGTCAGCACTTATGAACGCACAGAACAACACAAGAGCAAGATATGGAGCAACAGTCAAGGATATAGCCAGATTACAAAACACGAACTTGCGCGACGTAGAGTTGTAACTAACTAACGCTGACGACCAGATTTTGTGTAGTCGCACCCTGTCTCGTACCGAGGGAACAATAGTGACCAATCCTAAAGCTTGCCGAGTGTTTGGAATTCAAACGCAGGTAAAAACTACGAATAATAGGAATTTAAAACAATAGGTTGACCGTCTCGCAATTTTAGCTGCTCCCCATAAACCTTCTATCTTTCCCTGTCACACACGCAAAAGTATTGACCATCATACCTTTTTGGATAGCTGATAAGACAAGGATATTTTTCTAATAATTTGTACACCTGGTGTAGTGTATTTTTTTGTGCTAAGACAACATTTTGTATGAAGTAATAGCAAAAATTACAAAAAAAAAAATGTTTGATTAGTGATCTTCACCAAAGTTTTAGTCATTTTGAACTTTTAGTTATTAAAAACGATCCGCTACGGTGTCAACTATGATAATAACTTCAATTTCAGTACAGTCGCCCCGTGAATAATTTTCAAATTGGCTTCAAATAATTTAATCTGGGATTTTTCACAAAAAATGTAAAACCCTTACTAACTCAAAAACTACTGAATTTCGGTAGAACATTTAGTGGCTTAATTTGTTGCATTTTAACCCTACTATGATGTCCTGCAAGGAATACGTCGAGTTACCAGTAACCCTGTATAACTAAAATTGCCAGTGTAAGTAACTGTTAAACAAAGTTTAAGCCTAAAGCTCTTTTTCACGACCTTCCGAAAACTTAGAAAAACTGTATTTATTCGTGTATACACTAGACTGCATGACGGCGGGTTCACTGACCCGACGGAGGACGGCGAGCCGGCGGCGCCGTACTGGTACAGCTGGATGGCCAAGCTCGGCAAGTACGTCGTCGACCCCGACTGGCAGTATGCTGGTCAGTATATTATACCTACTTATTTATTTATGTGTCTGATTTACACGAGTTCAAAAGTCAATCACATTAATCAGAGTAGGTGCATTTCTTGCAAAGGAAACTTCAAAATAAAGAAAATATAAAAAAAATGGTTGTTTGTAAAGTAGGTTTACGATCGAGATGTTTACGTGATAACGTCTTATTGGTGATATAAGTTTTTGGGAAGTAAGGAATTAATGAAGATAACAATTTTTTTAAATTTTAAATTACATCTATCGTTTTATTCACACTTTTGATGATAAATTTCGGGTGTAAAAATCTCCATTCGTTTGTATGCCGCTAGAGTGAGAGAGACGGAAGATCGGTCCACTCACTCGAACGCTATGCCAGCCTCCGCTCGTGAGGATTCCGCGTGACAAGTTTCACGGAATGACTGGCAGCGCTCGAGATGAGACGGGAGATCGGTCCGTCTCTCTCTCGTTATACCTGCGATCGCGCTCGTGAGGTTTTGGTGTGACACAAGTTTCTGAACATGTCACCCGACTAAAACGATTTTAAAGACGTTATCACGTCAAAAAAAAAAACATATAAAAATGAAGAGGGACATTTGTATTGAGAAACTACCTGGGAGAAAGGTTTTATTTTAACTGGATTCGTCAAAAACCGTCATATATTTTGATATTTGTGTTGCCATCTCTACCACTACATTGTAATATTATAGTTTCACAATAACAAACTTTGCACGTATTACCCAGACATCGAAGTCCCCACAATGGACAACGTGCGCAGCGCCGCAATCCTGGGCTACAAGATAGTGAACTACAACCACGTGATCTGCGTGGGCCCCACCGGCACCGGCAAGACGGTCACCATCACCGCCAAGCTGTCCCGCGGCCTGCACAGGAAGTTCATCTGCGAGTTCCTCGTCTTCTCTGCTAGGACCTCGGCTAACCAGACCCAGGTCAGTCACCAAAAACCCAGGTCATCCAGGTCAGACACAGGATTTTCAAGTCAGTAGATATAAATCTAATGATCGGGGCTAGTCTGGACTGGAGAAGTCGTGGTGGCCTAGTGGATAAAGAGCCAACCTCTCAAGTATGAGGGTGTGGGCTCGATTCTAGGTCAGGCAAGTACCAATGCAACTTTTCTAAGTTTGTATGTAATTTCGAAGTATATCAACAACGATTAATCGGAATAAAAAAGGTGCAAGCCTCAAAAAAGAGAACAGACAATTTGACGCGGCGGAATTACATAAATATCAAGACACCTTTTTCTCACACGGTCGGTTAGCCCCATGGTAAATTATTAACTTGTGTCATGGGTGTTAACACAACTGATAAACTACATATACCTATACATAGTTATAAAACATATAACACCCAGACCACGGCCAACAAGCATGCTCATCACACAAATGTCGACCGAACCGGGAATCGAACCTGGGATCTTAGCTTCGGCAGTCTGGCATGGTAACCATTGCGCTATCGAGGTCGTCGAATAATATAATGATATTGTCGACTTCAGGACGTAATAGACAGCAAGCTAGAGCGTCGGCGTCGCGGCGTGTTCGGGCCGCCGCCCACCAAGCGCCAGGTGTTCTTCATAGACGACCTCAACATGCCCGCGCTTGAGGTCTTCGGGGCCCAGCCGCCTATCGAGCTCTTGAGGCAGTTCATGGATTTCGGAGGTAAGCTTGTCAAGAATGGACACTGGTTTCTAGAGTATTGTGTATTTATTTATTTTGCAGAGAGAAGGAAATAAAAGAAAGAAAATATGTACTTCTATATGTTCTCCTACTCCGGTATGACACACATACAAAACAAAATTATAGTAAAAACTGTAAATAAACAACTACAACATGAAAGCATAAAGCTGGTAGAAAGAGAACACAAAGGGGCACTTGAAGTTATAAAAACATATATAGGTAGTTGTCTTAAATAGAATTTCTCCCAATTCCTTATCCCATCCTAAAACCACCTTTTCCATGAAACATTTTATATGCATCGGCCTAAAAGTCAACATATCATCATCCACTAGACACCGATTTCTAGGCCGATGCACCTAACTCATCCTCCTCTGGGCCTTTTTCCCAAACTATGTTGGGGTCGGCTTCCAGTCTAACCGGATTCAGCTGAGTACCAGTGCTTTACAAGAAGCGACTGCCTATCTGACCTCCTTAACCCAGTTACCTGGGCAACCCGGTACTCCTAGGTCAGACTGGTGTCAGACTTACAGGCTTCTGACTACCCGTAACGACTGCCAAGGATGTTCAATGACAGCCGGGACCTACAGTTTAACGTGCCATCCGAAACTCAGTCATTGGTGTCTAAGATATAATTAGAAAGTATATACAAACTTAGAAAAGTTGCATTGGTACTTGCCTGATCTGGAATCGAACCTGCGCCCTCATACTCAAGAGGTTGATTTTATTGCCCACTAGGCCACCACGACTTTTGCCGATGCACCTACCTATAGTTTCTTTTTGCTTTTTAGTGTTTTTTAAATAATAAAGATACCGTGATAATATGCAGGTTGGTACGACCGCTCCAACATCGGCGAGTTCAAGATGCTAGTAGACGTGGGTATAGTGGCCGCCATGGGCCCGCCGGGCGGCGGCCGCAACCCTGTCACCATGCGCCTCATGCGACACTTCCACTACGTCTCCTTCACTGAGATGGAGTACTCCAGCAAGGTATGCTCAGGAACCTTAACTTCTGACAGGGGAACTGCAAGGGGAAGAACATTGATGAATTAGAATTAGAGTAACAGTCTGATATATTCTTCTATTGTCTAAGACCCAAGTTCACCGACAGCATAAAAGTTATTTTTTTAAAACGACTGGTTACTATGAATTTTTACGAGGTTTCCTCCCTCTAGCTCTTTTTAATACTGTTGTTGAGGGCAAAATGCAAGTAACTTTATTATTAAACTGACCTGCTGATGGATTGAAACATTCCTATTTGATTTAATAATAGACTACTAATATATATAATTCGACGTTGCAAAGTTGTTTTTATACTTATAGCGTTTAACTAATACTCTCAGTAGTATCTAAATAAACTATATTTCAGTACGGCATCTTCTCTACGATCCTCAACTCTTGGACCCGCAACATCGACCCGAAGGTCCCGCCAGTCCGCGAGGCTCCCTTCCTCAAGGCTTCCATAGAGATCTTCAGCGCTCTGGTGGAGGAACTGCTCCCGACCCCCACCAAGTCTCACTACACCTTCAACTTGAGGGATTTGAGCAAGGTCTTCCAAGGAGTACTCATGATGGATGCTAAGACTGTCACTGTAAGACTCACTTTCAATACGTTTGCGTAGTATATGTATAAGGGAGTACATTGAAATTACTTAGGTGAGTTATATAGGGGTAGTATATAAAGTAGTGTAGGACGTCCTCAGGCACGGTGGAGTGATGACTTGCGCAAGACGGCTGGCAGGAGCTGGATGCGAGAAGCTGAAAATCTATCTCAGTGGCGTGCACTTGGAGAGGCCTATGTCCAGCAGTGGACTGCGATAGGCTGATGATGATGATGATGATGTATATAAAGAGTTCATGAGGAAGTACATAAGGGAGTGCACAGAGTAGTACATTATGGAGTACTTAAGGATAGCACAAAAGAGAGTACATAAGGGAGTTCATGGGTTTAGTAGATAAGAGAACACACATACCTAGGTAGTACATAAAGGTGTAGTATACATGGGAGATACTAAAGAAGTACACAGGCCTAGTACATAAGGTAGTAAACATGGGTAGTTCAAAAGGCACATAATATGCACCTTATTTCAATACTAATAGAAATTATTTTTCCCAGCACGAAGACGACGTGATCAGGCTCTGGTACCACGAACACTTGAGAGTGTATCAGGACCGGCTTGTGAACGACGCCGATCGACAGTGGTTTACTAAGTAAGTTTGTCTGTCTACTGCAGCTGCGGGATTGTTTATTCATTTATATAAGTAACTAGCCTCTGCCAGCGGTTTCACCCGCACCCCGCGGGAACCTCGGCACGAACCCGGATAAAAAGTAGTCTATAGCCTTCCTCGATAAAAGGGCTATCTAACACTGAAAGAATTTTTCAAATCGGACCAGTATTTCCTGAGATTAGCGCGTTCAAGCAAACAAACACTTCAGCTTTATAATATTAGTATATATATGGAGGACTAACAGGTAAAAAGCACAGAAAAGGAACAGTAAGTTAATCTGAGAGCCATAACAAGTCCTCACTTATAGGCTACAGGACAGTACTAAATACTATGGACACTTAATCTAGAGATGTAATATAGACTTAAGTTCAGTACAGTCGAATTCCTATCTGCCGTAAGCAAAACAACAGGAGCATAGAAAATTGGGAACGGCCGTAGACTGTACAAATTAACTACTTATTAAAGCCCGAATATTGAAGCGCCACTCAAGTTAAAAGAACGCTCAAAGATCAACGTATCTTTTTTGCACTTTATTTACATAAGGTCATGTTGAGTGGGTAACTGGTTTGAGATAGGCAGATAGGCAGTCGTTTCTTTTAAAGCACTGGTATTCAGCTGCATCCGGTTAGACTGGAAACCTATCCCCAATACCTACATGTATCTAGGAAAAGGTTAGCTAGGCAGAATTTTTGAAGAAGGCTATATACTTTTATCTTTATGTAAGAAGTAGTTCTCCCCTGTAAAACTTTATATTCCTTGCAGCTTAATGAACAAGAAGGTTCGTTCGGAGTTCCAGAAGGATCCTCACGAATTGCTAGAAGATCGACTGATGCTGTTCGGGGATTTCATGGACCTCGGCGCAGACGAAAAGAAATACGCTGAAATCGTCGATAGGGACGAGGTAACTTACTGTTACAGCCTGTTTACCGTCCCACTGCTGGGCAAAGGCCTCCTCTCACACGGAGAAGGATTGAGCATTAATCACCACGCTTGCTCAATGCGGGTTGGTGATTTCAGACTATAGCCCAGGTTTCCTCAAGATGTTTTCCTTCACCTTTTTGCCACGAGATAACTTATGTATTTTTTTTTTCTAAGAAAGAATGTCTAAACTGATTTGGCAGAAAATTGCTGGGGAGGTAATTTATACCCAGGAAATGGATATGCGTTACTTTTATGCCTTTATCTTTTCTTCCCAGCTACCTATTTTGATTTTCATCGCAATCGGATAGTCCTTCTGGTGTGAAAGCGTAACAAACCAAACTCTCATTAAACTGCTAGAGCTAGAATACCAAAAATGCTAGAAGTGGGTTTGGTTGGTTATCCTTTAACACGCTGGATTTTTTTTTGTTCAATGTTGTCAATGTACAAAAATGCCTCCTCTACAGATTTATATGTATAGATTTTCCTGTCGTAAATTTCAGTTAGCAGACGTTCTGAGCCACTATTTAGAAGAGTACAACATATCGACGACAGCGCCTCTAGACTTGGTGCTGTTCGACGATGCCGTGGCGCATCTGTGCCGCATCGCCCGCATCATGCGACAGCCTATGGCCAATGCCTTGTTGTTAGGCATGGGTGGTTCTGGTAAGTAAACATTACCTATTTCCCCCCATTTACCTAGAGTACATTGTAGAGTAGCTGTACTTAGTAGTAGTAGTAGTAGTCAGGAGCCAATAAGTCTGACATCACCCTAAACAAGGGGTATTGGGTTGCCCGGGTAACTGGGTTGAGGTGGTCAGATAGGCAGTTGCTCCTTGTGGCATACTGGTACTCAGCCGCATCCGGTTAGTCTGGAAGCCGACCCCAACATAGTTGGGAAAAAGGCTCGGAGGAGGAGGATTACTTAGAAGAGTACAACATATCGACGACAGCACCTTTAGACCTGGTGCTGTTCGACGATGCCGTGGCGCATCTGTGCCGCATCGCCCGCATCATGCGACAGCCTATGGCCAATGCCTTGTTGTTGGGCATGGGTGGTTCCGGTAAGTAATCATTACCTATTTCCCCCCATTTACCTAGAGGAGTACAATATATCGACCTCGGCATGGGCGGCTCCGGTAAGTAATCATTGGATACCTGCCCTGTCCTCCCATTTACCTCGAAGAGTACATAGTAGAGTAGCTGTCATTGAACATTCTTGGCAGTCGTTACGGGTGGTCAGAAGCCAGTAGGTCTGACACCACTCTAACCAAGGGGTATTGGGTTGCCCAGGTATCTGCGTTGGGGAGGTCAGATAGGGAATGACATTATAAATATGGCCTAGAAAGTCGGATATTATTAATAGGTACGTGAAATGCAGGAGCTAGTGTACACCTTGCCTAACTGCCTACGTCGTACGTATAATCTTTTCCTTTTCATCTCAAGCCATCCTAAGATAGTCTGGAACATATCGTTCTAATAAAATAAATCTATCTGGCATGTTCATAAGAGCGTGCAGGATTTTGAACAGCGGCGTCTTGAAGCCCTAGACGCCAAATGCCAGCTCCAAAAATCCCTCCCTAAGCCCTCCTATAACTACGCTTACAATGCGCAAGGGCAACTTCACTGCGCTAATTGTGACCGCGTGTTCAGGGCAATGTTTGATTTCGCAAGTCATGTACGAGCCCGAAGCCAAACTGACGATATGTGCCAGGGTATCGCCGTCGACGGAAAAGTCTAGGAGGACATCATCATCATCAATATAAAAAACACATTTCCCCAGGTCGCCAGTCCCTGTCCCGGCTGTCGGCGAACATGACGGAGCTGGCCTGCATCCAGATCGAGATCACGAAGGCGTACGGGCTGTCGGAGTGGCGCGACGACCTCAAGCAGACCATGCTCAAGGCCGGCGCAGAGAACCGCGGGATCGTCTTCCTCTTCTCGGATGCACAGGTACTCACAAATATAATTTAATGTATTCTACTTCTTTAAGACAAGGACTTCGCCAACAAGTAAAACGTCCTATTAAGGAAAACATCTGCATTTAGTTAAAAGTAGGTTTTTAGGAGGTTCTCATGTCATAGAAAAATAAAACCGTCGTTTAACCGATGAGTATTGAAATGACCGTCGCTGAAAGTGGGGTTAAGTAATCTGTTACCTGAAAGTTTAATAAGCCTATCAAGGCTACGAAAATTTGTTCCCGCAGGCCACAGCATAGCCGCTTTTAACGCAGCTTTGGTTACACTCCTCCATAAATCTTAATCTCTATTCCACCAGATAAAAATGGAATCATTCCTCGAAGATTTAAACAACATCCTGAGCTCCGGAGACGTGCCCAACATATACGAAGTTGAAGACCTAGATAAGATCTACCAAGCCGTCCGTCACGCGGTCATGGAGATGAACCTCACGGCGACTAAGACGAACTTGTTCGCGTGCTACCAGCGACGAGTGCGGAGTAACATGCATATCGTGGTTGTTATGAGCCCTATTGGCGAGGTGAGGACGGTTTATGATTTTTTCGGAAATTTTGATAATCTACGAAATCAGAGAATCATTTGTTTATTTATTTAAGTACATGGAAGACTTATTAAGTACCTTAATACCAGAAAGTAAATTTCAATTTATTTTTAATACTGATGAAGTTGTAAAGTATGTACTTTAGATGCTTCGTGATAAAAGCTTTAGGAAGATTACAGCTTTATAATACCCTATAAAACAACTCACTATCGAGCAACATTGGCCCATGGACATTTAGTAAATATCTTGGCAAAATTAATAGAAACACTAATTTCTTTATAAGTAAAAAAATTAGACATTTGACAACATTTAGATAATTTTTTGGAACATATTTCCGCCATCCAAAAATAGATTGGTAGAAAACAAGCCCAAGGCGTTAAGTCTGTCCTTGTAAAATTTGCAAAAAGTTGTTAATATATAAAATAAGGATATAAATTGAAGCTCAGATCTTGTTCATCTCTACTAAAAACGACATTAATGTAACTACCTATTTCCTTTAGATATTCCGTTCCCGCTTACGCCAGTTCCCGTCTCTCGTGAACTGCTGTACCATAGACTGGTTCAGCGAGTGGCCGAAGTCAGCGCTGGAGTCCGTCGCCTTCCACTTCTTCGAGACCATGGGGGAACTGTCCGTGGCTAGCAATGACGTGCTCAATGCTATGGTGGTATGTATCGTGGCATTTGTGTTCTTAAATATATACTTATTACATATGCTCCCTTATGTACTGTCCTCATATGCTCCCTTATGTACAGTAATCAAATACTCCCTTATGTACTCTCCCCACATACTCCCATATGTGCTGTCCTCATATACTCCTTTATGTACTCTCCCTATATACTCCCTTATGTACTGTCCTCATATACTCCCTTATGTACTCTTCCCATATACTCCCTTATGTACTTACCCCATATACTCCCTTATGTACTTACCCCATATACTCCCTTATGTACTCTTCCCATATACTCCCTTATGTACTTACCCCATATACTCCCTTATGTACTCTGCCTATATACTCCCTTATGTACTCTCCCTATATACTCACTTATGTACTCTCCCTATATACTCACTTATGTACTCTCCCTATATACTCCCTAATGTAATCTCCCTATATACTCCCTTATATACTCACCCCATATACTCCCTTATGTACTCTCCCCATATGCTCCCTTATGTACTCTCCCCATATGCTCCCTTATGTACTCTCCCCATATGCTCCCTTATGTACTCTCCCCATATGCTCCCTTATGTACTGTCCTCATATACTCCCTTATGTACTTACCCCACATACTCCCTTATGTACTTACCCCATATACTCCCTTATGTATTTACCCCATATGCTCCCTTATGTACTCACCCCATATGCTCCCTTATGTACTGTCCCCATATACTCCCTTATGTACTGTCCTCATATGCTCCCTTATGTACTTACACCATATGCACCCTTATGTACCTACTGTCCTCATATACTCCCTTATGTACTTACCCCATGTACTGTCCTCATATACTCCCTTATGTACTTACACCATGTACTTCTTAATTTACTAACCCCATATACTCCCTTATGCACTTCCCCATATACTCCCTTATGTACTAACCCCATATGCTCCCTTATGTACTGTTCTCATATACTCCCTTATGTACTCACCTCATATGCTCCCTTATGTACTCACCTCATATACTCCCTTATGTACTTACCCCATATACTCCCTTATGCACTTTCCCATATACTCCCTTATGTACTAACCCCATATGCTCCCTTATGTACTGTTCTCATATGCTCCCTTATGTACTGTCCTCATATGCTCCCTTATGTACTGTTCTCTTATACTCCCTTATGTACTCACCTCATATGCTCCCTTATGTACTGTTCTCATATACTCCCTTATGTACTCACCTCATATGCTCCCTTATGTACTGTTCTCATATACTCCCTTATGTACTCACCTCATATGCTCCCTTATGTACTGTTCTCTTATACTCCCTTATGTACTCACCTCATATGCTCCCTTATGTACTGTTCTCATATACTCCCTTATGTACTTATCCCATATACTCTAAAAAGTGTTATATAAATTTTATCAGACAAAGGACGATGGGCGTTTTGGTACCCTGTCCAACAGTGTTGATTATACCTCTAGTAGTCTTGTACCATTGCATAGGTCTTGGCAAGGCAAAAAATGTTTACTATGACGATTAGTTCCAAAGCCTTGTCCATTTTGCGTGACATCGACGAATAGAATGTGGAATGCTCATGTGAAAATGTGAACTCTCTATCGCGGTTCATGAGATACAGCCTGGTGACCGACGCACGGACGGACGGAGGAGCGAAAACAATAGGGTCCCGTTTTACCCTTTGGCCACAGAACCTTAAAAATACTTATAAACTAATTGATGTGTATGTGCATCTCGCTCACTCATGTGTAGCACCGCATTGTGTGAAGGTGTCATTGCGCACGGCAGTATTAAACTAGTATCCATCGAAACCCCACGTCTTCTTATTTCTGCACCATTTACCCACAAACATATCATTGGCGACGAGGACGATTTTACCCACATACAAAAATAAAAAATGGCGAAGTCATTTTTGGGTAATTTATCGACGTTTGATTATAAATCCGGCGAGTGGTCTATTTTCAAAGGGCGGTTGACCCAATTTTTGAAGGTTAACGAAGTCAAGGAAGAGAATAAAAGTGCAATCTTGATTACACATTTATCCGATGACTCATATCGTTTGGTGCGTAATTTGGCTTATCCGGTCGAGTTGGAGGCGCTGGACTATAAGAAGCTGGTGGAACTGCTTGATACTCACTTCAAACAGAAGCAATGTTCATTTTCGGACAAGGCCAAATTTTATGGAGCTAAGAGGAGCTCAGGCGAGTCATTGGGCGATTGGGCTGCACGACTGCGAGGATTGGCGAGCTACTGTAACTTCGGATCCGCTTTGGACACAAACCTGACGGATCGTTTTGTCCTGGGCTTAGGAGCGGGGCCCGAGCGTGATAAGCTATTTGAGCAGAATGCTTCCACGTTGGAATTTAACAAAGCGTTGGAGATAGCTGAGCGAGCGGAATGCGCTAGAGAAGCCAGGAAGGTGTTGTCCACAGATGACACTGCCATAAAAGAAGAACCGGTGAACAAAATATACAAGGGCGGTTCACGTCGCGGCGGCGGTGGCAGCGGCGCAGGCGGCGCTCGTGCGGGGACACGAGATGCAAGTCGTGAGGCTGGCCGTTGTTCTATATGCGGTTTAAAAGGTCACGATAAGGATGTGTGTCGTTACAAAAATTATAAGTGTCAAAAATGTGGAAAAGAAGGGCATTTAAAGAAAGTGTGTAATAAAAAAAAACAAACCAACCGTGTTCGCGTCAATAATATCGGAAGCGATGATAGTGATAGTGAAACAGACGGTAGCTGTAAGGAATGCCATAATTTTAACATAAGGTATGTAACAGACAAACCGTTGTGTTTAGACATTAAAGTAGGTGATAAAAATGTAACCATGGAGTTAGATTCTGGGTCTGGAGTTTCTGTCATATCAAATAGAATGTACTCAGAACTGTTTGCACATTATAACTTAACTGACTGTACGATTAAAATGTGTTTATATAACGGACATAAAATCTCGCCGTTGGGGTATTTCCAGCCTATTGTCGAATATAAAGCACAAAGGAAAGAAATTAAGATATTTGTAGTAGACTCGAATGGCCCTCCCCTACTCGGGCGCGATTTCATGTCCACTTTCGGTTTAATTTTAACAAATGTTTATAAAATAAGTCAGGATCACGATGTTAATGCATTATTGGAACAGTTTCCTAGCTTATGGAAAGATGAACTTGGTTGTTTTAATAAATTTAAAGTGCACCTACGATTAAAGGAAAATTCAGTACCAAAATTCTTTAAGGCCCGACCAATACCGTTTGCCTTAAAAGACAAGGTAGAATTAGAATTAGATAGATTAGTCAGTTTGGGCATACTAGTTCCGGTAAGTAATTCACGTTATGCAACACCCATAGTACCGGTTTTAAAGGATAATAACACGGTTAAGATAGCAGGTGATTTTTCAGTCACACTTAATAAGGACCTTATAATAGATAAGTACCCGCTACCAAGGATTGAAGAAGTGTTTGCTAAGCTTGGTGGGGGAGAACATTATTCGAAAATAGATTTAAAAAATGCATATAATCAATTTTGTCTCTCGGAAGATTCTCAGGAGTTGACTACTATTAACACACCAAAAGGATTATTTAAATATACACGTCTAGTTTACGGTCTTGCGAATGCTCCTGCCCTGTTCCAAAAAGCAATGGAAGTTTTATTGTTGGGTATCGAAGGAGTTAGTATATGGTTAGACGATATTTGTTTGACTGCGCCAACAAAAGCACTTCATATAAAGAGATTAGCACAGGTTCTAAGCAGGTTAAATGAAGCGGGGTTGCGCCTTCAGAAAGACAAATGCGAGTTTTTTAAGGATAATGTAACGTACTTAGGTTACATTA
The DNA here is from genome assembly GCF_022581195.2 of Helicoverpa zea. Taxonomy (NCBI): domain Eukaryota; kingdom Metazoa; phylum Arthropoda; class Insecta; order Lepidoptera; family Noctuidae; genus Helicoverpa; species Helicoverpa zea. Next base: position 11,728,568 of record NC_061464.1, on the reverse strand, counting down.
TCGATAAGAACGGATTACGTACTAACCGCGATAAAGTTAAGGCAATATTAAATGCGCCGGAACCGACAAATATTACGGAAGTAAAGAGGTTCCTAGGAGTAGTCAACTACTACAGGGTTTTTATTCCTAATGCATCGAGCATTATGAGCCCGCTCCACGAGTTGCTGCGCAGTGGCGCGCGGTGGGAGTGGGGAGCGCGCCAGCGCCGCGCGGTGCGTCGCGTGTGCGCTGAGCTCGCCTCTGAGCGCGTGCTGGCGCATTTTGAGCCGAGCGCGCAGCTAGTGCTATCAGTAGATGCCGGGCCGCATGGACTCGGGGCTGTCCTATCTCAACGGGGCAGCGATGGCGGCGAGCGACCATTAGCGTACGCCTCGCGGTCGCTTTCGGTAAGCGAACGCAATTATAGTCAAATACAAAAAGAAGCGACAGCGATCATTTTTGGTGTCAAACACTTCCATCAATACCTTTACGGAAGAAGCGAGCCATTTATTCTTAAGACCGACCACCGGCCCCTGGTATCAATATTTAATAATAAAACGGGTATATCGATAACTACAGCATTACGGTTACAAAGATACGCTATTATACTTTCTGCATACAACTATACAGTTCAGTATATATCAAGTGATAATAACTTAGTCGCTGATTATTTTTCCCGTGCACCTGTGGCGGATACTGCGTGCAAGGGAGATAGCGAATATGACGCATATTTGTCACTGAATTTCTTAGACGTGACCGACCCAGCTGTTTTGTTAATGGATTTAAAGAAGGCAACTTGTAGTGATAAAATTATTCAAACCGTCATTAAATATACAAATGTAGGTTGGCCTCGTAAGATTGTTTGCGAGTCTATTCGTCCCTTCTTTTTATGTCGTAATGATTTGCAATACGAAAATGGTATTTTAATGCGGGGTCATAAGGTGGTAATTCCAGTGGCACTGCGAGAAAGAATGTTGCGCGAACTGCACAGCACGCATTTAGGCATAGTAAAAATGAAATGTAATGCGCGTAGTAGGATGTGGTGGCCCGGTATAGACGAGGATATTGAGAGGTGTATCGGCGCATGCGACGTTTGCGCGAGCGTGCGGCCTGCGCCGCCGCGAGCTGCGCCCGCGCCGTGGCCGAGTCCAGCCGCGCCGTGGGAACGCATCCACATTGACTATCTGTCTATACGTCAACAGACGTATCTAGTAGTGATTGACGCATACTCTAAATGGTTAGAATGTATTAACATGCAAAATGATACTACTAGCCAATCTTTGATAAGAAAACTGAAACAATGTTTTTCTGTGTTTGGTTTACCTTGTACTTTAGTTTCAGATAACGATCCCAAGATAAATTCAAAGGAATTTAATTTGTTCTGTTCCAATAATGGCATTAAATACATGACGACTCCAATTTACCATCCATGTAGCAACGGTCAAGCGGAAAACTCAGTAAGAACATGTAAAAAGATGTTGAAAATAATATTAAGTGAAAACTCTGCACAACATGTGTTACGTGAAAAATTGATAGGCTATTTATTTGAATATAGGAATACAGAGCACTGCACTACTGGACACTCGCCCGCAGAATTAATGTTTGGTCGGAAGCTGAGATCACGGCTTGATTTAATACTTCCAAAAGAAAATGAATCGCATAAAAAAATGTCGAAGGAGAATGAATGTAGTAGCAGAGCCTTTGTGATTGGTGACAGGGTATGGGTCCGGTGGTACAGTGGTAGAAAAGAAGCTTGGAAATTAGGAGTAATAAGTAAAGTGATAGGGAAAAGAATGTATGAAGTGGTGGTTGATGATCAAAGTGTATCTTGTATTAGGCATCTTGATCAGCTTTTAGAGTGTAAAAATAAAGGTATAGCAAGATCAATTGATTGTGATGAACCGATGCCTTCAGGGGTTCCACCCGTTCCTAGTTCACCGACTTCAACAATTCCGTTTAGTCCAACAACATCCGAATTAATTAGTGAGTCGGATTCAGTTAGCACAACAGGTGTAGATTCAGAGGAACCGGTGGAAGAAGAAACGGTGGCAGCGCCAGTTACTATTACTAGCGTGGAAGGTTCTAGCAATGCTGCTGGAAGCAGTAGTAGTGGTAGCGATGTAATTTGTACTGAAGCTCGAGAAGGTGTACGCCAATCTGTCAGTTGTATGCCAGACGCCCAGGCTCCTCAAGCCTCGGCCAGGCCACAGGATTCATCTCCGCAATTATCACGTGCACGTTCTCAGCGAGTTAGGAAGAAGGTAGATTACTCAGTATTTTATAAGTAGATTATAAGTTAATTATAAGTTTATGTTATTAATTGATAAATTGTAATACTAAGTATTCTGTCTACAGATTTCAAAATTAGTGTGGAGGAATGATGTGTATGTGCATCTCGCTCACTCATGTGTAGCACCGCATTGTGTGAAGGTGTCATTACGCACGGCAGTATTAAACTAGTATCCATCGAAACCCCACGTCTTCTTATTTCTGCACCATTTACCCACAAACATATCACTAATACATAAGATTATAACAATAAATAGGTAGGTACAATACTATACTATGCTATTTAACTACAAATGCTTATCTTAACGTGTACATTATAGTGGCAACCGTGGCAACGTCGCCAAGCTGCCAGAGTATCCAGAAGCCACGTAGAGAACTGTAACTCGTGGCCACGTATCCAAATTGGCGACGTTGGCAAACAGTCGCCAAGTGAGTTAGGTTCCTGCTGGTTCCTGAACTGCTTGGATACGTAGCCGGCGACGTCGCCATTGGGTCCGTTCAGATAGACCGGCTCGGAGAGCAGAGCAAATTCTTAACACGTTGAAAATTGAGTACTTAGTATTTGAAGTAAGGTTTCGAAAAGTTGAGAATGCTCGAAGGCGCTCGGTGTGAAATAATAAGAGGAGCCGACCGGCTCCGATCGCGTACTTTTTCTTGACGTTTGGCTCCGTTTGCACGCTCTTTAATGCTCGCGCAGCCGATCGACTCCGGTCTGTGTGAAAAGAAAAATGCGCGCCGATGCTCTCCGAGCCGGTCTATCTGAACGACCCATTGGCGTCCTAATGAGGCAGAGCTCTAAATTACTGGTACACTTTCTCCGGCAGTCGGTCTGCTGCTTCGCGCACCAGTCGGTGGTGGAGGCGAGCGAGCGGTTCAAGGAGCAGCTCAACCGCATCAACTACGTCACGCCCATGTCCTACATGGAGATGCTCGGCGCCTACGCTGAGATGTTCCGCAAGAAGCAGAAAGCTATACTTAACGAGTCTAATGCTCTTAAAACGGGTTAGTATTGTCTATGTATACTGACAATGAGGCTGATAGTCAGTGACCGATTTTTTTTAAGGAAAAAGTACAACAACGATAGCAATTATCCTTCCAACCCCTTATTTCCTACAAAAAGTTGGTCAAAAAATTCTAGTCTTTTATACAAAAAAGTGCCTCGATTATTATCTGTCCTACAGAAAGTTTGACGCGTTAGGGAGGTCTAAACGACACCCAGGATTGGTAGAACATATGATGTACTTAACATATAGTTCGTACTAAATAATTTAGCATTTGTCTCTTCACGCTTACACAGAAGTTGCAAATGACGCCTGTTGTAAGTTCGATATTCACCGTGCAAAGTTATCATGTATTTAATGATATTCAAGTTTAGAGTGTCTAATGAATACTAGTTTTATACCAAATAAACTTATACAATAGTTAATTTTATTGTTCTTAATAATATTTAATGAAAGATGCACTGAAGCTTTATCCCTATCCAGGTTTGAACAAGCTAAACCAGACAGAAATCGAAGTAAAAGAGCTTCAGATCGAACTGGCCGAGCTGAAGCCGCTCATGGAGAAGGCGGCCGAGGAGACCAGGAAGGTCATCGAACAGATCGCGACTGACACGGTCAGATATTGACATTAAGTTACAAGATAAACGGGTCAACGGGCCAATCATATTATTAACTTCGATAATTTGGCCTGTACATACCTCATCTATACCTACAGCTTTCATCCGCGTCTTCATCATTGTCTCATTTCCCGAGCCTTTCCCCAACTATGTTACTAGTCTAACCAGATGCAGCTGAGTCCAGTTTTACAAGGAACGACTGCCCTGTCTGTCGTCCTCAACCTAGTTACCCGGACAACCCAATACCCCTTGGTAAGACTGGCAGTCAGACTTACTGATTTTGTTGTTGACGTTTGCTGGTTCCTGGAAAATTTTTACCCGTTTCATGTTATTTTTTTAATTTTAAATTCTCTTGTTCATTGTATTTTGTAGGCGATAGCGGAAGAAGCTCGTGAGAAAGTGGAGAAAGAAACTGTGATGGCGGAGAAGTTGGCTGCCATTAACGCCGCCATGGCCGAAGACGCACAGAGGGATCTCGGTAAGTTATCCTTCTCAGATTAGGTATCTTATCATCGATTATGTGTTAGCTGAATAAATGATTTTTTTTTATTATTTAGTATCTTATAAGTTTGCAAAGAGCTAAAAGTAAGAATGATACGTGAAGGTTTAGTTTTACAGTTAAGAAATTCTATAGAAATATTTTTTTTCATAGGTTTTGTGGGTTTGGTTACCTACAATACAGAAGTATAGCTTGTTTAAGACGTATAGTTGTTTCGACTACACGCACAGTTACAGTTACGGTACCAACACGGCGCAATTAAAACGCGGCAGTAAGAAAAGCTTATGCAACAAAGAACTAACGTATTCCATTCACATAATTTAAGTAATACTTCACAATTCTGTACAGAGGAAGCGATGCCAGCGCTGCGTGCAGCAGAGAAAGCGCTGCAGGAGCTGAACCGCAACGACGTGGTGGAAGTCAAGGCTATGAAGAAACCCCCCGCCGGCGTCGTGCTCGTCATAGAGTCGCTCTGTGTCGTCTTCGATATTAAACCTATTAAGGTAATTTCATCATCATCCTCCTGGCCTTATATAAATTTTATTTGGGGTCGGCGCAGCATGTTTTCTCCTTCCATACCCTTCTATCTGCCGTCATCTCGCAAGTAACATTGAGGTAATGTCATGGAAAACAAATAACGAGCGCAGCCAAAACGGAAAATCTACGAAAATGTGGGGACGAGAAACGTAACTAACTCCGCCCTTATACGGTTCCTTCAGAACCCGTCCATTTTTTTTCGTAATACCAAAAATCCTTGACAGATATCCCGTACGCCTCATTAAACACTCCTAACTAATCTTTAATGTTGGTAATTGACTCTTACCTCCGTGAAAAAATATAAAATAAAATTCTCACTAAAAAGAAATACCAATTGCCTCACATCGTAAAAACAACAAGGCAGTACATCCCGTATCTAGATGGGGTAAAGACGTCTTCTTCTGGTTGAAAGTTACTTTCCCACAAATTCAGCATAATCGATTGAGCCGTTCTTGATTTATAAGTAAACTTGTACGTGCCCTGTACGTGCTTCGCTGCGTAAAAAAATGCTCGACCGATTTTTCAAAGTTCACATAAACCCTCTACTAAATAGTCGAAACATTTGGTTTGGATAGTTGAGACCGTTCCTGAGTTATAAAATTACAACGAAAATGACGTTTATTTTTATATAGACTGAGTAACTGTATGTTCAGGAACAAGGAGCATCATTCGGCGAGAAGGTGCTGAACTACTGGAAGCCAGGCTCCCTCATGCTGTCGGACCCCTCCGCCTTCCTCGACTCGCTCCTCAAGTTCGACAAGGACTCCATCACTGAGGATATGATCAAGAAGCTTAAGAGATTCGTCGTTAACCCGGATTATGATCCCGCTAAGATTTTGAAGGTAGTTAACAACTACACAAATACATAATTACTGTTATTTAAAAAAACAATAAAAATAAAATCGTCAAAACGATAATGGTGACATTATTTTAAGATGCTACCATAGAATATGATAAACAATTTTTGATTCGATCTTCACAACTACCTAATACTTGATGTCATATCTACATACCCTTCTATTCGAATAGATAGGCAGACTGGGAGGATATCATTGTCGCCTGCCGGGGCTGCGGAATTGTTCGCGCGAGTTACTGCGGCGCTGGTACATAAAAGGCCTACGAAGGAACATGATGGGTTTCAGTCAGTAAGACTCTGATACTCCCTCACCGCTGCTAACCCACAGCGGGAGGAGTCATTTGATGATTTCCCATGAAAAAAACAAGGACTTTGTTTGCCGTGTAACTAAATTAAACTATATACTTGTTTATATGATTGAATGATCTTTGGATGTTGACGTTCGAAAAGTGCTAATTTATCAACCTAATTTGAAAAAAGTTTTTGAGTTTGAGTTTGATGACAGGTGTCGAAAGCATGCCAGTCGCTGTGCATGTGGGTGCACGCGATGTACAAGTTCTACCACGTCAACAAGGGCGTGGCGCCCAAGAAGGAGGCCCTCGCCCGCGCCACCAGGGAACTGCAGATCGTTGAAGGTAAACATATTTTACTAGCCGTTTTCCCAAGGTTTCACCCGCGTCTCGTGGCAACTACTAGTTCAATTCAATTCCAATTCGGTTCCAATTCAATTGAATTCCAATTCAATTCCAAAATACGTCATCTGTGAAAATTTCAACTCTCTAACTATCACGGTTCATGAGATACAGTCTGGTGATAGACGGACCGACAGAGGTAACAATAGGGTCCCGTTTTACCCTTTGGGTACGAAACCTTAAAAAAATACTCTTCCATCAAAACGATATACGAAAGTAGCGTTATTTTTACCATTTGAATTAGATAAAAGATCCAATTTCACCGAATTGACACAAGTTTTTTCTTCACCTCTTTTTAAACTATTCTGACAGCCATGCTGGCCACCGCTAAGGCGAAGATGATAGCCTTGCTGGAAGGTATTGCGAAGCTGAACGCGTACTTAGTGGAGAAGGAAGACGAGCGCAAGCGCATGGAGGAGGACATCAACCAGTGCCTCGCGCGCATGGACCGCGCCAACAGGTATTACCACCAGCCTGCCTGCCGTCCCACTCAGGTGCGGATTAAGCTAGCGCGGGGCCCGTACCGAAATTAGGGTGTTGAGTTTCAAAAAGTAAAAAACTTAGAAAGAATTGAACTTTTAGAATCCTTGAGTTAGGACTAATTGCTGCTACTGTTTGCTTTATGGTTAATCCATTGTGGGCCACAGGCATCCTTTCACACAGAGAAGGATTGAACATTAATCACCACGCTTACTCAATGCGGGTTGGTGATTTCAGACTTAATAGTCCAAGTTTCCACGACTTAGAAATTAGAGAAATTCTTAAAAGAACAATAGTATGATAAAATAAGATTGATTTATTTGTGTGCGTAGGTGTGCAAAATCATTCCTTTTAGGTATATAGCAATCTATAAGTATGTTTTTCCTTTTTGGCATACTTGAAAGGAGAAATTCTATTGTTTTTTTAAACTTCTCGCTATGGCCCAGTTTTGTAGTCATATTACACGTGCTTAATTTAAAACTTTATTTTTCAACACACGTGATAATTTTAAATAATCAGTAATAACTTTTTGCATGCCAGGTTGTTGAATGGGCTGTCAAGCGAGCGCGTCAGATGGATCAAAACCATAGCGGACTTGGACGTCGCTATAGTCAACCTTATTGGAGATATCCTGATCAGCGCTTGTGAGTATAAATTTTAACGAACACTTGTTAAAATTTAAAACTACTACCAGCTGGTTTCTCTCTGTGTGTGTGGAAACTACTACCCGTACTGGAATTAAATATAGCCTAAGTTACTCACAAAAATAATGTACCTTGCCAATAGTGAAAAAAAAAAATCGGTCCAGTAGTTTTTGAGTGTATCCATTACAAACAAAAAATAAGTTTTTTTTCTCTCTTCATAACACTAGTATAGAAAAAGCTATCTAACTCATATATTTTTTAGAATCTGATTTTCAAGCGAACAAACTCCAGCTAAATGATTACAAGCTTTATGTCTGGGTACGTATGATAAAGCGGTCAAAGAGACAGTCAGGCTATTTCAGGCCGTATACAGAAAGAAGCTGGAACTTGTAAGCGCTTATAAGCGCTTATAGGCGCGTGCGCTTTCTTTCTATATACTGCCTTAAATACAGCTGCATCAGGTTAAAAGCAGACCCTAATATATTTGAGGATGATATGTAGTGAAACGGGCACTTATTCTTTAAATAATTTGTTTATTAAAGCTTACCAACTGTGATATGTATAGAGAATCTTATAAATAAATAATGTTTGTTAGGCGCCGTGGGTTACATAACGCCTTTCACAGACGAGTTCAGAAGAGAACTACTAAAGAATTGGATTGAACATATGGAGGTGAACTTGTTACGGCCTTTCGTTTCTTCTATATAATTGTAGTAAATACCGTATCCTGGTAATAAGTAGCCAGTAATGACATATATTTGTGTAAGTACAGTAATTTTTGTGCCAAAGCGCGAAGACTTTTGCATTTATAATATTAAATAAGTATATGTTTCTAGTAAATATTCATTGTAATTAAATTGGTATATTTTAGATAGAAGTGTCTACTTCAGTTAAGTAAAACTAGTTGAGTTCTGTCAATAGATGGACGACTATTTGGTCCAAATTTACTTTGAGATCTTCTAGAGTCGGAATAGAATTGTCTGCGCCAATGTAGGTACTATAATTATTATTTATTAATACGACATTACCAGTATCTTTATTGTAAATGCCTTGCAATAATATTTGTACTGGACTAATGTTTTGTAACAAATAAATGATCTTTCTTGTTGTTTTCATTTTAGAAAGTGCAAGTGCCACACACGTCTGGTGCTACGCCGATATCAACTTTGGGTGATGCTGTGCAGATAAGGTTAGTTATTTTACATACATAGATTTCACTACCTTGCCCACCCAGATAATAGCAAATACCTCGAAAAATAACGCTATCTAACACTGAAATAATTTTAAAATAGTCCTGTATTTACTGTTCAAACGAATAAACCAACTCTTAATAATATTAGTATCTATATTTAGACTGAGCCTGAATATTGGAAATAATAATCTTAGTCCAATTTCCCTCATTCAAAAACCACCCAATAAAAATAGTCCTTACAACCTTATACTCATTACAAAAATCGACCTTAAACAAAGGCACTAAAATCCATTTTCCCCCTAGAACATGGCAGATGTACGGCCTGCCTCGAGACCCAATGTCCGTAGAGTCTGCGGTGTTGATGTCCAACTCTCGACGGTGGCCGCTTATTATCGACCCTCAGACACAGGCTAACAAGTGGATTAGAGCTATGGTATGCTTTGTGCTTTCTAGATTATAATTTTGATGTAATTATATGGTGGTTTGTCAAGGTTTACAGCTGTGTCACTTAGGGAACTAATTGTGTAAATATATCTTAAATATATTTAATCCCGTCGCAAAAAGAGGGTTTTTATAAGCTGGACCGACATGTGTGTCTATCTGACTGTGGGTCTGGTCACCATACCTCTTAAACGGATGATCCGATCTGGTATGTTTTTTAATCGACAGCTGTTTTGCCAGCGGTCCTCATGAGATACATTTTACCAAATCGGCTCAGCCGTTTCCAAAATTAAATAAAATTCACGTCCTTTTTGTGAACTGATACATTCATTTTGCAGGGGAAACTAGAAGGCTTAGTAGTATGCAAACCTAACGACAGAGATCTTTTGAGGAACTTCGAATCAGCGCTGCGGTTCGGTAAGCCTATTCTATTGGAGAACGTCGGACAAGAACTGGACCCGGCCTTAGATCCTGTCTTAAAGGTAACTTGTTATTATAGTTTAGCTGTTCCCCGTAGTTCAAACCGCGTCCCAAGAGCACTACTTTCCTGCGTCCTTTCTCAGGATCAACATAAACTGTGTACTTTTGGCGTGTACTTGCTCATGGTCTAAATACATTAACGTTTTAATCCTCTCGATCTTTTACTCGTGCTAAATTAGTTTCACCGCAACTCAATCCAAACTAATATTATAAATGCGAAAGTAACTCTGTCTGTCTGTCTGTCTGTCTGTCTGTCTGTCTTTCTGTCTGTCTTTCTGTCTGTCTTTTCTTCACGCCTAAACTACTGAACCGATTTGTGTGAAATTTGGTACAGACATAGTTTGAAACTTGAGAAAGGACATAGGATAGTTTTTATTACAAAAATTAAAAATAAAAAATAAAATTTATTACGGACATACAGTGCCATCTATTGGTCAAATGTCGAGCTGTTCCTATGCTCCGTAGATAGATGGCGTTAATCGCGCAATGGTGTCATTACACGTGTTCGGTTCATGTTATTGTTTTAATTCATCGGAAAATCCATCAGAAAAATGTAAATAAACAGTAAAAAGGTGTAAAAAAATTAATATGAATATAATAAAAGTTTTACTGCAAAGAAAATGCTCTAACGGAGTATAGATAATTCTATTAGTACTACGCGCAATGGTGTCGATCGTTACACGAGTTCGGTTCATGTTGTTTTAATTTGGTACAGACATAGTTTGGAACTCGAGAAAGGACATAGGATAGTTTTTATCCCAAAAATCCTGCGGGAGCGGGAACTTCTCAAAAATCCCGCGAGATCGGGAACTATGTGGGTAAAACCAAAAATCTGCCGGAAGTCACTATTCAACGCGAACGAAGTCGCGGGCAAAAGCTAGTTGTAATATAAACTTTTGACTGCCTCGTTGGTCTAGTGGTCGCAAGCGCATCTGCTGTGCTCGAGGTCTCGGGTTCGATTCCCGGGTCGGGCCGAAATCGCTTTGTGGGTTTTCTTACGCGGTGTCCTGCGTGAGCGACGAACGCGACGCGACGCGACGCAACACGAGGCGACGTAATGCGACGCGATGCTATACGCGACAAATGTCCTACGTGATGTTGGTCATTACTTCTCAAATCATGGAGAAGTTGTGTTACAATACATGTTACAATTTTGCTTGAAAGTTCATATTTAAGGTACAGACAAGCAACATTCTTCCAACTTGTTTGTACTAATAAACAATTTCTTTAATGTTTATGTTTTTTGTCCCACAACAATCAACGTTTCTGAATAGTTCGTGGTGTCGCATCTGGTCGCCCTCAAAACAAGTACGCGTTACGTCGCGTCTCGCCGCAGACTGTCACATAGGCCGCATGTAGGGAATGCCGTTGAGTTGATCGCGTTCGTCGCGTTCGCAGCGTCGCGTTCGTAGCTCACGGAGGACACCGCGTTAAACTTTCACAAAGCAGCCCGTAGTCTGGAAGTTGGTGATTGATTCACCCGTCCATCTCCTTAAATGAGAACAGCCACCGTGGCCGGCTGTGGACGCTATTATTAATCTTTTAACAACTCCTTTTCCCAAACTATCTTTATCCCCGTAGCGTCAATACTTCCGTCAAGCGGGTCAATTAGTACTAAAGCTGGGTGACTCTCTGATCCCCTACATGGCTGGCTTCAAGCTGTATATCACCACCAAGCTGCCCAACCCCAAGTATAAGCCTGAGACCTCTGTCAAGGTTATGGTCGTTAACTTCGCACTTGTGCCTAGGTAAGAAGATTTTAATTTAATTTTTGCTTAGAATTTGCTAAGAAGTTCTTATATATTTTGCAATATAGAAATAACTATTTCTGTTGTCAAATCTTTAGAAAAATAAATTTTAGGGTTTTTACAGCAATGCACATTTTGTTGTGTAACGGTGTTCAATTAAATATGATTAATAAATGTACAATGTAATTTTTTGGACTTTATGTTAAAATTCGATTTATTAATATCATTTACCCGGCTTTAAAATACAGACATCCGAATTGTGAACCATTTTGGGAAGTCGGTTAAAACCCAATTCCATAAATCGAATACAGTTCTCGCTAGACTTACCTGGAACAATGCGCGACTTGCTGCGCAAAAACACATTTTATACTGATACGCGTGTCATTTTTGCAAAACCTAAGTGTTTCTACAAAACCCGGCCAAGTGCGAGTCGGAATCGCACACAAAGGGTTCTGTACCATTATTTAGAAGATGAGCAAAAGAATTACGTTTATTCTATGGGAACTCCCCAAAATATTTATTCTATTCTAGTTTTCGGTATTTGTTGTTATAACGGCAACAAAAATACATCATGTGTGAAAATTTCAACTCTCTAACTATCACGGTTCATGAGATACAGCCTGGTGACAGACGGACGCACGGACGGACGGACGGACAGAGGAGCGAAAACAATAGGGTCCCGTTTTATCCTTTGGGTACGGAACTCTAAAAAAGATTTAATTTCCAGCGGCCTAGCAGAGCAACTGCTATCAACCGTAGTAGCTCAAGAGCGACCCGACCTAGAAGAGCTACGAGGTCAGCTCATCGTCTCCCGAGCTCAGATGGCAGCTCAGCTCGCAGAGATGCAAGCTGACATCCTGTATGGCCTGTCCAACAGTCAGGGTTCGCCGGTCGATGACCTGCCTCTCATACTTACCCTCGAAGCTATCAAAATTAAGAGCGCGGAAATCATTGTGAGTATATGTCAAGTGTATAGTGCGTTAGTGTGTTGATGTTAAGGAAAAAGTATCATGGAGTATGCAAAAAAAAAATAGGTGTAAACAAGACGGAAATTACGTAATTTCGTAAATTTTCAGCAGTTTCTGTTGTAAAATAGTTGTAGTTGAAAATACGATGTTCTGAAGATAACATTTTATTGAGTGACATAAGTCTGACAAGTCAAGAGACATAAGAAAATATTTGAAATATAAAAAATAAATACTGTGACAGTCAGTACGATTACATATTAAAACTCTTTCGACAGTTTCCGCAGTTTCCCCAAATAAAATTCATTTCAGCCGGGGTCAGTGTAGCCTCCAATAGAGAAATAATTTTCAAAATCGGTTTCAGAACGTTTAGGGTATGAATCCTCTTTAGTGCAGAAGAAGTTTTTCTTTCCTTCCATCGGGTTATGAGAGTGAAGGAATAGGGAGTGCACTTGTGTCTGCGCAAATGCTCGTGCACTATAATATGTCCTGCGCAGCTGGCTGATCTCCTTAAATGAGAACAGCCGCCGTGGCCGCCATTAGTGTAGAAGTATAGATTTCCAGTCTTTCCATCTCAAAATTCCCTAATTGCCTCACAATTTCCTAGATAAAAGTAGAAGACATAGAACGCACAACGCTAGAGATAGACGAGGCCCGCAGCGGGTATGTTCCCGTCACCGACAGGGGGTCTATTCTGTTCTTCTGCTTATCTGACATGGCAAATGTGGTCCACATTGTGGTCCAAAAAACAATGCGGAATTGGATCTATTTGGCACAACCATCTATTGTTATTTTGTAGATTTTATTTCTAATTATTTGTTTTGTGGTAAGTCAATATGTTCCAAAAAAAGTGACAGAAGGTTTTTGTTTTGCCCAACAGTTATGTTTCAACAGAAACAAAACTAATTAGATTTCAATGTAGTTTAAATTAAGATCTTTTTCGTCTTCTCTTATAATATTATGTGGTCAACCTATCCTCTTACAAAATACCTTATTATATTCCTAGATAAAAGTAGAAGACATAGAACGCACAACGCTAGAGATAGACGAGGCCCGCAGCGGGTATGTACCCGTCGCCGACAGGGGGTCTATTCTGTTCTTCTGTTTATCCGACATGGCGAATGTGGACCCCATGTACCAGTACTCGCTCGAGTGGTTCGTCAAGCTCTTCGTGAGGGCCATGGCTGAGACTGAGCCTAATGGTAAGTTTACTTTATAGCTCTTCTTTAATTACTAGGCCACAAATAGTGACCGATAGAGAGAGAGAAGATAGGGGGGGGGGCTTTGCCCAGCAGTGGGACAGCATAGGGCAGCAATAAAAAAAAAGCAAAAAAAAAGTATTACACCCGCCTCCCTAGACTTTCCGCGTCAAACTCTTTGGCTTTACAATGTTATTATAGATTTACTAGCTTCCGCCCGCGGTTTCACCCTCGCCCTGAGATCACTGCTTCCCGTAGGTGTATGGTGACAAAAACTATTCTATATCCTCCCGGGTCTAAGCTGCCTCCCCTCTAATGTTCAGCTTAATCGATCAAGCTGTTCAGGCATGACTAAGGGATTAATTTTAACATATGTAGATAGATTATTTTCTTCTTTCCAGAGGACATAGTAGAGCGCGTGGACACGATAATAGTCCACTTCACGTTCCTGCTGTACCAGAACGTGTGTCGCAGCCTGTTCGAGCGCCACAAGCTGCTGTTCGCGTTCCTGCTGTGCGCCAGGATCCTGCTCGACCGCGGCGCCATCCGCGCCACCGAGTTCAACTTCCTGCTCAGCGGCGCCAAGCTTGACACTGTGAGTGGCTTGTACTAGGTCCCACTGTAGCGCCACAAGCTGCTGTTCGCGTTCCTGCTGTGCGCCAGGATCCTGCTCGACCGCGGCGCCATCCGCGCCACCGAGTTCAACTTCCTGCTCAGCGGCGCCAAGCTTGACACTGTGAGTGGCTTGTACTAGGTCCCACTGTAGCGCCACAAGCTGCTGTTCGCGTTCCTGCTGTGCGCCAGGATCCTGCTCGACCGCGGCGCCATCCGCGCCACCGAGTTCAACTTCCTGCTCAGCGGCGCCAAGCTTGACACTGTGAGTGGCTTGTACTAGGTCCCACTGTAGCGCCACAAGCTGCTGTTCGCGTTCCTGCTGTGCGCCAGGATCCTGCTCGACCGCGGCGCCATCCGCGCCACCGAGTTCAACTTCCTGCTCAGCGGCGCCAAGCTTGACACTGTGAGTGGCTTGTACTAGGTCCCACTGTAGCGCCACAAGCTGCTGTTCGCGTTCCTGCTGTGCGCCAGGATCCTGCTCGACCGCGGCGCCATCCGCGCCACCGAGTTCAACTTCCTGCTCAGCGGCGCCAAGCTTGACACTGTGAGTGGCTTGTACTAGGTCCCACTGTAGCGCCACAAGCTGCTGTTCGCGTTCCTGCTGTGCGCCAGGATCCTGCTCGACCGCGGCGCCATCCGCGCCACCGAGTTCAACTTCCTGCTCAGCGGCGCCAAGCTTGACACTGTGAGTGGCTTGTACTAGGTCCCACTGTAGCGCCACAAGCTGCTGTTCGCGTTCCTGCTGTGCGCCAGGATCCTGCTCGACCGCGGCGCCATCCGCGCCACCGAGTTCAACTTCCTGCTCAGCGGCGCCAAGCTTGACACTGTGAGTGGCTTGTACTAGGTCCCACTGTAGCGCCACAAGCTGCTGTTCGCGTTCCTGCTGTGCGCCAGGATCCTGCTCGACCGCGGCGCCATCCGCGCCACCGAGTTCAACTTCCTGCTCAGCGGCGCCAAGCTTGACACTGTGAGTGGCTTGTACTAGGTCCCACTGTAGCGCCACAAGCTGCTGTTCGCGTTCCTGCTGTGCGCCAGGATCCTGCTCGACCGCGGCGCCATCCGCGCCACCGAGTTCAACTTCCTGCTCAGCGGCGCCAAGCTTGACACTGTACGTTTAAACAACTTTATTTTCCCACTAGCTTCTGCCAGCGATGTCACCCGCATCTCGTGGGAACCTCAGCACGAACCCGGATCGCAGAACTATAGATGAATCGGTTATAATCCCCATTTTGGTCAGGCGATCTGACAAAGGTTGCGGGTAGGCACCTCTTCCAATTGGTCCTATTGGAAAACACTTGGGGGATCTAAGTTCAGCAGTTTACTGAAATGATGATGATGATAAATATTTTTTCCCTTATAGGAAGTAGAGAACCCGGACCCCAAGTGGATCTCTCCGCGCATGTGGATAGAGATACAGCAGCTGGCCACTCTGCCCACCATGGCCACGATACTGCGGGACTTCTCCAACAACGTCAAGTTTTTCAAGACTTACTACGACTCCTATACGCCACATAAGTGAGTTTTTATGAATAGAGCAAATAAATAAATGTATGTAAATAATGTCGGGACTCCTTTCCACACACGGTCGGTTAGCCCCATGGTAAGTTATTAATTAACTTGTGTTATGGGTGAAAGTCGCCGGAATACGCTGAGTGCAGGTCGCCTCCAACAGGTATCTGTGGAGATTTAAGGGAGAGGCCTATGTTCAGCAGTGGACGTTCTATGTCTGAGACGATAATGACGATGATGACTATTGGAGAACTGTCATAAAAGAAAATAATGTTTTCAGGTTGCCATATCCGAAGCCGTTGGACACCCAGTATGACACCTTCCAGAAGCTTCTTGTCCTGAAATGTGTTCGACCTGATAAGCTGATCCCAGGATTACAGGTAAACTAGAGACTTAAAAATACTTTTAAAAAGAGCTATAACTAGGTATCATGGCTCATCCTCATCTTCCGTGCCTTTACCCAACTATATTGGGGTCATTTTTCAGTGTAACCGGATCCAGCTGAGTACCAGTGTTTTACAAGGAGCAACTGCCTATCTGACCTTCTCAACCCGAGAAATCCCTTATGTGGACTGGTGTCAGACTAACTGACTTCTGACTGCCCGTAACGACTGCAAAGGATGTTCATTCAATGACAGCCGGGACCTACAGTTTACTGTGCCACCCGAAATACAGTCAATTGCCTAAAGGCATCATGGCTGATTGTCCCAGGATTACGTGGTGACGGGGCTGGGCGCTCGGTTCGTGGAGCCGCAGCCGGCGGACTTAGCGGCACTGTACGCCGAGTCCGACCCTCTCGCGCCCATCATCTTCGTGCTGTCCACAGGCACCGACCCGGCCGCCGGTAATGTAGACTCATAGTACTTTTTGAATGCCAGCTGCCACCATATCTAAATCAAAAGTCACTTATTCAAAGAAAGCTGAAAATCAGCACTTTTTGAAGGTCAAATTTACAGACAGCCCCAAAACGCCTTCTGATATTGATATCTGAAAGCGTCTGCACTTGCCGCTGCCGCTTCCCCAACTATGTTGGGGTCGGCTTTCAGTCTAACCGGATTCGGCTGAGTACCAGCGCTTTATAAGGAGCGACTGCCTATCTGACCTCCTCAATCCTGTTACCCGAGCAACCCGATACCTTTTGGTTAGACTGGCATCAAACTTACTGGCTTCTGACTACCCGTAACGTTTGCCAAGGATGTTCAATGACAGCCGGGACCTACATTTTAACATCCCCTCCAAATAACGGTCATTGGTATCCAAAATATACGAAGAAAGTACATACGAACTTAGAATACTTATATACCAGATCTACTGAAGTTCGCGGATAAGATGAAGATGGGCAAACGGTTTGAGAGCATCTCTCTAGGCCAGGGTCAGGGTCCGTATGCTGAAGCCATGATGAGGGTCGGCTGTGACTTCGGCAACTGGGTGTTCTTCCAGGTAACGAGAAAAGGATCTATTAATATTATCTTGGTAGTGCATTTATTTATCTTACAACATATTATTTACATTTTTAAATATTAGATTATAAAAATAAAAAAACATTATTATTATCTTTAATTATGGTAAATATTGTAAGTGTGACAAATATTTTTCATTTATTTCCTAAATTGCTACGGTGATTACAATTTTCAAATAGTAGACAATATGAAAAAAAAAAAATGGAATGTTTTGCTGCAACATAAAACGTTTTATTAAGTTTGTTTTATTTAAGTTCATGTTTCTAAAAACAAAACTGCTTGCAAAATATAAAGTCTTTAACACAACCTACGCAGATCATATTTCTGAGCTGTTTATATAAATGATTTATTAATTTATTTAAGAAATATTTCAGATTTTGCTTATTAAACATGTACTAGTTTTTTCGAAATAAGTTTATGATCTCATAATGTTACTTTTTACTGATTGATTAGATATGAGTGTGACAAAATCAGATTTTGTGCAAATATCACCCTTGTAAAAGACCAAAAGACCACATAACATTGTCACTTTGTTGTCCAGAACTGCCACTTGTCTCCATCCTGGATGCCTGTCCTGGAGCTGAACGTGGAACACATTCAGCCGGAGCTGGTGCACAAGGACTTCCGTCTCTGGCTCACTTCTACACCTTCTCCGTTCTTCCCCGTCGCACTGCTGCAAAATGGTCTGTGAATAAACTTTATTTCTTTACTAGCTGATCCCGCGAACTTCGTATACTTTAAACCTTCCTAGGACCTCCACAAAAATTTTAAAACCAAAAAAAGCCACATCGGTCCTGCCATTCTCGAGTTTTAGACAGACTAATGAACAGCAATTAATTTTTGTATATAAGATTATAATATCATAATTTATGTGACAAGGATATATTAACATTATAACTTATATGAAGATAATATACAAACTCTAAAAAGGAAGAGGTAATAAATTCGGATGTTTGTGTGTATTTCTACAATATTTTGATATTCTCCCAGGTTATAAGATGACAGTGGAGCCACCTAGAGGAATAAAGGCGAACCTGTTAAAAGCATTCATGAACCAAGTTCCTGACTTCATGGAGTACTTCCACTCACAGGACCCGAAAGTTCCTAATTTTAAGGTACTAGCCGTTTTGTTTTTTTCTACTATTCTCACAGAGCTAAACTATTTTACAGAGAATTTGTAGCTTACAAGAGCTGCCTATTTTGGATCTCGAAGTCATTAATAAAAATGACATAAAACTCAAAACTCACTATTGCATGTGTGAGTGACATTTTTATGAACGTTTGGAGGTAGCTTCACAACTGTTTACAAGAGAATCACTACATAGTATAACACAAAGTCGCTTTTTCTGTCCCTATACCCCTATGCGTACGTATGCTTAAATATTTAAAACTCGCAACGGATTTTGATACGGTTTGTTTAATAGATAGTGTGATTGAAGAGGAAGGTTTGGATGTATAATAATATCCATTGTGCGAAGCCGGGGCGGGTCACTGGTATTTCTATAATTCGTCCGCAAACGCCTTCTTTGATAAATGGGCTATTTAACACGTAAGAATTTTTCAAATCGGACCGGCAGTTCCTGAGATTTACGGGTTCAAACAAACAAACAAACAACTTTTCAGCTTTATAATATTAAGTATAGATATCAAGCTGTGATTATATCTTACTTCCTAGTGGTTGCTGTTTTCCCTATGTCTATTCCACGGCGTGGTACTAGAGCGGCGCAAGTTCGGGCCGCTGGGGTTCAACATCCCCTACGAGTTTACGGACGGCGACCTGCGCATCTGCATCTCGCAGCTGCAC
The DNA here is from genome assembly GCF_022581195.2 of Helicoverpa zea. NCBI lineage: Eukaryota > Metazoa > Arthropoda > Insecta > Lepidoptera > Noctuidae > Helicoverpa > Helicoverpa zea. Next base: position 11,709,561 of record NC_061464.1, on the reverse strand, counting down.
ATGTTCCTCAACGAGTACTCCGAGGTGCCGCTCAGGGTGAGTGGCCTTCTACTTACTGTTCAACATCCCCTACGAGTTGGGAAAAGGCTCGGAAGACGATGAAATAACTCATCATCCTCATCCTCCTGCCCTTATCTCAATTCTATTTGGGGTCGGCGCAGCATGTTTTCTCCTTCCATACTCTTCTATCTGCCGTCATCTCACAAGTATCATTCTTTCTTACCATACCTACTTTCACACAATCCATACATTGTTTCTTTGGTTTTCCTCTTCCACTATATCCATCCACATTCATACTCATCATCTTCCTCACAACATGATTCTCATTCCTCCGCATCACATGCCCATACCATGACAGCCGGTTTCCACGCAGTTTTTCTGATACCGGCGCTACTTTCAGACTCTTATATACTCATTCCTCACTCTATCCATTCGCGTAACGCCACACATACGTAAGGCTGCCTTTTAAGTTCTGTCGTTTGGTAACCTCCCGCGATTTTTAAAAATATATATATATGCTATTTGAATCTTTTTGAATTTAGAATTCGAAAACAAAAGAATGTTTTTAAATAGGTCGAATAGTTTTATTGTATCGTCCATTCAAAGGTGACAGGTCGGTTGCAAAAATGGAAATGTGTAAGGAAAATTTGAGTGCGATAATTTTCTACAACTTTAAAAGGGGATTGTCGCGATTTCAGTACTAGAAAGAGATTAATTCTGTATTTAGTGATGTAGCACCATTCCTTAGGACCGCAGAACGCTGATATTTAGAATTTCAACCTGGGCACTCTAGCTTCAGTGACAAGCCTCGTGAAGGTCGTCCAAAAACCGCCATGATGCAAGTTTATATCGAGGCTGTGCGGCAGCTAATCCTCGCAGACGGACATGTAGCATATGGTGAAATAGAGGCATCCGTGGGCATTTCAGGGACCACAGTCAAAAATATCCTACACGAAGAACTTGGCGTAAGATAGATGATCTCTCCATGGATACCACATTTTCTTAGCGACGACCAAGAAACAGCCCTAGTAAGTTGGTGACGTCAAACTCTGCAGCGATTCGACCGAGGAGAGTCAAAGCAGGTCTATGATATAGTTAGTGATAACAAGTCCTGGATATACGCTTATGATCCGGATTCTAAGCAGCAGTCAGCTGTCTAGGTCTTCCAAGACGAGCCAAAACCGACCAAAGTCGTACGCTCGCAAAGCACTTAAAAAAAAATGGTTGTCTCGTTTTTGGCAAAGGGTGATCGTGTCGCCACTATTGTACTAAAATATCGCGACATGGTTACCGCTGACTCGTATACCATTGTTTGTTTGCCAAAAGTCATCACCGAATTTAGAAAAAACTATCCAAGACTTCGAATGATACTGCACCATGACAATGCAAGTTCGCGCACCGCCCGCCAAACACCGATGTTTTTGAGTTCCCAAAATGTTGTAATATTGGATCATCCACCTTACAGCTGTAACTTAAGCACTAATGATTTTAATACATTAACCAAAATTAAGAAAATTCTTCGTGGACTACCTTTCAGCACACCTGAAGAAGCTGTTGACGTATACAAATCGGCCGTTTTGACTACCCCCACTTTGGAATGGAATAAATATTTAAAAACTGATTTGAATGCATGCAAAAGTGCATTAAATATCGCTAAGTATTCTTAAAAAAATAATAAACGGTAATAACCTATTGGATTATCTATACTTATTTCAAACGACACAACTTAAAAGGCAGCCCTCGTACCTCTAATGTGAATGCAATAACTATAGTCGTATATTTCCCAGATGTTAACGTACACGGCGGGACACATCAACTACGGCGGCCGCGTGACGGACGACTGGGACCGGCGCTGCCTGCTCACGCTGCTGGCGGACTACTACACGCTGTCCGTGCTCACCGACCGGTACACCTTCGACGAGAGCGGCGCTTATCGACAGGTTACACACAATACTGTTCTGTACATTATTTAGATAAAAAAAAGTGCGGCCAAGTGCGAGTCGGAATCGCGCACGAAGGGTTCCGTACCATTATTTAGAAAATGAGCAAAAGAACACGTTTGTTGTACGGGAGCCCCCCAAAATATTTTATTTTATTCTAGTTTTCAGTATTTATTTAGTTATCATCTGTGAAAATACCAAGTCTCTAACTATCACGGTTCATGAGATACAGCCCGGTGACAGACGGGCGGACGGACAGAGGAGCGAAAACAATAGGGTCCCGTTTTACCCTTTCAAAGTCAAAGTCAAAGTCAAATCATTTATTTCATTTAGGCTTTCACAAGCACTTATGAACGTCAAAAAATATAAATAAAGTTGATTCTAGTTGCCCATTCCAAAAAAAAAAAAGTCGTGGTGGCCTAGTAAAAAAGTCGTGGTGGCCTAGTGGGCAAAGAACCAACCTCTCGAGTGTGAGGGCGCGGGTTCGAATCCAGGTCAGGCAAGTACCAATGCAACTTTTCTAAGTTTGTATGTACTTTCTAAGTATATCTTAGACACCAATGGCTGATAAAAAAGGTGAAGGAAAACATCTTGAGGAAACCTGGACTATATAGTCTGAAATCACCAACCCGCATTGAGCAAGCGTGGTGATTAATGCTCAATCCTTCTCCCTGTGAGAGGAGGCCTGTGCCCAGCAGTGGGACGATAAAAAGGCTGTAACTGCCCATTCCAAAAGTAGCTTCCTATGGAGAAGAACGGGCAAGAAACTCCATGGTTACTCTTTTTAAAAATAATAGGTATTACAGATTGTATGTATTGATACATACTATAATAACATGCAAAGATCATGTAGAATCACAATAGACAAAGAATATGAGAATAAATAATAATAAAAAAGATTAAAATGCTACATGGTGTTCACATTTACAAATCAGTTTATATTTTTGTACAAAGTTACAAACAAACAATCAAAAGAATAACACAATCTTACTAGCGGGTGTAATTTTAAATTCGCTAAAATTTGATACTGTCAGTGCGTCCTATGGAGCAGGACCAGCATGTTTCCAAGCATTTTTATTTTGAATATAATCTTCTAATTTATAATATGCGTTTTTACAAAGTGTGGCTTTTATATGAGCTTTAAACCGCATGTCATTTAGTTCTAGAATGTTGTCTGGTATTTTATTATAACATTTGACACAATATCCCATGAAAGATGTATGTACTTTAGATAGTCTAAACTGCGGGATGGCTATTTTATTTTTATTTCGAGTGTTATAATTATGTCTATCACATATTTTATCAAACAAATGTAGGTTTTTCCTAACATACATGATATTTTCATATATAAATTGGCAAGGCAAGGTCATAATATTAATGTTTTTAAACAGTTCCCTAAGAGATTCACGACCACGTAAGTTGTACAGAACCCTTTGGGTACGGAACCCTAAAAACAGCCGAAAATGAGCAGTTTTTACAAGCTTTTATTTAACTTGCAATGTATGTATGTATGTATGTATGTATGTATGTAACTATGTGTGTTCGGGTGGAATTTTACAACTCAATTTTAAGGCACTTGCCCTCAACCGATTGAGCTGCAATTTTGCATACATGTTTAGTTTGGATGACAATGCATGTTAAGCTATGTGACGTCATCCTAAATCCAACATGTCTAAATATACAAGATGGCGGACTAGTTATTTTTAAAGTACCTATACAATATGGGTATCAAATGAAAGGGATTGACAAGTAGAACACATCGCACTTTACGAAATAAAAATCCAAGATAGCCGCCGCTACAAAATGGTGAATAACCTATTTTTTTCAATCCCATCCATACCTATGGGTATCCCATGACAGGCAAGTAGAATAAAGTGCACTTTACCAAATCAAAACTAAAAAGTATAAAATAAATTGAGGTAAAAAAATCTTTAAAAACAAGCTTTTATTTAAATGCGCTAAAAATAAAAAAATAAACTTTTACTGTAACTTTACTGATTTATGTTTTAAAAGCTTGTCGCGATTTTACTAAGAAAGTAAATACGAGTACTTAAATCTCGCGACAAGCTTTTAAAACATAAATCAGTAAAGTTACAGTAAAAGTTTATTTTTTTATTTTTAGCGCATTTAAATTTCAACTTTAATTTTGCAAAATACGGCTCCTCGTAACTCATTACCACTTTCTATGTTTTTGTTGGGAACAAGTGGTAGAACTGATCCGAAACAGTTGTCGTATAGTGACATATAAATAGGAAAGTAAATGTTTTACACTTTCAAACTAACGGTAAAACGGTTGAACCGATTGAGATGAAATTTGGCATAGAGATAAATGGTACCGTCGAGACAGAGATAGGAGATGACGTAATCGCGGGTGAAATCTAGTCTGGTATGAATTATTGCTACTTTTAGTCACTAGTCAGTTCCATAGTTTACTAGTAAAGTATCAACTATCATGTTACAGCAACCCCCGGCTGCAAACATAGAAGACTACACGAAATACATCCGTACTTTACCTCTGAACGATGACCCCTCGCTGTTCGGCCTCCACGCCAACGCGAACATCAGCTACGCCATGACCGAGACCAACTACAACCTCTGTGAGTGACCACGTGACGTACACACTGACACGACTTCTTCAACAGGTTTTCAACCAATAATATAACAGTAGTAGAAGATTAATGTTCCAGGAAAAAAATGTACAAATACGGGTAGTTGCACCATTTAACTATAACCAGACGTATAATCGCCGCACATTGGTCAAATGTGAGATTTAACAGCTAAAATGGTTCAGTTACCGTATTTTCTAAAGACCGCAATCAATTAGACCGCATTATACTTAAACTAAGCTCTTGCAATCGGATAAACAAACAAACTGGGTGTTTGATCTATACTATCTATACTAATATTATAAAGCTGAAGAGTTTGTTTGTTTGTTTGAACGCGCTAATCTCAGGAACTACTGGTCCGATTTGAAAATTTCTTTCAACTGCTGGCTACTTTTTATCCCGGTACGGGAAGTAGTTCCCACGGGATGCGGGTGAAACCGCTGGCAGAAGCTAGTTAAGAAAATAAAGTTGATGTTTTGCTAACTTTTACGTAGTACGTAGTTTTACTTTTATGTATAATACCTACTGTTACAATATATCGTAAATTCTCTAGTCACACTCCGCGACCTTCAGCCCAAAGAGATAGCGGCAGGTGAAGGTGCGTCCATAGAGCAGATCATAGAGAACGCTGCGAATGACATCATCCGCGTTCTGCCCAAACCACTAGACGCCGAACATATTGCTACCGCGTAAGTTTATTATTATCAAAACGTATACCACCTTATTATAAAACGTGGTTTTGAAAAAGTACCAGGTTTAAATCACCGTCCCCAACAAAGTTAGTGGACTAAACTACTATTAATATTTTTTTTTACTGTAGCACGTCGCTTAAAGCAAATCTTGATTCGATCCATGGTTGTTCCGTGGATTGGTGACCATCTTGACATGGCGATTTACTCCATTTTTAGGCACGTTAAATTGGAGATTGCGGCTTTTATTTTTACATTCTTTCTTGGCAGTTATCAATTGCAGTATCAAGGAGGTCAGATAAGCAGCTCCACCATGTAACTAAATAAATATCATCCTCCGAGCCTTTTTCCCAAGCATGTTGGGGTCGGCTTCCAGTCTAACCGGATTCAGCTGAGTACCAGTGCTTTACAAGAAGCGACTGCCTATCTGACCTCCTCAACCCAGTTGCCCGGGCAACCCGATACCCCTTAGCTAGACTGGCGTCAGACTTACTGACTTCTGACAGCCGGGACCTACAGTTTAACGTGCCATCCGAAACTAAATAAATAAATAAGTAATATATAAATGAAATCTGATTATGTACAGGTACCCGGTGTCTTACAAGGAGTCTCTGAATACGGTGCTGATACAGGAAGCTAACCGCTACAACAAACTGCTGGGCATCATAAGCACATCGCTCAAGTAAGTACAATTGTATTACTCAACTAAATTCTTGACACATACACATGACACATGTAGCGAATACTCTTCGTGTTAATAATACCTTGTTTTTACATACCGACTAGCGCAATGTTCCGTGACGACAAGAGGTTTCTTGAAAAACTGATAAAATGGGTGCATTACATTTTTGGAATTGAAAACTTTTATTAGAAGCTCTATTTATACCTACATAAGGCTGATAATTGACCAGCTCGCTCACGATTTCAAATTACGATTGTAAATGATTACAGGGATTTACTAAAAGCTCTCAAAGGTTTGGTGGTGATGTCTGAGGCTCTTGAGAATATGGCCGACAGTCTGTCCAAAAATATAGTGCCTGGCATGTGGAGTTCCATGGCGTATCCTTCGCTCAAACCACTGGGTAAGTTATTCCGTAGTATTTACAAGTTTTATTAATACAATTATGACTCAATTATTCTTTCGAGCCTTTTTTTCCAATTATGTTGGGGTCAGTTTCCAGTCTAACCGGATGCAGCTGAGAACCAGTGTTTTACAAGGATCGACTGTCCTATTTGACCTCCTCAACCCAGGTACTCGGGCAACCCAATACCAAGACTGGCTGTCAGACTTACTGGCTTCTGATAACCCGTAATGACTGCCGAAGATGTTCTATTGCTATTCGAAAATAAAATCTATAGTTTTGTCGTTACTTGTGTTGTTTTCTTGTTTATGACACTTTGAATGTCATTGCTATTTATTTTTAATAACTTTGGCCGTAAAACTTCCCCGTTTTTCTAAGCAAACGTTGACAAATGACTTAGTCCATGCCGTTATGGGATAGCCTGTATCTCATCTTCGTTTGCCGTACACCAGAGACAGGACAGATAATCCGATCTATTTTTTGAAAGATGTTTTTACTAAGATTGACCGAATTTTTGTAGGACGTGTGCGTAGCTCTATTGTTAACAGTGTGTTCTATTATTCTTCTATAAAAATCGGTCGTGGATGCGCAGCCTTATCAAACCATATATTCCTTTCATCCAGCTGCATGGGTGAAAGACCTGTGTCTCCGAGTGCAGTTCATGCAAGAGTGGGCAGCCAGCGGCATCCCCAAGGTGTTCTGGATCTCTGGCTTTTACTTCCCCCAGGCGTTCCTCACCGGCGCTCTGCAGAACTACGCCAGGAAACATGTCATAGCTATCGACACGATTGCTTATGCTTTTGAGGTATGTATTTAAATAAGACATTTATTCGGCACAAATAATAACAGACACAAGTAAATTGACCATTCGTCATCATCCTCCTGCCCTTATCCCAATTTTGTTTGGGGGTCGGCGCCATGTTTTCTTCTTCCATACTGAGACTATCTCCCTTCATCTCACAAGTAACGTTCTTTCTAATCGTATCCACTTTCACACAATCCATCCATCGTTTCTTCGGTTGTCCTCTTCCTCATTACACAAATAAATTGACCAAAAAATTAAAAAATAAATGGGTACACTATACAAATTAACACGACAACAAAATAGAATAAAATAATATCATTATAAACAGTAACTTTTACTGAATTATAATTATACTTAACGACATTTCATTGTTCATGTGAGTGTTGGTGTCTTGTATGTGTGTATATTTATATTTTTGTTTACTTGTTTTATCAGGCACTACAGCAGGCGCCGCAGAAGAAGCCGGAGGACGGGTGCTGCGTGCGCGGGCTGTTCCTGGAGGGGGCGCGGTGGAACAGTGGAGACATGTCGCTCGAGGAGAGCAAGCCCAAGGAGCTGCACACGCGTATGTACCACTATATACCTGCTTATTTACCGGTCAAACTAGCGACCCGCCCCAGAACCCCAGATTACAAACTTTCCCCACTATTTAATTAAATAATATTTTACATAAAACTTCCTCTCTAATCAATCTATCTATTAAAAAAACACATCAAAATCTGTTGCGTAGTTTTGAAGATTTAAGCTTACAAAGGGACATAGGGATATAGGGACAGAAAAAGCGACTTTGTTTTATTCTAGGTATGAAGCGATGACTCTTGATCGCGCGATAGCGATCAACCAGCGTCTTACTTTATTTTAAAATCGTTTAATGCGGCTAAAACTAAAAAAAAGTGTTTAGCCTTGTGATTTCCTAAATTGATTAATCCTCAATTACTAAAATCTCCACGACACCAATTATACCAAATATTTATTGTCCCCCCCAGAAATGGCGATTCTCTACATGAAACCGGAACAGAACCACCGTCTACAACAGAATCTGTACGAGTGTCCCACATACAAGACGTTACTGCGGGCTGGTACTCTGTCCACTACTGGACATTCCACCAACTACGTGATGACCATAGAGCTTAACACGCATAAACCGCAGTCGCATTGGATCAAACGAGGCGTTGCGCTGTTTTGCGCACTCGATTATTAGGCCATATTTCAGTATTAAATGCAATTTTCCTAACTTCATATGCTTGCTAATAGTAGAAATACACGATAAATAAGTTGCGCAATTTTGCGCAATAACTTGATTTAGTACTTTTCTTTGATAACTGTTCGTGGTTACTATTAATAAATACCCATTGATAATAATGGAATATAATAAGTTTTGGGCAATACTCTGATGGAAATTCACATACCTACAAGACGTTATGCTGTTTTGCGCTCTCGATTATTAAGTAAGGTTTTAGTATGAAGGCTATTTATCTTACTCTATATGTATTGTTAATGGTAGAAATACACGATAAATAGGTTGCGCAATTTTGCGCAGTAATGTTAATTTAGTCTACTTCATTATAACTGTTTCTGGATAACATTAAAAAACATGTGCCTAATAATGATTAATAAGTATATGCCCATTTCAAATAATGATAATATCAGTTTGCGCAACTTTGCGCAATGCATGATTGGAAACACGGCTATGTTCTTACAATATACTTGATAAATATGCAATAATCTGTATTCATGGCGTTTTAGAAATGCTTTAAACATTTTAAAACCAATGTTATAATTAAAACGACTTTGTAACGAGAATTTACTGTTGTCAGTAGTTTTTTTGTTATGTAAAATGATTTTATATTATGATGTTCTATTGTTATTTGTGTTAGTGTTTTAATAAATAAATGATTAATTGTTATTTACTTGTTTTATTTGGTACTTGACATAAATACTGCATCTGCCCTTTCTGTATTAAGAATTTCTTGAAGTGTCAATTCCTTTTTCAATGAAGATATTTTTAAAATAATCAATAGAATTAATAAGTTATTTTTCCCTTAAAAACTTTGCTTATTTTCATAAAAAAATAGCAAAATTGACTGTCTATTTTTGATTCGACACGCCATTATAACTACTACCGCAGCGCCCTTTGGTTCGTATCGAGTGCTTCCCGAAGACGCTCGCAGTGACCAATAGATGGCGTCCGTCGACCGCCAAGGACGGACATAGTACTCTTCCCGCCGCGCGCCGTTCGCGTTGTGTCGAATATAAATCGCTCAGTGTTAAATTCTGGTTTAATAAAAAAAAATCGGGAACAAATATAATGACCACCATAAAATGCTTTGATACCCTTAGTTTTGTAACCAGAAATATCTACTGAACACCAGAAAAATAAAGCCTAAAAATGTATTAGTACCAGCTATTTTAGTCACGACTTCACTTTAAATTGTATTCGACCACCAAATTAAGTAAATGATCACCAACTCTTGACAACCAAATTAATGTATTATTTTTGCCTAAATAAGTCACTGTGATTTCCATAAAATGTAGGCTTATTACCAAATAAAGTATTATGATGCCATATTAAGTTGTGTCCGGCTTGCAATTTGCAATGCATGCGTGAGTGTCAGTATGACGAGTGACAGGGGAAAATGGAAGAAAATGACATATTGCGCCGACCCCAAGTAAAATTGGGAACAGGGCAGGAGAAAGAAGAAGAACAATGTGTTTCTCAATACACTCCCTCGAAAACACACTCTTATCGCACTGTTTAGAGGCATGCAATAGACAATTTTCCACCCTAGACCAGGAAAAGGGTCCCCATAATGTTATTACATTTATTGTATCAGGCCGAACTTATTTTTTTGGAGTCAGTTTACTTAAACAGGATAGCAAGATGTAAACACTTTGATTATCATTTTATATTAAAATGCTGGTATAATTTTGATGATCATTTACTACTTTTGGTGATCATTTACTACTTTTGGTGATCATTTACTACTTTTGGGATAACAATGCTTTATTTGGACTCATTTTGCTTAAATAGGATAGCAGAATTTAAAAACTTTGGTTATAATCTTACTTTAAAATGGTGGTTTAATGGTGGTTTAATTTTGGTGATCATTTACTATTTTTGACTTACGCATGATTTATTTTGGAGTAATTTCACTTAAATAGGATAGCAAAGTGTTAAAACTTTGGTTATAGTTTTACACTAGCTGTTGCCCGCAACTTCGTCTGCGTGGGCAATATAGAATCGTCAAAATACTACTTATCCCGTAGGTGCATTCTTTCACGTGACAGTATAATTAGGATTAGCACTTAGCAGTCGCATAGATTCATTGATCAAGGTTGTGTTGTGGATGTGACCATTTATCTAAACAAAAGAAGTAAAGTTTGTGTCGTTGTTCAGCCAATTTGGAAAATTATTACGTATGGTGCGTAAGTAATTTTCACAGGAAACAGCTATAATCTATGTCTACATGCTTTGAGTCTGACAAAGCTGTCATTTGTACATTTTCTGCAGCTGCTGCGACTAATCAGAAGCCAGAAAGTCTGTCAGTCTTACCATAATATGGATATCGTCTTGTGTAGTTGACTGGATTGTAGATAGGTAGTCGCTCCAAGCAAAATATTGGTACTCAAACAGATTCGGTGACTGGAAGCCAACACCAACATAGTTGGGGAATAGCTGGATGGATGATAAAATGAGTCATCATCATCAGCAGGCGCATAGGGTAGGATAGTTTCACTTACTCATGGTAAGGCTGACCCCACATTAGGCGTGCGTGATCCTCGGGCGTGTGAGTAGCGCGGGCGTCGCGAGCGCGCTGCGTGAACGTCGCGTTTTGCTGCTCAGCGGCATGTGTGAAAAGTGCAAGCGACGCGCTCGCGGCGAGCACGCGGCGCTCGAGTTGCGTTCTTACCCCTTCGCCCGCTATCCCCGCCGCCCGCTAAACGCCTTAGCAGTTAAACGTCAAGGAGAGCGGCGCGTGCGCGCCGCGAGCGCGCTGCCAGCGCCGCCGCCGCAGGGCAGCAAAACGTGACGCTCACGCAACGCGCTCGCGACGCACGTGCGGCGCCCGCGTTACTCACACGCCCGAGGATCGCGCACGCCTAATGTGGGGGAGGCCTAAGCCGGGACTCCACCGAAATGTTTGCATTAGTTCACGAATAGGCAAAATGTACGTATCTGTGACAGTCCACTTCATGTGTTCGTACTTGAAACCTGCAGTTTTGCCAAGATTTTCAGAATGTACGCTCGCAATTTGTCATTTCTTGGTGGAGCCAGCAAATCAAAAGAAACATAAATGTTGTATACTGTGCGTCACTACCGCACACCGGGAAAATTTCGCTCTTGCGGAGGACGTTTATATACCATATTTTGTGTCACACGTAAACAGGACGACAGTAAGTATCCACCGAAACACTTTCAAAGATCTGATGAACGAACAAATCAGACCTGACTTGGTCACCTGGGGCCAATCAGAGCTCTATGAAGCGATCATACGCTTTGGCTCCTACTGTTATTGTGGTTTCTGAAAATTTATTCACCTCATTCAACGATGAATGTAATTCTGATGGTACTATTAAGAACACTTGCTTAGCGCAGAAGCTGACGTTGGCAGGCCGACTCTTTTGACTTCTCGAATAGGATACCATTGGTTTTTGTGCAATGCACACCTGCAATGCATGCTGGATTAGGATAGGATATAGGTGGATAGGATTTGCAACAGAGAACAATTCTGCTTTTGTGATTGAATGACATCAAACGTAGTTTTATATAAAAGGTGTTTTTTTAGACTTGGCTCGGGTCTTACTGAGACTGTTCGTAATCGTGAACAGTGTATTTGCGATCAGAAGTTGAAAGTAAGCATGTCTCTGGTATGCGGCGCGTAATTTGTACGTTTTCAGATGCATAAAGCATTTCTTATCTGCACTTTGTATCTGGGCTTGTTTTTAAAGCTACAGAATCCTACATTACCTTCCTCACGCTTAGCAGCGCTTGCTAGAGATAGATCCTCATTTCTTCTAGGATTAAGTTTACATATTTTGCATCAGAAAAAATAATTAAGGTCTACTTAATACTACTCACTCAAAGTAATTTGTTTTAAGGCCACCACATTAGTGGAAGATAAGCTAAACTATGTTTATGAAAAAATCCTGATATGAACCCCATCTGTAACTTTAAATGATAATTAATTGTTCCACTAAAGTCATCATTTTTGACATAATGTTCAAAAAATAATTTAGATGGCACCGTTTTAAATTTGGCTGAGAACTATTAATTTTCTTTTCATCAAGGTAATAATTATAGTTGGATTTTGATGTGGCACGGCAAACTGACAAACACTATTGAAATGTCTATCGAAAAATTACACTACGTGTTAAAATATGGTGAATTACGGAAAATACACAACTCCATCTGTTGAAATAATAATCCTCTATAAAGAATGTATGGTAATATTGTCATTTACCACCTCGCTCCTTTGACAAAGTTGATGATTTTATTTACCATAGATGGAGCTACTTTAACCTTGGCTAAACATCATAACAATTTGTCATATTTTTTTTTCTTCCGAAGTTACTTATAAAGGTGTGATTTTCTGTGTTAAGATTAATAATAGGCCGATCAACTAATATAAGTACAACATTCAAATGTACAGTTTTGACAAATAGATTGCGTGTCGTAATATTTTACATCTTGAATTCACAAAATTAATCATATCTTTTGATAGAGTGAATCGATTTCGATGAAACAAAATCTAAGTAATACCCCAAGTTACGTAGATTTTTTGTATATAAGCATTGTCTGCATTTAATTCGTAGATTTTACGTGAATCCCGAACAAACAAACAGATAAACAGACAAACAGACAAAAATGACAAAAATGATGGAAATGGGTTCTGTTAGTTATCCTTTAACATGCTGGCTATTTTTTTTGTCAATTTCTTCAATGTACAAAAATTACTTTTCTACAGATTTATTATATGTATAGATTAAGAGGACGAATTGGAATTTTTGGCGCCAAGGATCTCATTTTTTCTCAGTAAATACAAAACGGGTCGAAATACAACTTGGTTACCCGGAAGTTCATGATATAAACCTTATTTTGTTAGACGTAGAAACATGATTAAGTAACTTTTATAACAGAGAAAAATATATCAAACATACCTCTTTTTAAAAAGAGATTCACATATTATGGGCAAACGGGACCGATTTAAGCCTCTTAACTTTTTTAGTAGTTGAGTATGTACATACTCTTTAAAATTGTAGAAGGAATTTTTATCAAATTATCATTTCTAAATAATAAAATTACAAAACCATTTTGTCGCTTACGACTTTTACTTATAAGCTAGCGCGCGTATTGTTATCCTCGCCCCGCTCAGACGCTCCGACCCCTTTTGGCGCCTTAGATGCGCGTGCCGGTTATGGAATTATTGTTGACCAATTCGTCGCCTTAAAATGCGAGTTTTATTGGTGATCATTTACTATTTTTGTCTGCTATTAGTTACTATATCTGCTGATCAGTTAAACATAAGCCAAAAAAATCTACTCAGTTATAAAAACGGCAAAAACCTAAGTTTTTATAACTAAGTAGCAACTTTTTTAATTTACGTATCGGTCACCAACAATAATTTATCTCAATACTAAAGGTCATTCTACACTATACGTTCACTAGACGTCCATCTGACTTCTGCAGTATAAGGTTGTCACAATATAAATTATAATCTATATGTATGAGTTTCCACGTGCGTTCGGGTTGAAGATTCGGCTTAAATATGTATATGTACATAGATGTTCAGTGTGAACGCAGCGTTATACAGATAAGGTGAATTACAATGAAAGCGTTACTATGGTTTTACTGGTTACCGATAAAGTGCCAGATATACGAGACCTGTGAAACAAAAAGTTTTAGTTTATCTGTCAGATAAGTTCGTGATAGGACTTCAGACGTTCAGAGACTTACCAGTAACCGTTGAAGCTGGCCATTATAGTCTTGTAGTGATCTTGTCATGACGAGTAACTCAGTATTCGGAGCGGCCGTCATTTGAACAACTTTGGCAGTCGTTATGGATGGTCAGAAGATGGTCAGAAGGCAGAAAGACTGGCAACCAGTCTAAGCAACCCGGGTCGGGTTAGAGGGTCATTCTCAAAACAAAGCGTGTCCGAAAACTAATTGGTCACCTAGTAACACTTTCTTAAAAAACGCACTCTAATTGCAACAAAATCTTTCAAAGAAAACTACTTCAAAACTAAAAACTGTTCGCAATAAAATAGTGTCACAGATGCAACAATTAGATGCACTTACCTGCAGCGTCCGAGGCTAATGCAATTTACTCTCGGGTTCCAGAACTAAGTCGTTTTACTGCACTTTAACAGCACCACTTGTTTCATAAAGAGTCTTATTTAGCTAGTCGAAATTAATGTTTTCTTCATTAAAATGGCTATTTTTAATTCGCTCTAGTTCAAACTATCTTGAGATTTAGGAAAGCTAAAAGTCATTTAGAATTTAATTACAATTTTGGGAAGTAAGATCTAATCATTATTTTATTTATTTTATTTTATTTTAAATTTTTGTACACACACATAATAAAGAAAGAAGACAGGCAAGAAAGAATTTACAAAGGTAGGCGGTAATGCTTATTTCTAAAGAAATCTCTTCCAGCATACCTGCGAAAGAAAAATGAAAGAAAAGAGACGTAGACAGTGTGTAAAGAGCAATGGAATACTGAAATATTATCTTTCCTCTAAGCTATCTATGTATCAAACATTTAAATCGGCTTAGTAGTTTTGGAGTGCTGGACGGACAGACAGAGCAACCTATTTATTGTACCGACATCACTATTAAACCAGAGATTATAAGGATTAAACCAGAAAGTGTAATACAATATTTCGATGTTTATTCAGACAAACCGTTGCTCCGTGTAAGCACTCAGGTAGGTATATTTATTCCTCTATTCTCAACTTCATCGAAATAAGCCCTGTAGGTTTTCTGATAATTCCTTTTTACCAGCAGAAAGAAAAGACGTAGGCGTAGGTATAATCTATACATATAATAAATCTGTAGAAAAGTAATTTTTGTACATTGAAGAAATTGACAAAAAAAATAGCCAGCATGTTAAAGGATAACTAACAGAACCCATTTCCATCATTTTTGTCATTTTTGTCTGTTTGTCTGTTTATCTGTTTGTTTGTTCGGGATTCACGTAAAATCTACGAATTAAATGCAGACAATGCTTATATACAAAAAATCTACGTAACTTGGGGTATTACTTAGATTTTGTTTCATCGAAATCGATTCACTCTATCAAAAGATATGATTAATTTTGTGAATTCAAGATGTAAAATATTACGACACGCAATCTATTTGTCAAAACTGTACATTTGAATGTTGTACTTATATTAGTTGATCGGCCTATTATTAATCTTAACACAGAAAATCACACCTTTATAAGTAACTTCGGAAGAAAAAAAAATATGACAAATTGTTATGATGTTTAGCCAAGGTTAAAGTAGCTCCATCTATGGTAAATAAAATCATCAACTTTGTCAAAGGAGCGAGGTGGTAAATGACAATATTACCATACATTCTTTATAGAGGATTATTATTTCAACAGATGGAGTTGTGTATTTTCCGTAATTCACCATATTTTAACACGTAGTGTAATTTTTCGATAGACATTTCAATAGTGTTTGTCAGTTTGCCGTGCCACATCAAAATCCAACTATAATTATTACCTTGATGAAAAGAAAATTAATAGTTCTCAGCCAAATTTAAAACGGTGCCATCTAAATTATTTTTTGAACATTATGTCAAAAATGATGACTTTAGTGGAACAATTAATTATCATTTAAAGTTACAGATGGGGTTCATATCAGGATTTTTTCATAAACATAGTTTAGCTTATCTTCCACTAATGTGGTGGCCTTAAAACAAATTACTTTGAGTGAGTAGTATTAAGTAGACCTTAATTATTTTTTCTGATGCAAAATATGTAAACTTAATCCTAGAAGAAATGAGGATCTATCTCTAGCAAGCGCTGCTAAGCGTGAGGAAGGTAATGTAGGATTCTGTAGCTTTAAAAACAAGCCCAGATACAAAGTGCAGATAAGAAATGCTTTATGCATCTGAAAACGTACAAATTACGCGCCGCATACCAGAGACATGCTTACTTTCAACTTCTGATCGCAAATACACTGTTCACGATTACGAACAGTCTCAGTAAGACCCGAGCCAAGTCTAAAAAAACACCTTTTATATAAAACTACGTTTGATGTCATTCAATCACAAAAGCAGAATTGTTCTCTGTTGCAAATCCTATCCACCTATATCCTATCCTAATCCAGCATGCATTGCAGGTGTGCATTGCACAAAAACCAATGGTATCCTATTCGAGAAGTCAAAAGAGTCGGCCTGCCAACGTCAGCTTCTGCGCTAAGCAAGTGTTCTTAATAGTACCATCAGAATTACATTCATCGTTGAATGAGGTGAATAAATTTTCAGAAACCACAATAACAGTAGGAGCCAAAGCGTATGATCGCTTCATAGAGCTCTGATTGGCCCCAGGTGACCAAGTCAGGTCTGATTTGTTCGTTCATCAGATCTTTGAAAGTGTTTCGGTGGATACTTACTGTCGTCCTGTTTACGTGTGACACAAAATATGGTATATAAACGTCCTCCGCAAGAGCGAAATTTTCCCGGTGTGCGGTAGTGACGCACAGTATACAACATTTATGTTTCTTTTGATTTGCTGGCTCCACCAAGAAATGACAAATTGCGAGCGTACATTCTGAAAATCTTGGCAAAACTGCAGGTTTCAAGTACGAACACATGAAGTGGACTGTCACAGATACGTACATTTTGCCTATTCGTGAACTAATGCAAACATTTCGGTGGAGTCCCGGCTTAGGCCTCCCCCACATTAGGCGTGCGCGATCCTCGGGCGTGTGAGTAACGCGGGCGCCGCACGTGCGTCGCGAGCGCGTTGCGTGAGCGTCACGTTTTGCTGCCCTGCGGCGGCGGCGCTGGCAGCGCGCTCGCGGCGCGCACGCGCCGCTCTCCTTGACGTTTAACTGCTAAGGCGTTTAGCGGGCGGCGGGGATAGCGGGCGAAGGGGTAAGAACGCAACTCGAGCGCCGCGTGCTCGCCGCGAGCGCGTCGCTTGCACTTTTCACACATGCCGCTGAGCAGCAAAACGCGACGTTCACGCAGCGCGCTCGCGACGCCCGCGCTACTCACACGCCCGAGGATCACGCACGCCTAATGTGGGGTCAGCCTTACCATGAGTAAGTGAAACTATCCTACCCTATGCGCCTGCTGATGATGATGACTCATTTTATCATCCATCCAGCTATTCCCCAACTATGTTGGTGTTGGCTTCCAGTCACCGAATCTGTTTGAGTACCAATATTTTGCTTGGAGCGACTACCTATCTACAATCCAGTCAACTACACAAGACGATATCCATATTATGGTAAGACTGACAGACTTTCTGGCTTCTGATTAGTCGCAGCAGCTGCAGAAAATGTACAAATGACAGCTTTGTCAGACTCAAAGCATGTAGACATAGATTATAGCTGTTTCCTGTGAAAATTACTTACGCACCATACGTAATAATTTTCCAAATTGGCTGAACAACGACACAAACTTTACTTCTTTTGTTTAGATAAATGGTCACATCCACAACACAACCTTGATCAATGAATCTATGCGACTGCTAAGTGCTAATCCTAATTATACTGTCACGTGAAAGAATGCACCTACGGGATAAGTAGTATTTTGACGATTCTATATTGCCCACGCAGACGAAGTTGCGGGCAACAGCTAGTATCGAATAAGAACAATACGAATTTATCAGTGTATTTTAAATTATTGTCGGAATATGAAATTGGTCCTTACACAATAAAATCTTGCTGAGACATAATGAAGTCTACTTAGTATGCAGGACCGAGGCCTTGTTTATTGCAAGTGTACATAACGTTTTAACATTTCAATAAGGAAAATATACCAGAGAAAAAATATGATTTATTTCGGTACAGGATTTAAAATTCTTACTAGTAACTCTGTGTCTGAAAAAGAAACACGGTCTATGGAAATTGCTGATGTTCTAATAGCAGATTATCAGTTACGGCGGCTGTTCTTATGTAAGGAGATTAACCAACTGTGCAGGACATATTATAGTGCACAAGCATTTGCGCAGACACAGGTGCACTCACTATTCCTTCGCTCTCATAACCCGATGAGACGGTAATCTGACACGACCGGTGAGGGATCTATCAAAATAAGGATGAAATGTTTATTCAGTACAATCAAATGAAATCTTAAAGTAAAATTTTGCTTTAAAAAATCTCAACAGTCCTTTTATTAAACCAATCAAAAATAAAGTTTAATTGAACACCAAACCTACACTAAACTAAACCGAACTCCTCCCGAATCATGTTTTTCAATCTCTTAAATGTTCGTTCAGTAAAATCTTGTTCGTTAAAGAGCTGTCCGATCTCCATACTGTAATTAAGTAGGTACATAGTCCTTTGACACGGCGGATGTACGGACCGGAGCCGGACCGGACCGACAACGGTACGAAACGCCCCTTTGTATCAAAGGATTAACGAGGTACTTTTCTTGATGACTGGTCTTTTGTGGCATTTTGAGTCATTATTGCAATGATTGGGAATTTCAAACCCGTTTTTCTGCAGTAATTGATGGAATGAGGGTATCATTGATATAATGGGAAAACAGATTAACGAATTTAAGCCATCCCTAAAAACAAAATGAAAGAAACGTAAGGCATACAAAAGTAAATCAGCGGCGTTCAAAACGGAGCTTTAAACGTCATAGAATCATATTTAAATCATAGATTGCAATGCGTAGACATCAACGGTGTCAAATCTTCAGGCCTACCAGTTCAATTAGGCGTGCCGCAGGGTTCTATTCTAGGTCCTTTCTTATTCTTAGTGTATATAAATGATTTACCATTCCATTTGAAAAATATATGTGATGTAGTATTATTTGCAGATGATACATCTCTCATTTTCAAAGTTGATAGGAATAGACAGCAATTTGATGACGTGAACAATGCACTCTCCTTAGTTACGCACTGGTTTACAGCAAATAATTTAGTTCTTAATGCTAAAAAAACCAAATGTGTTAAGTTCACCTTGCCTAATGTAAAACACTTAGGACCTAAGATTATCCTAAATAATGAAGTTCTTGAAACTGTGAAGTCAACAGTGTTTCTGGGAATAACAGTTGATGCAAAGCTACAGTGGGGCTCACATATATCTAGCCTCGCGGGTAGACTTAGTTCTGCTGCCTACGCCGTCAGAAAAGTAAGACAATTCACTGACGTAGACACAGCTCGACTAGTCTATTTTAGTTATTTTCATTGCGTTATGTCCTACGGTATTCTACTGTGGGGCAAAGCTGCAGATATAGAAAACATTTTCGTATTACAGAAACGAGCTGTTCGTGCAATATATAAGTTAGGTAGCAAGCATTCCTTAAGGGAACTTTTTAAAGAAATAGGTATCCTTACTGTGGCATCGCAATTCATCCTTGCTAACATATTATACATTAGGCAGAATATTCATCACTACACCAAGAAAAGTGATGTCCACAGTATCAACACTAGGAACAAGCATAAACTGTGCGTACCCATTCACAGGCTTCACAAGGTACATGGAACATTTATGGGGCTTGGTATTCGATTTTATAATAAACTTCCTCAGTCGTTTTTAGAATTGCCTTTTGATAAATTTAAAGTGCAGATCAAATCTATCCTGTCGAAGAAAGCTTATTATACAGTTAATGACTACATAAACGATAAAAATAGTTGGTCCTCATGTTAAACACTGGACAGCTTCAAAAGTTATCATTATGAGTTGATGTGATTTATATTATTTTATACGTGACATTTTTTTATTTTATGTATACTGACTAATTACCATCATCGTTCTGTTTTTACGATGAGTTGTTCCTTAATTTTGTAAATGGTCTACTAGCGACTGCGAATCTATTAGTATTAACTGTTTTCTTGTAGTGTAGCTGCAAGTCGTCATGCTCCCTTTGACGGTATTGCTTGCGGTAGCGTCGGTGGTCGGGTTGCCTCCCTCCCTCAAAAATGTGCGAGGGGGGCGATGGCTGATCCTCGCGTTATGCTCGTGAACGGGTGCTGCTTGTGGTACCAGGTCGTCTTGCTGACTACATATTTGTACACCCGTAATATACCTAATGTATATGATTTTGGTTTGAACGGTAGTCCTAGTTCACCGTTTTCATTGTTTATGTTGTTATTTTATTTTTTCATAAAAACTCTTTGACATGTCGGTGGGTGCACTCTAAACTATATCTATCTTCACTGAATGGAGGCTTTATATTTTTTTATATTTTTCACTCTTTTTTTAATAGATTTATTTTGTAACTGCTTGAGTAATAGGTATGGGTAAGGTGTGTACTAGCCAACATGATTAACTATTTGAATTGATTTTATATACAAATTTATGTACACAATGTTGTATAGTGATATTTAAATATTTGTATACGGTTCTTCAAACCATACAGACAGAATTGTGTTGCTGGGGAGTTTGTTCCACCACTTCTTCTTCCCAGCAAAAACACATAGGAAGTGGTGAAGGGCGGGCGTTTTGGGGGCTGTCTTTTGTATTGACGTTCGAAAAGTGCTGATTTTCAGCCTACTTTGAATAAATGACTTTTGATTTTGATTTTGATTTTGAAACGGTGTCTAAAATAAAATAAACATTAAAAATACAAACATCCAAATTGAGAACCTTCTTTTTGGGAAGGCGATGAAAACTTTCGGGATATCTTAATTCCACTAGTTACTTAGGGCTAATGCATATTCTACCTAAATTTTAACAATGCTGTTTTTGGCATCAAAATTAGGAAGCCGCCGTAAACACGAAAATAAAAACACCTCCGCAGCTAAAGCCTAACAAAAGACATAAAAAACAAGTAAAAAAACTAATTAAAAGTCAAGTTGCTCTGAAATTCAATTGAATCAGACTTTTATTTTTTATTTTCATTTGATTTGAAGTCGCCGTCTAATTGCTGGGTGTTCTGTACGTCTTCTACAGCCACAACTTTCATTATTAAATGCTAATTAATTAAAATAAAGAAGGAAATGTTTGCCTCATGGTGGGCCGTGGTACTATTTTGAAATAAGGTTGCAGTAAGGTCAAGATGTTGTGCTCTGAACTCTGAAAGCAAGAAATATTGTGAAATACCAGACCCCCACAAATATCGACAGATAAAAATGAAGATCGATTTAGTGCTATTACCGTCATAATTAGTATTTCTAGGAACAATGAAGTTGTTAAAATACGCCCAAGCGTCATATAAACCCATCTAAGTATGCCTAACCAGCCACTGAAACTGTTAGTTACGAAAATACGAAACTTACATCGGTCAATATTCATTTCCAGTACAACAATCGTAACTATGAAGTTTATATTCTGCATATTCCGGCACGAGTTCAAACATTATGAAAGTTATTCTTCTATAGAATAATTAAGTGCAAGAGTTTCTTTGTAGTCGTCATGTTATCCGCTGTTAGTTAACTCAGCTTATTTTAACATAGATTTTCTTACAACAACTACTTTTGCTGACTTATTTTTAGATAGTTCTGTAGTTCTATTGTTAGAATGTTGTAGTTTTAATTAGGTTAAGACCAACTATTCTGTAATATCTTTTCATAAGATTTTTCACTAATAGGTTGATTGTTACATCCTTTTAGGTAATAGTGACAGATGTTTTAAAATTAGCTTTGCCTTCCTTCGAAAAACTCATACTATGCTAACATACATAACATAACCATTCGTTTTCACAGCCTAGCAATATTGGTTTAACGTAAAAAAGACATAAAAATCTAGTGTTCCGATGTTCTCAATAGAGTTTGGTCTAAAATTTAATCTGTGCCAAAAATATCTGCCATGTAGGGTAAGGCCGTTTGTCACTGCTCTATGGCTCGAAATTTGAAAATAGAACGCGCCACGCATGTCAATTGCGTCAAAACTTAGGGTTCCGTAGGCGGCCGAGGTGTAAATATATTCAAATGCAGGTTCGTAGCTTGTCGGTGACATTTGAACATACGCTAATCTTGTTACTCAACAGTACTGAAACTCTAGTCGCAATTTAAGTTTCTTTGCGCCAATATTCTGTATTGTAAGCTTGGTTCTACTATAAGAAAAAACTTGTAACACTTATTTATGTATTTTTTTCACTTGTCAGTATTTATTTGGTC
The DNA here is from genome assembly GCF_022581195.2 of Helicoverpa zea. Lineage (NCBI taxonomy): Eukaryota > Metazoa > Arthropoda > Insecta > Lepidoptera > Noctuidae > Helicoverpa > Helicoverpa zea. Next base: position 11,687,191 of record NC_061464.1, on the reverse strand, counting down.
AGATGAACATACCAGGTTTACTATGAATATTTTTTTATTACATATTTTACTACTCAGCCTTAAGGGTATTGTGATCATAGACCACACCACAGTATAAAGTATCTACCTATATTTAAATAAAATGTATAACATGTTATGTAAATATGATAACGCCAAAACGCGTCACAATTTTGTCTCGTTAACGAGAGTGGAGGTGGCCACGATTAAATTAGAGTACTTTTTTACCCGTCCAAATAAACGCTGGCTATTTAATTTACCTTACACAAATTGACAGAAGTCAAATTCAATTTTTGTATGTACCCATGTGTGGGTGGTCACGATTTCAGTTAATTTTATGAGGAACACCCTTTTTTAGTAACTAAGTATTTTAGAATGCGGCTAAATTGATATGACATTTTGTAATATTGACGTTAAATAGCGCTAATCCAATTAGCCTACTTCAGTAAACAGTTTTGACTTTAACTTAACATACGCATTTGAGAAACTTCTTGTTAGGTATTTTTCCTGAGTATTTAGGCACTCACGAAAGAAAAACTGCGATCTACTTGTGATGATACATTTATTCCTTAACCCTATGACAAAATTAACTTATTATAACGTAAAGTCCCTATATTTATATGCTGTCTGTACTTAAAAATGTTTTGAACTCGGGATTTTTGTTAAGCAATTCTATTTTTCCCTTTGGTGTCGTCGGGAAGGGATTTGTGGAGCAAGTGAGAATAAGCCATTTATACAAATATACGGAACAATACTTAATAATTAAACCTATCCTTGCAGTTTGACATTCGCGTCATTTATGCAACAATGTTCGTTTGATTCGGGGGTCCTTTGTTTGATTCCCGAGTGAGACAACAAGTCGACCCTACACTATGAAATTAATGAATACTACAAGAAACTTGGCCAAACACTGCGAAGGCATTTTGATTTTGAAATTTAATTTTAAACAACTTTGACTTTGGTCTTGTTTAGAAACTAGATAACAATTAAGATGATTGTTTTGAAAGTTGGTCAATGAGAGATATTCTATTGTGCCAATTATTATTCCAATAGTTAAGTTTTAAGACTTCGTACTAAATAATTTACAGCAATAACAAAAATATTGTGTGGATCACATTCACTTTCAGAGTTACCGAAGTATGTAGTAAATAGGTAACACAAGCGATTACCTGACATTTAAGTTTTTTGAGCTTTCTGTACAATTTCACAATATTTTGGGGTTTTCAAGATCAATATTTTGGTAGATTTCAAAATCTTAAAACGGTTTGAACTTACAACTCAATAAGGTATTATTTCTAACTTGTAAGATAAAGTCAACAATAACTCCCACGCGTATATTTCTAAAATTATCTCAATTAAAACTGAACAAAGATTATTAAAAGTAAGTATATTTTATCAATTTGAATCGGAACATCGTTTTCATTTTATTGTTCATTTAACTTTTAATTGTATCCACAATCCTTTGACCCGAAGTGTCCGGAAACTTATTGAAAGGTCTATTCCGAACGGATTCTGGGTTTTTTCGATCAAGGATTAATTCTAAAACCCAAAGGAATGGTAGGTACCGTCTGATCGGTATAGTTTGTGGTTTATTGACAATGAATAAAGCCTAAACTGGCTTCAGGCAATAAAAGTTGTGTGGTCCCTTAATCGTATCACTGTAAATACCTCGTATACCTCAGATTTCTATAACGTATCTATTTATTTATTTATTGCAAAATATATACTGTTACAGACATGCATCCTTATTTAACTTGAAACTAGATAATTGACTAAATAATTATATATATGTTACAGCCGAAGTAAATCTGGATATTATATTCGCTTCAATCCCCTTCCTTCGCTCCGCTATCCCCCGCTTACCCATTGATATCTTAAATATACATTTCCGATTACTATTTAGGAAATGTGTCTAATGTAATATATTTCACACATTTCCGGGCAGTTTTAGGAATGACATAGATTTCCTAGGAATTGCATACAATGACGGATTACATACATTTCCGTACACATATATATTATTTATCCGTTGTAATGCGATTAAAGATTGCTGAATAACATGGCTCCATATACATTATGTCTTTGAATCTTAAATGGCAAAACGAAAAGATAGTTTATAGAATTCCACATAAAGACAACTATAGTAAAATAAATACATTTATTTTACCTAGATTTTACCGCTACTGTATTGTCTAGATTTTCTCAGAGCTAAACGTTAAAAGCATCCGTTCTAGCAAACATAAAAATAGTGTTTTCTAGTTACGCGGCAAGTCTTGTCACTACTCGCTGTGTCTGTATGTAATATTTACTAAGCTCAACAGTTGGTTTGTTTGTTGAGTGTCTTAAAAATAAAAAATTTGAATATTTTTTTTATTAGGGTGCGTCTACACGGTGCATGTAGCTGGAGCAAGTTAACACGCGCAAGTGACAAGAGCACGCGGGTGGGTATTTTGCTTTGGTACATGCGCGAGACGCTGGGCCCGCCCGTTTTTTTTAAATGCATGTACCTAACCTGCGCGTGTGCCTCAACATGCACAAGCTACTTGCTTGCACTGTGTAGATGCACCCTAAAATATAAAAACATGCGAATTGAGAACCTCGTTTTGAGAAGTCGGTAAAAAAAAACAATCAAAGCTCTTTAATCTGACTGCTTAAACGTTCAGAGACGTAACACAAGAGGATAGGAACTACAGGCAAGTGAAACAGCGAGAAAAATCTAGTGTTATAATGTACAGCAAAAGAAATATATTATTCAAAACGTAATGTGATAATCCCGGATTACTTCTTATACAGGGGGCGGCTAAGTAATCATACCAGGTGGAAACGTCAAAAATGTAAGCACTCATATTTTTGTATGTGCTCTCAAATATAATGAAACCGTGATTATGTAGTATTCGTATTAAAAAATGAGGTGAAAATCTCTTTTGGAGAGTGATAATTAAATATTTGAAAGGCTTCTAAGTTGCTAAGATTTCTTTGCCAAATTAATTTGTGTTATTACATTTCAGAATTTGGGTGTTTTTAACACCACTGTGTAAGTAGGTAAAGTTTGAACGAGTAGTACTATATTTAGTAAATTCTTTTATTTGGAATTCCTCAGAAGTACTTCAGAGCTTAGATTTGTACAGTGACGGCTGTAGTGAAAAAATAACTAGAAAAATAAAATTCTGCTTCAGCGGAAAGCGCACTTTTTCATTCAAGGAAAACTGTCGGAACTAAAATAAACTATTATTTTTTATAGTAAATGCTTTGTAAAACAAATAATACTCGTTTATGGTAATATGGCACAAAAAATGTGATATTTTAAGGAAGTGCCTCTCTTTGCACTTAGTGTACCCGTACACTGCAGACTAAACAGTCGGCCGATAGTTGAACCATCATCATCTCCCGAGCCTTTTTCCAACTATGTTGGGGTCGGCTTCCAGTCTAACCGGACGCAGCTGAGTACCAGTGTTTTACAAGGAGCGACTGCCTATCTGACCTCCTCAATCCGGGCGAACCCGGGCGACGGTTGAACCAAGGGTCGAGTATTTTTATTTAAACAAAAGCTTCATTCCAATACACCGATATTCCGATACAGCTAAATACCTGATAATTGTAATGTGCATAATAACATCCATCTGCATACTGATTTATGAGCCCAAACAAACTATCGGCCGACTAAAAGTTTGCAGTAAGTCTTTTACAGTAATGCCGCAAAAAATCGTAATATTTTAAGACAGTACTACTCTTTGCACTTAACCCGACAAAGTGCATGGTACTTTCAGGAAGGGCAAGAAATGTTTTTGCATTCACTATGATAAATGATACCCTTTTATTAGTGACAGGTTGTACCCTGTACATATTGTAAGTTAACATTGTGTGTAGGTAAGTTTTTTGCCGACATAAAAAATCCTCAAGGAAGTTTTCGAAAAATATTTTCAGTGCTATATTCAGGTTATTTATGCAACTGAATAAAACTATGTTCGGTAATTAAGTTTCGCCTAAAGTCCACCGTCATCGCACTTGCTATAGCTTAACTTTTGCATTTGTAATATTTAAAGGATAAATATGATGGACCCTATCCATTATATCTATTACTCTGCATTTAAATAAAACGTCCCCAATTAATAACAATTACCGTAATATACTGTTTTACATAATATCTTAATATCTGCCTGAAAACGAGCTTTCGAGTTATTTGCTGACCCTTTCTATTTTAAGCTACCTTAATATTCACCTTATTTAGAGTAATTATTTCCAAAAAGCCCAAAAAATAACGTTTGCGGTCCTCATACATATTTGCCTCCTTGGTCTAGTAAGCCTTGGGTTCGATTCCCGGGTCGGGCCGAAATCGCTTTGGTTTGAAACTTACACAAAGCGGTCTGGAATTTGGTGATTGATACGCCCGTGCATCGGAGAGCACGTTTTTGGTCCTGTACCTGATCTCTCTCCGGTCATGTCGGATTTCCGTCGGGCTATGAGAGTGAAGGAATAGAGTCCACTATAAGTTCTGCGCAGCTGGCTGATTTCTATAGAGAGAATATCCACAGTGGCTAACAGAGAAACTCACTTTTGTCTGACTGTAAGCCAGTTAATGTCGTTTACTGTTCATAAAAAATAAAATAAAAAACAACAATATTTATTTAAACCCACACATACGCAAATGAAAAGTTAAATACAAAGTGACCATTCGTTTTATATGGGCAATAATTCTTTATCAGTAGCGAACAGACCTCTCAGTTAAATAACTGCTTCACATATAGTTAAACCTTGAATATATCAAGTTAATTATGTAAAGGATTAACAGCTAAGCACTGAAATAATTAGTGTGTTTACTTGTTGGGGGTAATTTTATGAAATAATGTGCAATCTTTATAGATACATTCGCGGTTTATCGTAGTTTTATCCTTTTTATATGCTCTTATGTATTAAAACTGACATTATGTCCTTTTTTTCAGGTAAAGGTTATATTTCATCATATTAGTTCCACCATTTCTTATTTAGTGAAAGCGTTAAACATAAATGCACATTATCCTTACATAATTCAAATTGCGAAATAAACTGGCTGTATTTGACGCCAAAACTGCTAAATAGATCTGAATGTTTGGTACACAGAAAGTCTAGCACCTGATAAAGGATATACTTACCTACGCTACTTTTTATTCGGGCGGAGAAAGAAGCTTCTTCGCGTGGCGTGTGGAACCGCGGAGCACACCTAGCAAAGTGTAATCTTTATAGAGTTATAAGTCGTTTTATCGACGTTATGATCCAGAACTATTTGATGCACCCTGTTATGGATAAGAACTGTCATATTAAGACCTTCTCCAAAGTTAAATCGATCTAGTGATTCCTGAGATTAGCGCATTCAAACAAACAAACTCTTCAGCTTTTATAGAATAGATTGGACATCAATGTCTATTTATAGTTAAGTATGGAGTTTGTAGCTCGTTATTTCGCAAAGCAATGCAAAATCGTTTTGGAATGAGCAAATAAGTACCTACTAAGACATCAAACTTCAAATAATTGGCACGCTTTGACAATATTCAAATTCCATCCAAATTGTCTATTAAATTGTAAGAAATTCTTTGAATTGTAACGAATAACAATTGTAAATATTATTTCGATTTAGAATATTATTTGGTAAAGCTAATGCTATCCTAGCGATTGTTTAGATAAATATCAATTCATTGATTAGTTTAATTTTATACCTTCAATTTTTTAAGATATCTATTTTAGTTATAAGTATCTTCTTGAGTAGGTACTAGAAGGTAGAAATACCACTGTACCTATGCTTGGCCTATGTCTACGTTATTTGCTATGCCCTTACGATGATCTGTTTCATTTTATTCAGCCACAATATACTTATCAAGGTACTTATTAAGTACTTGCAGCAGCCGCTGTGTCGGATAGACGGATTCAAAAACTTTCTAGATATGTGGGCTATACCTAGTACTGAAAAAAAATCGAATGGCTCATTTGAGATTAGCGCATTCAAAAAACAAACAGCTTGCCTTTTAATATTAGTGTAGATTTTCCTTTTCATATTCAAATCTGCATACTCGTTTTTCGGTAGGCAATGAAATGAGAGCCAGGTTTCGAACCGGGTACTTTGGTTATTTTTGTGATAGAGGGTAAAATAAATAAACAATCGCAGATGCAATTTCTCTATTATTTGTATAATTTGATTTTAATTTGTATAATCCTTTATGGTTATATTCAAAACAACATTATGAAGTCTTACAATAATGTTTAATTACTTAATTTAATTAGTTTTATTTCTAACTGTAGAGCTACGATGCAAAAAGTAATAAAATTTGAATGATAATTATTTATTGACTAAATAGAAGTCTAAAAAAGTAATCTTAACTCAAAAGTTTTACAAAAAATATACATTTGGCAATCAGGAGAAAATTAGGACTAAATACGAAAGTAGAAAGATTTTTGCGAGACTAAATCATGAATATGTAAAATATATATTTACATATTAATGTGTTACTTTAGTAATTCCGTTTTACGCGTAAATAGGAATATTTTTCGGATGAATTACAGCAAAATTGTTCGTAAATAATTTCGAAAAATATACAAATTAAATAATTATGATTCAAAGGTCGTTCTCGAGGAAATTAAAACACTTTTAAGACTTCATTATTTATTTAACAACATAGATGCGAGTTTAAGCTTATACTATGTCTTACTTCGCGATCGTAACTCCACACTCTCTATAACATACAAAGAAAATAATGTTTTACACAAATTGCTATACTATACATATTATTCATAACAATAATAATTTACAAAAGAATAAGTAAATAAAAATAGTCTATAAACCAATATAAATGAATAAAACATCAATTAATACATAATTTTTTAAAAATAATTGAACTGTCCAAAAACATCATAAAAATACATTCTCTTTTCGAATCACACTTTCTAATACATTTTTATAATATTCGAAATGTCTAAATTATTTGAAGTATGCAGTCAAAAATCTTATTATTATTAATTAACTGTTTTTGTATGAAAATTTACGTGGAAATGTACAAATAAAGTTTAAAAGAGAAAAACCCACATAATAAAGTAAAAACATAACATCTTTGAGATTTCCTTGTGAAAACTGGCTGGATTTTTCACATGAAAATCTGCGAAAAGGTGAGGTAGTATTAATAACAATTATAAAATATTTATCTAGAGTCTAAAGAATAAATTAATCTTTGGTACAAGAAACATTGCTCCCACGCAAATTCCCAATAGCGATATCACTTAACCATAAAATAACAAAATTATTTAAACGTCAAAATAATTGTCGCTATCGTCGGCCGAAACGTCATCTCCCGACCGCTTGCCCAGGCCGAAACTGAAACGATGCATATCCCTCTCCCTCTTGCCCAGGCCGAAGTTGAATTTGCTGTATCGCTTGCCCAAGCCAAAGTTGTAGCTCCTAGCCCGCTTGCCCAGTCCGAAGTTGTACATGGGTAGTCGTTTTCCTAGGCCGAAGTCGTATGCCCGAGCTCGCTTCTCTTCGGAGGTTTCGTCGTCAGCGAAGCGTTTGCCGAGGCCGAAACTGTAGGGGCGTGCGCGCTTCTCTGGGTATGCTGTGAACAAAATGAATGGTATTAATATTTGGATAATTTCTTTAAATGTTTTGCACTTTCTATATGACCAAATTTCGTTCTTGTATCCTTTCTGATTCAAATCTTAATTCTTTGTCTCAAAAGTATATTTTATTGAATCATATATTATAAGTGTCCAAGTATTACCTGCGTCATCATACTGGTCGAACAGCTCAGCTAAGGCAGCCTGGTCGAGGTCGCTGGTGGTGAGTTGCTGTTCATCATTAGACTGGTCTTCGTCTACAGAGCGCTTGCCCAGGCCGAAGGAGTAGGGCCTAGACCTGTGGGAAGGATGAAAGGATAGACGGTTAGAAAAGGCGTTCCTGTTTTTAAATTTGCATGAAGTCAGAAACAGTAAAGATTGCAGTTGAGATGCAGTGTTTTATAAAAAGTAAATAATGTCGAAAAATGAAAAAAAAAAATTGAATTACATATTTAAGATATCGAGAACTGTTACAGCCTTTTTATCGTTCCACTGTTGGGCACAGGCGTTAAAAAAGTCGTGGTGGCCTAGTGGGCAAAGAACCAACCTCTCGAGTATGAGGGCGCGGGTTCGATTCCAGGTCAGGCAAGTACCAATGCAACTTTTCTAAGTTTGTATGTACTTTCTAAGTATATCTTAGACACCAATGACTGTGTTTCGGATGGCACGTTAAACTGTAGGTCCCGGCTGTCATTGAACATCCTTGGCAGTCGTTACGGGTAGTCAGAAGCTAGTAAGTCTGACACCAGTCTAACCAAGGGGTATCGAGTTGCCCGGGTAACTGGGTTGAGGAGGTCAGATAGGCAGTCGCTTCGTGTAAAGCACTGGTACTCAGCTGAATCCGGTTAGACTGGAAGCCGACCCCAACATAGTTTGGGAAAAGGCTCGGAGGATGATGATGATGTTGGGCACAGGCCTCTTCTCACACATATCAAGAACATAGTGTCAAAAACAAAGCTTACCTCTTGCCCAATCCGAAGTTATAAACCGGGAGTCGTTTGTACTCCGACACGTAGCTATAAGCGCGCTTGCCCAGCCCGAAGTCGTAGTGGGGTGATCTCTTCGCCAGGGGGGCTACGTGGTCACTGTGGGGCTCAGCCTCGTGGGGCTGCAGGTCGTGGGGTTCAGCCTCGTTTTGCATCCGCTCGGGGGCGCAGAGAGCCGCACCGAGCACGAGGAAGCAGACGGGTAGTGAGGAGTACAGCATTCTGTAACAAGGAGATTTTTTTTTTGAGAAATTGCTTGATGGTGGGGCATATTTTGTGCGTTAAGTGGGAATTTAGATCTAAGTAAAAGTTGTAATTAGGGATGGTAATGATGCTTATTATACTAGCACTTTTTAGCTACTTAGTTTTATGCCTAAAAAAGAAGTAGTGATAAGTAAATTGCCGAAGCAGTAATTAAACAGTAGAAAACTTCTTGCAAAAGAAAATACTTTAAAATTCACATTGATATTTTGTTTTCATGAAGTAAATCCGCATTAGGTATATAGTTCACACTGATATTTTGTTTAATTCGGCAATTAGTAAATCCACATTTTATAGTTTCGACAATCGGTTAACACTAGTCAAGAAAAAAAAAAACAGATTTATTAGTAAGTCATACTCAAGTTAGGCATACGGATTCTCAGAAAAAGGTTTTGCAAGTTCTATCAACTTTGCTTAAAACAACAAACTAATGATTGAGTTCAGTAAAAACTTGTGCTAAGTTTATTGCTAAACCATGTTCGGTAACAGAAGTAATTTATGACGTAACTTTCTTTAGTGCTTTTTGTATTGTGGCCAAGTTCAAAATAGCTAAGATTACCTGGTTTTATAAGAACAGTAGGCATGTGTTGGAGATAATTTAAAGTATAGAGGTAAATATACAAAATCTAAAATAAAGTATTTTTCTTGTTGTGTTAACGCTACTAAAATCTGTACTAATATTACAAAGCAGTATTTTTTTTGTTAGTTTGAACACGTTAATCTTAGAAACTGCTGTTTCAATTTGAAAAACTCTTTTGGTGTTAGCCCCTCGAGATTATCGAGGACGGCTATACCTACTATAGGGTACTTATAGGGATTACCCAAATGCGCGAAGTAGTTCCTTGAAGACGCGGGTGAAACCGCGAGTGGAAGCTAATTTGTGAATATATACGTACTTTTCTTACTAATTCCATCAAATTCCCGGTATCCATTTCCCAATCTTCTAACTTACAATGAACTCACTTAGTGACATACAACGGTAACTCTTGGACCAAAGTAAAAAGTGTAAGTCAATTGGTTAACTACAAACTTGTCTCGACGTTTACTGCAGAACATGCGAGAACTCTAATCTCTGACACGATACAAAATAATTGCAGAACTCTAACTGATAATATAGAAGATACTTGAATGCATGTTCATAATTTTTTGCTAAAAGTTCGCCTGTTCGAACTAAACAACCATCAAGGACGAGAAGAGCGAGGGAAACAGTTCAGGATCTGTAGCTTTACACTACCTGTTGGATTATGTAGATGACCGGTCAATTCATCATTTTATTTGTATTTGGCAGATACATGCGATAACATGACATAAGTGTTAAGCTGCTGTTGGCAAATAAAGTGTAGAATTTTTATTTGTAATCAAATAAAAATCATCAATATTTACCTAATGGGAAAGAAATCATGGATTAAGTTTTCCTTTAAACCCTAAGTAGAAATATTAAATTGGTTAAGATTATGAATCTATATACCTCATTTTTAATTGAATGTGAAGATTTTTTTTTGTTTGTATGTTTGTACCCTAAAGGCTCCGAAAGCACTGAACCTATTTGAATAATTTTGTTACTGTCAGAAAGCTTCACTCTTCCAGACTAACTGATCTGATTCTGATACATTTTATCCCGGTGCAGGCAGACTGTCGTCATGCTTTACTCTTCCCATAGGCTATATTTTATCCCAGTGCAGACAGTAGTTCTCACGGGACGTGAGAATTGGCGTAAGAGTTTCTAATTTGGTTGAAATTGCTAAATTCAGGAACTACTCGACCAATTTGCCAAAAAAAAAAAATATCGAGTAAGGCTATGAGTTGTTTTTTTAGGTTTTTAATCGGGCGAACCCACGGGCTGTATTAAGTTAGAAGTAAATGTAAAATTCTCTGAAAATTATTTTATCTTATAGAAGAAAACCTCTAAAGTCTGAAACCCAAGTTTACTGTCGCTTAATTTCATAGAACCGCAATAATTTAAACGTGTATTGAATGGAAAACTTTTAAGTGACTGACTCTTCGCGTTCTTTGTGATTTTAATTCAATTGTAGATATGTTTCTGAGAATATAATACACTAAATGTCAATGACTTAGGTTAAGTAGAAAACTGTGAAGAAACCCCTAGCTTAGGGTGAAGAAAAGGTGGTTTCTGAACCTTCGTGATTTGTACCTACATATAATTTTGTAAATAATAATCGGAACTTAACGCGATACTGTATATAGGCTGGCTTAGGATTGCTCGAAAGAGCTAGCCCTGGTACATAGAGAGAGGGCTTTAGAAGAAAGTAGATGGGCTTAAAAAAAAGTACATAAATTAAAAAAAAACACAAAAAAAAAATAATTCTTCTGTTTTCCTTGTACCTACAGGAAACTTGATAATTGAACTAAAGAAGACTGCACTAAGTGGAATATACCGGGCTTTCCTTCCTCGTTTGATCACTTTCTTTCTTTCCTTTTTTGCTCTTTTAATTCTATTTATAGGAAACCCCTGATAGTTTATTTGTAATGACACTTTTGGAGTAACTTATCGATTTATCGGCACGTAAACATGTTTTTATCGGTGAAAGCTTTTTGGGGAAATGGTTAAGTATGTATTTTCTGAGAATAAACACTTTAGATACTAAGTTATATGGTCTTACTACAAAAAAGTAAAACAGGCGTTCGTCCCGTGTTTAAGGAAAATCTCCATACTTTCCAACACGACACGAAGGCTTGTTTAACTTTTTTGTAGTAAGATCGATAATGTTTAGTTAAAAATCAGAATCAAAATACGTTTATTCTCAGGCTGCATTGTCCCATAGATAAATACCTTACAAACTAACATACATTATATTATAACTGCGTTAAAATATGTGTAAAATTGCCTCAGTGAAGAACTAAATATAGGTTTAGAGTATTTATATAAGTAGGTATGACAACAACCGAACCATTTTCAGTTGTCAAATCGCTGATTTGATCAAAAGGCGGCAATTTCACGGCTGATTATGTTTTGAATTTTACCCTTTACATTAAATCGTAGATGACAAAAGAGTCTTTAAAAAATACCATTGTATGTAATCCTAATTAAAACAGAGCAGAAACACACGAAATTTTCAAAATGACTAAAACCCGCACCCAAAGGGTCACTCCATTTTCCCTCCACATCGACATATGCAAATTATTTTTCTAATTAAAACAATCCGAACATGCAATGGTAAAGTGTTTCCGAAATTATGTATAAAAGTTATAGGTACAGAAATATTAAATAGGTCCGGTTTTGTCCTGAAAAAGGAACCTTCTGTGTATTGGAAGTATGTAACTTTTTATCCAAAATTTTGAAAAGGTAAACAAAATATTATCTTATCTTAATAGAAATGTATTTTCTGCTAGTTGATATTAGTGGGAGGGTCAATTAATTTTGGAAAGCTCGACATATTTATAGAAACCTAACTCTTAAAGGAATGCTAGAAAGTACTTATGGAATTTCAGATAGTAAACAATTATTTAAAAAATGTTATGATCATATTTATGGTCTTTGGGCAGCAATATACAATTATTTGATATTTATATAATTCCATAAGATTCCGGTGGTGTCGGATTGCCGTCCCGTCGGGCTATGAGAGTGAAGGAATAGTGAGTGCACCTGTGTCTGCGCAAATGCTTGTGAACTATAATATGTCCTGCGCAGTTGGATAATCTCCTTGCATGAGAACAGCCGTAGCGTAGCCGATAATCGATTCCTTAAAAGGCTATTACAAAGATTCGTAAAATTCAAATTCGAAACCGCATAATAATGAGAAGTTCTGTTTCTAAGTTTGGTTTGGTACCAGAAACATGCCTAAAAGCGATGAGGCATTTATTTGCAGAGGGTCAATAAAAAAGGTTTCAAGCTATTCCTTTTTTTTTTTTTTGACAGAAAAATCTTTTCATCACCTCCAAAATTGCAATTCCTTTTGTAACTTAGCAGAGACAATTATAAAACTTTCCCAAACAACAGTTAACAGGAGTCGTGTAACAGTAATCGTCAAGTTCAATTACTCAGTTAACACGCCATTTAATTGGGACAGTTTCAGTTAGTTTTAAACAGTTAACCTTTTAGCCTGTGCGCAGTTAAGGAATAGACTTAATTGGTTAATGTTAAATGTGTGACATAAATGTTTAAATAGTAGTAAAAGTCACCGGTAAGTAAACTGTTATCACTGACCTGAAGTAGACTGTACATATCTGTTGTTTATACACTACTGATTTTATAGCAACAATCACAGGCCTCGCAATTTCACAGATATATTGTTGTCGGCTTCTAGACCAACTTGATGCAACTGAGTACCGGTGTTTTATTACACGGAGCGACTGCCTATCGGACTTCCCCAACCCAGTTACCCGGGCAACCCGAAACTCTTAGTAAGACCGACTCATAATGGCCGTGGGTATGAATTTATGTCTAATTGTTTTCAATAGACTTTCTTTTCAAATGCCTATGATATGTTTCTGTCTCCACTTTGTAGAAAATAATTGTGATGGTATATTAAATGTTTATGTAAATAGTTGAAATACAACTAATACTATAAATCAATGTTGAACTCCTTACGGCCGAACATTCGCGGGATGCTAACTTCATAATCACTTACAGAGGCGAGGTCTTACGTCAAGCGGAGCGGAGAAGGACATAACATTTTATCAATATTTTAAGAGGCTTTATGGTTGGCTGTAAGAGAAACCCAATTCTGGGTTAAGCTCGCCGATGAACATCAACTGTCTTCTGTGTATATTAATTGTTAAGTGTGCAATAAAGAATAATAAAGATTTGATAACACAGTCAGAGAGAGAGAGTGAGAGAGAAATAAAATTCGAATATTATATGAACTATAAGTAAAACAATATTAAGAAATCTTTATAGAGCAATATACTACATGACGTCTCCTATCTCAATTAAAATATCCAATAGACAAGCCACAGTGTAACCATGAGACTTATTTAAAGCGTCAAAAGATTTTACTTCAAACCGACCTGCCAAAAAGTGGATGCCATGGACAAGAACCAGCATAAAACTCCATACTTAATACCCGCATTATTTCAAATCCGCTCCGCTCATGCCTCATCTCCGCTTCGCTTATAGTCGCGGCTGAGCTCAGCAGCCTTTGTCCAGTACAATTCAACAAGTTCAATGACGTATGGGATCCTCCTTTGGGGAAACTGTGCAGATGTTGAGACTATATTTATTTTACAGAAAAGAGCTGTTCGAGCCATTTATAATCTGGGTCCAAAAGTTTCTCTCAGAGAGAAATTCAAAGAAATAAATATTCTGACTGTTGCCTCTCAATATATTTTTGAAAATTTAATGTACGTTCGTAAAAACATTTCTAACTTTGTTCAAATGTCTGATGTTCATAGCATAAATACTAGGAATAAACATAATCTTGCTGTACATGCTACTCGCCTCCACAGAGTAAGCAACTCGTTCATGGGTCAATGTATACGCTTTTACAATAAACTTCCCAAAGCGGTTCGTGATTTACCTATTAAGAAATTTAAAAATCATATAAAATCCAAACTTTTGAAAAAAGGATATTACAAAATATCTGATTATTTAAATGATAAAGAAGCTTGGGAATGAGCTGCTCGCTTAGTGAGTGATATCTTTTCAAATGCCTGTGTATTGTTCTTTTGACATTTAAATATTATTATCATCAGATAACATTTTATTAATGACATTTTTTTTTGACATTTATATATTATAATTGTATTTATTTTTATTATTTATTATTATTGTGAATGTGAGTATCGTGTATGCGAGCAACATTATATATTCTTATAACATAAATACTGTCTGGCGGGTTTGAGTATTTTTGAATGGCCTACGCAAATTTTCTGCAGATCTGGTATCGTCGTGTGACAGGTCGTTGAGCTCCCTAAGATATGGTTGAGCTACACGACGACTGATACATGCGTGCCGTCTGTTGGGACTGGTCAGCTCCAGCCTGATGTGGCTCTTTCCTCAAAAGGCCATTCCAGACCGCGTACATGGTGACACTCACACCTAATATTATTTGATTTATAACATGTTTGGACTTTAAAAGAGACTATGACCCTTGAGTTTGTTTCGGCATTTCTTCTCAGGGATCAGTCATTAGGAAATGCCGACCTCAGCGTTCTTAAAAATGACGTGTAAAAGTGATTTTATGTCCAACTTGCAAAATAAACGATTTCATTTCATTTCATTTCATTTCATTTACAATTGAGTTCCAATTAGTTTGCCGACTTCCAAACTCGATTAGTATGTATTAAGTTCATGAATCAGACTGCGGTCAACTGAAGCTTATTTCGGTATGGGTTGTATTATTTACTAACTTCTGTCAGCGGTTTTACCCGTATCTCGTAAGTATCTGCTGTACGCAACCGGATGGATGACTTATAGGCTTCCTCAATAAATGAGCTATCTAACACTGAACTAATTTTGCAAAATGGTCCAGTGATTTCTAAGATAATCGGTTCAGTATTTTCAAAGATATAGAGAGAACTTCTCAAAATAACACATAATTAGGTGATACAATATATAATCTCCCGAAGCCCAGTAGAGTAATTACAATATCTTATACAGTCTGTCAGGTCTAGTGCTACATTTTTTCTTTTAGTTCAGTTTTATATATAGTAAAACCTAACCTACGCAATATAGACAAATATTGTGGAAACGTCGAAAACACCTGCAGAAATCCAACCTTTGGCTAGCCGATGTTAACGACAGACACTCGAAGGTACAACTATTTGTCTTGTCAAATCAAGTACAGAAGAAATAGGCCCACTATTTAAGAAAGCTCACACATACTTGGCCAGTCTTCAAAAGAAAATTCGTTGAATATTTTTTAAAAGGTACACAGGATATTCGACGGTTTCTGAAAATAGCTATTTAAGGTGCACAAGGTTTTGCGGGAAAAAAATATTTTTATATTTTATCCTTTTACGGGAATTGATCATTTAAGAAGAACTGGTTTTATGACTGCGACAACTGCTACAAAATTCATTATAATCTGTTAAGACAATTTACCAAGTCACTACATCGTAACAAAACGACAGTTTCGTATTTGGATGTAAGACATGCCAGAAAAGTTTCTGTGAAATAAGCTTTCCAACTCTTGACTAAAAATATTGAAAATACACAGAATAGTATATCTATAAAACCAATCCTGGCTTTAGAAAAAATAATCCTAACTAATATTATAAATGAGAAAGTAACTCTGTCTGTCTGTCTGTCTGTCTGTCTGTCTTTTCTTCACGCCTAAACTACTGAATCGATTTGTGTGAAATTTGGTACAGATATAGTTTGAAACTTGAGAAAGGACATAGGATAGTTTTTATTACAAAAAAATATAAAAATAAAATTTATTCCGGACATATAGCGCCACCTATTGGTCAAACCAAAAATCTACCGGAAGTTACTATTCCACGCGAAAGAAATCGCGGGCAAAAGCTAGTTTCTCTATAAAAATCAAGCCTCCTACATTCTTTTCACATACATATATATAAAAATGTAATTACATATATCCAAAAATAAACGAACCACATAAATTTTCAGACACACAATAGTCTGACCAGTTATCCAAAATGATCGTGTCTAGCCGGGAGAAAAATAATGAAACAGATAATATCTGTTAATAGGAACAATATATTTATTTGTCAGTATGCGAACAGTACAATTATTTTCACGCCACTCAAGCCTCAAGTAATTATGAGGATTTATTTCTGTATTTATTTACCTTTTCATATGTGTATTTTAAGGTAACTATCTACTAGGTTGTAACGGCCGAATGCACGCACTCACTCCACGGATTTTCCACTTTGTCAAATTCTTCATTAACTTTTTCAGAACGTGTAGAAGGAATGGAGTTCTTGTAAATGGACTTTGAATTAGTCGTATAAACAACTCCTTTTGACTAGATACCTAAAATGAGATGATTAAGACTGCGAATCTAGATGGATGTCACTTTCTGTAAACATTGGATTGGACCACCACTTTGAACCAAATCAAAGCAGTAAACGATATTAATGTTGTTACTGTTACGCTTTAGTCAATTCTCACCTTTACTCTAGCACTTGTACAAATATAATTTTGTGTATTAGGTAATAGTCTGGGTAATGATTTAGTATTCATTTTCATTGCTTGAATAGGCTAATATTAGGAACTGCTGATAACCTTTTATAAAATTCTTTCAGTGTTAGACCATCTATCGAGAAAGGTTATAGGCTATTTCTTGAACGAAGGTGCAACCTCTGGCGAAAGTCAGAATAAATATGCGTATTAACAAATAAATATGAGTTGTGTATGAGGCAAGAAAGTTAATAATTATTATTATGTACAATAAAAAAAAAAACTACTACTATACGTCGACAAAAGTTCATAAATAAGACAAAAAAAAATGCAAACATTATTAAAAATTAAAAATCCAACTTGCAGGAGTAAATCACAAAATTCTTCGGTGAAAATGCTGCAGATCCCATTAGAGAAATTAAATATTCCTTTTACGAGCTTAAAGAAACATCAAGTTAGTACCGAACGGCTTAAATACAAAATCACTTAATTCTTAATAGTCCCACTTATCTATACATATAGACCACCTACCTTTTGCCTTTGGTGTTAACCACCCAAATCTGAACTCTTTATAACCCTTTACTGCCAAGCTATAGAGTCTATTTTCCTTCAGCAGTTTTCACGCAGTTCTTTGGCGTATGGTTCAAAAGGAATGCAGCGCTCATTTAAAATTCAATCGTATCGTACGGGTAAGCACACAAACCGAGCTATTCTAAGAACTTATATTGGAATACTGTCTATGAAAAGTTTTGTAATACGATGTGATTTTTGAATTTTTATTTCCTTGTTTTTGTTTACACTTTGCAAAGGAAATTAACTTTTCCATGTGAAATGCAATTTTCAGTGTTGATCTTATTCACATTCGTAGTACTTAGATAGTTATTTTATGTCCACCCAACGAGGTTTCGAAAGAGCTTTCATAGGCTTATTTGAAATAAAAAAATTGCATTTATTTAGTTGACTTGAGATTTTCGGTCTTATTTTCAGTCTAGACGATTGACTGAATTTCTTTCTCTTTTGTGTGTTTTATAAAAAGCAAAATCTGACAATCAAAGTATTTTTTTACAACCTGCTTTACTTCCCAGCAAAAAATCCGAAAATCCCTAAAATGATTTCAGACCGATCCGGGAAAAGAACCTGAGATTCATAAGGCATTCAGCAGGTACGTTTGTCATAGATAATCACTTATAATACCACAAGAGCTTCAAAATTATAGGAAATGCCAGATAATTATGAAGCTCGTGTGGTATT
This sequence comes from Helicoverpa zea, assembly GCF_022581195.2. Classification (NCBI taxonomy): domain Eukaryota; kingdom Metazoa; phylum Arthropoda; class Insecta; order Lepidoptera; family Noctuidae; genus Helicoverpa; species Helicoverpa zea. The sequence continues at coordinate 11,669,077 of NC_061464.1, read as the reverse complement.
CGGGAGATTATTTTTCCGTCCCAAATGTCGGCCACAACCTGTCAGTTTGACGTAGCAACGACCAGAGAAAATATTCAAAAAATTTTCAGTATAATACCATGTAGGTTGTACCACGTGACGTCGAATGGTGCAATTCTATTGGTCGATATTTGGGTCGGAAAAATAATCATAGGTTTTCAGGTATCTAAAATAGTTGTACTAATGTTAAAACTTTTTTTTTTTTTATAATACCTAAATATTTTTATTTACAAATAACTTTTTACAATAACTTAATAATAAATATATATACAACATACAACTAACTTATTACCTAATATATACACTTACTATTAATAAAAATATTTAAAAAATTGCATCAAAAAACTCCTCCTCATCGCTGCCCACCGGGAGTGTACCCAAGAGGCTGGCAGCATTGCCACGTTGGATGGCAATGCTTACTTTTTGGCCAAAATAAAAACCAGCCCTTGGGTCACCTGAAGTGTCAGCAAGTCGCTTAGCGATATCCTTATATAGGAGATGAGCACTTGGACCCCACGGCCCGAGGGTTTCAACCCCAAACGGCTCAAAGGTATAGTTACCCACCAGGGTACTATATGGTACTATATTTGCGCCGTTTGAGGTCCTCTGCAGCCGCAGCAGCGGAACCAGCACATCGCGCCGAGCTAGGAAGGTGAGATGGTGCAAGAGTATCGACACAGGTCGCGTCCCATACTAAAGACCTACCCATCTTCCACGGGAACAACGACATACCGTCTGGTCTCTTGCCATCATGTTAAAACTAAAAGATCAAAGTGTGTATTATTGAAGTGCGTTCATAAATCGCTCAAACAACTTCTAAAGATTAATCGCCTATTAACTTTATTGAAATGAAAACCGGGATTTATCGAGCGTTAGCGATTTCTAATTTTATTGAATACCGATCAAGTTTTATTCATACTTCGGCTAATGTGAATTTATGATATTATCGAGTGGTTTGAAGTTTAGTGCTAAATAGTTTGTGGAAAAATTAATCGATTATTTCCAACTCGGATGATAGCGCTGAATAAGGTTTAATCCATTTTAGATAAAAGTTTTATAAATATTTTTTTAAGAATAGTGAAGCCGTTTGGAAAAGTTCTGGGTAATTTACGTTTTCACCCGGTTTTATCTGCGTCCCGTCCCGTCCTGTACCCGGATAAAATGTATCCTATGTTGTCCCATGATGTTTTAGCTTCCGCTTGGCTTAACGACAGTTTAGGCTACAATGCGTAAACTAAATAAAGAGTTGAGCATATAATATTGCACTAAAATTATTTTGTATAATTTATTAATACATTTTTAGCTCAATTTGGATTGTATAACATTCTCAGGACTAGATAGAAAACTGTATGAAATACTTATGTGATTAATTTTATTTTCTTTTAAAAAGAGTGTCCATGGAGTGTCTTGCCGGTTCTTCTCCATGAGACCAACTCTTTGGAACCGTGCACCTAACTTTGACGTTTCGAAAGAGCTTTAATAGGCCTATTTGAAATAAAAAAAAAATGAATTTGAGTTTAATACCTAACAGAAAAAAAGTCTATATTGAATGAAAAGTTCTAGAAAAATCCATCGTCACTGTTTGGAAGCAAAGCTGACACTAGCGCGTCCCACTTCAGAGCAAAACGTTCCTTCACACGCAGACACAACTTGCTCCGTGAAACAATAGCCTGTATGTATTGTAACCAGTTTGTATGTTCGTCTGTTTACTATTGAGAACTTATCGAGATACGAAGTTCTGTAGGAATTTATTTAATAACTGGAAGAAATGTAGCGAAACAATGTAAGTGTTGTTGACTGTGAAAAGAAAGGATATGTGGTATTTGGACTTAAAAAAAGACATATGAAACGAAGATAGATCGCAAAACCCTGGGGAAAAAAGTTGAGTCATTTGTCCCGGGTAAAGCACCGGGTAGGTAATTCGGGAAGTTGATACAAGTTTTTTAGGTTCTAGAGTGAGACAAATAAATATACTACATGCACTCAGGAAATATAACTCTAGTTTTTTAGGGCAGTTGAGTAATCCATAGTCTACTTTTTAACCAAGTTCTTCCAGGTTCTTCTGGGATGCGAGTGAAACCACTAGTAGTAGCTAATAATGCGTAATAGTAATAATTTACTTCAAAATAATTGAGAGGGAAATGTTTTATCAATTGAATTTTTTGTATATTTCGGTAATAAAAGAAATCATGAAAAACAGAGTGCAATTTTATTAGTTAACTATCATGGATACCTAATATTTGGATGTAAATCAAAATGTTTTTTTACAGAGCATATTCAATATCAAGCTATAAGGAGGACGTAAGTAATAGGACTACCTACCTGTATCAGACAGAAATATATACGAGGCATGTTTGTTTGTTTCACCTATTTAAATGTTATGATTTTTTTTTGTTTTATGAATATACTTAGATACACCTATTTGTTTTATGAGTGCACTAGTAATTATATAGTAATTTCAGCCTGTTCTACGTATTTTTAGAAATGTATGATAGAACAATGAGTTTGAAGTTAATAGAAATAAGCCCTAATTATGTTTGGCTGTAATTTCCGTTGTGCTAGTTAAAAACAAAATTAAAAGTTAATGAATCATTAAGTATAATTAATGACGATGAAATCACTAAGTAGGTTTTATTATCAGCTGCGTTTTTGTTACTTAAACATGCTAAGCTGACAAATAGGTATAATCAAACGAACCTACTTAATATTTTATTAAGGTATTCGAATACTATTTCCCAAACCAAATTACTATTTTACAGGTCAGTTCTGTGAAAACGACTATCAACACATAGGGTCGGTCTGCCTAGTGCTACTTAGGGCCTCAGGTCACACTAAAGTGGGTATTCAAGGCAGAGAAGGGATAGGATAGGGGCAGAGGGGGGGGGGGATTTATTATGTATTTGTAGATACCTTTTTCTTACCAATGCGGTAAACTAAATAAAAGATGACGTATTTGAAACAGTATTTGTATGAGTAACGCTGCGTTCAAACCAAACTGACTGTCAGCCGCCGAAGGAAGCGTCTATGCATATTATGCATAACTTATCTTCGGTTAGATGTGAACGAAAAAGTGGCTATGTATGGAAATACAATAAACTGCGAAACTTTTGCTCATTTTCGGCGGCTGACAGTCAGTTCGAATTTTCATTATTTTTACAGTAGGTCTGATGCCAACTAAATATCTGATGGTTTCAATGTACCTATGTACATTACCATCCATGTCCATACTGGGTTATAAGACCGATAAAATTATGTACCGACTAAAGTTTCACAGTACTCTAAATGTTCTGTGCGTGTGATAGGTACAAGTAGTTTGCACCCAATATGTAGCATGTAGAATGTATGAATTAGTAAATGCGTACCACCAACCTAACACACACAATTTTCTCAGCCCTCTAAAAACACATAATTAGCTGCTCCTAATAAAATCTTCTATAATAACAAAACTCAGCGACAATCGCTTTAAATCACTTGAAGCGGACATCACGGTACTGACTTCGGTCATTTAATCTGAAATATACTTGCGCTAACCGCTCGTTATTATATTTTAGCTGCTAATAGAAAATTGACTGTCATGGCGGCCGTCAGACGAAATTGTAATTTTTTTATCTCGATATAAAATTGTTGGCTTTTGTTAAGTCTGTTTGGTTGGGATTTTTAATTAAAATGCAAGCGACAATACGAGGTGAAAGAGACTTTTTTTTGTATTGTTTGGAGAAAATGATGTTGATTTTTTTCGTTAATTGAGGCTGCACTGATACATATATTATTTCAATGATGGCTTTGTTCTAAATCTAGTCTGTGAATACATACTTCAGAAAGTGTAACAAAGTGACGGACATAGATTGTTTATTATTAATTTAAAACGTTATATAGAATCTGCTACGCGCATCCAGACAGACGTATTTTTTTAATCGGTTCCTAGAAATAAACATACAAAGAAACTCTTGATCAGCTATGTAAGTGCACCTTAAATATACGGCACTATCAACATACTTAATTTATAAAGCAAAAATCAATTCCCACAACAAGAGTAAAGTCGGCAAAATGGGAACAGCAGAGTTAAACAAACACTACATATTTTAAAGGGTAGATCGTATCTCTTAAGTTTAAAATAATTTTAAACTTTAAAATAGCTTCGCAACCGTTTGTTGTGTCAACAATGTAGAATTGAAATTTAAATTAATGCGAACTACACAATGGGGGAAGTCCCGGTTTGCATATTATGCTCGGTAATGAAATGTTACCAGTTTTTGTACGAGTAAGTACTTTGTTTAATATCAAGTTTATGTTGGTGTATTTTTATTTTATTTTGTTGGATAAAAGGGCTGGTTAAACAGTAGTTAGCTGTTTGAAGTTATAGAGTTTACGAACTAAAATTAAAAATATCAAATAACCTCAGTAACAATTGCATGCTTATTATTTTAAAGGTACTATGTACTAGTAGTTCTATGAAGCCCAACATAAAGGCAGTTATTTTTACAAACTTTACTAATATTATAAATGTAGCTCTGTATGTTTGTCATGCTTTCACGCAAATACTATTGAACCGATATAGTACCTACACATAAAGACTCGACATTCTAGACTATCAATATTTCTAGAGCCAAGGAAATGACGTGGGCCCTTTTTTATCTGAGTGCACGAAATAATTCCCTCAAGACGTGGGTAGATTCACCAGGCAACAGCAAGTTTAAAATATCGTCACGAAAAATATAACTTTAAAATTAATTTCAAAAATATTAAGTCTATAACAAGTTAAGTCCACAATTGGGTGTATCAGTAAGATCTGCCTGAAACATGCCTTATCTACGATCTTCAAGCGTCGAGACCAGGTGAAACGCCACTGAATTGGAAAATGGCGGCTTGTAAGAAAAGCGTAGCTTATTATTTTGTAATCAGATAATTAGTATAGCAAGGGAGAATTTAAAATGTCTATTTTAAAGTAAAATCTTTAATATTTTTTAAATTAATACCTAATAACGTTTTATATTGCCCTGTCTAATATTTTTGACGTAATGAAAGGTGCTCAGCCAAATTCTTGGTATGCAAAATATAATGTTTTCTTTTTCCTTTTTGGGTAAGTTGAAAATACTTTGCAAAAGGAAAGTTCTAAACAAAATATTAATCTCCGACACGAGAAAGCGCAGTATTTTTAATATTTTTGATGTTTGAAGGTCGTTGAACTTTGAAATACTGTTTTCAGTATTTATACTTTTGTGTTGATGTTATAATTATTATCAAAAAGTAAATAATTAATAGTTAACATTAAAGTTTAATTTTTAAATCATCCAATGTTCCAAAGAAGTACAAACAAAAACCAATATGAAACATTAACAACATAATATGAAAATGTATACTCATCATAACTTACAACGAAACCAAAAAGTCTAAACAGAACAAAAATCAGAAACATAAATGTATTCCAAAAATAAAAACATAGGACTGTTATTTGAAACAATTTCGCCCTACAAAGGACAGTCACGAACACAAGTTTCGATAGAATAACAAAGCGGTATAAAAATAACAGAAGTTAGAAGTATTTTGTTTTTAGACATCTGTGGATATGCGCCATCGGGATATATAATAATAATAATGGCGTCCAAGGCTGATTTCGGTCACGGCGGCTGTTCTCATATAAGGAGATCAGCCAGCTGCGCAGCACATATTATAGTGCTCAAGCATTTGCTTGGACACAGGTGCACTCACTATTCCTTCACTCTCATAACCCGATGGGACGGCAATCCGACACGACCGGAGAGAGACCAGGCGCAGGACATTTACGTGCTCTTCAATGCACGGGTGTATCAATCACCAACTTCCAGACTACAGGCTGCAACAAGTTTCTAAAACCCCACGATTTCGGCCCGCTCCGGGAATCGAATTGGAGACCTCGTGCATAGCAGTTTTGCCTGCGACCACTAAACCAACGAGTAGTTTTCCTTTAGTTTCTTATATTGTCTGTGTTAAATGAGCTAGTAACTTTTGGCTATTCTTCGAAATTATTTTTCTCGATGAAGAATTTTAATTTGATAAATATATTTGAATAAGATTAATGAATTGAAATAATCTTTTTACAAAATTATATTAAAATCACTGGACAGTAAATACAGTAAACAATAGATTAGTTAGACATTTAAAAAGTTTAAACGTGAAAGCCGGATTAATTTTAATTTAACTGTTCAATTCGATTTTAAGTTGTTTTGAAATCAATTAATTCTTAGTCAATACAGTTTGAAATTACGTGAAAGTTGTAAAAATAGCTTTTGGTTTCTGTATCTTTGGAGGATTACGTAAAATGAAACATTTGTGGTTGAAATTCACTCGCCTATCATGTGTAAAAAGTCAATTCTATTTAAAAACATGAAATATAAATCTTTTTGAGAATTAAACACTAAAATCCTCCTTTAAATATTTGTCGTATGACAGTGTGATAATATAAATCGATTTAAAAAACTCTTTACAAAAAAATTAAACAGACTTCACTGATATAAGTATTTAAAACCTCTTACGTTAACAAATACTACCTACGCTGAAAACAGCGTCAAAATTGGTTAAGCCAAACGTGAGATAATCACGCACAAACATACATACCTACATACATAGGTTCATTATAGGTAAAACTGTGAATTTCCTTTTTTTGAAAGTCGGTTAAAAAGTCAGTCTTCCTTTCTTCCTGCCTTTCCTTTCAATATCTAAGTTCAGTCAATAAATTCTAGCTTAACTAATTTCCTCTGTATGTTCAGTGCAACATTTCTATTAAGAGGTCCAATAGAAAGCAGACGGCGAGTGGCATCTTGCTCATGTCTCAGTAATTACTGCTGCGTGACTTATCTCAGGGCTGCAGAACAATCTAATACAAATCGTATGGTTTACGGAATTAACTGCGAACGAGTAAATATGTATCTCATTTCCTGGAATGAGAGCTTCTTTTGTTAAGAGCCAAGTTATAATTAAATAACTGGTTGTGTGCTAAAACATTGTGGACTTGATAAAAAATCACATGTAAATTAAAAAACTTGCCAAGTGCGAGTAGGAATCGCATGAAGGGTTCCATACCATTATTTCAAAAAAATCACGTTTGTTGTATGGGAACCCCCCAAAATATGTATTCTGGTTTTCAGTATTTGTTATTATAGCGGAAACAGAGATACATTATCTGTGAAAATTTCAACTCTCTAACTATTACGGTTCATGAGATACAGCCTGGTGACAGACGGACGGACGGACGGACAGAGGAGCGAAAAAAATAGGGTCCCGTTTTACCCTTTGGGTACGGAACCCTAAAAATGACATGTAAATTAAAAAAAAATACGCGGTAAGTGGCAAAATTTAATTACTTCTCCGGCTTCGCTTTTTATCTATTGTCGAAATATATTTCATGGTATCACATAAATAATAATAATATATTTTCATTCAATACGGTAAATTAATTTCACGTTTCTATGACGTATACGAACATATACAAATTAGAAAGTCTTTCTCAGAAATTGCGTGATATGTCTATTGTTAGGTTGTAAACGGATGAAACCACCCACTTTTTTTACACTTAAAGAGCAAAGGAATAACGTTAAAAGTATTTTTGAAATACTATTTACTGTAGGTATTCAATCTTTTATTTTTCAAGCTCCAAAATTTGGATAGTTGTAACTTAAAGAACTATCTTTAAATAGCAAATAAATAATACATATTTGCAACCGAAATCATAAATACTTTTTAAAAGCGATTCATGTAAGACGATATATATTTTTTATTTAATTGAGTATGTGATCCATTTTTGCCCGTCTCATCCAATTGTGACGTCAACGTTACCGATTAACATGCAAATGTCCTGTCTAAGACCAATCAGATGTCTGTGGGAAATTATGTTTAGGAGACTAAAGTTAACCATATTTATATGTGTGTCGGGTAGGCTTGTATTTGTTTTTCATGAACAAGAAAAAAAATATTTTGGTTTGAGAATTCACTACACAAAAGAAGAAAAATTGTTTGAGTAAATTACGAATAAATGGAACAAAATGGTTTAATAATAATTGGACCAGATTTTTTTTGTAGAAAAACATTTAACTTCTTAAATCATTCTTCTGCTTGATTCTTCTTTCTTATCTGAAACAGCTGAACTGATCCTTATATGTAAGTCTTTAATACTATCATAAGTAGTTTATTTTATTTAAATAGGAAGACTTACAACATTAACACCAACTTATTTTAGTCATCCAAAGTGGTACTCATAAAAATGTTTGTTGTAATTATATTTTCAAGGTTGGCAAAACCTTCGATTCACGCTTGTGTAGGTATATGTAATTATGTATATTAACCTATTGAACTTGAAAGGTCAAAGCTGTTGATAAAATTGTCATAATTAGCTAAAAACACTTTAAGTATTCACAGACAAATAAATAAAATTGAATATCTGTTTGGGGTTCAAGAATTAAGTCAATGTCACATAATATATTCGATTATATATGTATTGAAATAATTTTGTGTCTGTCTGTACGAAATAAAGTTGGGTTAAAATGTTTCGAAAATCACTTCGGCTGATCCTACCTAAGCTGTTATTTATTAAAATTGGAACGAAATGTCATTTCCACGAAAATTGTTTGTCAAACAAAATTTAAAGAAAATATCGAAAAAAACGTACAAAAATATTTTCACTATACGTAGTATTTCTATTTCGGTATTCAAGCATGGAGTGCATACTAATATTTAAGTTTTGGCTAAAAAATGCTTCATTCTTGTTTTATATGGGGTCGTTGCAGCATGTTCCTACTTCCAAAATCGTCTTAATCTTCATTTACGTGATAAAAAAACATAAAAATAATGAGCAAAATCGCAGACACAGCTTGTAGCTTTGAGCTGATAATGAATTAACAGCAATAAAACTTAGTATTCGGTTCACTCCTACAGGGAATATTAAAATGGCCGATACAATAAATGTAGACGACTTTTTTAATCAATTACAAGGACCTTGTGAAGTAAAGTGATAATATTTCTTTGTTTTGCTCTTTTATCTTTAAAGTACCTGTTACTGTTACTGTTACAGTCTTTTTATCGTCCCACTGCTGGGCACAGGCCTCCTCTCAACCACGCTTGCTCAATGCGGGTTGGTGATTTCAGACTATGTAGTCCAGGTTTCCTCAAGATGTTTTCCTTCACCTTTTTATCAGCCACAAACTTAGAAAAGTTGCATTGGTACTTGCTTGACCACATACATGCCATGTACACAATACATTCATACTCGAAATCCTTGAAATTTTTGTTGGTCATGTCAAACTATCGGCCCGGCTTAAAGTTTGCAGACCTGATACTGTCTTTCTGTACTTATCACAGGTGAAAAAAAAATCTCATAAGACATGAATATTTGTTCAGCTATTGTTTTGCTAAGGGACATTTAAGCACATTCTAAAATTCATGTTTGCGTGTTAGGTATGAACATGTTCTAAAAACGAGACCAATTAATAACAAAACAATAAACCAACAAAACAAAACGATATTTCTATTCAATTTTCAAAATAAATTACCCACGTGTTGTATATAATGCACTTTTCAAACAAACTAAATAACCTTTTAGTAATAAGCTAATGTATTTTTAATTAGTAAAACTTTTAGTTATTCCCGAATGTATTGCGACTGAACTTCGGTCACGTTTTATTTTAGTACTTTAGTTCTGTTGTTATTATATTAAGTTCAAATCTTCTTTTTATCATGCGACCCTAGTACTCACAGACCATTTATCATAGGTACGTGTTTTAAACAAAATAATTTATCAAGTCATTATTTACCCGTAAGAAATAAAACCCATTTTTATAAGTTTGTTCTAAATTGTATTAGTATCTTCTTCTCCCGATTTCACTCAAGAATGACATACCTAATGTACTCGGATTAAAACAACTCTATAACCTTTCCTAGAGGTTAGACTTTTTAATCAAACTATTCTCATATATACGTAAATGCTGATTCCCGGTGTAGTAATTAGTTGATCCTCCGAGCCTTTTTCCCAATCATGTTGGGGTCGGCTTCCAGTCTAACCGGATTCAGCTGAGTACCAGTGCTTTTCAAGAAGCGACTGCCTATCTGACCTCCTCAACCCAGTTACCCGAGCAACCCGATACCCCTTGGTTGGACTGGCGTCAGACTTACTGGCTTCCGACTACCCATAACGACTGCCAAGGATGTTCAATGACAGCTGGGACCTACAGTTTAACGTGCCATCCGAAATCCGTGTGGGAATTAGTTACTTCCCTCTAAAAGCGAGTGAAAACATTACGTATCAAAATAACCTTCAAGTTTAACAGTTCAACTAAAAATTTACTTTATCTAACAAAGACGAATCTTTACTATGCCTTTTCGAATTTATTATCGTCTTCGTTCACTCATTCGTCCACTTCATGTATTACACGTCGGTCATCACTTACAAAGTCACATCTGTTGGATTCTCTTTATTACACGTCAATACTATTTAGAGAGTGTCCTCAATTTCTAAGAAACTAGAATTTTGTTTAGATATTTATGAAATTGAAGCTGTTTCCCTGTTAGACTTGTCCTAAGGGATCTAATCTTACCCGGAATAAGCAATAGCTAGACACTATCGTTATAGCTAGCATGTTTAGAAAAAAAGCGCGTATTTATAATTATTTTTATTGTTTAACAGCCGAAGTCTATGAAGTAGGTACATTTTTCACAGAGTTAAGCTTTTTTTTTAAACATATTGTAATATTTTCTTGTCGGATCTTCCCAAAAAACATTTTAAAATTTCCTGTCAGTTCTTCTCACTAAGACTCCGTCCTTGGAATCGTGCATTGTCATGTTTTAAGGTATAAAGTCTTGCAATTTATCATTTGGAAACTTGTTTTTTTTCTTATTTCATACTATCTATATGTGCAAGTACCATAACTTATGACGTCAGTCATGATGTTTTCCGTATCCTTGTTCTCAATGCATGACCCTTTTTCAATTTTCCCTTCAAAGGCGAGGGAAACCAATAAAAATTATATTCATGGACACAAATATCCAGTATCAAATACTACACGATAATTTGAATATGAAATTGTTTCTTGCATTGAAAAGTTACCGGTCGTACCTAGACAGAGTGTTGGCTGTATTTTTGTCTACTTAGTAACATTTCTCTTGAGACTTTAAGACTAATCAAAAAGAAACTAAACTGAATACGACACAATTACTTTCATTAAAATAAATTAATAGTTTTTACTTTCTACTGAAACTTTTATTAAAACTATAAACTTTATGTAAGTCGTGGTGGCTTGGTGGGTAAAGAACCAACCTCTCGAGTATGAGGGCGCAGGTTCGATTCCAGTACAGACAAGTACCAATGCAACTTTTATAAGTTTGTATGTACTTTCTAAGTGTATCTTAGACACCAATGGCTGATAAAAAGGTGAAGGAAAACATCTTGAGGAAACCTGGACTAGGTATACATATAGTCTGCAATCACCAACCCGCATTGAGCAAGCGTAGTGATCAATGCTCAATCCTTCTCCGTGTGAGAGGAGGCCTGTGCCCAGCAGTGGGACGATAAAAAGGCTGTAACAGTAACAGTAAATTCTGTCAAACTAAATATACAAACTCACATTCGTATTTGGAAAATAACTTTTTCATACATTGGATTTTCAAACGGGACAACGCTTGGTTCGTACGGGCCGTGTCCCGCGGTTTTCCGTTCTCAGAATCCGAAAATGTGAAAAGGTTGTTACATAGAATTACTTATTATACGGAACCAACAGTAGATTATGTAAAGCCACACCAACCTATCTAAAAATACCAAAAAAATACTGTGACATATTATATACATAGGTAACCTACATGAAAGTATAATAATGTTTGACTGTTACTAATTAATAATAATTAAGGTAATTCCTACCTGAAAGGTATAGAGAGATAAAGCCTAGGTAAAGTTCGCACCTTCATATACTAGGCTATACAATCTTGGATACGCGACAATCTTGATATAGTTCCCGGCACGTAACTTGACAAGAATCATTAGCCGAAAAGGTCCTATTTTTTCCCCAGCAGACATAATTTCTTAAGTATTACAATCCTTTCACACTTAGCGCGAAAACGTTTACGTTTTGATTTATGTTCTTAATGAGCAAAAGGATAAGTAGCTAATGAAACGAATATATTACTTACTCTCTAAGTAGTTTGTTTGTTTTCTTGTTCATATCTGAAGTTATTCACTACTTTATTGTTAGGGCGTGACGGTCAACGACCTCTGTTGTAGTTAGTTTAACTATTCCATTAATTGAAGGGTTAACATAACTGTTATACTAACAGAAGGTGAGTTTATTTGAACTGAACAGAATGGGATGAAATCTTTCATGGAGATGTGGTAGGCTTTTTATTCGATACAGTCCGAAAAGTCAAATCAAATCAAAAAGCGTTTATTCAAAATAGCACTTTTAGAATGTCAGAAAACAAAAGACAGTCCCCAAAACGCCCACCCTTCACCACTTCCTATGTGTTATTACTGGGAAGAAGATGTGGCGCAACAAACTCCCCAGAAGTAATTCTAGTTAATACGGGTGTAACCGCGGGACTTAGTTTGTTTTATGAATATCAGTATTTTCTGGTTTGTCGTACAAAATGTAGTGGCAATCTATTCCCAATATCGCTTTACGTCAACTTCAGGCTCATTCAAATAAAATTTCGTACAAATGACGTTAAGTGTCTACTCGAATACCATTTTGTGACATTTATGACAGTAATGTGATATCAGAACTGAATTTCTGAATAGTTTTATTGGACTACTAGCTTTTGCCTCCGGTTTTACTCGCGTTCTGGGGAACTACTTCCGGTAAATGGATAAAAAGTAGCTTATATCCTTTCTCAGGCTTTAGACAAAAAGTGTAGCAAATGCTATTGAAATCAGTTCAGTAGTTTTTGGCGTGAAAGTACGACAGACAGACAGGATTACTTTCGCATTTACAATACTTGTAAGATATTCCTATATTTACATCGGAAAAAAACTTGAAAGAGATAAAAATTCCTTCGCATTTTAGTTCAACGAATACACGTTAGTGTGGTCTTAAAAAAGAACTTGTTCGCTTAAAAATTTGCATCCTTAACTCCGCTCTTATTTTCCTTTTAAAAGGGGAGAATTAATAAATTTCCTTTTCCATAACAATAAGGAAACACGACTCCAGAAACTTGTTAAATATCGTGACAAGCTTAAGATCGGGTTACTTTAAAATATTCTTAACTTCACCAGGCAGGCATAAAGCAGAAAAAATATGAGCGCCGAGGGGTGAAATTAAGGGTAAGGAGGTATATAAAACTTATTAAGATATCGGTTTCAGGCCATTGTTTTTCAGTATTTTTAGAGCTTTGTGAACTTTTCTTACATTGATGTAAAATTGGAGTTTTTCATTTTTGTAAAATTTTTGTTCCTACAACATTGTCCGGTGTCGAAGCAGCCATTTTATCGGTTTGTACTTCTAAACTAATGAAGAAGAATGCGGGTGAAATTGCGGGAAAACAGCAAATCTATACATATAATAAATCTGTAGAAAAGTAATTTTTGTACATTGAAGAAATTGACAAAAAAAATAGCCAGCATGTTAAAGGATAACTAACAGAACCCATTTCCATCATTTTTGTCATTTTTGTCTGTTTGTCTGTTTATCTGTTTGTTTGTTCGGGATTCACGTAAAATCTACGAATTAAATGCAGACAATGCTTATATACAAAAAATCTACGTAACTTGGGGTATTACTTAGTTTTTGTTTCATCGAAATCGATTCACTCTATCAAAAGGTATGATTAATTTTGTGAATTCAAGATGTAAAATATTACGACACGCAATCTATTTGTCAAAACTGTACATTTGAATGTTGTACTTATATTAGTTGATCGGCCTATTATTAATCTTAACACAGAAAATCACACCTTTATAAGTAACTTCGGAAGAAAAAAAAATATGACAAATTGTTATGATGTTTAGCCAAGGTTAAAGTAGCTCCATCTATGGTAAATAAAATACATCAACTTTGTCAAAGGAGCGAGGTGGTAAATGACAATATTACCATACATTCTTTATAGAGGATTATTATTTCAACAGATGGAGTTGTGTATTTTCCGTAATTCACCATATTTTAACACGTAGTGTAATTTTTCGATAGACATTTCAATAGTGTTTGTCAGTTTGCCGTGCCACATCAAAATCCAACTATAATTATTACCTTGATGAAAAGAAAATTAATAGTTCTCAGCCAAATTTAAAACGGTGCCATCTAAATTATTTTTTGAACATTATGTCAAAAATGATGACTATAGTGGAACAATTAATTATCATTTAAAGTTACAGATGGAGTTCATATCAGGATTTTTTCATAAACATAGTTTAGCTTATCTTCCACTAATGTGGTGGCCTTAAAACAAATTACTTTGAGTGAGTAGTATTAAGTAGACCTTAATTATTTTTTCTGATGCAAAATATGTAAACTTAATCCTAGAAGAAATGAGGATCTATCTCTAGCAAGCGCTGCTAAGCGTGAGGAAGGTAATGTAGGATTCTGTAGCTTTAAAAACAAGCCCAGATACAAAGTGCAGATAAGAAATGGGAGCTCTCTCTATTTAATACCATACACACGTAAAATGCTTTATGCATCTGAAAACGTACAAATTACGCGCCGCATACCAGAGACATGCTTACTTTCAACTTCTGATCGCAAATACACTGTTCACGATTACGAACAGTCTCAGTAAGACCCGAGCCAAGTCTAAAAAAACACCTTTTATATAAAACTACGTTTGATGTCATTCAATCACAAAGGCAGAATTGTTCTCTGTTGCAAATCCTATCCACCTATATCCTATCCTAATCCAGCATGCATTGCAGGTGTGCATTGCACAAAAACCAATGGTATCCTATTCGAGAAGTCAAAAGAGTCGGCCTGCCAACGTCAGCTTCTGCGCTAAGCAAGTGTTCTTAATAGTACCATCAGAATTACATTCATCGTTGAATGAGGTGAATAAATTTTCAGAAACCACAATAACAGTAGGAGCCAAAGCGTATGATCGCTTCATAGAGCTCTGATTGGCCCCAGGTGACCAAGTCAGGTCTGATTTGTTCGTTCATCAGATCTTTGAAAGTGTTTCGGTGGATACTTACTGTCGTCCTGTTTACGTGTGACACAAAATATGGTATATAAACGTCCTCCGCATGAGCGAAATTTTCCCGGTGTGCGGTAGTGACGCACAGTATACAACATTTATGTTTCTTTTGATTTGCTGGCTCCACCAAGAAATGACAAATTGCGAGCGTACATTCTGAAAATCTTGGCAAAACTGCAGGTTTCAAGTACGAACACATGAAGTGGACTGTCACAGATACGTACATTTTGCCTATTCGTGAACTAATGCAAACATTTCGGTGGAGTCCCGGCTTAGGCCTCCCCCACATTAGGCGTGCGCGATCCTCGGGCGTGTGAGTAGCGCGGGCGCCGCACGTGCGTCGCGAGCGCGTTGCGTGAGCGTCACGTTTTGCTGCCCTGCGGCGGCGGCGCTGGCAGCGCGCTCGCGGCGCGCACGCGCCGCTCTCCTTGACGTTTAACTGCTAAGGCGTTTAGCGGGCGGCGGGGATAGCGGGCGAAGGGGTAAGAACGCAACTCGAGCGCCGCGTGCTCGCAGCGAGCGCGTCGCTTGCACTTTTCACACATGCCGCAGAGCAGCAAAACGCGACGTTCACGCAGCGCGCTCGCGACGCCCGCGCTACTCACACGCCGAGGATCACGCACGCCTAATGTGGGGTCAGCCTTACCATGAGTAAGTGAAACTATCCTACCCTATGCGCCTGCTGATGATGATGACTCATTTTATCATCCATCCAGCTATTCCCCAACTATGTTGGTGTTGGCTTCCAGTCACCGAATCTGTTTGAGTACCAATATTTTGCTTGGAGCGACTACCTATCTACAATCCAGTCAACTACACAAGACGATATCCATATTATGGTAAGACTGACAGACTTTCTGGCTTCTGATTAGTCGCAGCAGCTGCAGAAAATGTACAAATGACAGCTTTGTCAGACTCAAAGCATGTAGACATAGATTATAGCTGTTTCCTGTGAAAATTACTTAAGTACGCACCATACGTAATAATTTTCCAAATTGGCTGAACAACGACACAAACTTTACTTCTTTTGTTTAGATAAATGGTCACATCCACAACACAACCTTGATCAATGAATCTATGCGACTGCTAAGTGCTAATCCTAATTATACTGTCACGTGAAAGAATGCACCTACGGGATAAGTAGTAGGTATTTTGACGATTCTATATTGCCCACGCAGACGAAGTTGCGGGCAACAGCTAGTGGAAAATAAAGACAAAAAACATGCAAGATACTTATGTAGAATTAACATTAAATTGTTATATTTTTGGTACCTATTTAAATATCCCGTTATATATAGCTATACTTTATGTAAAACCGGTTTCAATTTCACCCCTCCGCTAATTTATCCGTTTACACGATTTATAGAGATTATCCGTTATTTGTGTATCATCATTTATAACAGCTCTGATGACGTCACCCTGCAATTATAAATAACATTTAATTATTTAATGATTAATTCGAAGAAATTTCGGGTTTATTTCGTTTACAATGCATTGCAATTTTAACTTACTGCAAAGAAGAGCTCATGGCTATGTCAAAGCCCCGCTAATCGAACATAAAGTTAAACAGCACTTGACGCGGTCGGTACGTGGATGGGTAATCTGGTCATGACGGGTTCTTCCGTGTTTCGGAAGGAATAATAAACTGAGTTGTCCGGCAGTCGTTAGGGTAGTCAGAAAGTCTGACAATTAGTCTTACTAAGGGGTATTGGGTTGCCCAGGTAACTGGGTTGAGGAGGTCAGATAGGCAGTCGCTTCATGTAAAACACTGGTACTCAGGACTGGAAGCCGACGCCAACATAGTTGGGAAAAGGCTAGTCAGATGACGACGAAACAAAGAACGGTTATAATATTATTTTCATCAGAAAGTATTCCATACCACTCATAGTTTCTCTTTATGAGGAATTTTTCATATATCGCGAATCTGTTAATAAATGTACATTGTTAATTATTTTGTTATGGTTCAAAGACCGCAACCCGAATAGTTCGTTATTTGTTCCCTTACTCGTTTCTATAGTTATTTTATAATTGTTCATCGCTGTTTTACCCACATACCGAGATAACTTTTATCCGTAATAGGATAAAAGGTAGCTTATGTATTTTTTCAAGCTCCTAAATATAAGTGAACCTTCTCGGTTGAATAGTTTTGATGAGTCCTTACATAATTTCATAAAAAGGTACAGGCAGAAATATCATAGAAATATAATCTGTGCTTTTTCCCAACTATGTTAGGGTCGGCTTCCAGTCTAACCGGATGTAGCTGAGTACCAGTGCTTTACAAGGAGCGACTGCCCTATCTGACCTCCTCAACCCAGTTACCCGGGCAACCCAATACCCTTTTGGTTAGACTGGCGTCAGACTTACTGGCTTCTGGGACATATAAATTATTTTTAGAAGTATAAGTAGATACATGTATATTATTGCATTGTATGTTATCTATTGGATACAACTGACATTTTATTTATTTTTTGTATTAGTTTAGTTTTTATGGTTAATTAGGTATTAAGTTGTGTAAATGTTAAAATTTTGTTAGAGTTAGAAATCCTAACTAATATTATAAATGTGAAAGTAACTCTGTCTGTCTGTCTGTCTGTCTGTCTGTCTTTTCTTCACGCCTAAACTACTGAACCGATTTGTGTGAAATTTGGTACAGACATAGTTTGGAACTTGAGAAAGGACATAGAATAGTTTTTATTTAAAAAAAATATATATAAAAATAAAAAATAAAATTTATTCCGGACATATAGCGCCATCTATTGGTCAAACCAAAAATATGCAGGAAGTCACTATTGCATGCGAACGAAGTCGCGGGCAAAAGCTAGTAAGTAAATATAGAAGTAACTACGCTATTGTATTGAGTGGCACCTGTAAAAATAGTGTATGTTTGGTGGTGAAATAAATAAATAAAATCTTTTTATTAAATTGTGTAAGCACTGACATAAAAAAAAATACAAAAGTAGCTCGCAAGCTTACAGTTACAGCGATTTTATTGAATAGTGTTTAACGTTGAAGTTCTAAGTTACTGAGTCTATATTCGCGCCGGATAAAAATGGAGCGGCAAGCAGATTGTAGTTAGGAAAGTGCCGTCAATATCGACTTTTTATTAGAGCGTTTGAATGGGCTGGACTATTAACTAGTGTGGCTTTTTAATGTGGTCATTCTAGAATTTTACTCAATACTCAATTCTTTATTAACATTCCATATGTAATACAAGTGGTATATTTTATAGTTTAGAAACAATATGGACCCTATAAGGAACAGCTTACAGAAGTTGGAGAGTTTAACAGTAACTTGTTGCAAAATTTTAATTATATTTAACTACACGTAGTATAAGAACATCATATCTCTATAATTTCTATTAAAACTTGCATACGTTAAGACACAAAAATTCATTAGGCAGCTGCTAAAATATTCTACTACACAGAAAGTAACAAAAATTGTAAACAAAGATTGAAATGGTTCACGTATTCATCTTTGCAGTAATATTTGCAACAAGTAACAACTAGGTAACAACTGACATTCGTTACAAGATTAAATCGTAAAATTTTATGAGCTGCCGACATTTGCAGATCACCATACTGAAACGCCTTGAAAAATTAACAGTAATGGACATTTCGTTTCAAATGGCGGGTTTTTGGGAATATTTTTTTGAATATTTTAGTTTTATTGTGGTCTCTAGACGGTTGTTTGTTTTGAATAGTTTTATTTAATGTATATGTTACAGCCAAAGTAATAAATCTGCAAATTATATATATTTTCTAGCCATTATTTATAATGTCTTCTGAATTTAGATAAAGTGATAATTTACAGATAATTAATCACATTAACTAGCAATTTTATATAATATCTTCAAATACTTGGATAATGCAATAAAACAAGTAGGTAAAGATTATAATTTCATGCTAACTAAAAAGTCTGGTAGCCGACCTTAACATAATTCGAAAAAAGCTAGTTAGCTCAGTGCAGGGCACGCCACAACAGTGGCGAAGACCCCTCTTTGAGGTGTGGCTCCGGCCACTGTACGGACGGCCCGGAAGACACGGTGAACAACCACACAGTCCAGGTGTGCCCTGCCTGGAAAGGGCACCGCCGTGTCTTCGTGGAGGCAATCGGCAGCGGCGACTTCTCGTGCTCGGCCCTGGTTCAAGCCATGGTCCGGAGCGAGAGGTAATGGAATGCCGTCATCTCCTTTTGCGAAGCACACATGCTCGAGAAGTTCACACCTCTCATCCCAGCTGCTGCCATGGACGCAGAAGACGCCGGGTGTCGAGAGACGACTCTCAGCCACCGTTGGCGTGGGCCTGTGGGCGGTGAGTTACGGGTGGCTCATCGTCCTTCCGTCTCTTAGAAATCACGGGCCCGTCTCGGCAGCGCCTCCCTCACGCTGCTAATCCACAGCGGAAGGAGTCATTTGATGATTTATCATAAAAAAAGTCGGTAATAACTTTATGAATTAGTCAATTAGTCAGTAGTAAGTTGGTTATACCATATTTATTACTTTGGCTAACTTTGACTAGCTATGATGAATAATATCCAGATAAAGTGATTAATTTATCATATTGTCTAGTCAATTTGGGTATTATACGTAATGACTGGTCATTATACATAATATATATTTAATCACTATGGCTGTACCATATACGTTGATGATTTATTTATTAAGCTTCTGAGTATTTTATCTTTTCAGGTAAGCAGTTAGTAGACCGGTAGGTACTCAAAAAGTTTTTTTTTGAAAACCGTGAAAAGCGTTCCAAACAAAACCTTGACTCTGATTTAAACCACTAATGGGTTATTTGTATTGATTAAATTTTGGTTAAGATTATTCAGTCAATTAGTCCTAGTCCCAATACAAAATAAAAAAAATATGTAAGCATAAGGGATCGAACATGAACTAAACGGGTTGAAGCAATTTAAATTAAGTTAGTCTTCGTTATGAACTAAGTAAACTTTTTTATTTGAACTTACTTCTTTCAACGTCTGATTTTTGTCTCATTTTTCAGAATTTTTACGTGACAACAATTTATTTCAGTTTTATTATTTTAGACTTGATTTAGCACTAGACAAAGATTTTTTTATCTATTCTATTCTATTTTGTGAAGAGTAAAGTTCATTAACTTCTATTGACGAAGGTTTTTATCTATAAATGAAAGTACAAAAGCGTCATTTTACTGCCCACTAATTACTATAAATACAAGACTATCTATATCCCTGAGGTACCGTAATTTTTAACGATAAAAGTTTTTATTGGACATAATTATTTATGTTTACATGTGTACCGAATTTCATTAAAATCTAAAATCATGAATTTTATTATCAGTCTTTTTTTGTTACTGCTGGGCACAGGCCTCTTCTCATACAGAGAAGGAATGAGCGTTAATCACCACGCTTGCTCAATGCGAGTTGGTGATTTCGAGACTTAAAGGTCCAAGTTTCCTCAAGATGTTTTCCTTCAACTTTTGCTCAGTCATTGGTGTCCAAGATATATGTATTTAGAAATGTAACATTTATGAAAATTAAAATTACTTAATTTTCTTTGGTCAAAGGCTCTGCCATCCAATGTGAACGCTTGATTGCAAAGCTAACTGTATATTCAGCTCTCTGCAGGTTGACAAGAGACAAAAATATAATAACCCAAACTAATATTATAAATGCGAAAGTAACTCTGTCTGTCTGTCTGTCTGTCTGTCTTTTCTTCACGCCTAAACTACTGAACCGATTTGTGTGAAATTTGGTACAGACATAGTTTAAAACTTGAGAAAGGACATAGGATAGTTTTTATTACAAAAAAAAAAATTATTCCGGACATATAGCGCCATCTATTGGTCAAATCAAAAATCTGCTGGTAGTCACTATTCCACGCGAACGAAGTTGCGGGCAAAAGCTAGTATTTTAGGGCCTTACTACAAAAACTTTAAACCCTGTTTTACACTTGTCTAATAAAATTTTGGCTGCAAAATGAACCATATGTCAACGTCATAATTTGACATATTTTTAGACAAGGCATAAACTGACATTTAAAAGTTTTTGTGGTAAGACGGTTATAGTTTACCTTAACTTGTGTCGGTAAAAACACAATAAAGTACAACATTTTTTTACTGTTATGCTGTTTTTTTTTGGTGCAACAAGATATTGGATTTAATTTTATGCCATGGAACCACCAAAGGACTTACGATCGACTACTGTCTTATATATGTACATGCAATATAATTACGAAACTAACTTGTTACATTTTTTCCCGACTTCAAGAAAGGAGGCGTTTGTATTCATACTTTAAAGTTACTAAGCAGAGTATAATCTTTTCTATCAAGTCTTAAAATGAGTACAAGATAGCTCGTATCACCAAGTTTTATATGTAAACTTTCAATCTTCAATCTAGGACCATCTTTGAAAGTATAATGCGGTGTCTTATGAAGAATGTACCAAGTTCCTAAGGGGAGATTGAGTTTGTTGCATTTACCCGTAATCTTGTGAATGCGGTTATGAGTTAAACTGTAGTTTAAATCTCGAGTAAATATTAGTACAATATAGTTATTTTGTAGTAATGGTGAAAGATGCTAGAAATTTCGCGGTCGTTTAAGAAATGTTTGCAAGCAATTTGTTACTGTTTTACTAGAGTATGTAGACCACTTTTTAGTAACAAGTTGTAACGACTTCCCGCACTCGGATAAAAAGTGGCGTATGTCCTTTCTTGGGTCCTTGACTATCTATGCTACTTTAATTTTAGTTGACTTAGTACTTTTGAGATGGAAGTGCTTCAGACAGACAAAGAAACAGAGTTACTTTCATATTTTCAATATTAGTAAAATTTTACCCGATTCACGCAATAAAATATTAAGAGTAGATTTTATCGAATCGCCTGAGGTACCGAATATAAGACGTATCAATAGCAAAAGCACAAACAGACAGACGTTGTGCTGCATACAATGTCCCGATATTGCAATATATGTAGGGTGACCAGCGGTTTTGGAATAAGCCAGGACATAACGGCAATAATAAATGACTAGGAATTTACATCACATGAATTTAATTGTTGGATAAAATAAGATAAATATTGTAAAAAAATGACGATGGCAAAAATCCTATAAAAATACAAAAAAAACACGTTCGATATAGTCAAAAAATCGCATGACTAAATTACTATTACATTGGCAGAATGACGGACGGAAATAAGTCAGAAAAAAATATAGTATCTCACAATTGCGAAACATGGTCACCCTAACATGGTGATACCGTATGAAAAACTGTCTATTTACATCAAGTATGTCACTCAGAACTGAAAGGAATGTATATAAACATTCCTTTGATGACGCGTCTCCATATATCTTCAGAAATATTTGTGTCAAAAAGGCCTTTTGTATGAAAATTGATCGTTCACGATTTCCCTGTTTCTATCTTGACGTGATTATAATGAGTATTGCGTGCCAAACATTTGATCAAATGTTGGACAATATTTTTTAATGAATATTTTTATTTCACCATGTTGGGGTATGAAATAGAGTGGTTCTATTTCATACGCCAAAATAAGCAAAATGATTCGCGACTTATCTAGTTCTTTGTAAAGTCTATGCATAACTCAGCGTAGCCGCTACGAAAGTAGCTCGTAGCGATTACTACGCTTTTCGTAGTCTTAGCACTGTCAAAAGAAAATAGCTTTTTTATAGAGTACTAACTGTTTTCCCGCAGTTTCACGCGAATCCCGTCGTAATTAATACCCGTACCGGAATAAAATATACCCTATGTTACTCGGGAAGAGTGTACCTTTCCAACAGTGAAATAATTTTTCAATTTTTGTACCCTGAAGACTCCGAAACTACTGAACCATAGTTTCGGAGTCTTCGGGTACAAAAATATAAAACAAAAAAAATGATTCCTCTTTATTACACGTATAGAAGAATATGTCGTGTATAGCTTTGAACTGATTTAAAAATACACTTCCGCCTAACATGTCCAAAGCCACGTTTAATAGCACGTTAAACTATTAAATAATAGTTTCGCACAACATAATAGACAGGGTACCAACACAACATTGTTTAAAACTGTCAAACGCACACACAAAATTGATGCACGTTTAAAATCGTTCGACAGTTTCTATAATTTTGTTGATTACGTAGGTGCTGCTCATTTCAGAGGATTTGCATGTTTGACGGGCAGAATTCGATTTCAGGTAAATCGTGTTTGGACTGTATTTCATTATTTCTTGCGGCTTGCAATATTTGACCTTATTAATTTTGAGAAGTTTTAATGAGAGTGCAACTATAGGTAGCTATATGCACCTTGACTTTTTAAGCACCGGTAATAGGTCTGTATGAAACCGAAACCTTTGACTTTATAGGTAGGAATGGTTAGTAACAAAAGTCATTTGTAGAATGAAAATGACGAAATAACTGGATCCTAAAATCTCAGAAAGTTGTCAGAGAATAAAGGTCGCTTAATACGGCTGTTTAGTTAGAGTTTTTAATGTTAATGTTTTTTTAAATAAGCGTGTTACTGAATTTCGTCGCTGATTGTATACGAACTAGAAACAATAATCACCATAAAAATATCTGACCTTGGATTTTAAACTACTTTATCATACTTAGGGCCAAGTTCAATGACAACATACAGGTAAGTTTTCTTAAAACAACATTTAACTATGATTTTTTACTCTCACGTTTCAAAATTAAGAATGGTTTTAAGGAAAACGGAAGTTTAAATTATCAGTACAAGCCTTAGTAGCGGTACTTACTATCACTAACCTTGGGTAAAGATGAAACAATACACATGTATTGTATATTAATATTAATTTCTAGGCTATTGAGTTACGGATGATTGGAGTTTACGATTCACTTTATAGCTAAACGTTAGAATGATGGCGACGATATGGCGGTGTATACTCAAATACTATTAGAATTCACTTATATTGTAAATCTTATTGTAACTATATGTTTGTTTATTTGTTAGTATGGAAAAATAAATACTTAATTTCAGCAATCACAATCATAAACTTGAAAAGAGTTGTAGATGGCTGGACAAGTCAATATTTTTACTCTTTCAAGCTAAATCTACTCAAAGAATTTTGACGAAACGTGGCAGTAATATACAACATGTAACTTAATTAACGCACATCCTGAAATTAGTTTGTTCAGAATCGTTTACTGAATTGATTTATATCATTTTTAATATAGGTAATTTTTTATCCCAAAAATAATTAAAACTACGGAAATTATTGTCATACTAGCTGTTGCCCGCAACTTCGTCTGCGTGGGCAATATAGAATAGTCAAAATACTACTTATCCCGTAGGTGCATTCTTTCACGTGACAGTATAATTAGGATTAGCACTTAGCAGTCGCATAGATTCATTGATCAAGGTTGTGTTGTGGATGTGACCATTTATCTAAACAAAAGAAGTAAAGTTTGTGACGTTGTGAATATCTCTGGATCTAGTCAGCCAATTTGGAAAATTATTACGTATGGTGCTTAAGTAATTTTCAGGAAACAGTTATAATCTATGTCTATATGCTTTGAGTCTGACAAATCTGTCATTTGTACATTTTCTGCAGCTGCTGCGACTAATCAGAAGCCAGAAAGTCTGTCAGTTTCACCATGGATATCGTCTTGTGTAGTGAGACTGGATTGAAGATAGGTAGATAGGTAGTCGCTCCAAGCAAAATATTGGTACTCAAACAGATTCGGTGACTGGAAGGCAACACCAACATAGTTGGGGAATAGCTGGATGGATGATAAAATGAGTCATCATCATCAGCAGGCGCATAGGGTAGGATAGTTTCACTACTGGGGAGAAACACTTGTATGACGGGGATTTTTTGTGCACTTACTCACTATGGTAAGGCTGACCCCACATTAGACGTGCGCGATCTTCGGGCGTGTGAGTAGCGCGGGCGTCGCGAGCACGCTGCATGAACGTCGCGTTTTGCTGCCCTGCGGCATGTGTGAAGAGTCCAAGCGACGCGCTCGCAGCGAGCACGCGGCGCTCGAGTTGCGTTCTTACCCCTTCGCCCGCTATCCCCGCCGCCCGCTAAACGCCTTAGCAGTTAAACGTCAAGGAGAGCGGCGCGTGCGCGCCGCGAGCGCGCTGTAGGTAAATGCCGCAGGGCAGCAAAACGCGACGCTCACGCAGCGCGCTCGCGACGCACGCGCGGCGCCCGCGCTACTCACACGCCCGAGGATCGCGCACGCCTAATGTGGGGGAGGCCTAAGCCGGGACTCCACCGAAATGTTTGCATTAGTTCACGAATAGGCAAAATGTACGTATCTGTGAGAGTCCACTTCATGTGTTCGTACTTGAAACCTGCAGTTTTGCCAAGATTTTCAAAATGTACGCTTGCAATTTGTCATTTCTTGGTGGAGCCAGCAAATCGAAAGAAACATAAGTGTTATATTCTGTGCGTCACTACCGCACACCGGGAAAATTTCGCTCTTGCGGAGGACGTTTATATACCATATTTTGTGTCACACAGGACGACAGTAAGTATCCACCGAAACACTTTCAAAGATCTGATGAACGAACAAATCAGACCTGACTTGGTCACCTGGGGCCAATCAGAGCTCTATGAAGCGATCATATGCTTTGGCTCCTACTGTTATTGTGGTTTCTGAAAATTTATTCACCTCATTCAACGATGAATGTAATTCTGATGGTACTATTAAGAACACTTGCTTAGCGCAGAAGCTGACGTTGGCCGGTTGACTCTTTTGACTTCTCGAATAGGATACCATTGGTTTTTGTGCAATGCACACCTGCAATGCATGCTGGATTAGGATAGGATACAGGTGGATAGGATTTGCAACAGAAAACAATTCTGTCTTTGTGATTGAATGACATCAAACGTAGTTTTATATAAAAGGTGTTTTTTTAGACTTGGCTCGGGTCTTACTGAGACTGTTTGTAATCGTGACCAGTGTATTTGCGATCAGAAGTTGAAAGTAAGCATGTCTCTGGTATGCGACGCGCAATTTGTACGTTTTCAGACGCATAAAGCATTTTACGTGTGTATGGTATTAAATCGAGAAAGCTCCCATTTCTTATCTGCACTTTGTATCTGGGCTTGTTCTTAAAGCTACAGAATCCTACATTACCTACCTACCTCACGCTTAGCAGCGCTTGCGAGAGACAGATCCTCCTTTCTTCTAGGATTAAGTTTACATATTTTGCACATACAATGTTCAAAAACATTGACATAATGTTCAAAAAATAATTTAGATGGCACCGTTTTAAATTTGGCTGAGAACTATTAATTTTCCTTTCATCAAGGTAATAATTATAATTGGATTTTGATGTGGCTCGGCAAACTGACAAACACTATTGAAATGTCTATCGAAAAATTACACTACGTGTTAAAATATGGTGAATTACGGAAAATACACAACTCCATCTGTTGGAATAATAATCCTCTATAAAGAATGTATGGTAATTTATTGTCATTTACCACCTCGCTCCTTTGGCAAATTTTATGTATTTTATTTAACACAGATTACCACAGATGGAGCTACTTTAACCTTGGCTAAACAAAATTTTCATTTTTTTTTTCTTCCGAAGTTACTTATGAAGGTGTGATTTTCTGTGTAAAGGTTAATAATAGGCCGATCAACTAATATAAGTACAACATTCAAATGTACAGTTTTGACAAACAGATTGCGTGTCGTAATATTTTACGTCTTGAATTCACAAAATTAATCATATCTTTTGATAGAGTGAATCGATTTCGATAAAACAAAAACTAAGTAATACCCCAAGTTACGTAGAATTTTTGTATATAAGCATTGTCTGCATTGAATTCGTAGATTTTACGTGAATCCCGAACAAACAAACAGATAAACAGACAAACAGACAAACAGACAAACAGACAAAAATGACAAAAATGATGGAAATGGGTTCTGTTAGTTATCCTTTAACATGCTGGCTATTTTTTTTGTCAATTTCTTCAATGTACAAAAATTACTTTTCTACAGATTTATTATATGTATAGATTAACCCTGTACAGTCAAAACAAATTCAAATAGACCGTAACTCAAAGTAATAAGACTTCGTGTATTGTCGGCTTTTTCCGTAGTTTCGTTATGTTGTGTCGAGTCGAGCGGCGCGCGGCGCGATATTTGCGTGCGTAGTAGTATGACCAAAAAGTTCTCCAAGAATTATTATAATTAATTTAGTAAATAACAATGCATATACATGTTAAATTAAAAATTCAGTGTATGTATTATGATTACAACATAATATTCTAATTGGGGTGTTTGAGGGTGTGCGTTAATTACGTTACATGTTGTATACATACCCATATAGCTTGTACATTAGGATTATAATATTGGTTACTTATTTTTTTATTTATTTATTTATTTATTTTTATTTAGTTACTCCATACATATCTAAGCATGGGAAGTACTTCCTACAGGACGAGTTAACAATGTTTTTTTGTTGATTGAAAAAAAAATGAATATGTGTGATGCGACATGAGGTATTGGATACACATACGGAATATTTAAAAAATATAGTTTACAATTCAGCATAATCCACAGAGGGGTCGGAGATTAAAACCGTTAATCCAAATTATGCAACATTTTTTTTTGCCTGATCTTGTACATAAGTGGCTTAAATATCAAAATCTAGTATCTGGAAACCAAATCAACGGATAAATAGTTTATTAAAATCAGCAACTAACCAACAAATTCTAAACAAAAAACTTGACGACCTCTGTGGCGCAAAAGTCACCAAGCCGGACTGCCGAATTTGAGGTCCCGGGTTCGATTCCCGGTTCGGTCGACATTTGTGTGATGAGCATGCTTGTTGGCCGTGGTTTGGGTGTTATGATATGTATTTATAAATATGTATATATGTAGTTTATCAGTTGTGTTAGCACCCATAACACAAGTTAAAAAATAACTTACCATGGGGCTAACCGACCGTGTGTGAAAAGGTGTCCCGCAAAAAAAAAAAAAAAAAAAAGGTATCTACTGTTCAAAGGTTTTAAAAATAAACCCATTATCATTAATTCCATTGTCTAAAAACCCGCACACTGCAAACTTTTAATCGGCCTATACTTTGTTTGGGCTCATAGATAAGTATGAAGACGACTGGTGCACGGTAAAGATATGGCACATTAAAAAGATCAGGCATAGATCTGTAGTCGCTTACAGAAGCTACGAATTTAGTTAAGTATGTGTAGTTTATTCATTTGTGTTATTTTATTTTAGTTAGAAATAATAAGAACCTATCTGCTGCATTAGGCACGTCCTGTAATGGTAGATGTAAGGTTGTGTGCGTAAATAAATAATATCAAGTCAAGGTACTTAACTGGTATTAGGTGGACTGCAAACTTTGATTGGAATCAAGATTTTCTTTAAAAAAAAAAAAAACTGCCAGCCATCGTGTCAACTCTCGGCCGACTGTTTATTCTGTAGTGAGCTCTTACCTTTTGACTTCGAAAACGGTCAGTCCTAGTTAGCACGAATACTTCGTTCCAATGGAGTTAATTCTAGCGAATTTTTCCTATCGTAAAAGAACAAATGAATGTTGTTCCTTTTATAACGGGGAATTTAGACGTCCATTGTTTACAGGCTTGTAAATAATAATAAAGCTTTCAGTTTCAGTGTTCGTAGAAACGTTTTTATATGAGCTTGTGTTGTTTCTTTTTTGTGTATTTTTTTTTTGGTAGTTTAATCTGAATTTGTACAAGCATGTAATAATCAACTATATAAAACAAAACGAATAAAATATGTATTTTTAAGTTAACATATATGGCTCACATTAGTAATGTTTTTTTTTGCAATGCTTTACATGAATATTAAAAAATGGTCTGTTATGCATACATTCATAACAAAGAAAATTTTACTTTATGCAATAGGTAACCAGTTAGCTTTCAAATAAAATAAATCAAAACAAAAATCGGTAACGCGAAAAGTAAATCTGGGTGTTTTTAAGCCAATAAGGTAATACTTTCCGGTCGTTCCCATCAGAAGCAAATCTCATTGGCTCCAATATTAATACCCGTATATTTTGCCTAATAATGCAATTTCACATATAAGACTTTTGTAATATACCAGGTGGGTGTTAGAAAATCTAATGATACCGTAAAAGTTAATGTGGAGAAAAGAATGAAATCTTTCTTTTCTCATTTTTGTAATCTGATGTGAAAAAAACCTTATTTGCTTGAATATAGAAAATTCCAGATTTTTGACACGTTTTTAAAGGACGTGGGTTCGTTTCGGGGAAATGGAGATAATTGATTTGATTAACTGTTTTCCGCAGGTATTGATATTTTTTTTGCGGGATTGGCTACAGTTCCTGTTTTCATAGATGTTAACGTTTTTTATTGTCTTGAAAACACGGTTTCTAAAACATACAACTTATCATTAACTGATAATAAATCGCAAGCTCTTTACATTTTTTAGTCCATTAATTGAACAGCAATTATCACAAATAAATATGAATAAACACGAAAACTACAAACTTCAATAACAAAATTCGCAAAGCTATCTCGATGGACTAAGTCTAATAATCGAATCCCCAAATCGACCGCGGTATCACTAACTGAAAATCAGAGCCGTCACGACCAATTGAAGGAGCACGCAATTGGATTCCGAAACCAAAATCAAATGACACAGTACACATAATTTGTGCCAAAGGAGAATAACCCATACTTAATCATCTGCCTAAATTTTTTCCAACAATATTGCAATATTGGGATCGGCTGCCAGTCTAACCGGATGGAGCTACCAGAGCGACTGCCTATCTGACCTCCTCAACCCGTCCTCAGTCCCGGCTGTCATTAAACATCCTTGGCAGTCGTTACGGGTAGTCAGAAGCCAGTAAGTCTGACGCCAGTTTAACCAAGGGGTATTAGGTTGCCCGGGTAACTGGGTTGAGGAGGTCAGATAGGGCAGTCGCTCCTTGTAAAACACTGGTACTCAGCTACATCCGGTTAGACTGGAAGCCGACCCCAATATTGCAATATTGTTGGAAAAAAATTAATATTGGAAAAAATAGGCTCGTAGGATGATGATGAAATTATGTCTTTCAATGGGTTATTGTAATCTGCAGTTAGCCATGGCTTATCATCTATCCAATAACCCATTTAAATTAATATTCGATTAATACGAATACCGTTCATCAATAGATTGAATTAAAACAATATGTAAAGTATGATTTGTATTAAATCGAAGCGGATTGTTTTCTTTTTATTTGCGGGAAATTGAATTTGAATTTGATTGATGGCCTGAACTTTGTGATTCACTGAAAAGGTTGAGTTTGTGTTAGATAAATTAATAAATATTAAAAGTGATGATGTACTTATCACTGAATCGATGGCAGATTAAATTATGGAATCAGACGGTACTTTGTGGAAATCCATGACATTGAATATTTTGTTTTAATTTTAATTTTGTCATGTCATTTGAAGTTAATTAAAAGTTCCTAGTAAGTAGTTCTCTTGTTACTTTGCAAGCATGACGGAATTAGGACATCATATCTTCAAAGAGGCCGAAATGATTACGACAGTCAGGATATCATTGGATTCCTTTAAATTACCCAAACGTTCAATCAACATGGTAATGAAGACACGCCTTCAAAGCATTTTTCTTTGTTTTCTGCTATACTAGTATTTAATAAAAACTTCGCTAATACATGTATCGTGAACTTTCAACTTACGTCGGAACTCCGCTACGTACAAGAGGTTGTTCAGAAGTAAAAGGGCGTATGTTGATTGCCACCGAAGAGAGGCCTATTACACCCTCAACCTCTTTCTACCCTCGGGTTTTATGTACTCCCATTGTGATCAACCCTTCAGTTGGTTTTATTTACTTTTAAACCGATCTCGTGTCGCTTATTTGTAAGTGAAATGAGGTGATCCTGGTCATTGGAGGTCGAAATGTTATTTTTTGGAATCGATTTTAACTGATGTAGCTTAACTTTCAAATAAGTTGCACTTGACTGAATTTATTATTATTTTTTATAACATTTGATTGTAAACTTTGTTTGATTGATGTACAAGTTACATTTTACAGTACCTAACTACACAATTTTTGGCAAAGTACATAACTAAGAGATTTCTTATGAAATAAGCTGCGTCTTAGTATTATTTTTGTTCAATTTTTTCTTCGTTTCTGTGTTCTGTGTACATAAACTATTAAATACATAAATGTGAAAATCATGACCGATCCTTCAAGCATTCATTTAAAATTGAAGCATTCGGAGCAACAAGGGCGTTCTGTACCCAAAGCCCGTTTTCATGTTATCACATCAAAACATGCATAGCACCATCTAGTTTCGAATCCCAAAAACTCGTTTCGATCAACCGCTTCTAGATCGCGGTAAAATAATTAATATCGAAGGTGGCGTTACGCCCTTGTTGCATAGATAACAAAAGTGCGTTTAAATTCAAACACGTAACGACCTATCTGCGGTTAAAAAATACTTTTTAATGTAAAAAATGACTGAAACGAGTGATTCAAGTGACTATAGATTAGATGTTAACCAGAGTGAACTAGACTTTAGTCCTGAAGGAGTGATAACGACCTCAAGATTTTATGCATC
The DNA here is from genome assembly GCF_022581195.2 of Helicoverpa zea. NCBI lineage: Eukaryota > Metazoa > Arthropoda > Insecta > Lepidoptera > Noctuidae > Helicoverpa > Helicoverpa zea. The sequence goes on along the minus strand of NC_061464.1, from coordinate 11,637,403 downwards.
TCCGGATCTAAATTTTACATTTAAAAAGAATGTTTTGCCAGTAAACAAACATGATTTGAATTTGCGGCAGGTGGAAAAACCTGGAGTAAAAGACGTAAAGATTAAAGACGTTTTATCCTTGACACCATTCATGAAACCTGAAAAGTTGAAACACTGACTTTCCAGTCAGGACCTGTTTCAACCACTCTGCATTTTGTCTGTCTGGAAAGACAGGCCAGGAAGATCAGGCTGGACCGTCCAGAAGGCCAGTTGCTGCTGATTCAGAAGATTCCCTTGAGTCTAGTGAATATTTTGATGAATCTGATTAAAAACACGAATATAAAAAAATATATATTAAGAAAGTTGAATATTTGAACGGTGATTGTAATAAATACACATGTTTAACTTACATTTTAATTAAAAGTAATTACACAAGTATTCAGATTGTTATTTATTTTCCTTTAAATTCAATAGTAAAATTAACGTCCTGTCTGTTTTACCAGTTGGATGCAACAAGGGCGGATAACACAAGTTAAAAAATATATATTTTACGGTGTTTCTGATTTCTTAAAAATAGTTGCAATGTCTTATTATTTTTGCTAAATCATGGCACTAATAAAGTAAATGTAAGTCAAGTAATAAGTATTAAGATAATATAAGACATTAAAACTTTCATTGTAATTTTTCTCGAAACTCCATTTTACAACATACGCCCTTGTTGCACCCAACGCTTCAATTGGTTCTATAACAAAAAGAAATCTACATCTACATAAAAAAAATAGAAGGCAAATGCAGTGGGTAGAATTGTAAGCGGATATCGGAATCTCGGAGGAACGTCTAAAGGAAGCGACGCAAGCATCCTGGGTGCTCGTCGTGGCCTTGGCAAACTGTTGCACGTGGGCGTTGCTCTGTGTTCACTGTCAGGCTGGGGTTCATTATTAAAATCAAAGTAGACTTTTGACGCATTCTAGAGTTAAGCTAGTTTTTAGGTGGTTTTCAGCTTAATTATTAAGTAATTAGTGTATTGAAAGTAGGCCAATTAAATTAGCACTTTTTCACATACCTACATAATTACAAATAGACAGCACCTCCAAAGCTTTTCACCCCTTTCACCCCTTCTTAGAATCATGGTTAGTGAAATACTCATAGTTACTCCGTTTTAATGTAACAAGTTGTCTAAAACCAACTGTGTTATTTTGTTTTGAATTTTGAAACCCCTGAAAAGATGTCCAAAATTACGTAATTGTTGCATTAAATTGTTTTCAAGAATGTTCCTTATACCTACCTAATATTGAAATCACTCAAAATTTTAATTGTGATTTTCATAAGAAAGACTGAGATTTGTATTTCAAATAAAACGTATTACAGGTTGTCACAGTTCAAAATCTCTTGGAGAATGACCGCCAAGAAACTCCATGGTCAAGGTAACACTTCAAATATTCTGCTAGTGAAACCTGATCATGAACCTCTGGTCGCTCTTACCGGAGTCACAATACAAACTATTCTATACAAACAAATAGTTAAACTGATATATTTCGGAACTCACATAGTTGTGTACTCTTGTAACCGACCCGACTCTAAGCTTTCAAGTTAACTTAATCAAGGAGTTAGACACATTTTCCGATACCCATTGTCTTGTAGTTAAGGTAGTATCAATTTACAGCCACTTAAAATAGCGTGGTATGGTATGTTCCTAATATATTTGGACGTTTTCCTCTTGTAAGGGCAAAATATCTCAATTAAGACAAGATCTTCATTATTATTAAGCTGTTAATTTTAATTAATTATGCCGGTGGGACTTATATAACTATTTTGGATTATATTCAATGAATAGTTACTATATAAGACGATTCTAGAAATACCTACAATGTGCTATGCAGATTATTTTCCAATGATCATAAAAAAATATTTTTGGTATTTCAATCATACCTACAAACTATTGTTCTAAAAATCACGTTCACACTTTGCCTATGCCATGCCATGAATCATGTGTGACAAATGGTGATTGCTTGACTTATAGTTTTTGCATCGCGGCCATAGAATCGTTTAAGCTGTTAACCCCAGCTGTTGTGTAGGTTTTTGACAGTCGTTATAGGTCAAAAAAAAGTAGGGGCAAAATTTAACCGCCGTGCATTCTATTGATACTATCTATTTTTCACCCCTAAGGAAATATTTCCCGTGCCTGGGTAAAATATTGCATTCATTAAAAATGTGTTAAATTAAATATTCTTTATTGTCTGGTAATTAAAAACTAATAGAAACATCATGACTTAAACTATGATAAACTTTGAAAATAAATAAAATAACAATAATAAAAAACTTAACCTAAATGGAACTAAAAATTCTAGAAGTCTTTCATATCTCTTTTAAGAAGGATGTTATGATTAATTAGGGATATGGTTGCAATCCAATAGCGAGATTTTCCTGAATCGGTTCAGTAGTTTTTGACTTTATTCGTCACCCAAACATACACATTTTCTCTTTATAATAATAGTGTAGAATGGCACTATAATTTTAAGGAAAAACTTGGTAGAATTGAATAATAGTGTAGAATGTCACTATAATATTAAGAAAAAACCTGGTAGAATTCACCTTTGAGTCCAAACCACTTGAACGCATTATCTCATACTTATAGTTTTTTTTTTATTTCTTACGTGTTACGTATTACCTTTACAAATAACGCTTTTAGTGAGCACAAACGTAAACGTAAAAACCTTTTTACGTAACGTTTTTACAAGTTTGTCGACGTGATTCTATATCCGTGGTTTGAGAGATGTTTTTTTAAAAGTACCTATGTTTTTTTTCTTTCGTGAATTCAATTGAGTGGGACGTGAGGGCTGAGTGTCATAAGTGTACCTTGTTCGTGTTGCCTGTATAAAAAATAAATGAATTTAATTTTTAAAATGGGTTTATGAGTTTTTTTTTCAATGGTGTGTGTAGGAGGTAACTGTATGTCAATGTGTGAGTATTAAGGGAGGTCTGATATGTTCGATTCCCGGCTTGATAAATTGTTAATGAATTTTAGAAGTTCATAAATTGAAAACACGGTATAAGGTACAAGTATGAGTATAAGATCTGGTCTTTTCTTATTTTCGACGGGTATTTATAAACATTAATACGTATTAATTAACATGTGTATATGCCTAGGTATGTAACTTCATACTAGTGACAACTAGTAAGTAACTGGTGACTCAAATGTTTTTTTCTGATTTAAGAACTCGCTTTAGCAAACTAACAAAATGCGTGCGAACTTTTTTGAAAATAATGTCCGCGATATTGAATGTATGAATGAACAAAAATATCAATACAAATATGTGTATGTAAATTACTTCACGTCATCAAAAAATAAAAGAAAAATACAAATAAATATTTTAGTTTTTCGGGGCAGATTGCTCTGAAACTGACAATATCTAAATATAGCAACAACTATTCCGGCATATGTACATTCAAAATTGAAATAAATAAATAAAACTACCGTACATACGTAGAATTGTTTAGCCATCACAAAGTGGTTATAGCAAACACAATGTATGGCAAAATGGACGAACAAAGCGATATTTTTCGACGCAATCTGCATATAGACGCCGTTACAATTTGTTACTATTGTTTAGATTCAGTTTAACTAATGTACCGTGCAAATGCCCACACGTTGCGTGGTTGTATAGGTACTTAGGGTGCGTCTCCACGGTTCATGTAGCTGGAGCAAGTTAACAAGCGCGAGTGACAAGAGCACCCGGGTGGGTATCTTGCTATGGTACATGCGCGAGTCGCTGAACCCGCACGTTTTTAAAATGCATATAACTTGCGCATGTACCTCAGTATGCGCAAACTACTTGCACCGTGTAGACGCACCTTTACTTATGTTATGACGTCACATAACCTATGTACATAATTGAACAATAGCATCATCGGACGATATAGTGACCAATTGACGTATCCCATGGGGAACTGCTTCGCGCACCCGGTTAAAAACCCTACTCAGTACCCTTTCAAATCGGCCCAGCAGTTCCTGAGGTACGTAACCAAACCTTATGCTTTATGATATAATTACCTTCCACTTCAGTGGAAAATACTTCACGGACAAGAATAGGTACATAGATAGGTAAGTAGCCTATAGCCTCCCTCAATAAATAGGTAGGCTATCTAACATTGAAAATTTTTTTTTTTCAAATCCGACCAGTACTTCCTGAGATTAGCGTATTCAAGCAAACAAACAACCTCGTCAGCTAAATTCTAATATAGTATAAGAAAAACGTCTGCTTATCGTTTTTGTAATAACACTATTAATGTTCAAACATTTATATCCTAATGCTCAAGTCCTGTTTATGTAGATCAAAGCTTCAGGGTGTTGTAATTAAATACACTTTGGGAAGTTAACGCTAATTATTTCACACAATTGAATACAATTATATGGTGTTGGAGTTTCATATGATAATTGAACATGCTGTATGTTAGGGATTTGGAATAATATTTGTGAAGGCAAGTCTAACTAAAGGATTGTTTTATGTGGGGGCTCCAGTTTGATTCTCGAGACGGGTAAAGTGTAATGTGGTTTTCTAAGAAAACTTTACGCTTATTACTGCGCGTTGATTTAGATAATCGAAGTGGTTTGGACCTTACACATACAAATTATGGTTAAAAATATCAACTAAATGATAAACTTATAATAGGTCGGGAGGCACCTTCATAGAAACATTGAGCTCTTTACCTAAGCCAGAAGGCAGTTCAGGACAGTTCTCTATCTTCTTTTTAGTCTAGGTACTTACATTTCGTAGTCTAGGTTTTAAATCCTAGACGCATACCTTCACATTTTAGCTCTATACCTATACTTAATGACCTGATTATTATGATTCAGTACCTAACTACTGACATGGTAAATAATATTAACGGCTTAATAATACGTCTGTGTAAACAAATCATTATAATATTTTATCGATAATGACATCACTCAGGTTATGCCTACGTATGAAACCAACAAATAACAAATACAAAACTATGATAATAAGCTACAGGATTTTAGTTGTCATATTCTAATGTATTCATATTTTTTACTTCAGTTGTACTAACTGAAGTAAAAAACCTGGGTAACCTGATGTCAGACTTTCTGGCTTCTGACTACCCATATCCACCAATTTAACTTGCCTTCCAAAACTCTGAGGATCTTGTTATAACTTAGATGAACACCATGACCACCCATCCACGGAGCGACCGCACCAAACGTTGCTTAAACTTATATGATCAATTGACACGTGCTGTTGTAACAGCCACGAGCATTTTGAAAATCATTCAAATTCTAATCCTTTATTTCAGACTTATTTTGCCCATATTTTGTTATACCTAATATCTAGCATTATACTTAATACAAAGTTAGTAAAAGTTATTGCATCTTTCACCAATAATTCTGCAATAATCAGAGTCCAAAAAATTGCCACCCATCCTAAAACTAACCCAGTCAAGCTTATCTCAAAGATTATTCGATTAACCTAACGCCCCTCTATTAAGGTTAACTACCATTTCAGCTAGTTGTCAATTAACCAAGTGTAAACAAAGGAAGTTAATGAGAAAGCCTTTTAAGGTAAACACATAATGAGCTTAAAACTATGAGGGTGTCTCTTAAAAGACAGCCCGTCTGTCCATATGGGACATATATTTTGCAATTTTAGGAGACCCGTGGGGTGTGTGAAGTATTTTTATTGCTTGTCTAGTTAATTAAAATGGAGTCGAAAATTAGTAACTTTTTACTACCTGATTTGTTGATAGATGGAATCTGTCTAACTTAAGTTATGTCGACAGTTAAGTAAAATGCTTACTTAGGTAAGTTGAAGTACCTACTTGAAAAAACCTATCTAAGTTTTAGGTAAGTACATACTTTTTATGTGTGGTTGTTTCCAAAAACTACTACTTAGATGAATTTGCATCTTATATACTCAGATATACCTTATATACTTACATACCTATAAACATATTATTTAAAAATTATATAGCACATAATTCTATTCATGTTCAATTACCAATTCAGGCAACTTTTTATCTAAAATCACGCTGATCTTCCCGTAACATAACATAAAACCGCGAGAAGCAGTATAGCTCTTATCCAATGTGTTACCGGATATTTGTTTATCACAATAATATTTCTTATTTACTCTAAACAATAACACAAACCAGTAATATCTTCTTCTTACATAAGTTCTCACATCACGTACACTATCCTAAGAGGTCACATCTGTTTAATATGAACTGGCAGCGCCACATTTCGTCAATTACTATGTAAAACGTAATCCCATGTGATATTGGGCGGATTTATTGTTATCTCTCACGTATGGCTCTAGACTAAGACAAGAGAAAATATCTATTTCAAAAATATATGTAGTTACTTATATTACAACTTCCATCAGCGGTTCAACCAGCTTCCCGAGCGAAATAGATATTTTTTTTTCAATTGTATAAAAAAAGTATATTATTCTGATATGTGTAAGCTAAGTTTCATCATCATCCAGTAGTTTTAGGATTACAATAGTTTTACGCTGAATTTCAACAACCGATCTATACATTTAACACACAGCTCCATATAAAATCAATCTCTAATCGCAAAACAAAAAAAAATCCACTGTTAATTGTTTAGCCAGTAGTGGACATGAAAACCAAGCTAAAAAAATAAATAAAAAATATACCTATGTCCGCATTTTGTAACCACAAGGCAAGAACTAATCTTCCATGAACAAGTAATATAAAGTACTGCCTACACAGCATGATGTAAAGTTCACCAAAAAGAGAGCCCAGGTATTAACTTCACTTCCCGACCTCATATTGTGCAGATGAAATGTTAAGGTAGTGCTACACTGCCGGTTACAAACGCTGCGACCAACGTACCAAGTAGCTAACTGTGGTTGGTTGTGAATGAATGATGGTCAAGTATGTATGTATCTTCATAAAGGAAATAAATGTCAAACAATGTATTCTAACGTTCACATTTGAAGTGACTTCAACTCAAAAACTTGCTCAAAAAAGTGTCTTCAACTCCAAAAAATTGCTGTGATGCCATTACACAGCTGCAAAATTATTTTAAACAAAAAATCTTTACTTCAGTACACCAAAAACTGTGCTTTGAAATAAGTTCATCTCTTCGCGATTACGCATTCAAGCAACACAACACAAGATTAAAATTGGCATTCTGAACAAATTGCACAAAGAACGCAGCGTTGGAAATATGATTGTGTGAAGAGCCTTTACAGCGTCCGCGTAATGAGACCGCCCGTATCGCGCGTATTAAGTTCTGCACAAATAATAACCAAAGTTACAAAGAAAATAACTTTCCTTCATTAGTTGAGCTAATATTTTAAGTTTTAACACTACACTAGTTGTTTTCCGCGGTTATTTCTGGTTTCTGAGACTGACTATGGATTAACAGTGACTTTACAATTACTGTCACTGTCACTTTTTTTATTAGCCTATGCTGTCACACTACTGGGCAAATGCCTGCCCCATAGCCTTCCACTTTTCTCTATCCATCGCTGTTCCATAGGCCAGTCCGAGAGGAAGCTGTCCAAGTCTTCTCTCCAGCGTTTCCTTGGTCTCTCTCTCGGTCGCCTTTCATCGTCACTCTCACTCTACTCTATGTTATTTTTAAAATGTGTGAAAAATTGCAATGTTTACTATAAACAATTGAAAGCACTCTTAATTAATTTACAAATGAACAAAACTTACGTATGCTGTTTGTCAAGTACTCAAAAACTGCTTAAAAAACCGGATTACAAAAAAATATATATAAAATAAACCCTGTTTCAAATAAGCTAGATTTAATTCGGGTACGGGAAGTACGGGTACTTGGGATAGCTCATACCATAATATTTATTAAACTAACCAATTTAAGATCATCAATATTAATAGCACATCTTTAAGGTACAAATTTTTAAATTGACGAATTATCTGCCCTATAACGTTTCATCTAAATTGGTGACATTAAAATATTTAACTTTCATCTTTGGAAAGCCTCTTTAAGCGTTGAAGCCAATTTGAAGTAAAAACATTCAAACAAATTGAGCGGAAAGTAAATGTGTCCAACTTAAGTGAAAATGCCATTTAAGTATAAGGATTTTTTGACTTTATTATTGATACTTGAGATATAGATGACCTTTGCTATTTATAAAACTTCATCCACCTTTTTATAGTACTGGTCTTAAAGAAGTACCAGCTCAAGTACTAGATTTAAACTACCATTCCGAACAAAATTAATAGACTAAACCTAGTACCATAGCCGGTACTTTTTACAACCATGTTTTCAAATAAAATGGCGTGTGTTTTTTAGAAGTATACGTTTTTTTTTTCAGTGAGTATTGACTATGTTTTTTTTTTCATAATATCATGAAAAAAAAAACCGAGTCATGCAATGATTTCCGTGAAATTCGGAAAATCGTTATTTCATATTAAAACTGGCATATCCACATTATTCATCTAGTTCGTCTATCAAACAAATCCATGTTTGTCTATCATGATACACGAAAGCACAATTATTTTTACACCAATTGACATAAATACGCTAAGTGTAAACGGTTGTCGTTTTTTTTTTCGATTACCTAGAATTAGTTGTATTATCATTTCAAGTGGACACACCATAGCACTTCGTAGTTATCAAGTGTTCCCGAAATAGTTGCCAATCATAGTGGCATAGTAACGATTAAAAACTATTGAGAATTAATTCCGTGCTCGGATAAAAAGTAGCCTATATGTTGTTCGGATAATAAGCTATACTTCTGCCAAGTTTTATTAAAATTAGGTAGTTTTCGCATGAATAAGGAACAAACATTTCAGGCATACAGCATACAAACAAGCTTTTGCGTTCATATTTTCAGTAAGTTTTTTTTTATTTTACAATTTCATCATTTTTACCCGGAAAAAATGCATTTTTTAAACATTTGCTCTTGTATACCACTTTACATTTGAAACCCGAAGGTGTATAAAATTCAAAGAAAATGTAAAAAAAAAATTACAAACAGCGTATTTTGCTTCGTTTTAGGGGACATTTTACCCTAAAATAAAAAACAGGTGATACTTTTTTATTTTCAGATTTAGAATAAAAAATTTCAAAGGGTGTCATGTTGTTACACGGAACTGGGGTTGACGAGAAAATTCTACGTAAAAAAATGGTCCTTTACTGCATTCGGTTATTCTGAAAGCTGATTCTAACATACTTGGGAAGAGGCTAACCAGATGTTTATAGACTTAATAGTGTAAAACCCATAAAATGAGTAATTTTTCCTTCCTTTTTGAAGTTAAAAAGTACCTATCAATACTTTACGCATTACAAATTATTCGGTGTAAATTACATACGGAATTTGTGGTCAGTTTTAATGAATATGTTTTAAACTAAAATGTGTAAATCACAGATTAAAAGCAGGTGACGTTAATCTAGTTAATTCAGCATTCATGGCTAATTAGCAGATTAACATATTTATCTTTAGTACTGTAACTATCATTGTAAATATGTGGTTCGTGTCGGTTGAATTCATTGAACTGTGTGAACTTCTTAAGCTGTGCCGTGCTGTGTTATAGGGTCCATATTGTCACTAATCGTAATGTGCCTCCTGTATAACATGTGGAATGCTAATAAAGAATTGAGTATTGTAGATTTTTTTTTTGTAATTTAAAAGATACCTAGAGTCTACGGTAGTTCTGCAATTAGTGGAAATATAATTCACGAACTTACCATCCTTAAGCCATTGGGCTATTTATTACCAGAGAGAAATTATTAGAAGATAAAACATATGCTGATGATCTCAATTTGTAGGTATTTGTTCACATTATTTATTTTATTTATTTGTTTACATGGCTACGGAACTTATAGCACCTCAAAAATTAAAAATATCTTTGTATATTTTAGAAGCGATTTTTTCTTTATATCCCCGACTATGAAAGAGTTAAAAATACCTCTAGTGTGCGTTACAAAAAGTGTCAAAGTTTGGCCGTTAGAAGCCTTTGTAACTTAATAGTTTTAAAAAGTGATAAAAGATAAAACTTGTCTAGTTCGGATAGTGATACCTTTACTTTATACTAGCATTCATTCGCAGTTTTGCCTGCGTCCCATGGCTCACACACACAACACCCCGTAAACCTGGATAAAAAACCTTCCCCTTTAAATGGGGGTATCTAATACCGAGAGAACTTTTCTTTATTGGACTAGTAGTTCCCGAGATAAGCAGTTCAAACCAACAAACAGAATCTTCAGCATCATAATATAAAGTTAAAAATAGAACGTAACAAAGTCTATTAATGAAATACGTAAAAGTTTAATCTGACTCCCAAACAACAGCAACATAACTTTGTTTAAGCATATTAATGAAGTTTATTCTATAATTGAGATCCGATGGTAAACTGACAGAACCGTTTAGGCCTAGTTTACTTAACTAAGTAACAAACAAAAACCGGCCAAGTGCGAGTGAACTTGCGTATAAGGGTTTCGTACATGTCATGTCAATAAAACAGTCAAAAGAAAGTGTCTGTTTTAATCTAAATATTTATTTTTAAGTTTGAATTTTTTTTTAATCATATTTTTGCATGCCTAAGTTAATGTAGAATGTACAAGGATCTTCAATTGCATTTTTGTAACATCTGTATTTATATTGTACAGCTACATTCCGTTGCAAATAGACTTTATTCTATTCTATTCACAATAGTAGATAATATGAGCAAAAAGTCACGTGTTTTTTGTAGGGGAGTAGAGTATCTATTCTATCTATTGTAGTTTTCAACCGTATAGCGCAAACTAGAGGGAAGTTTTTGTTTTGCAGAAACTTTATTTCCGCTAGAAAAAAAAAATCCCAAAAAAAAACTTATGTTGATTTTAATAATGATAATTTAGGTACCAGAAGAACCTCGATAGTCAGGGGTTCAGTAACAATAAACTGGTTCAACTTGAACTGAATTCGAGTTAACCCGGGTTTCAACGATCTGAACGCAATTTGGATCTCGAAGCTTCATTAGAATTAAGAGCGATTAGTTTCACTGAGGGGACTTAGGTGACATGCAAACACTTTCTTCTTTCTTTCTTTCTAAAAGTTAGTATGTTCTTCTTAATTAGTTCACTAGCAATGTGGGTTACATGTTCTAGTAGACTTGCTACTTGCTTATACACTGAGGAGATCAGCCAGCTGCGCAAGACATATTATAGTGCACAAGCATTTGCGCAGACACAGGTGCACTGTCGAAAAGAATGCGACACGACCGGTGAGAGATCAGACGCTGGACCGATATTTTCATGCTCTCTGATGCACGGGTGTATCAATAACGAACTTACAGGATCCTGACTACTTAAAAATCTCAATATGACTTCTCGCGAATCGAACCCTAGGACTACTAGATCAAGTACTAGTACTGTTTTACTAGAAATTGGATTGCCCGGGTAACTGGGTTGAGGAGGTCAGGTAGGTAGTCGGTCCTTGTAAAACACCGGTACTCAGCTGCAGCCAGTCAGACTGGAAGGCGAATGATGAATTGTTTGAAAATTTCAAGTCTTGTCAACTTCGTGTGACTGAATCACCCATATTTTTATCCATTCGTCACCAGATTTGTTGTTGTTCTATTAAATATCTATCATGAGCTTAACAGTGAGTAGTTCGGATTCATCAATCATTTGCGTGTTATCTGTCAGATAAGATAAATGTACAGATTGCTGAGGTTTCTGATAAATAGTTACGACACTAACTTGGGAAAATGAAGTGTGGCCCGTTTTTGATGTTTTTTTTTATTATTATTATTGTTTAGCTTATAGCTTTTAGGTGGTTATATTTCCATTGAACAGGTATATTGGTGTTATGTGTTTGGCCATAGAAAATAATTATTTCACTATTAAGTTACAGCACTTTGTGCAGTTTTTTTTCGGAGAAAGATGCAAACATTCAATAATTGCTGATAGTAGATTTAAATCGGCATTGAATTAATATAAAACAATATTTAGTATTTAATTTAAGTTTAAATAATGTACATCATTGTAGAACATGGTTTTAGAAAATACTGGGTTTAGAACTATAGTTACAACTTTTTCAAGACGTTGGTTAATCTAAATCTGATACTTTTTTGAATCAAGTATTAAAAGGAGGTGTAAAATATTTAAAATTAGGTAACACTCATGCATTACCGTCCTTTTACTCTCATATACTCTGTGTTGTTTGTATGTACAATTTTGCCCTGTGTATTTCAGTCCGACTTACTTATTTCGTAGTTCTTCTATGTCCGGTTAATGGCAGTTCCCTATATGGACCTAAATGGAGATGTGCACTTTTGTTTTTTTCCCTACATATGTATGAATGTATGAAGGATTTTAACGGAATAAGTACGGTATGTATGTAGCTCGAACTAGGTGATTCTCGTGGTTTGGCTCACTTTGAAGGATCGACTTAGTTTATTATTTGGTTTAAAATATTCTGACTTTGTAAATGATCGTATTCTGTTTATATAGTGTGATTCGTGATTATAATCGATAAGACGATCGACGATAATATAATCTTTTAAGAGGTCTTAGTTATTTCATATTTGCAACATTTTTATATGTAAAATATACTTTAGGTTTATTTTATAAGTTCTAGAGAATCACTTATACACTAAAAGTAAACCAAAAAGTGGCTGTGATTTAACTTTTCAACGGTACTCAGATCAATTCTAATTTAATTCTAACATGAACTGACTAACAACATACAACGGAAAACAAGATTTTTTTTCGCTAGAAAAATTAATAAAACTTCCACATAACAGTATATTGCATACATTAAAAGTTGTACCTAATTCTAAACATTGTTCCACCCAGTATCTTCTACAGGGGAATTACTTGAGAATAAATTAAAAAAATAAATAACTTTAACTCTTTTCTTTTCTCAAGTTATTCTGAGACACTGCTTGATAACTAAGTTTAGAAAGTCTTAATGGATTGTATTTACAGATATTTATTTGTATTGTAAACAGGTAGAAGTTTGTTTCTTTAAAGAGGTAAGATAATGGCTACTGAATTTATTTCAGTAAGTAACATTTCAAGCGTTTAATTAATAACGGAAGAGTACCATTTATTTAACAATTTATTAATGTCTATTATATGATATTTAACATTTTATTATTTGTTACTAACGTGTTTTTTTTTTTCACTTTTAAATATTATTTTATACTTTAGTTAACTGAATTTTGAAGCTTTTATTTTTCATTTTTTTAAGTTTACAATTTATGTAATTGGCTGTTAGAGCCGTGTAAGTCGAATAATAAATAAAATAAAACGACGAAGCACACTTTAATGTATTTTATGCTGGAAAATTATCAAATGCTTTCTAAAACAAAAAAGTCAAGCTAATTGTATTATATGTAATATGCTGCTCTTTTTTTAAGAACGAAATTATATACGACATTATTCAACAAAACACTGAAACAAACAAACATTACCTATCTAAAGAGAACCTTTCCCAACAGTGTCATACGGCTTTCCATTTTCCTACCTGCCGTGAAAATTTCCCTTTGTACTGGAAACGCAGATATCACCTATGTAATGGAATGCATTGATACCACGTGGGTCAAAGTAGGTAAGTAGCTATTTTGTAATTGAAAAGCTTGGTTTGTCTAGTCGGTTAGACTAGAAGCCGACCCCAACATGGTTGGGAAAAGGCTCGGCAGATGATGGAAATAGACGTTTTATGTTCTCGCCGACATTTCGATATTTAGGTTTGCTCAGTTTTTACTGAACGAAAACAAAAAAATCTGAGATATTCTTAAAAAAAAATCTAAATTAATTATCTAGTCCAAGAATGATCATCAGTACACCTGTTATTAGATATAGATATCTAAAACTTGAGCTTCTTATACAGCTATGGAATTCCAAATAAATATTTCCGCAGTATCACTTCGTTGCTCAAAATACAAAAGGATCGTTCAATTTCATATACTTAATCACTTTGATTGGCGGAGATGAAATAAAGTTAAAACTGAAGTCTACAGATATTGTCTCTCTTTAAGCTTTACGATTCCCAAGAATTTCATATTAATGTAGTTAAAATTACAGGATATCTCAACAAGTCGCTCTACGGTTCTACGTGCTGAAAGATATTCTATTACTGTATTTGTGATATACTATGTCATTGAACATCATTGGCAGTCGTTATGGTTAGTTAGAAGTCAGAGAGTCTGACATCTAACCAAGGGGTATTGGGTTGCCCGGGTAACTGGGTTGAGGAGGTCAGATAGGCAGTCGCTTTTTGTAAAAATACTGGAAGTCGACCCCAACATAGTTGGGAACAAGGCTCGGAAGATTATGATGTGATGATACTAGGTATACTCTTCTTATTTTTTGTCTTTGTTTAACTCCGCAAGTTCTTTCAATTGAGAAACTGTTTATTTATAAGATACTTGTAGCTGTGAAGGATAACTTTCTAATTAGACAAATAAGGCGAGAAGTGAAATGTGCTCGAATATTTATTAAAATAAATAATAAATTACAGATTGAGTGCTTTAGAAGTTTCAATGGAAGATTAGTTAAAGACTGTTTTAGTCATATTTTTACAGGTAAATATTTTCATATATAAACGAGATAAAAACTGTACATCTATAGATGATAGGAATTAAAATTTTGCGTTAAAAGTTGTATTGTCCTAGAAGTTTCTAGACATTTTAGTTTTAAGATCCATAGAAAAGGAATTCCTAAACAATTTTTCAGTCTAAAACTGCAGAAGAACAAATTACCACTTTATTTAGGTATTCAGGATAGCTTTTGCAAAAAGTAAGAAAATTAATTGGTATCAGACAGACTAAGGTAAATCTCAAAATATCCACATTGCTTTTTGTTCTGTATCGTAAGTAAAGTCGACGGGTACAAAAAAACAAAGACCTATATCCTCGTTTAACTCACAGAAGACTTCACCATTATCAGCTTTATCATTCATTATCAGTGGATTGGTAAAGACCAGTCCTCTACTAGATGTTATCCTTTTCGCATTCATTAGTGTAATTTTGTTTTGAATTAGCGACCCGTCTTGGCTTCGCACGCGTGCAATGATGATACTAAATACACTACATATACGTAATATAAACCTTCCTCCTTAATCACTCTATCTTTTAAATAAAACCGCATCAAAATCCGTTGCGTAGTTTTAAAGTCTTAAGCATACATAGGAATATAGAGATAGAGAAAGCTACTTTGTTTCATACTACGTAGGAAAGTCATGCATGTACTAGACTGATTGGAAATCGAATCTGCACACTCATACGTGAGTGGCTGGTGCCAAGACCACTGCCGTCAAGACCTTTTTATCATGGTTATTTCTTTTCTTACTGAATTTTTACAATAGTAACTTTTCGTGAATTCTTATTACTTTCCATTAAACAATTTGAAGTGATATTTGAAATCTAAAGAATTTCATTGTTTTAAGAGTTCCGTCACACTGCAGACTAAATAGTCGGCCGACGGTTGACACGATGGTTGGCAAAATAAAAACAAAAAGAAATCTTGATCTCAATTACAGTTTTGTTCCGGTCTGATACCGGCTAAATACAAGTGACCTTGCAAATGCTCGTGCACTATAATATGTCCTGCGCAGCTGGCTGATTTCCTTAAGTGAGAACAGCCGCCGTGGCCGAAATCGGCCGTGGACGCCATTATTATTATTATTACCAGTGACCTTACTTAAACATCTGTTGAACACTTGTCTAAAAAAAGTGTGGCTGCAAAACGGACCACATTTCAACGTCATAATCTGAGATTTTTTTAAACAGGTGTTCAACAGACGTTTAAAAGTTTTTGTTGTACGACGCGACGGTAAGTCTTTGTAATGTGCGCTACTGCCATTTATTCCCATACTGATTTATGAGCCCAAACAAACTATCGGCCGACTAAAAGTTTACAGTGTGCTCTTATAGTTTATTTTAAGTATTACGCCTACTATCTGCTAATTTAAAACTTGGTATCGAATTATGATGACTGATTGTTTTTCTAGGATCCTTTTTGTCATTGAAGTTATTTCGGCTTTTGTAATTTATTTAGAACTTCGGTGTATTAGTTTTCAGTGAAATAACTAGACTGATTTTGGAAAGAGAAAACATGCTGCGCCGACACCAAATAAAATTAGGATAAGGGCAGGAGGATGATGATGATGAACTAGACTGATTTTTCCTTATAACAAGTTTAGAGTATACTTGCCAACTTTTGTTCACTGATAACCGTATATCTAAGTCATTTCAATAATTGTAAAATTATTTTTTTTTTGTTAAAATTATATTATTTGGAGCAGTGTCTTCGAAACAATGTTTATTAGTTTTTTATTTCTAAAAGAACTAGCCGGTTTCCTGCGGTTTCCGGTGCCGAGATAAAATAAAAGCTTATGTTGCTTGGGAAGAGTGTAGCTTCCGAACAGTCAAAGAATTTTGCAAATCGGTTCAATAGTTTCCTTTTTATTATATTGACTAGTTTTTTGATTATTTTGTTGAGTATTCACTCTCTTCGTAAATCATTTTTTTTACAAAATATTTACAGCATATTTTTTAAAAATAAATGTGAAAACTTTTGCTGTTGGAATTCAATGCATTGAATGCAATGCAATGGGAAGCCGGCTGTGATATACCATATTAATGAAATACATCATGGCATCCAGTGCTTTTCGCACTCATGAAGCTACATGATATACGTGATCAATAAACTCTTTGATTATATTATTTTTTATCAGTAAGTTATAAAAAAAAATATTAGTCTTGATGATGATATAAACTTTAAATAACTATGTAAATGTGAAATACACCAGTAGTGGTTTTATTGAAAAATGAGTAAAGAAAATTTTGATTTCTCGATCGCTCGGAATCTAATAGAGGTATTGTTTTTAGCAGTACCTTAGTCGTAAGTCGGTTAAAAGTGTACTGTTAATTATTGTAGTTTTTCATAGGATTTGGTCCAAGCCAAAAACAGCAAGACCCAAGGATATTATCAAGACGACCAACACCTTAGTCTACCCGTGATCATGGATGCTGTAAAGGATCCGAAACGTCGGGATTAAATAATATTAATATAACCGCGATAAAATCCGTAAAAGTAGTTTTATTTAAATGTCTCAAATTCGCGTAAGTGTTAGAAATAAACAAAGTGGTTATCCCTTAAGTGTAAAAAGTGGTAAAATTAATGATCGTTACTGCAGATAGGCTTTCAGATGTCGAAGTATTATTCCGTATATTATTATTTGTCATACAAAAATCCTATGATGTTTCCCATTGTTGAAGTCTATGTCGGGTAAATTGTTGGAAGGCAGTAAGTCTTGTAATATCATTAATACGTAATACTTCAATGTATCTTAGCACATTGTTGAACAAACATACGGTTGTTATCTTAACATTTGTGGTGTTAATACAATTTACGTTTTCGTTGGTCTTTGTAGGCTAAATACGTGTTCATAGGATTTACATAATATAATTTGTAATATTGTCTTTATGTGAGTGTTAAGTAGTTAAATAGATGTATTTAATTTTACTTATATACTTAAAACATATTTTACTGGCATCAAAATATTATTTTTGATTGCAAAAAATGCAAAATAATATTTCAATCCCCGATATTTCGGTTTTAATATGATTGCTTGCGAAAGCTGAAAAATAATAATTTAAGTGCGGTATGGTTTTAAAAAACCTTATTATGCTTCTTTTTTTTTACTTTGAGTGGATTGCGATATGTAAATTGGTATATTAGTTTCTTGTATCTTTATATGCAAATAAAGTTTTTCGTTTAAATATAGTTTTTTACTTTATTTATCTTTATTAAATATGAAAAAAACTCGCATATATCCTAATGCAAAACCGTTATTGAAATAAATACCTCCTGTGTATACCGCTAAATATAGTCTTACATTTTATAATTTTCGGATCTCCTAAAAAGTTTTCAAAAATAAATTCCCTACACAAAAAACCCCTACATTACTTTCCTATAATTTTACATTACAAAAAAAAGTAACTTCAAAACTTACCTGAATATGTTTTCGGAGCTTCGTAAGTGTTCACAGACACGGTTCAATGCGGCATGTCCTTACCGACACCGCGTCAAACTGTGAGTCGAGCGTAACTCGAGCGCTTTTATAAGCGACGGGAACCAATGAAAGTTGGGCGGGCGGGCGGAATTATACCTATAGGAAGGCTGGTCAAGTGGGTTTGAAGTTCCTCTCTTTTCTAAGTTCGCGTCATGTGTTTAGTTTGGTGTTTAAAGGTTAAGATAGTTATTTTTTGCATAAGTTCTTAATCAGTGTTCATAGGATAAATAAATTCTTTATATATTTTATTTTCTTTCTGGCAATGTATAAGTTACATTAATGATTCGTGTGCATACAGTTTACCTAAGTGATTGTAACACTATATCCTAATTTGTGGCTTGTTTCATTTGTTTTATATCAGTGTATGCAATTGTTGATGAACCAAAATAATTAAAACAAAAAAGGTAGTAAAGAATTTAAATGCATAGAAAGTATTTTTTTTAATTGTCATGTCATGTTGGATGACCCAGTGACTGCAACTTTTAAACTGAAAATTATTCGTTTATAAATGGATTAACAATAATAAGATGATTTCGTTAATAGAATTATTACGTTACGTTTTAAATTCGCGAAAGGCGTGTTTTGGGTATGTCTTATGTAATTTTGACGTTTTTGAAGTGCAATTTTTCTATTTCATTTTTTATATATATTATTATTTTTGATTTGAATATAATATACCTAATGGTTACAATCTCTATAAAAAAGAATAAAGCTTTAAAATATTTGTCCGCATCGCTGTCAATTGATACCGTGCCCAAAAGCTTGCTTTGCCAAGTAAGATAGATAGTTATGCAAATTATTCTATTGCATGCATTTTTATTTTCTCAAACTTTCTTACGAGTTTTGAGAAAACATGTTTAAGAAATATTTAAATTATTTTTGGGTATTTTTCACGTCATAACTAATACATATTTCTCTCGTAGTTTTTACAGTTAATTTAATTCTTTCTATGGTAGTTTAATAACTCTAAGAAAATAATTGAATCTTAGACGGCCGAATGCAAATACAGGTAATTAATCAAAATTGCAAATTAATATTGTTAATTAAAAAATGCATTTTTTGAACATTTATATAATGTCAAAATCGCTTCAAAGGCTTTGCAATAGAATTCTGTTCTTTGG
The DNA here is from genome assembly GCF_022581195.2 of Helicoverpa zea. Taxonomy (NCBI): domain Eukaryota; kingdom Metazoa; phylum Arthropoda; class Insecta; order Lepidoptera; family Noctuidae; genus Helicoverpa; species Helicoverpa zea. The sequence goes on along the minus strand of NC_061464.1, from coordinate 11,618,280 downwards.
ATATAAACTGTCTCCTTAGATACCGGCTAACCACCTAGGTCGGGAAACAGATCATCATCATCATTTCCCGAGACTTTTCCCAACTATGTTGGGGTTGGATTTCAGGCCAGGGCAGAACCTATATGTAATCTGTATGTCATTAAAAACATATTATTAAATACCGACCTCTATTTTAAAATTAAAACTATAAAACAATACTCCCAACATTTGTAAGTAAATAAAAATAAATTGTACGAGTATTATCTTTTGTTGAATTAGTTTTCAAAAGTAGTAGGCGTTATTATAGCCCTCCTACACTGGACTACAGTATGGTGGACAGTTAAGGAAAGTAAAGATACCTACCACCAAGTATTCTAAGAGGGTATTGTGTTTAGAATAACATGCATTGTTTGGAAAGTCCAAGGTATATTATAAACGGTAAAGGTTATATATCTAGGTAATAAAATTAGAAAACTGAACTATGAAAGCCATGTTCTTTAATCGACAACAAAACTATGAGTTTTTCAATTTGATTGTTCAGTAAGCGTATAAAGTAAGTCTTTACGCGGTCACCACCGTGCACGGCGTCCCAGGTTTGAGTAAGGCTGAATAGCTTTGTAATTTTTCAAAAAACTTTCACAAGGAAGCCCAGAGTCAGACGTTGGTGACGTTACATCTCAGTGACTTGGTCACGTAAAACAGGCGTTCCCAAATGCTACTCAGTAACAGTCGTTGTTAAAAATTCCACGTCAGAGGACGTCAGGTGAATTTAAGAAAATTCTAACAGTTTAGTTTGTCAGATCATTGAATCTGCAGCTTACTACTAAGAAAAAGAATTTATCATATCGGAGAATAATAAACTTACATTAAAAAAAAAGGATTTTTGTTTAGGTACCTATACCCAAAAATATTAAACAGATTTGAAAAATTCTTTCTCTGTTGGGAAGCCACCCAAGTCCCGGGTAACATAGGTTATATTTCAGCCAGGTACGTTTGAAAGTTCCCCCGGGAAGACTGAAACCG